>NC_082345.1:70197015-70822015 GCF_027477595.1 Haemorhous mexicanus | reverse complement strand
GAAGAAATTCTTAGGCTTTGTTTTTGCAATGCCATCTCTGGATGTAGATCCAGAATATTGATATCAAGGGACCAACCTAAAGCTTATTGAAATCAATAAGAAGACTGACTGCAGTGATAATGGTACTAGCCACAATTTTGGAATTTTCTTAAGCAACAGCTTTATACTGCAATGGGATTTGAGTAAATGCTGAAATGTTTTGCTGCACTGAGATTTAATCCTGGAACTGGGGTTTATGTACCTGCATTTATCAAAGATGGTGTGCCTGTGTGCTTGCAGGTGTGTGCACATGTGCCCAAATGAGCAATCCGTGTAGAGCTACTGTGCCTTTATTACCCAGAGCAGATAGCCAAAAATCCACCTGTCACATAAAATAATGGGGAACTGCAAAAACTCACTGGTTTTGCCAGCTGCACCCTCCCCTCCTTCTCAGGGAGATGGTTTTGTTGTTGCATTTGCCAGGCTGTCACCGGCTGTTTCTCCAACGTGGGGAGATCCTGACATCAGCCATCAATATGTCACATCTAAGTGATGCTGTGTTCAGCACTCACAGACGATTTTCAAGCTCTACAGTTGTGTGTTCTGCATAAGAACCTGCCATGGCTTAACCCCAGCCAGCAGCCAAGCCCCATGCAGCCACTTGAAAGCCCTGCTCAGCAATAAGAAAAACATCTCTGTGGTACCAACCCTGTGCTCAGCACAAATGCAAAATGTAGCCCCATACCAGCCACTGTGAAGGAAATTAACTCTACCCCAGCCAAAACTGGCACAGAACCTTTAGATGAGAATAGGTCTGTAGCAGATTTACATAATGAGGTAACCTGAATTATGAGAATCAAATTATTTTCATGGTAACTTGATATTTTTAAAACTTGATTTGGTTTCCTTTGGACTCCAAAGTTTCTTGGAGAAAGTGAACAGATCTTATCCCTTGCTAATCTAAATGGAATATCCAAATGTCTCCCCTTCCATAAGAACTGATTTGTGTTCAAAGGCTTTTGCCATGCCCTAGTAGAATGTAAGTCATAAAGAAAGGACTTTAAATATAAGGGAGAAATCATATCTTTAGGTTTTGGCAAAGAAAAAGTTCTCATAAATGCTGAATAGCAAAAAGCTGCCAAGGGGTCCAAGAGGTCAGCACGTTTCACTCTCAAGCAAAACTGAAACAAAAAGGTTGAGAATTTGGGTCCAAAGATAGCTTTAGAACTATTTCATGTGAGTTTAGGTTGGTTTCGAACCACAAAGTCCTCGACATTGGTAATAGAAATAAAAATGTTATGAAACTATGGAGAGTGTTTTGAGGTAGAATTACTCAGAGTTTATTTTGTGCTGCTATTCTCTGCTGTGCTTGTAGAGGTTGTTTTTGTTGCTGCTCTTTGCTAAATTACTGCAGTACAAAAGTTTCCTATCTCACTTCACTTCTTCCCCATCTTTCAAAAAATACTACTTCAATAACAAGCTGAAGGTAACTTGTATCTATTTCTCTATCAATTTACACTAAAAAGCTTTTGTTTTGTGGTCCAAAAAACACCCCAAATCCTTACTTGCTAGAACATAATTTTTTGCAGTGGCTGTGGCACCACATTAATCCTAAATTATTTTTCTGAAATATTAGCTGTGAAAGAAACTCCATTTAAATAAAATAGCATTTTCATGGGAATTATGTGAAACTGTAAGAGGATATAAGTTTATTTTAAAGATGGATAGGAATGATAGACAGACCCAAATACTTATCTACGCATGTCCAGATGGTACACTTTAGTGATCCGAGCTTGGAGATGGATGAGAAAAAACTGTGATTTTTAATCTTGGGTCTGACACCACTTCCCTCCGTGGCCTAAGGCAAACCACTTAACTTCTCCATGCCTCAGTTCACCATTTGCCTCTAACTTGGAGTCTTTAGCAGCAGCTGCTTTCACTTTCTCTGGTAATTAGGCAGGCAGCCTCTTGCTTGAGGCCTGGCATTAAAATCTACCCCTCCTGCTTAAAGAATAGTGGAGTCCTTTGATATCTGTCACGCTCATTTTTCCTGGTTTTCACTACTTTTTTAAAGGTTTCTTTTGACATCTCTTGCATGTGATAACGCGGGTAATATATTTAGATTCCTACCGATCTAACACCTGAACTTGCATCCACCACTCCTCCAGCCCAGGGTGGTTTGAGGAAACACAAATGAGGAGGATTTCAGCTTCATCCTCAGGACAACCAGGACATCTGCAGTGCCAGCCCCTGAACACTGTAGTGGTATCTATATAACTCAATATAACAGCCCCAGGAACATTTTTTCTGCCAAGACCTTTTACATGCCTCACACTCTTATCACACTTATTTTTCAGCCCACCACATGGAGTGATTGTTACCAGAACTGCCCATGGGGTGGGTTCCTTTCACAGAGTCCCTTCTACTGCTGGGAAAGCTCTGTCACTGAGAGAGGGTTAATTAGCCCAGGACCAAAACCCCAAGATGGAGAATTTTGTAGGTTATTTGAGGACTGAACCTTCCATTTTAAACCCTGTTTTATTTGCCTGGATAGAAATGCACAAGTTCCAGGGAAGTATCTTGACTGCCAGGTGAGGAATAAGTTCCATAAATAAATCCTTTTAAATGGTACAGCAAATTCCCTACAGATAACTGAGATTCTTACAGTTCTGACAAAAATAATACCTAAGAGGCCATTCTTTAGCAGTGACTCTTTAAATACACAGGTGAAAAATAACATCATCTCCTCTTCAGAAATGCAAAACCATACCCAACTGATCCAAAGCAGTCCAGCACACCTAAAAGAGGGACAGGGCTCAGACTTGAGCCTCTCAAGACCTGTTGGGTGTTCTATGCTGCAGGAAATAGAGCTTCCCAAAACCAGACCATGGTTAGATTTTTGTTAGATATTTATGTTGTTTCTGAAGCATTTCTACAATATTGGCTCCAGTTAAAATAGTTTGAGGATGAACTAGCTAGTCCCAGGAAGATTAGTGCCAGGTTATGGTTACTCAGGAAGCTTTTTCCAAACCTAAGTTCCTCAGGTGTCCACACTGCTCCTCTAACTGGGAGACTGGATTTTTTTCCTTTTGAGAATTAAGAGCAGTGCCTCCTGTCTCAGCAGGACCTTGTTCCATGGCATTACATTTGAGTAGTATTTGTTTGTATGGCCACATCATCTTCCATTGATCATTTCCAACTGAACATGATATTTCTGGCAGAATTTTTGCTGTTGGTCCCCAGATGCATGCCCTTGCCCTCTGTGCTATTGAATTTCATTAAATTGCTATTACTCAGGTTCTCATGCTCACCCAGTTGCTCCTTGCAGATGCTCTGAACCTTTTTGTCATCAGTGAGCTTTATTGCTGTACTCACTTTCTAAGCCAGGATTGCTGGTAAAAGTATTAATTAGTATTGCTCTTAAGGCTCCTCTCTCAGCCTTCCTTCAGGCTGAAGATTTCCAGTCTCAGGAGTACTTTTTGCTAAATGGTCTCTGGGCAACCCCACAGTTCTCCTCCTCCTTCACTAGCAGCTCCCTGGTTTATCCTTCAGCTTTAACTTTTATATGGTTCATGCTCCTTTGCTGAGGGAATCAGAGTAGTTTGGGATTTTTCAATAGATGAAAAACAATCAGGTTATTCCAGCAAGAATGACATTTGGCACCCCAAATTTAATTTTACTCCATATAATCTTTTTCTGAGTTTTTTTTTTTTTTCCATTTTGAGATTTGTTTCAATATTTTATACTGCTCAGACAGAACCTACAAGTTTGTAGTGAGTTGGACAATTTTTATTGTTACATTCTGAAAAGAATCCCTACATCTTCAACTACCTATGCCTTAGGGATTTTCTACTACTGGCTCTACAACTTCTTATTGTTTTGTAATTCAGACACATCAGGCCACTGTGACTGCTTTTAAACCCTCTGAATTTTTGTTTCTTCCTAATTTCCATTTCCATATCTTGCTGTGTATTGGTCAACCTTTGCTACTGTGTTCTCATTGCTGTCCTTATCAGCCACCTGAGCACTAGTAAATAAAGCAAGGCCATGGCACAAGCTCAAAGGCTGATGAATAATCCTCCCTGCCACTGCACAGGTACAATTGACCAGTTTTTGAGTCATGCCAAGTGGTACTGACACAATGCCCATGCCCAGCTCAGGGAAAAATCCAAACAGAAAATCTGGGTGATCTGGATGTGATCTTCCTGCTTGGGGGGTGGAATGTTTAATCCTATCAATGATCAGGAGAAGAAGTCTGATAAGAAGAAGCTGAGGAAGCTGAAGGATTTTAACCTGGAGAGAAAAGAAGGAAAGAAGCTCCAGAGGGACCTTATTGCTCTCTACAACTCCCTGAAGGAAGGTTGTAGTGAGGTGGGGGTTTGCCTCTTCTCGCAGGTGACAAGAGGCAGGACAAGGGGAAATGCCCTCAGGTTGTGCCAGGGTTGGTTTAGATTGGCTATTAGGAAAAATTTGTTCACCACAAAGGTTGTTAAGCAGTGAAACAGGCTGTCCAGGGAGATGGTGGAGTCAGCATCCCTAGAGGGATTTAAAAGTTGTGTAGATGTGGCACCTGGGGACATAGTTTAGTGCTGGACTTTGCAGTGTTGGGTTAATGCTCAGACTTCATTATCCTAGAAATCTTTTCCAACCCTAATGATTGTATAGTCCTGTGTGATCCACCCACATGCAAGATTTTAGGTCATTTTATTCATTAACATATCTGTATCCATTGAAATCAAGACACAGTATCACAATATCCATTTAGATGAGTTCATTATCTTTCCTCCCTCCACCACTAATTCTTGCTTTGCAGTGGAAAAAAGGGAAGGCAGAGGTGCTCAGTAGTTCACTAAATTAGCTGCAGTCCTCAAAGCAGGGTGAAATAAAACAGGACTAGAAATGCAGAGTGTATTTTTATATTCCTTTATAGATTTCATTGTTCATGAAGCCTCTGGTTTGTATGCACCTCCCTCCCTGAGTCTTTTTTTATTCTGTGTTGTGATTTTGTCTGTTTTCTTCTCTCTTCTGGACAATAGGTTATTTAACTTCTCCATACAGTTTCCCCTCCCTGTTCTGTTGTCTCTGCTGTTTTTTTATAGCTTTGTTTGGCTGATTTGGGTTTGCATGATTTAGCACTCTAATAACCTCTTCCTGCAATGGTGACAGGGAAGGTGCCATGGAGGGTGGAAAACTCCTTCTTCTTCATTGTTGCCTTCTGTGTGATCTGACAGGTTGGGAGAGGAACACAAAAGAGGGAGGGAAGGAAATGGGAGGCACTGGAGCTGCCAGAATCCCCCCTCCCCTCTTTTAACATTTCTGCCAGATTTTCTAGAAATGACAGATTCTTCCACCCCTCTTTTTGAGCTTTTTAAGGGGAGAGGGTGGAGCTGAGTGGCAGTAGCATGAGAGGGTGGCCAGAGAGGGAAAATAGCTGCAGTTTTGATGTGACAATTTAGGTCTGCAAGGGTTTCACCTCAGGTGAAGATCCAGAGGGTAGTTGTGGTTTGGCCACTGAAGAGTGGGGTGAGAGCAGGGCTTGGATGGCTGTTCTGGTTTCTGGTCCATTTAATCTCTGTGAGGGGGAAAAGACACCAAAGGAAGAGCTTGAAGGAATGAAAATAAGACTAATGAATGCTTGGTCTTCTGCAGCTTGGAAAATTCTGAGCTATTACAGCATCTAATAAGCCAAGTCCTGTCACTGTTTTCTCTCTATTTTATGTGAAGCACAGAGCAGCCAAAGGCCAGTGGCCTGTTCAACTACTTTATAGCAGCTTTGTTTCACCCTCACACTGAAAAAAGGAGCAGAGCACTGATTTTGTCCATTTCAGTGCCTATCTTTGCTCATTTACTGTTTCAGAGCTCCTCTCCCCTCATCCATCTGCTCATAAGTTTTGCTTTGAATGTTGCCATTTCTTAACCCACTGTTAAAAATTTTCCACCACCCTCATGGTGCTGGCCTTAAGATGTTTTTGTCGTAGCTTTTCACATTTCTTTCCTTTGAAAATGCCAAAATGAACTCTGGCTCAGGAGAGCCACCAACTTGCCAAACTGGTGACCAAGCCCTGTTTTCCAAGGCGCTTAGATTATAAATTTTTCCTATTTAGAAGGTTTGTTTTCAAATTATATTAAACCCCAGTATTCCTAGCAAGAAGAAACCTTCATCAGGGTAAAAAATATAAATGGCCTGCATGTGATAAAGGTTTCTTAGGATCACGACTTTAGGAGCTATTTATAACACTGTAAGTTTTCTGCTTGTTTATTTGTTAGTTTTTCTGTGTTACCACCTCACATTTGTTCTCTGTTTCTTCTTCTTCTATTGTTTTTTCATGGAATCATAGAATGGTTTGGATTAGAAGGAACCTTTAAGTTCATCTCCTTCCAGCCCCCCTTGCCATGGGCAGGAACACCTTCCACTATCCCAGGTTGCTCCAACCTGGCCTTGAACATTTCCAGGGATGGGGCAGCCACAGCTTCTCTGGGCAAGTTATAATTCAGGTTTCCAGCTTATTATAGCCCAGACCAAGCAGTTGCCACTAAGTCTGTCAGGAGTGGTTCTGGCCAGGTTCCTGAGAATCAATTCTGCCCCTCTCTCCATCATTGCTCCTTGATATTTAGTGGCTCTTCACAATAGTTCTTTTTTCTCTCTGCAGGTTCCCCCTTACATAACCTGGCCTTGGCTCGTGTCCTGGCACTTTCCTTCAGGGCAGGAGAGGGAGGGCTGATGGCTCAAGTATTTTGTGAGAATAAGGAGAAATTACCCTGCCAAAACCTGGCAACACCACTCTGCATGCCAGATGCACCCCAAAGGCATCAAAGCTGGCAACAGTAAAGGTTCAGTGTACTCTTTTGCCAGTGCTTTTGAGTGTATTTAAAAGATCTGCTTAGACTTCTGCTGCAGGATGAGAGAAACCAGGAAGAATGATACTTTTTTTTTCCTTTTTAACAAAATAACTTTTCACTGCAGTTTTTAAAGGCTAAGTTTGCAAGGATAAATTTTGAGTCTATTTGAAATATCAAAACTTTAATTAGAAACACTCTAAATATTTTTTTTTTTTTGCCAGACAATTTAGTAAGTATATTTGGATGGTTTATTTCACTTTGGGATGCATAATTCTCTCAAACTTTCAAGTTCTATGAAGCTGCAGACCATCCCTATTATTGAGAGTTCTGTAATACCTTGTTGGTTAAATATGTCTCTAATTCTGCCTGTGACTTAATTTCATGTTAAACTCCTCAATAATACAAACTCATCTTGGGGGGAATTGCAGTTGATTATTTAAATGCTGTTTTCCACCCTGCATGAGCCCAAGTGTATCTTCCCTTGACTTGGATCATGAGTTCCATGATCCTGCCAGTCTGCAAGGTGATCCAGAAGCTGTTGGCCCATGATGGGTGTCCTCTCCAGTCCGTGGGGGTGATTTCCTCTGGGGACAGCCCCAGGAGGAGCCAGAGCAGGACACCCTTTCTGGGAGTGAAGCACTGGCTTTCCTCCCCCTGCCCTGTTGCCCCTGGGCTCCTTCATGTTTGTAGGGATGAGCCATCAATCAGTAACCCCAGCAATCCAGGGCTCAACAAATCATTTTTTCTTCTACACCTCTCTGCAATCATGAATCACGCCAGTTTATCATAATTTGCAGTCTGGGAGCCAGTACCTCTAAGCACTACATCATCAGCTACAGAAAGTTCTCATTTAAATGAAAAAGATACAGTGGAGATATTTTGTAATTCCCATCCCATCTTACACTGATAGCCTTGAAGGTTTCCTGCAATGCCTCATACTTTGCTGCAGTCTCTGCAAATTTATTCTCTATTATTTCTGAGACTGGATAATTGTTTCTTATATTTGCATTATTACATTTTCTAGGTTTCTTCAGTCTGTACACTCTCTGAATCAAACCTGGGCTAAACATGTTTTTAAACCAAATATTGCTTTTTTATTTCTGTATCTATAACAGACTTGATCAGTTCCAGTTAAAGATAAACTTCGGATCATGTAATTCTTTACTCAGGATTAGTTTCATGCTATGCAACCTCAATTATATTTGTCTTTCCTCTATGTATTTACATTTCCCATCACTTTTTTTTCCAAATTGATCCATGTTTTGTCTATAATTTATAAGCATTTCATTATTTTTTAATGAAAAAATAATTTCTTTGCTTCAGCATTCTTCAGCCAAGCCCCATGCAGAACTCCTCCACGTCACTGCCAGCTCTGTCCCCTGGAAGAAGGTCTGGGAGTACAAGAACTTGTCTGGTTTTGTGCCTGCCTGTTGAAAGGTGCTGCCTGTCCCTGCAAACCCTGTCACTGCCTGCTCTCCTGGGCACTGAGTCGTGAGATGTTCTGCTTGTCCCTGCTACTCAGGGCTGAAAGCTCCAGCAAAACAGCATTCATTTCTAAATGCTGGCTGTTGTCTGGGTCTGTACATGTTCCCATTCCTCAAGCAGCTGCTTTTCTTTGACATTTTCTCGCTGTTTATTCTACAGCATCTCTCCCAAACCCCTCACTTTGCTGTGACCTCCTGCTTCCCAGTGTCCTCTCCTGCTGGTCAATCTGTCAGGAGCAGTTGCAATTTGTTTTCCCATTTAACATTTTCATCCTGCCTTGATAATTTCTGCAGCTTGGCACATCCTGCCAGCATCTTCCCCAAGTCTGGATCTACATCTTCCAGCAGTCCTTCCTTGCAGCTCTCTGGAACTCTGCTGCTGGGCACTACCTGATAATTCAGATGTGGCCTGATGAAGTGTAACTGCTGTTAGATAATGTTAGATTAGGATAAGAAAACAAAAACTTCAAAGGGATTCTTCTATATGCACTTTCAAATATCTTCTCAAAGCATCCTTTTTCTTAGGAAGGCAATATTCCCCAAATTTACTAAGTTTGCCCATTTGTTCTGGCTTAATTATGTACCACTGAAGCCTGTGCTGGTAGGGAGGTGTCCTGTAAGCTCCAGGTGAATGCCCTGGATTTATTTCAGTATCAGCTATATATCTCTGACCTCAAAGTCTTAGCAAGTGAAACTGTTGAAAAATTATTGTTGGAAGCTATTGCAAAACTCATTTGAACAAAATAAAATATTATGATATTTTGGAAAATATCATATTTTATAGCACCTCTATATTCCTGCTTTCCAAAAGTGGAACAATGGAACACAGAAAACATCATTATTTGACCATGTTCTGACTGGAAGAACTCTGTCTTTTCAGGGAACGTCTTTGAATCACTGCAGCTGGAAAACAAACAAAAAAACCTCACCCAAAATCAAAACTAAGATAATTAAATTAAATGAAATGAGGGATTGAAATTAAATGAGATATAGAATATAGGACATATTACTAAAATAAAAATGATAAAAACATAAATATATTGCAAGTACAATGTAAAATTATATACAATATATATAAAATTATATACAGCACAGAATGTGAAATATAATATATAAAAATCTAAACAAAAAATAAAAGCATCTACTCTGAAGTTGTGAATTAGAAACCACCACTTAAAAACGCAAAAAAAAGGAAAAAAGAGGGGAAAAAAGCAGCCCTCCTCATAGACTGCAGCTCACAAAGCTCCTTGATTCAAGCTCTTGTGCCATTAAAAATAATTTGAATGACTCAAGGTAAAAATGTGAGACATAGTGATTCTTTATGGCCACGACTGGGACTTGTGCTTTGCTTAAATGTCAAGCCAGTAAGAATCAGAACTACTGATTAGTTAAATAAATATGATAAATCATTTCTACATCTGAGTATTTATTTAGAGAAAGATTGCCAGCATATCAGATGTCATTCTTTGCAGGTAACTCTGTGGGAAGAAATCAAACAAAAAGCACAAAACTGCCTCGTTTAACCTTGTTACATTCTGAACTGTGCTGAACATCAACTGGGACTCCTAAAAATTGTGACATCATTTAAGGCTGGTCGACTTTCTTGTATCAAAATTGGTGATTCTTGGGTCCAATTTAGATCTGGACTCTCCTCAAAGTTCTACAAAAGCCGCAAGAGACAGATTTTCGTGCTCTTTATCTTCTTTCACTTTCTAATTTCAAAGAAGATGCTGATGTGAAATTAAAATACAAAGAAATAGTGCAGATAAGGAATTTTTGTAGGGTTTTTGGTTTGTTTAGTAATTTTCATGCTTTTTCTTTTTACAGTATTATCCAAGCAGATAGGTAACTCTTTGAAATACAAAATACATAATTTTGATTATATTGAAATGTATTAAAAGTTATTTAGAACATCATTTTACGTAGAGAACAAAATGCTAGAAAATGCCAGCAAAATGAAGCATTTTGTTATTGATTGAATAACCTATTCTTGTGATTAAAGTTAAAGGCAGCTTTTTAAAACAATTAAACTTTTCTAAAAAAATTTAATATGAGCTAAATTGTTTAATTAACATTGAGACAACTTTCTGGAAAATAAAAAAAAAAAAAACAAATCAACCATATTAAAATTAAATCTGTGTGTGATTACTTCAAGCAAGTTCCTATTAGTCACTACCTGGGTGATCATGGTCCTTCATGCATTCATGTTTAGTTCCCAATTATTCACAGTTTGTTAATTGGTGTGATATGGAATGAATATTGATGGTATAGCCTGAAGATGATTTCCATACCAAAGGAACAGGCATATTTACTGTCCATGTACACAGCAAAAAACGCAGTTCCCAACAGATCTGTCTTGGAAATCTGGCAAAGACCTTTCTCTGTGTGCTGCATGTTGGCTCATTACACAGCCTTGCAACAAGAGTAATGGAAAATATCATGCCATATAATGGGAATAAATAAATAAAACAAAATAAAATAAAGTAACATAAAACCAGAAAAATGAAAAAGTAAAATGGCTACACTTTGTTATTCAATTTGCATAAACTTCTTGAGAAACTCTGGACCCAGTAAGGTCCAGACAGACAAAAGGGTGGTGTGACTTGGTGCCTCTAACAGAGAAGGGTCAGCATGTGGTGTTGGCTATCCAGATTTACACCTGCACTGAAACAGGAGGGTGTTCAGTGATGAGAAAGAAGCCTTAGGAACTCAGATCTGTGTCAGAGTTTTCCCCAAGTTAATATCCCATTTTCAGCTAGTCTGTACATCTGTGTTAAATCCAGCAGGGCTGTGAGCCAAAGTCATTCAAAGGGCTGAAAGGGTGAAAGACCCTTTAAGAAGCAATGAAAAAAAAGCCTCCTTAACTGGTTTCAAAGAATTTATGTGTGTTTGTTTATTTGTTTGTTTGTTTGTTTGTTTGCCATGGGGTAGAATATACTTGACCAGGAGGATATGTTAGTAAGTAAAAAAGCAACTTGAGCTGGAGGTTGTGTGAGTCTAATCCATGAAAAACATCATCTCTGAGGAACTGGGAGTGAATCTCAAGATAAACCTGAGATTAACTCTGAGTTAACACTTTAGTGTGATGGTCCAAACTGACTCTTAAAATGGGGATGCAACAGGAAAGTGAGAAAGAAGTAAATACAAGAGGTGAACAGAGCTGAAAATTTCAATTGGAGGTAATACATCGAAAGGAGAACAAGGTGACACAAAGCCTCACATCCAATCTGCAAAAAAGGATTTCCACCAAAACAGAGACAAATTGGAGTTTTCAAGGAAAAAAGTACATGCCCTACTCTGGAGATAAGACAGCAAATTATAGGCTCACAGGAACTGTGACCCATCTGCTCACCCTGGCCACAGTGTGCAGCATTTAAAATAGACCAAACTAAACCAGAATGTGAAGTTCTTAATTGATTTTGTTTTCTTTTGAAATGGCTCAAAATATCATTGAAATGCAAAGAAACACAGCTGCTCTGTAAATGTTCAGAAAGCCAGTGTATGAAAAGAAAAAGCATTAACATTTAACTTGCACTTGAGGTGGTCTTCACCTTTGATCAGATAGCACAAGATGAAAAAAATTATTGAAATAGTGACATTTCAAATACTCAGGCAATATAATTTTTTCACTTAAAATGGAGAATAGCTTTGCCCCAAATTCCTCCCCTTTTGCATCTCCCTCCACTCGCTGTGTTGTCAAGTCTCAGAGCTGGCTGCTAACCCCCTTATCTCTTTATCACTTTTCCCTTGTTGCACTCACCAACTGAAGGAAAAAAGAGCACAAAATACCCATTTGTGAAAGACTGAGAGCTTAGTTGCAGAGCCACAGAGCCTCCTTTATAGCACTGAGGTTCTTTTCAGCTTTATGGCAGGGGTGGATTTTGTTTCTGCCTTGCACATCTCTGAAAAGACAAGTAGCCTTGCCGTGTTCAGGCACACACATCTGGGTTTGCACACCTCAAAGCTATCAAACGTGGCACATTTTATTTCTTTCACCTGTTTATGGACTCTGGACACCTGTGATTTATTGGCAGCACATACTGGTTGCTGTGGAGGAAGTTTCCAATGCAGGAATTAGCTTAGTAATCCTCCAGCTTAGTGAAACTGTTTTGGATTCTATTTTGAATATTCAGTATCTGTTTGAAGCAACTGTTTATGTTTAAAATAATATTAAAAAAAAAAAAAATAAGCACTTCCTTTGGAATTTTACAAAAACCTTCACGTAGGAGAGAAAAGAAAACCTAATGAAACCCAAAAGCATGTAACAATTTATTTTTCCTCCTACACAATATCTTCACTTATGGTAAGTGGAATCAGCAGTCTGCACACTGAGAGAGAGATGCTGTCAGGTAATGAGTTACTAAGCAGAAAGGGCTTTAGTAGCATTTGTTAGGGGTGCAGGAACTGTTTCTGCTAGCAGATGCTACCAGGTACTCAGGATATTTGTACTTCTCTGATCATCTGTTGCACAGGCTTCACTCTTTCCACTGACTCAGAGCCGAGGCATTTGCAGTTCAGTGTATTTCTGTTTGATTTAGATGAAGGTAATGAGTTTCAGGACAGTGACCAGTAGAAAAGTCACTTCACCTGAGGACCATGCAGGAATAGAGTTTTCATGCACATATTTTGAAAGAGTTTCTGGAAGACTTGTCAATAAAACATGAATTGATATTGCCAGCATATTTTTTTCTATGAATGAATATAAAGCTTACCAGAAATACTGACTGTTTTTTTAAGTTAATGGGGCCTCAAATTCTTTTTTCAGATTCTTTCTCCCC
This sequence comes from Haemorhous mexicanus, assembly GCF_027477595.1. Lineage (NCBI taxonomy): Eukaryota > Metazoa > Chordata > Aves > Passeriformes > Fringillidae > Haemorhous > Haemorhous mexicanus. The sequence continues at coordinate 70,808,934 of NC_082345.1, read as the reverse complement.
GGTAAATTATATCATCTAATTTGAAAAACTAGATTGACAAAGCAGACAACTGTTGTACAATGATTCTTCTACCCAAAGGCAGAGTGGACAAAGCTTTTGGCAGCTGTCAGGGTATCCACTCCCAATTCTCCATATGGGTTTTCACTTCAATATCACCAGCAGGGTGTAACCCAGCCATTGCCTCTGATGTACTGGGCATGGATCTGCTGGGTTTTTTTCATGAAAACATAAATTTATAGAATTATAGAATGGTTTGTGTTGGAACAGACCTTCGAGATCATCCTGTCCTTCCACTGTCCCAGGGTACTCCAAGCCTTGTCCAACATGGCCTTGGACACTTTCAGGGATAGGACATTCACAGCAACTCTGGGCAATCTGTGCCAGGGCCTCGCATCCCTCACAGGGAATAATTTCCTCTCAATATCTGATCTAAACCTTCCAGCTTTCTATCTGAAGACATTCCCCCTCATCCTGTCAATACTACAGGTTAAAAGTCCCTGTAAAAAGTCCCTCTACAGTTCTCTTGTAGGCTCCCTTCAGGTAGTAAAAGGACCACTGAATGGTTTCATTTCATCTCTGAAATTTAAACATCTAATGAAATAAACACTGGGACCTTTGTCCCAAGTCCTGGTTCAGTATCCTAATTATGCAGCAAATGTCATATTTGTCGTTGTTTAAGAAAATATTTAAGTGTTTCATACAATACAAATGGCTCCACTGAGGACAGCTGAGGTAACAATGCCAAAGGAACAGAGCTCTGCTGCTTCAGGCAACATTCTAAGTGGCAGGCAATGTGTGAAAAGGCTTAGTCTGTATATTGTTTTCCTTCCTTACCAGTATTTATTCCAGCCATGGAGAGATCTATCAGACAAAAAGGCTGACCAACCCTTTTAAGGACTGGCCTGTGAACCAAGTTCAAACTCTACCATCCCTGTCAAACCCACATGGCAAATTTAGCATGAATTAGGAAGAAAGATTTTTGACAATCTGCTGCATTTTCCACCCATCAGCTCTTCTGTTGCTGTGACAGTGCAAGGATCCCAAGTCACAGCACTGTGGCAAGTGGGTGTTTTGGGACACAATTTGATTTTTGGCTCAGATCCATACCTTGGTGATCATTAGCAAAAGAGTTTAGAAGGGAGGTAATCGCTTCAAGTGTCAGAGGGCTAAGAATCTTGGCTTGTAAATGTAATTACAGAACTTGTCAATAGCCATTGATTTCCTTAGACAGATCACTTGAAAGCATTCAGAAAGCTGGGAGTAAAATGGAGAAATGCTACAGAGCTCCAACAAGAGCAAATTGCAGTTTTCCATCTTTTCCTCCAAGGTATAAATTTACACATTGTGGCACCTTACAGGCCAGGAGCATATTTTGTATATTTGTAAGAAAATGTTTAGCATTCCTCTTATCCTCCTGCACATGCTGGTTTTAGTGTATTTCATTAAATTTTAAAAAGACTGAGCAAATGTTCTCACATGAAATGATTACTAATCTCTAAAATTTATCTTCTCATAGTCCATCTGCCCTCTCTTGAGTGACTATATTCTCATTAATATCTAAAGTTTCTTCATAGTATCAGCTCTTAAATGATCCTTTTGTGAACGAAGCTATCCTACTCTTTACTCTGAACCTGAGCAGCTCCAGAGGAGAGACACAACAGTGATCAGAGGTCTGAAATACCTCTCCTATAAGGTAAAAATGGGATAACTGGGGTTTTCCAGCCTGGAGAAGAGAAACTTGCAGTGAGACCTTAGAGCAGCCTTTCAGGGCTTCAAGGGGACAAAAAAGAAAAACTGGGACAAAACTTTTAGCAGAGTCTGTAGTGACAGGACAAGGGGTAATGGTTTTAAACCAAAACAGGGTCGATTCAGACTAGGCATAAGGAAGAAGTTTTCCACTATAGTGATGGTGACAGGTTGCTCAGAGAGGTGGTGGATTCCCCTCCTCTGGACACAATCAAGGTCAGGTTGGGTGGGGCTCCAGGCAACCTGATCCAGCAGATGTCCCTGCTCATTACAGGGGGGTTGAGCTGGGTGACCTTTAAAGGTTCCTTTCAACCCCAATTATTCTGTGATTTTAAAAATTTCAGCCTTGAAAAATCACTCTGCCTCCTTGCTCCTTCTTTCCCAGAGCCTTGTGCCTGACAAGAGAAATATTTAAAGACAGATTCCAGAAGTTTTTACACATTTTGTAGGAATTAGCAGCAGAAGGTACTGAAAATATCAAACACAGCTGAACTGTATTTGAGGACAAGAGAGAGAAATGTAAACTTATTGTGGAAGTCACCTGTCAGGTAATAAAAAAGTGAGTATCTGAGAATCCAATTAAAACATTAGCTTGGAAAAAAATTATTATAATTAGTGCTAGTAGATAACAACCTTTTCTGTGCAAGAAGTGATAGAGATCCAGCCAAATATTTAATTGCAGGAAACAAAACTTAAGTATCATAAACAATTGTTTCTCTGCATATCACATTATTTTTTCATCTTCTTATTTTTTTTAAGATTTTTTTTAACAATTGCCACTGTAAATCTTTCCCATGTTCTTATTTATAGGAAAAATTATAAACTCTAGTCCATCTACTTGGTGCTTTTGAAATATATGAAAACAACTCAATCTCAGCTTGAAATACCAGGGGAAATTGCCTTCCTGTTGAAGCTTTTATCCTGGAGGGCAAGCTGAAAGTCTAGACAGTTGTATTAGGTTTGTTTGGGAAAGGTTTGGTAGCAGGGGGGTTAAAAGGGTGCCTTTTGAGAAGCTGCTAGAAATTTACCTCATGTCTGATGGAGCCAACACCAGCTGGACTCAGCACTGGCCAAGGCTGAGCCCATCAGTGATGGTGGCAGTGACTCTGTGATAAGACAGGGAAAACACCTGCTCAGCACATCAGCCACCCACCAGCAGAGAGGAGTGACAATATGTGAGAGGAGCAATTCTGCAGACACCCAGGGCAGGGAAGAAGGAGGGGTAGGAGGTGCTCCTCTGCTTCTCTTTCCAGCAGAAATATTGTAGAACTGAAATAATTTCTCTCAGGTGAAGATTTAAGAGTTAATAATGCACTAACACAGCTCAGCCATTGTAGCTTGACCCATTCCCGTCACTTCCTGAGTGCTAATGGCCAATGAACCAATGAACCTCCAATCCAGAACTCCAAAACTGCCCAATCCTGAGAATGAATGGAATTCCTCTCTCAGATAATTCAGTGATGGGTTCTGAGATGAGTTTAGAGACCTCCAAGGCTATGGTTTCCTTTGTTTTTATAGCATCATGTTCCTTTGCTTTGATGGGATTTCTCAGTGTTGAGGAAGAAAAGGAAAGCAAACACTGAAATCTCATTCCCTGCCATGAAACAGCATCCAGGATTTGTATTTCTCAGATTGACACAGAAAAAGTGAAGCTGCCTGGACTTCCTTACTAATCTGGGCCAAAATGAAGATTACCACCATGTGTTGGCTGGTGACCATGTTGTTCTTAAAACAATCTAGAGATCTTGACAGCACAAGTGCTGCAGATGTGGATACAAGCCAAGTAACCATATGTGGTCAAAAGGAGTGTATGGACATAATTTTCTTTCAATAATATCTGCAAGATAAAGAATTAATTGGAGTTTCTGGCTGGGAAATAGCCTAGGAAATATAATAGAATCACAAAATATCTTCAGTCAGAAGGGACCCACAAGGATCATCAAAGTCCAGCTCTTGGGCCTGCAAAGATCAACCCCAAAAATCACACCACGTACCTGAGAGTGTTGGCATCACAATTCTTGAACTCTGTCAGGCTTGGTGCTGTGACCACTGCCCTGGGGAGGCTGTTCCAGTGCCCAGCCACCCTCTGGGTGAAGAACCTTTTTTCTAATATCCAACCTAAACCTCACCTGACCACCTGACAGAGCTTCCTGCTGTTCCCTCAAGTCCTGTTGCTTGCACAGAAATGGAAAAAACACTTCCAGGGTACCATAGGCCTGAGAGTCTGGGCCTTTGAGAACAAGCTCTTTGGAACAGAAGTCTTGTCTGCTTTATGGAGTCCCTGTATCCTCCGTGGTAGAAGACAGGTGTACAGTGAGCAATAGAAAACAGCAATCTGCTGAACACACCACCCACATTTAAAAACAAGACAGAGAGCTAGGGCAAAACAATGGATAAAAATAAAAGTTAAGTCACTTTAAAAATCCCTTAAAAACTCTCCAGGGTACTGCAAATCCCTGTAGGCATGGAGACTACATTGCTGTGGATTTTTCTGCAGAATTCTGCAGATTTCACAAACACTTTGGGATGCTGCAGGAAGCAGATGCTTTCTAGCTGTCATCACTGGAGTACTGCTTCCCAATTATGGTTTTGTTTCACAGCACCTTTAGTATTTTCCATTCACTTTATAATTTTCCCTTAACTTTTATTAAGCTAATCATAGGCTTGCAGTTGCCAGCTGATGGACTTGGAGAAGCAGTTGTTAAGCAGAGCTAGCTTGTCCCTCAAGAGATTCTCTCAGTCATACAACAATTCTAATAATAACAGCGATATGGGGAGGGGAGGAAAACAATCATTCAGGCAGCAGAATACAGTGTTCATTATGTTAATTTACTCCAAAGTATTTACACAGTGTTACTTGGCACTAAGAAATGAAATTCAGTCAGTCTCATTCATGCAAGCAGTGTGGTAACATCATGTGAATGTTCAGTTTCATTTAGGGCAGATAGGGAAACAGAGTCATGTTTTAATACTTTGTAACACAAAAAATGCATTCCAAACCTTGCATGTCTGAAAATACGTGGCCATTTTTTCCATGAAGCAGACCCATTTGGCCATTTGCTTACTATGCACACAGCTGGCAAATATTGTGCCTGTACTCATTCAAGAGAGGCTCAGGGCTAGAAAATGGTACAAGGAGAAAGACAAGTTAAAACTGAGGTGATTGGATAAGGAGGAGTGGAAGCACTTTAGTGGTAGGTAGCATTTTGCCCTCTGACTGTTAAGTAATTTGTGTATCTCTTATCTGATCCTCATTGTGGGAGAATCTTTTCTGCCCTGTAACCACCAGCCTTGAAATTCCCTGGATGATTTCTGGACAACTCAGATTTTCTTCTAATGCTACCACAGAAGGCATAGGGAGGGAGAATCCACTATTGTTTTAAACTCATTTGAAACACCCAGGTTTCTCCCTTGTGTAGTTGCTGACATGTCATGTAAAGGCTCAAAACTATAAGGGTATAAACATCCTTTGGATAAAGGGTCTCTCCTCAAAACTGGGAGTTTGCACAAGGATGGTGGTGCCAGATGTTGCAGGTGGAATGTAGGAGTGACATGAGGGCCACCCAGAGTGAGTAAATCCCATTGAAATTTTGTTCCACCCAGCTGGTAAATGGCAATAGGTTTACTCCAGCCCTGGCCTCACTTCCTTCTTCTGGTGCTCCCAGCAGTGGGACCTTCCAGAATTTCTGGCTTCAAAGTGTAGTTCTGTTTGCAGAAGGAGCCAGAGCATGGTGGAAGTGATGAACATGTGGCTCTCACCCTGGCATGATGCTGGATCCCATTCCACACTGCTGCACCAGTATTTTTGGCATCAGAGTTACCTTGGAAGAGCATCTGTGGCTGCTGCTCCACCTGCCCTAGAGTGTTTCAGTTTCATCAAAGAGATCCATGATACTGGAGGAACAAGGGTTAAATATTTCATCCAAAATCCAGGCAGGTTAAAAAAAAAAAATGGCAAAAAAGGCTTTTTTACATCTCTCTTCTCCCCTCTTTCTATTTCCTAGTACAAACTGAGCAGAATCCTAATTCCATTGAAATCAGCAGGAACCAATTTTACTCCAATTGACTGAACTAGGAATAAGTTCTTGGTGCATAATACATTTTTTTCCTATTGTCCTTAGAATCTGGAGATGAGGAATAAAAATATTGAAATGTGTCATAATGCAAGGAAAAAGAGGGATCTTTCCACTTAACCAAACAAAACAAATATTTGACTATATAAAAAAACCCTACCAAATAAGACTTTCTGGGCCTGTATCTGATTATTCTCTCTCTGGTTAGAAGAGATGGGAGAAGAGAAATGTATTTAACTACATGGGGCTGCTGAATTTCTTAGAAATGAGGCATCAGTCTCAATCCCATAGTAGCTGCCAGCCTCTCAAAAAGTTCAGCAACCCCTGGACAGGAGAATGGCATTGCAGAAAGCCAAGGCACAGAAACTACCTAGTGTGTGATTTGTCTGCCAAAATATTGATGAAATCTTCAAAATACTGAAGGAAATGACATAAGCATGAGCATCTCTGTTCATATTTTCTTTAAAATTAGATTATTTTCATATATATTTGATAGCATGATAACGTGTGTGCTTGTGTGTGGGCATTTGTTTAATTAACATCCAAAGACTTAAGCAATTATTCCTCACATAGTTTCAGTGATATTTCCCACTGAAATTCTTCCATTTAAAAAAAACATTTCCTAGAACCCAAAGCAGAGAATGTTGGGATGTCTCACCTCTTTATTGCCATGTCAATTCTTTAACTTATTATTTTTATGGTGGGTTTTCTGGTGTGTTGTTTGTTGGGGTTTTTTGGTTGGTTGGTTATTTATTTTTTTTTTTTTAGTAGAACATTACCACTGAAGTTATTTTCAGAACATCATATGGATTTTTCATTGAAACATCTGTGTTAACTTTTATCATCCTAGCTCTGCTTTGTAATTTTGGAAACAGATATAAAGAATGAGCAACCCAGAGCACAGTAATATAGTGGGAAGCATCCTTCATAAGTCAATTGAGGAATTTAATAATCTCTTTAGAAATAAGCTCTGCAGCTATGAGAAAAATGTGTGGGTTAAAGGCCTTCCAATTAAGAAAGGTTTCTCTGTGGATTTATAGGCTGGTGGTTAGCTCTTCCTGTTCGTGTTTCCATGGCAACTGTCAGGTAGATTTTCTGCTACTTGCTAGGAAGTTGGAAATGTTGAGTCTGGTTGAGCCTTTCAATTCACTGAAGCTTAAATGAAATTCTTTGCAAGGAACTGGCATTTAGCCTGGGTCATTTATTCATATCTAGAAGAGAAATCAATTATAGTAATCAGATGTGCAAATTTTTTTTTTATTGGAATTATTTTGAGTAGGCATTTTTTTTATTATTATTGTGCCACAATCTATTTTTAATGCTAGGGTAGGAAAGGTTTGAAATGCTGCAGCTGGCCTCTTTGCTGCTGATGGCTTATGGCTTTAATTACAGCCCAAGACACACACAGGCACGTCTCTCTCTCTCTGGTCTACTTTTACAAGCTATAATCACCCCTGGTGATATTCATGATACCAGCTCAAATCCTGTAGACTCATTAGAGTTGAGACACCTGTATTGTGAGAAACACAGCTCACTGTCTTTCCTCTTTCAATTTTCTTGTCTTGTTGATTTGTTTGAATTAGGCTTGAGGAAAGTAAATAATTTGTGTGGCTCTTATTCAAACTTTTTTGCTGTGTTGGGGTTTAATTCCACATCAGAATCCCTGTGTGTTTGCACACTTCTCTGTGCTCCCTCTGTTTTCCACTCTGCACTGACTGTCACTTGTCAATTCTGTGTTTCATTCCTGTAATTCTCCAAAGCCAGATACATCAGAGGCTGTGGGGTGTTCCTACAGTTTCAGCCTTTCTGGGGTGCACAATCCTTGACACCTAACAAGCTCTGTCCTGCAGGCTTTATGTGAAAAATTCCACGTAGACTTCATTGACTTTTCTTGCAAGAATAAAGCCAGCAGGGCTTGGCCCAAAGATCACAGATTATCCAAACAGAGGCAGGATGGTCTTCTGGGCAGAGAGGTAGTTAAGGGCTTGGAAAACCTGAGGGCTTGCTGCCTCTCTCTTCCCCTGGCTTCCAGGGGAAAGGCAGATTCATTTAGTGGCAGATCCGAAACTCCATGAAGTCCTCTCACACCAGAGTTAATGGAGCTGTGACAATTTATGCCAGCTAAGAATCTGCTCCATTACCCAAGCTCACTCCAGCTGTATAATAGGAATAATAGTAGTGCCCTGCCTCAGAGAGGTGTCGTGAGGATAGTTAGATGGGAAAGTGTTATGATACTATGATAATGAAGACCAGAAAAATACCTGCAATAGACAGAAATCAGCATAACTGATCTGACATTTACTTTTATTTTTCCAGTCCTTCTGCCACAGAGAGACAGTAATAGCATGACAAAGAAAAAGTGATGCCTTGCCTCTGTTTCTCCTGCTGCTTTGCTTTCCTTGATTTGTTGGTCTGCCTTTGTTGTTTCTCTCTTAAGATTTCACCTAACTTTGCTTAAGAGCCTTTAAGAAACCAATTAACAAATATTTAATTTCATTTTCTTCATCCCTCTATCCCAGCCTATTTAATTTTGCTTTTTTTTTTCCCCTGCTACTCTTCTTATCTTCATTTCCACGGGTTAATCCCAAAACTGTGCCCACAGAAGTCCAAAGAGATTTAGTTAACTTTAAATGAAACATTTCACAATTATAAAGCAACCAAAACCAAGTTTTGATGTTGCAAATTTTAGCAGCTGCTTCCAGGCCACCTAACAGAAAGTGAACTGCTTTGGGTCCAAAGAGCCAGAATATCCTATCCAAGAAATTAAAGTTCTGTTCAAACTGTAGATTTTGGATATATAGCTCGATTGGATGCCAGAGGTTTTGTGAAAGTCATGAATTTTCCAGTTTTCATGACTGACCTTTTGTCTTAGGCAGACTTGGCACCCCAGGCGACTCTCACAGGACTTACTTTGCTATATTTTACAGTGTAAAGTGCCTTGAAGAATAATTTTTCTGAAGTTTTTAGTGAGAATATCTTCTTTCCTTTTGAGTTTGCAAAGAGCCATCCTGAACTTTTCTGTGTGTTTCCAGAGAAGACTCCATCCCTCTGAGTACCAGCGTGAGTTTTTGGGTTGGTATCATGACACACACTCACCCCCAGGAGCTGGATGGACTCACAGATGTTCAGGTGGGAGGAGAAGACTCTCTAAAATTCACTGCATGAGGAAACAACTCCATTGCTCAATAGGTGTCTGGTTCTTATGGCCAGGAAAATGTTTTGAGAAACCACTCTGACCTTCTGCAATGGTTAGGGGTGTGCACTTCACCAGCACATGGAGCTGAGCCTGGTTCATTAACCAGATTTTATATCATCTTGTTCTTCAAGAGACCAAACTCTGTACAAATATAGACAGAGAAAACCAGCATACTTCCAATGCCACCAGCACTGTACTACAACTCCTCTCTGAGCTCTGTTCTTGTTCTCTGATTTATGATGTCAGTTTTAACCAGAAAGGGAAGGGATATTTGTGCCTGCTCAGAGACTGCCTTCATGGCAATACAACACTACCAAGCTTGGGCCTCCCAAGGCCCACACATTGCTCCTTTCCTCCACAAAGCACACCTGGAATGAGCAGGATTGATCTTTCATCAATACTGTATAAAATTGTGGTGTCAGCATTATTTTGGAGAGGTTTTTAAATGTCCTCTTGTGATGTGAAAGAAGCAGAAGATCAGGACTCTTTACTATGGTTGGGAAATTTCAATACGTGGTGGATTATAATTCCAAAAGATTTCCTCATGTGGGGAAGAAGAGGGTCAGGCACTGATCTTTTCACTCTGGTGACCAATGGCAGGAACTGATGCAATGGCATGAAACTGTTTCAGGGGAGGTCTAGGTTGGATATTAGAAACACATTCTGTTCCCAGAGGGTGTTTAGGCACTGGAACAGGTTCCCCAGGGCAGTGGCCACAGCACAAGCCTGACAGAACCTAAGGAGTGTTTGAACAATGCTCTCAAGGATGCAGTGTGACTCTTGGGATTGTCCTGTGTGGGGCCAGGAGTTGGACTCAATGGTCCTTGAAGGTCCCTTCCAGATCAGAATATTCTATGATTCTTTTATTCTGTGGATGCTTGGATTGTAACTTGGTTTTCCTCTGTATGTCTCTGCTGTGGCTACTCAAAAACTTGGGTTCAGGCACACACAAAGAAGAAGCCAAGTGCCTACTTAACCTCAGCTTAGCACAGGACATGGACAAAAAAGGGCTGTGGAGTAATTCTTCTCCACCTCTCACTGCAGAGCACAGCTGATCCACCAGTGATGAAATGGCAAGCCAAGGGTGCCATTGGTGCTCAGTCTTGAGCCAAATACCTTGATCCTGTGAAAATAAGCAAGGAAATGGAAGGAACTGAGACTGCAAAGGATAAAGAGTTTAGTTAGGGTGTTTATGCACCAGCCTTTGCAGACAGCTGTGCATAAAGTAATTTTTTTAATCGTCTCTATGAATACACACTGAATCTCTCACTCCAAAGCAGTCCTGTGTGTAAGCTCTCAGTGTCAAAATGGCAAGAGTTGGAAAGCGCCAGTGCTTGTTACACAAAACCCAAAGAAGTGCATTCCTTCACAGCTGTATATGGGCACATCTGTTTTAAATGTAAAGGCTGCTGTTTCAGGTGACCTTAAATACTCTCAGGCATTATGAGTATGTTAGCAAGTGTGTTTTGGAAAGGTTAAAAAATATGTCATCTCTTTTTTCAGGAACTATTAGTTGGATACAAGCTGAGTTTTCCAGCCACACGGTGTTATTGTAGGAAATACGAGGAACACTTCAAATTCAGTAATGGCTTGCTCTTCCTGGCACTAAAGAATTGTGGCATCTAATTAATTGCTACACTTCACTAAAGAATTGTGACATCTAATTAATGACTAAACTTCTCCATCACAATCCCAATACAGATTCATATTTCCATTTGTGTAGCTGCTCACAGGATTATCTATATACAATTGGTGGGTTTTGATGCAAGGCAAGAAGGCAAGAAAGAGTTTTACCAACTCTTTATTTCTAAGCAAAACAGCAGAATGAGGAATTGAAAACAAGCTTTTCTTTAGGTGCAGTGCCTGGACTACTTCTTTGACAAATGAGGAGTGCTGGCAAAAGACAGGAGATATTTTCACATTTCCCACAATGTTTTGCAAACTGCTGGGGAGGGCCTTAAACTGGGGATGGGAGGGATGGTCATAAACTTTGATTTTGGCTGAAATTTATGAAGTAAACCCCGTCAAAACAGGTCACCTTGAGTCCCTGTACACAGCATAAAGCAACCAGAGGAACAGGCAGGAGGAACCAGCTGTAGATGTGGCTGCAAACGCTGCTGGGGTAACTAGGACTTGGTAGGACTGGAGCTTTCCCTGCTTCCCTTACATCCAGTCTAAGTCAGAACCACTTAGGCTGGAAAAGAGCTCTAAGATTGTCAAGTCCAAACACTGCTAGACAAATACTGCTAGATCCAGCACTAAACCATGTCCCTAAGCACCACTCTAACACATTTTTTGAACACTTGAGTTCATGATCTGTGACCTGAGTGGAGTTGCTCAGTATTTGCACTCCTGTAGAAGTCTTTCATCCATGCCTGGTTTCTTGATTCAGCTCACAGCCTTTCCTTTTTCAATTATTCCTTCTTAGTTGATCACCATTTTTTCTTTCCAGAACAATAACTTTTACTACAACTGCCTTTCAATTCTCCTACCTGCAGTGGTATAGTAACTTCACAGACACCAATGCAATGATCCAAATTTGCATTTGCTGTCACTGATGTGTGGTTCACAAACTTTACAGCATGAAGACTTCTAAAGATGGTTGTGGGGAGAGATGAAGTTTGGGATACATTTAATGTTCCCTATATTGTACTCACATTTCCAACCCAGAGAATGGCACTTGAGTATCTGACTCTCATTTAAATTCTCTGAGTAATTACACTGAAGGGCTAATAATTTTTTCTTTTTTATGGATATAGGACTAGCCTGCTCCCTTTCCAGCTCTCCCACTTTACATCAGCAGAAACAGTCCAATGTCATGTAAGCCCCAATGTGAGGGAGAATAAAAAAGTACAAATCATCCAAATCATCCAAAACCTTATCTTCTACCCCTTTAAATATTAGCAAGAGCATATCATCAAGATCTTTACATTGCATCATTTAAATCTGAGACTCAAATTTATCAGAAAATGTTTCAGGAACTACTGATTGTTTTTATTATTAAAAGAGAAGGAAAAAACTAGTTTTAATTGTTGCTGTGGTAACTAACACATATGCCAGGATATGTTGCAGTGAGAAAAGAGTGTGAATTCTGTGAACAATTCCTGTTGCCTTTCCATGGAAGGACTTAGAGCAGGGCTCCTTAGTGGCAACTTTACAAACTCAGCTAGAAGACACTGTGAAATTGAAAGGCAAGTGGTGTGAAATGAACAGAAAGGAGCACTCTGGTTTAAATATGCAAGCAGAAAGAGCAGGATTGGCCAGCGTGACTCATTGTCTTGCTAAAAATCAAAGACCTTTTTTTGGTAGCATTTGAAACTCTATTGGGCATATAGATGGTAACATACTCCCTCGGTAAGAATTCAAATATCTATATTTTCAACAGACTCAAAAAAATTACCCTTTAGGGGTCCAAACTCATTAATATGAAAGGAAGAAGGGCAGCAAAGGAAGGAGGTCAGGTTCTGTAGAGTTCCCATCATCTGAACATGGCCTTACAGGGGGTGGGTGAGGAATGCTTTTTTAGAGGTTTGCTTACTCCACATTCTATAGAATAAAAAAATAAACAGAGTATTTCCCATTCTTCATCTTTCAGTCTCAAAAAGCTGACCTGCACCTTCTTTCTCACCCTTCCCACTCCCTATATTTTTGTGTTTCATTCTGAAAGAATTGGATGCACTTCTCCTCTATTTATAACTCAAAAAATCCAGCCACAAGCCTGGTGGGTCCATTTAAAGACAAACAAACTTCTAACAAAACCCTACTGATTTGTAAATGACCAGCTCTGCTGACACTGCAGGCTGCAGGGGACCTAAACTACCCTGGGAAGTTGGCCATTTCCTGAAGTACAGAGCAAGAGCCCCTGTGGTTTCCTTGGCCAGGAAACAGCTGGTGGGGTATTTTTCTTTCTTTTTTTTTCCTTTTCTCTTTTATTTCTTTCCTTACCAAAAAAAATCAATTTCTAAATTGTTTTATAAAAGGATCAAAAATTAAGATTTTGTTGCTGTTTTAATGTAATATATAAAACAGCATGACTTCTGTTCCATCCTTTGTCTGACACACTTATTGATTTCAAATTGTTTTGGGGCAGATTGTTAGCGTGTTTTCTCCTTTTAAAATGTACTTCTGAATGTAATGGTTTATTCCCTCATGTTCAGGACTTTCGACCTTTGCACTGGGATTTCTTATCTTGATCTTGTTCTTGTTGATGCCTCTCTCTCCCTGAATTAAAGCAAGTTTCTTACCCATTGGCACTTTTATTCCATACAAAAGAGGCAGTAAGACATACTATTTGGTGCTCAGGCTCCTTTCAAACTCAGTGGGCTTCTGGATGACAAATAAAATCGTTTCTCTAATATTTCAAAGCTAAAACACACCTTTGTCAAACACAGCAGCTGCATTTTGTTTAGAGTCTTCTTTTATGGAAATGTCCTAATATTGATGAAATGTAGACTTTGCGTCCCTTAGAGAAAGCAAGGAGAAGAGATAACTGCATGTCTATGCAGCATTTCTAAGCATCAGAAGTACTCTGAAGGCAGATATGTGCATTATCTTGACACTTCCTCACTCCCTGAGTGGGTTCCCTTCCTTTTTTAGACCCACACAAATTAATCACAGTTGTTTGAACTGAAGATACAATTGATTCACGCAGCAAAAACTTCTTGCACCCGCTTTCTCCACCTGAGTTTCCTTCATTGTAGGGATGACTCAGGTTGCTGTATTGCCAAAAGTGTCCTTCCTGGATTCTTTGACAGAAGGAAAAGAAAACAGAATGAAGGATTATGCAGTAAGTTTGGTCAAGCAAAGATTTTTAGGGCGGAGAATTACACCTGCCCATGAGTTCACTTAGACCATAAACCTTCTGCTTTCTGTATGGACATGGGTAATTAACCTCATACTGGGAGCAACTTCTGGCCCTCACCCCAGTGTCCCACAGCCACAGGGACCATGCCTCCCCACCCCCACAACCTTCTTCATCTGGCTGTCATTCTGGGAAAAGTGGCATATCTGTGCCCTTAAGAATTATTATTCATTCATTTGTGGAAGGTTTGAGACATTTAGGGTTTTCTTCAGTTCTGAACACCTGAAATAAGGAAGCAAACATGTGACAGTGCATCAGAGAGTGTTATGGTATGAGCTGTAAGCTTTGAACAAGCACAAGAGCCATGAGGGAGGTACAAACTTGCTGGAGTACTCTGGAAGTGCAGGGAGAGGAGAAAACAAGGTGTGATTTCGTCCATATTTCCTACATGGCATGATCTTTGGAAAGAGTTATCGCCTGAATTGTGTCCTGGTGTCACCTAACAAGGAGGCCCCTGGTTCCTATCAAAGTGAGGGACATGAATGAGTCTGATCAGGCAAAAAAGGTGACCAGAGAATTGGTGAAATCTCCATCCTTGGGGATATTTCAATGGAATCTGGGTGTTGTTCCAGGCAACAGTCTTGGTGACCCTGCCTGAACCACAGGGAGGAACTAGACATCCTCCAGAAGTCCCTTCCACCTGATCCTTTGAATGGATGCAGAATGATTGGGAGAGAGAAATGTGGGCCTAAAATCACTCTGCCACATAGAAATAAGAAGGGCACCAATACTTTGCATCATTTTTGTTTTGTCATCCTGTTCAATAGTTTTGCAGGACTAAAAATATTACAAAACAAAGGTGAAGATGAGACCTAGCCTGAAAATAATTTTTTTAGTGGATTTTTGATGTGCTACTTGTTAATGAAGACACATCTTAGACAAAAAAAGTATAATTTTTGCTCCTCTTTTGACTTTGTGGGAGAACTGCTGAAATCCATCTCCGGACCTAGGCATATTACAGTTGATTCTGTTTAGCAGAATTCCTTAAAAAGAGGAAGGGAACTGGTAAAAATACTTTATTGGAACCTTTTATTTTCCATTTTTTAAAAACTTCTGAAGTGCATGTGTTTTAGTAAAAATGGGAAATCCAAACCAGAATTTTTAAATTAAAAATTTGGTATTTAATTAAAACCAAAATAATTTTAGCACATTTTCCTTCTTACAAAAATAAAAATCCATCAAGAAAGCAAACCAAGCAAATAAAGCAATCCAGAAACAAAGCAAATTTTAAAAAAATAATTAAAGTGTTGTTTTACAATTTCTTAATTTTTTGGCAAAGTTATTTATTCTCCTACTGCCCATTGTTTCCTTCCATTGACTCCAAAGTGTGTCAACTGGTTTGTTTTATATTCATTTAAGCTATACATTTGTTTTAAAAAGCAAAAATAAGAGGACAGACTGAAAGGGGGGAATTGTCTTTAAATTACTTAGTTTCATATTTAACATCCCACTGCGTGCATGACAGAACCACAGAAACCAGCAATGTCAAAGATATTAGATCATCCAGTCTTTCTTTTTTAAAATGCAGAATTCTATTGGCTTTGATATCAAATCAAAAGAAACCAAAATGGAAGTCTATGTAAAAAAATTAAGGCAAATGTTCCTGGCCCTAGAACACAAGTTACTTTACTACTTTATATTTCATGTCTCTAAGGGAGGATTTTCTTAAAATACAGATGGGAGTTGGGTGCCTGAGTGGATGGAAATCGGACACCCGACTCCCATTTGTGCCTTTGAAAATCTTCCTTTTATAAATCATTGTGGAATTCCTACACTATGATGGAATGTAGAAAGGGAGAGCAGCCTTAGAAGTCATGCTTGAAGTCCTCCAAGGACTATAAGGATACTCTTTCTACTTTCTTGCCTTTGAAACTGATATTCTTGGTTAAGTCACTGAATTTAAATATAGCTGTTCTTTTGCAGAGAATTATGGCTTGCAAATTATGATAACCAGCTTTCCCTGCTGCTGGTCATTCAAAATTATGCTGCAGGATCTTTTTTTTTTAAAAATGTACTCTTGTTTGCACCCATCTTTTACTAATTGTCCAAAGTAATGAATCTTTGAAAGAAGCAGGGAGATGAAAGTGTTCTGTAGCTCATTGGGCCACTGTTGGCTGCAATTATTACAACACTTTTCAGTTATTTCTGTTGCTTTCTTTTTTTTCTTTTTTTTTTTTAATGTTTTGAGTCTTTCTGACCACCTATTACAGTATCCTAACAAGAATGTACAGGAAATCAATGACCTGAAAAGTTCATCGCACTGTTATATGACTTAATTTGGAAATATTGTGCAATACAGTAACACTCATGGTCTAATCCTACCTCAGTTTTTCCCTTGTTGTAAGAGTTTTCTTAGTCCTTTATAGAACTAAGACAGCAGAACTCTTCCTTAAAAGTACAACCATTTCTGTAAGATATACAGTAATAATCAGAGATATTCTGATTTCCCAGCACTACTCTTTTCATCCCATGGAAACCCAAGAGAAATGCCATTCCCTCTCAGTTGTGAGAATGTTTTCAAGGTTTTTTCATGTTCTCCCCCAGGATAAAGTTTTCAAGGTCTTAAAAACAGTCTGGAATTCATTCAGAAGAATAGGCCCTCGTTTAGGGAAATTAGATATATTATGATAGAATAGGAGATTCAGTTTGAGGAAGATGAAACATTTCTTAATTCATTAATAACTGAAGAGTACATGACACGACACCTAATATATATTACTTTTTCTATCAACAGACAGCTCACACATTACATTTATTCAATGAAATATTAATTGCATTGTATTTCAGTTAATAACATATTCTTAATGTATCTTATTATCAGAAAAAACCTGAACACTGAAAAAATTAGTAACGTGATAATATTCAGAAAGGACACAAAGAATCATCTGGTAAACTTTGGTAAACTTCAGGGTTTCCAGATTGACATGAAGTTATGGAAAATGGGTAAAAAAATAAATAGGAATTAAGGGGATGTAAACTCAAATGATGAAATATCAGCCAGCACTAATTAATGCAAATAAACAACTTTTGCAAATTTGAATGTCATCTTTGATAAGACTGTGAGCTTGGTATGGAAAATTAAGAGATTAAACATATTACTTTTGTTATGCAAATTAGGTTTTACAATGCCTAAAATGACCTGACAAGGATATTTACAACATTTGCTCCATATAATTCTTCAGATGGGTTTGGGCTGTGTGTAAATCCTTGGGCCAAAAGAGTTATGGAAGTTGCTGTCAAAGGCTGCAGGCAGACAGGTCCTTTAAGTCACTCCAACATATTTCTGTTGCTTAAAAAGACAGGATTGATCCTCCCTCCCTTAGCTTCTCCTCCCCTTTCCCAACTCCTTCAATTTCAAGACATTTCTTTCTATCTGCAGAGCTTATCTGACCCTTTGGTGAGCTAATTTAGCTTGCAAAAACCTAACTTGAATTTATTCACTCTTTTGCTGGGTTCATTTTCTTCTGCTTTAATGGGTGAAATGACTCATCAGGAACTCAGACAAATGTCAGAGCTGTGTGAAAAACAGCTGGAGCATGTGGCTGGGAGGTGGGAAAATGAGAAAAGTGAGAATTCCTTCTTTTGGAAAAGTGAGAGCTGCTGAGTCAGCCCTGGCCTTGCATTTGGAGTAGAAAGTTCATTTGATGCTTAAACTAAAACATCTCCAAAGAAGCCCCTTAGCTGAAGTAGATTTCAAAGATTATACTGAGTTTGAAGAGTTCTGGAATTTGGAGCATCAGCAGAAATGTCTCCAAAGAAAGACCTCAGTTTGAGCAGTTTGGTTCTCTATTATGATTAAGAAGAAAAGAGGTATTTAAATTCTACATCCTATTTTAGAAAAGAAAAAAATTTCCCAGAGTTAAAAAAAAGGAAGGTGTTTGTTTGTGATGCCATAATCCTGAATAATAGTCTGAGCAGCTTTTTTGCACTCTGGTGCCCAAACTCTGACAAAGTCCCTAATATATGGGTATATAAATACCCATAGGCTTGTTCTTTTGAAAAGTACCAAGTAATACTGTGATAAAAGAATAGCTTCACAGCAAATCCTTTAAACATTGAAGATTAAATGGACATCAGAAAAAATGCTTGCAGAAATCATTCCACTCTGTGAAAGCATTTCTAGTAGGATTCTGCAGGAATCTATACTAGGGCTGAGAAAATTCAGTGTTTCCATAGTGATGGAGAAGTAAACATGATACAGCTGCCAAAAGATAGGTAATTATTGGCAGAGAGATGGATAACGATAGTGACAAGGATTTCCTGCAGAGCAATCTGGCAAGCAGGGTCCATTCAAAGAAAACCAGATATTTTCATCTGTATATGTAGCTGAACATGTTAATGTGAGGAACATTGCAGAATTGGGGATTGCATCCTGGTAAACCACTAACCCTAAAATTTCATAGTACTGCAGTGCAACAGAAACTCTATATAAAGTCACAGTGAGTTATTAGGCCATAAGGACAATTGCAAATCTTTGAGAAGAAGCAAAATATTGATCCTAAATATTTCTGTGGCATTTGTAGCCAAATAATCTTGCTTGCTCTTGAAGGGTTTATAATTTTTTAAAATATTTTTTAGAAGGTGAATTTACAAAAAGTGTTTAAATGCTAGAAAGCAACAGTTTTCATTTCCTTAATTAAAGGGGTTACAGGATTTCTTTTGTTTAAGTCCACACATGTATGCTTCCTGTATGAATTTGCTTGCCCTCAGAAAAAGGTTGTGGCTGCAGGACACAACTCCTCAAACCCAGGGAAATCTGCTTTCTCGAGTACAATATTGCTTGGTTTCCCATTGAAGGTGATTTCTTCTAGAGGTGAGATGTTTTTTCCTAGGAGCTTCCCAGGTTCATTAGAGAATGGCTTCCCTCTCTCAATTAATTCCATCCTCTTCCCTTGGAGCAACTCCACATGCACAGCCCTGGCTTGAAGGGAGATTGAGAGGTGATAAGTCCTTCCAGGAGCAGGAAACCAGAGGTTTTAAATGTCTATTTCATCTAGCAGAGAGAGCCGTAACAGAGCAGTGCTGAACCAAGCCAAATTCAAAGTGCAAAGTGAGTACCTGCTGTAAACAGAGAGAGGGATTAAACAGTGGAACAAATTACCAGTGAAAGTGTTGGTTCCTCTGTCCCTGGTGTCTTCGTGTCAAGCACAGATGTCTTTGTGGTAGTCAAATAAATTGCAGTTGGGTTCAATTTAGGCACAATAAAATGTTTCCTGATGTACAGAGGGTCAGTGTGCATGAGCTGAAGGTTTCACCTGCCTCCATCCGCATGGCTGGCAGCAAAAGAACAACACTGAGGAATTATTATTCAAGTAATTTCACCATTATTTATTACATCAATTATTCTGGAGACGATTAAGTAATAATGTATAAAATTCGGGGGTTTTTAATTGAAGGTCCACTTAACTTGTTTTCTCCAGAGAGGCTGATGAAGATATGGGAATCTCAGCATTTTACAGGGCTAAATGACTTTTCCTTCTCTGTGTGATTTATCTCTTAGTTCTTGACATTCCTCCTCATCTTTTTAAAGATATTTAAAGATTTATTTTTTTTTCCTAGCTCCTCTATTTTATGAGTAAACCCCACTTGCTTAAGCCTTAGCTCTTCTCTCCCACCCTACTCTGTGCTGGGGAGGCCTCACCTCAAGTCCTCTGTGCAGGTCTGGTCACCACAATAAAATAAAGTTATTAAACTATTAGAGAGCATCCAAAAGAGGGCACCAAAGATGGTGAAGAGCCTTGAGAACAAGCCAAAGGAGGAGAGGCTGAGGGTGCTTGGTGTCTTCAGCTTGGAAAAGAGACTGAGGGGAGACCCAGTTACAACTTCCTTGTGTGTGGAGAGGAAGGGCAGACACTGATCTCTGCCCTACAGTGAGCAGGGAAAGGACCCAAGGGAACGGCTTCAGTTGTGTCAGGGGAGGTTTAGGTTGTATTTTAGAAAAAGGATTTTCACCCAGAGGGTGGCTGGGCTCTGGAACAGGCTCCCCAGGCAGTGGTCACAGCACTGAGCCTGACAGAGCTCAGGAAGTGTTTGGACAATGCTGACTCTTGGGGTGTCCTGTGCAGGACTCAGGGACCCTCAGTCCTTTCCAACCCAGCTCATTCTGTGATTCTCTGACTTGCATAAGTAAATCACAACTTCAATCATCTTTCTAATAGCAACAAAATATTAGCACCTGCTCTCACAAAATCAGTAAAAAAACCTAATATTTGCACCCTCTGAGATTACAATACAATTTAAGAAGAAAGAGAATGATTTAAAGAAAATCCAAGTGTGACTAGTCACCTAATTCATATGAGAGTTTCCCAAAACATTTTTGCAAATGGAGTGAATGAATAGTATAGTACTAAATTAGAGAACAGCAAATATATATCTATTTAAACATTTATGCTCAATACTTTGTGGACTCAAAAGTATTTTTGAAAAACACCTGGCTTATTGAATATTCCAATAACATGACCCCTCTAGAAGCAGCACAGTGATTAACTGTGTTTATTGTTTATTTATGAAAATGTTCTTGACTAAGCTTTATCTTTTTTTTTCTATTTTTTAACTCAAGCAGCCTTAATGGCCAGAATGTAAAGCAAGATCTTAACTACAACATGATGGCAAGATGGAATAGTTTTAATTGTAATATCCCATGTGTAATTGAAGGGATTTACAGTGTAGTTAGTTTGATCTACATGTCTCTCAACTTGATACTCACAGATTTTTTTCTCTAAAAATTACCCAAATCCTGACAAATTTGTTTAGGACTTGATGGTCTTGACATTCTTTGAAAAATTTTAGTGTAAATCGTTTAAGATTTCAGTAATGCATGTGAGAATATTTGTGTGCTTAAGAAAGTATTTAAATGTGCTTTTCAGAAAAGATTTATTTAAATTTCATCAATTAAATGTCTCTTTTTCAGATATCTAGGAAAGCAACAGTTTTTGTGAAAAAAAAAACCCAATTTTTTTGCTGCTTCATTAAACTGTAGATTTGATACTCAAAATGGAGGCATTGCATATACAGGCTTTTCCAAGGACTCATAGAGAGGTTTTGTGTTGGGTTTTTTGTTCCTTGCCTGAGCCATTTTTTAAAAGATGCATAATTTGACCCTGAAACTTTTTTTAATTATAATGTCTAATTGAAACACTCACATTTCAATTAAAACAAAGCAGGCTAAAACCATAGGGTGTTAGAAGCTTATAAGGAGGGTATAATTTATTGCCATTTTGATGATCTCTAAGTCTTCAACTTATATCAATTATAAATAACTCATTTGAAAATGAACACAAGAGAAATTAACTGAATTAACACCAGTTTGGTTTTGTGATCTGAAAATATATGCATAAATGGCAAGAAAATGTTAATTGACCTTAACCTTTTCTGTGATAAGTCTCTTCAGTAAGGTAGTAATACTTGGCACTTACATAGTATAGTACCTCTTATCTGAAGATCTCAAAGATCCTTACAAAAATTAATTAAATCTCACAGCACTTCTTTGACGTAGGCATGTGAAGTATTAAATAGGTGATTAAACTGGAAACTAGAGGCTAGAACCAACATTTTCAAAACAGGATGGGGCCCTAAATCTGGTTATTGTGACACCTTATTCTCTGTAAAACCCCATTTGCCATTGATCCTAGGGCTCTAATGACTCATAAGCACAGAGCTTTTGACTCAAAAGGCCTTTGATGCAAGAACTTGATTATTTTGGCCTTTATAATGCCAAGCAAATCACAGGTTAGGTAGTGCAGAGACTCCTGCTTGGAGGAAGCAAAGACATTCTCTCACCTCTAACACCTTCTAATTCTGCTCAGAGAGCACAGAGAATTTATCTTTGAAACATGTCACCATCCAAGACACCAGGATGAACTATCTCCTGGAGGTGCCTCTCTCCACTAGCAGTGGGGGTAACCAAGGAACTTGCTAAGAGTGATGCTAATTTTGAGCAAGCCAATATCACACAAGAAAAATTTCACCTAATTGGGGTGAATCCCACAATAATGAAACTGATTACCACAAAAATGTGACAATTCCAGCATTAAGAAAGCACAAGGAATAGGTACAAGGAATACTGACAGATGTCCTTTAAATGCAGCACTTTGAATCACATATTTCTGTGTCACTTTGAAACTAAAGACATAAAGATAGAATAAGTTTTATAATTGTTACCTCACATCCTTGTTAACATATGCTGCAGTCTGGATAACCATAAAAAAAAACTTCATTCCTGAACAAGGCTTGCAATCATAAAGCTGGGAAATGTAAGTTGGTGTCAAGCAAGGTGTAACCACATATTTGTGCGGATGAATGCGATGGTGCATGCACATATTGCACCTTAATTCCAGGAATTCCTGCCTGAGGAAGCAGTTCAGTGTCAATTCAAATAGAGGTATCTGTGCAGGATGGGAACTCTCTCTTGCATGTAATTCATCCATGGTGGATTTGAGGAGGAAGACTCAATCTAGCCAACAACCAAGAATTCCCCCTTGGAATTAATTAGGATTATGAACAGAGGTGACAATTTGTGCTAACACAGAGCTCAGAAGTCCATCAGAAATGTCCTAAGAGAGACTGGGCAGTCTCTGGGACTCCCACCATTTAGAGGAGACAGGTTGTAATTTATTTTCAGCATCTCCGTCCCCAGCTCCCAGGTGTCTTCTCAGCTGATGTAAGAAAATTTTTGAATTCTGACTTCTACTTGCCCTGTGTTGGGTATTTCCCAAACTGAGGACCTCAGGAGGGAAAAAAAAAAAAAAAAAAAAAAAAGGATAACTTTTTAAAGGTTCATGAATTTTCACTAAGTCACTATCTATAGATTTGTGGTGTTATAGTCTTTGGAAGATCTCAAGCTTATACACTTTTATGTCCTATATTTCCATTACTTGTCTCACTTGTTGGTTTGGTTTTGTTCTTCTCTACTTTAATCTTGAACACAACTCACACAGGCAAAAGCAAAAGCAGGAAATTCATATTTGAAAACAACCTACCAAAACTATAATCACTTGACATTCAGACTCACAAGCGCTTTGCAGGACTGGGCCACCTTTATCTATGCCACAGTGCACCGTCAAGAAATGGAAATTGATAAGAAGATGACCCAACTTCCCTTGTAAACATAGGGGATATCTTTTTTTGTTTTGTTTTGTGGGACTCTAGAACCACTTGAGTATGATCTTGTTGCATCCAATAAAAAAACCTACACCATCTAATTTTGTAGATTTCATTTGTTTCTGGGTAAAGATCAATGAATTGAAAACCTCTCAGAAGAATCAAATGTATTTCTGAGTATTTTAATAAAATAACAAAAGATGAGTTCCAAAAATACTTTTTTGTGTGGCTGTCACTGTGAAATCTTTTAACAGGAGTATTCAGGGCAGAATAAGACCAGCTGGAGGTACTGGATGTATTCTGGGGATAACTTACACTTATCTCATGGGGCCAGTAATGTACATTGTGTATTCGGCACCATAAAAGTTTGCTGTCAATCCTTCAGAGTTTTCTTAGAAAATAATGTATTTCTGTTCTGTTCAGCACATAGAGTCACAAGTTTTTTCTAGGTGTCTCCATGAGCATAAGCATGATGAATTCCACATTATTCAATTACACAGTTTGCATTTTTTAAAATGGCATTTTGAGTATTTCCTTACAAGTTTGGAGCACATCCCTGAATTACCTTAAAAAAATACAGAGCCAAATTAGGTACAGTTTTCTCTCCTTAATTTGCATTTTGTGGTTAATTTGCCTTTTGTAGATCTAGTAACAATAGGTTTTGGTTGGATCAGCAAATTTTGGAATTGACCCATTGTATTACATGTCAGTCCTCCCTTAATAGTGCTTTTAAAGTTAGCCAGCTCCTCAAATGGATTAAAGCAACCTTATACACCATCAAAGAACACCTTAAGTGCACCCAAAATATCATTTTCCATTGAATTTTGCATTCTCTTTGAAAAAAAGATCTTATGCAAGGCCATCAGCTGTATGGGTGCCAGTTAATAACTGGGAAGACAGCTGCTGGTTCAGTTATTTAAAAAGGCTTATTTATCAGTATGACCACTGAGAAAGTCAAAAGCCTTGGCCTAGTTTATGTTTTCAGCTGGATTTTGTGTTGTCCATCCTGTTACCTTATAAATAATTCTTATCTCATTATTGGTGCTGAAACAGCATAAGGTCCGCCTCGGCGTATTTAAAATTCAGAAATTGAATTTGAACTTCGCCCTCCTGCAAATGAGTGCTGTGATTCCAGGATAAACCCTCTCCTCGTGCCTGTTGGCAAAGCACACAAAGTCTCCTTGTTCAGCACCTGTCTGACACAGCAGCCTGGGCTCAGCAGTGGCTCCTTTTCGGGTTGACTCCAAAGACCCGTCCCACTCAGCTGGTCTAAGTGTGTGGGCCTGATCAGCACTGCAGCAGAGAGCCCTGCAAACCACATCTGTTACCTGATCCTGCCTGCTGACACATCCATACATCTTCCAGGGAGCCTTTTCAGCCTCTCCTCACAGCTGCTCCCAGTTCCTTTCTGCTCCCGTTCAAGTCTTGCACAGCTGTGTGAGTCCTGCTGTGGCTTGGATCCCAACCTCCTTTCAGTGCCTCCCTGTGTGCATTGTACTTGCTGGAGATTTGCTCAGCCTGATCCAGCTGCCTCTGGGTTTTGGCAGGAAGGGGTTAAATCTGGTGTATTTTTAGCACAATTCAGATAGTGAACTCCTTCCTTCCTCCTGCCCAGCAAAGCAGTTTGCTGCTCACAGGGGACCAGCACTCAGCTGACCAATAACCCCACTGACACCAGCCCAGCTCGGCAGATTTAAGTTGGCTAAGGAGCCAGCTTTCCAGGGAATGCTGAAGGCCTATCTGCTCACACAGGCTTTTGCTTCTCAGATTGTCAGAAAGACACTGGACTTGACCTTCTTTGTTGGCTTGACCTTTCAAAGCCTGCTCCCAAGCACTGCTCCTCCCCAGCAGAAATGAGGGATCTGATCAAGCTTCTGCAGCCTGAGACCTCCCTTGGTGCCTGAGCTCTGGCCCTCATCCCAGCCTAGGGATAACTGAGGAAGCTGCATCTGTGTTCAAAACCATCCAGGGTGGGGGACTTGGCTTGGAACATGGTTTTTAAGGTTGAATATTTGCTTTTTCCTGTTCTTGTTGCCATTAATAGTTTACCACACACAGTTATATTTGCAGGACTGGATGTGTCTGTCTTTAATAGTCGTAATTTTGCAAAGAAAGATAGTGATAGGAAAAGAGGCAATGGTTTTAAAATAAAAGATATTTAGATTGGACATTAGGAGAAAACTTTTTACTCAAAGGGTTGTGAGGCCCTGGCACAGGTTGTCCAGAGAATTTGTGGATGCCCCAACCCTGGAAGTGTTCCAGGTCAGGCTGGATGGCACTCTGAACAACCCGGTCTTGTGTAAGGTATCCTTGCCCATGGAAGGGGGTTGGAACCAGAGGATTTTTAAGGTCCTTTCCAATCCAAGCCCTTCCACAATTCTATGGACACCTGGAGCTCCAGGGAAGACTACAAAAATGACTATTCAGATTTGATAGCTTGTTCCTAATTTTCCAGCTCTGGAGAGATCTGTAATAATAAATATTTGCTCTTAGTAAAATCAAGGTAGACACACAAAAGGAAGATACACCTCACAGTGACCAACAGCATTAAACATTTTTAAATAGCTTGTCTTGTGCTATTTTTTAAGTCTACTTTATATATCATAATTGATGACTTTATAACTTGCAACTTGTTTAATGTATCCCTTCTGATTGTTCAAGTGCTCAGACATTGAGTGATGCTGGAAGCCAAAGGAACAGGATCTGTATCCTGTGCACTGTCCTTGCAGTAATAGAAAGAGAACAGAAAAGTTCATCATTGAAAACAGTCCCTTATGGATTTAGGTGACCCTGTAAAATGATGCCATTCATAAATCTATTAAACTCCATTTTCAAACCTGTTGTTATAAACAGCAAAAATCAGGTCTTGCTCTGTGTCTTCAGAGCATGCAAGGAAATATCTCATTGTTTAGGCAGCAAGATGGATGAAGAAAGTCTAAATTCAGAACAACTACAGAGATAAATTAGCCAAAGTATATGGCACTGAACAAAATTATATAATGCAAGGAGGTTTTGTGTAATTTCTGTTTCTAAACAGTGTGGTCTGACTCTTTCCTTTATTGCCAGCTCAAATATCAGCAGAGTATGAACAGGTTTCTAAATTTCAGCAAAGACTTACAACTAAAGCCCCTGGTTGTGCCTTCTGAAGCATGTCTAAAACTGTACTCAGGTAAAATTTCCTACTGATCCATGAAATGCTAAAGTTTAAACAGTACCATTTAGCTGCAACCACCTGTTTCAATTAATTCTGTTACATGTTTCATCCCTTTAAAGCTTTAATCTTTCTCTTTAAGTCACTCTGTCAAGGACCACAGATGTTTTGTTTTTGCTGAAGCCCTGCTATGCTTTCAGTAGCAAGAGGTGAATTAAATAAATTTACAAAACAGCATTCCTGGGCATCCATCATTTGCAATGTATGTAGGCATAGCTGTCAAATAAAAAAAAAACAACCCTAAAGGACCTGGCAAGGCAACAGCCAGCCTTGTGCTGTACTTGCTGAATATCTCATTCTGTTACACAGAATGAGGAAAAAAAATATTCTCATAGGTGGGGGAACAGAACTGCTGGTTAAAATCCTTGCCCTCCTGCTGTCCTGGCAGGCAGCATTGTACCTTCCAAAACATCTTGTGAATTTATGCTGAGATCTCTCTTTGCTTAGTGTGGGCCATCACCTTTGGCAAGAGCCCTTCAGTGTAACACTGAGGTGGACAATAATCTGACCCCAGAAAACCAGGCACAGTTTTTCACCTCCTTGATGAAACTGGAGGCACTGTATTGAGTGCTGTGTGCCCAGCAACACACAGCATGGAAGGAAGAGGATACCTAGCTGCAATGCAATGCAAATGCAATGAAGTTTTGTCTCAGATACTTTCAAAAGCCTCAGTTAGCACTCATTTCCCACCTATGGCTCTTATTCAATGTGAAGGCATCCTGCTTTTGCCAATTAACCATCACCCTTCCTGCACTGTAGGGTCTGTCACACATAACCTGTGATTCTTTTAGGAGACCTGCAGCTCCTTGGATTTCCAAACAGAGAGAAGGGCAGTTTTATGTCTTTAGAAGTGGACTAACAGGACTATTTATCTCACTTTGCATTGTGTTTCATGAGAGCCATTGTGGTGCACTGTGAAGGTGCTCGCAGGGGTCTTTAAGATGAGGGAGAAAGTTGACTCCATGTTCAGAAGGCTTGGTTTATTATTTTATGACCTATATTATATTAAAACTATAGTAAAAGAATAGAAGAAAGGATTTCAGCAGAAGCCTTGCTAAGAATAGAAAAGGAATGAATAACAAAGGTTTGTCTCTGACCAACACGGTCTGGACAGCTGGACTGTGATTGGCCATTAATTAAAAACAACCACAAGAGACCAATCACAGATCCACCTGTTGCATTCCACAGCAGCAGATATTCATTGTTTACATTTTGTTCTTGAGGCCTCTCAGCTTCTCAGGAGGAAAATTCCTAAGGAAAGGACTTTTCATAAAACATGTTGGTGACAGTGCACTGAAGAACTGGATCTGCCTCCCTACATTATCCACAGGATCCCTTTGGATTTATCCTTTGAGCTGCTGTGTTCCCAATCCTGATACACACCACAGACAACCCAAAAGCCATTTATCCATAGAACATCCTGAATCATCATTTACAAGGCTGCAAAAATCATCTCTGCCACTGTCACCTTCTGTCATAACATCCACAACCATTTCCCCTCTCCCAGAATTTCAGCCCATTTCAGTTGCACATCCTGCCTTCCCCTTTACACTAATACAACTCCAAAATGCCTGCTCCTTTTGCTACAGCAGGAAAATCTGGAAATAAGTCTCCTGTGTCTCCTCTTATTAAAGCAGCATGAATAAAATCCTAATTCAAGAAAAATCCCCTAAAAAGCAACACCTGTGTGAGAAGATCTTTATCTGATTTTGCCTGCTTTGTTTCAGTTTCAAGTGGAAGGGTGATTTTCTTTAGCCTAGTCAAATGCAATGTAGTTCCACTGGTTGTAAAATATTTTATAATACTGGGTTTAAACTGTTGTAAAAAGAAAAATTTTGCTTTGTGACCCTATAAGAGAGAAGCATCTCCACAACAGTTTTAAATTATTTAAACTGGAATAGATATTTCCCATCCACACTGAAAAGGCTTAGAGGGGACACCTTAATCAAGACTTCAATGTTTATTTGTATGTTTGTTTGAATTTTCTTTACGCTGAGAGTTTTTGTGGGATACTTGAAACAAATATTTTGTGACTGAATGTCTTATTTGATTCCAATAATAGTTTTAAAAGTTTTTTAATGCCTTCCTGAGAGTTACAAAATGATAGCTTTGATCAATTTTGGGAAAGTATATGATAAGTATTGCAAATTATTTTGTCAGTAGCTCCACCTTGAAATTTCCCTTTTTGTTGTGGGAAAAGAAACCACACAAAACTTTCAAAGCTTCTAAATCTGTTTCCACCATATCAGCCACTATGTAAACATGTGCTTTTTATGTAAGGTTTTGGAGAGAAATAACTTTTAGGATGGTTCTTGCTCTGTTGGCAGAATTTGAGGCATAAGTGTTGCAAAATAATAAGAATTATTTCAAAGTATGGACATGACAATATTTAAAAAATAAAATAATATTTGAAAAAAATGGCAGAGGTTAATCAAGCATGTTAAACCCAGAGACACTGATATTTTCTTATCAAATTTTTAGACTTAAGACCTTTGTGTGCAGAAAACTTTTCCTGAAACTGCTCAGTAACACCAAGGTTTTCATTATTCTACTTGCCATCCTGTAAGGTGCTGGAATTATAACATATATATTCCTATAGTTTTAATTCAGCATGAGGTTATTTTTTTTTAATTCTTGGTCAAACTCAAGTTCAAATATGAGGGAGCTTTAATGTTGATTTTGCTACAAAAAGAAAGGCCAATGCCTTTTTGCTCCAAGTGGGCAATCACAGGATGAATTGCTGAGTCCAAAAATCTCTTGGCTTTAGCATGATACTGGACTAAAGCTGAGCATTAGCTTTAGGTGAGCATTATTAACCTTTCCCTCCCTGCTGAAATCTGAGGGCTCTGGGAGGAGGTTTCAGCCTTGTTTCAATCAGTAAAGGTCTAGGAAAGCACTTTGCAGATACTAAAATGTACTTTGTTTTAAAAATGCTCAGAGCCTGCTGAAGTGATTTTGTTTGTCTAGAAAATATTAATAGGGGACCCAAAAATTCATATCAAAAATTTGCTCTTTGTATTGTAAATAGGCCGAAGATGTTGCTTTATTGACTCCTAATATGACTGAAGAATTTAGCAAGAAGATCAAGAAAATAAACCTTTCCTTTTCTTCCTCCCTGCTCTATTTCAAGGAAACAGATCCTGCAGCCCAAGAAGGAACTATCACAGTGCTACAGGAGCCCCCACTAATATCACAAAACCAATTAGAGTCATTGAATTTTTTAGGCTGGATACAACTTTTAAGGTCATTAGGGCAAGCACTGACCCAGCACTTCCAAGTCCACCACTAAGCCATGTAAATCACTCCAGAGGTTCATACAGTCAATAGAGAGAAATAGACTTTGAGGATTCTGTTCATCTGATCTTAGCACTTCTCTCTTTCCTCCAAAATGATATTCACCTGTGGAGTCAAGGAATGCTTAGAGGTAGATTTTAGTTACTCACTTTAAGCACCAGTCTTTATTTATTGCTTTTGCACTTCTTTTTCCACACATTTCTCCCTGACTTCAGCCAACCATAACAGCAGCTAGCCTTGTAGAAACAGATATGTGGAACTTAATGCAGGAAGAAACCAACAGGTATCCAAGCAAATAATTCTGCCTTTGGATGCAGGTGTTTCTCCCTCCATTGCAGTCTGGAGGTGGGTGGCTCTCCTGGGTGGATGGATCCAAATTAGCATCATTCCAGCTGTGTCTCCATAGCAGCCAGGACTTCCTGTGAGGTGACAGTCCTGCCCCACATGGGGTGTGTAAGCTGGGGAGCTGTGCCTCCTGAGTTCCACAGTCTCAGATTAAATCTCACTTGGAGATGTCATCCCTGTGAGAGTTTTGGGTGTATTTTTCTGTTGTTGAACACTTTTGAAAGCTATCACTTCTAAATGGCAATTCAAATCTATAGAGATTGGAGAGGGAATAAAATCTGAGGTGCTTATCCATCTGAAGGAAGAAAAAACAGGACAGCATTTATCAGCTCTGATTTTCAAGCAGGATCTTCTGTGGAGACACAGACACATGACTGCAGGCCTGATTAAAATATCCAGTTTCTAAAGAGATCATTCTATTGTTCAGTATTTTTCTTTGGATCAGTCTGATTGTTACATGGCTTACGTATCTAACTCCAGATTTTGGGGTTTGCTTTGCAAACAGGTTAAATCAAAATATAGATTCTGCAGCACTTTGAAATGCAGGCACCAGCATTTCATTCTTCCTGCATCTCAGACCCTAAAGAGCTCCCATGCTGCTCATCCTCAAAAGAGGATAGAGGTATTTCATTGTATTCTGTGGAATGTCTCTTCACTATTTTGAACTCAGCATTAATTCATATCCTGGCCTCCAACAAGCTGCAACATGACTAGAAAGAGTAAGATTAGCTTTCAGAAAACTTTCCAGGCTAAGGATAATATAGATATTTCATGTGTCACTCTCTTATCCTTATCACAGAGATCTATATAAATGACTTTCTGGCATTCCTCTACTTATCTGTTACACAGCATTACAGATCTGTAAGATTACACTTTCTGTGGGCTCTGAGATTCTCTCTTGAATCCAGATATTCAGCATTGTTTTCACAACACTTGGACTTTGTTCCTCTTTTAGTAGCAGCATGAAGTCAGTCACATTTAAATCAGATGAAAACCTGAATTTTTCATATTAATTAAAGTTCAATAGATTCCTTATAAAGAATAGATGAAAGGAGCAGCAGTGACACAGGAGTCATGTAGGCTGGATTTTCTGCAGATTAGCTAAAGCTGGTATGAACTTCCTCTCCAGCTTTCTCAAATATTTCCTGATTTTTTGAAGAGATTGACAAATAAGGTTTTGCATAATAGCAAAGAAGCAATTTCCTCATCATTTCTACAATGTAAAGAAGAGAGAGAATTAAAAAAAAAGAAAAAACTGACATTA
Organism: Haemorhous mexicanus; assembly: GCF_027477595.1. NCBI lineage: Eukaryota > Metazoa > Chordata > Aves > Passeriformes > Fringillidae > Haemorhous > Haemorhous mexicanus. Next base: position 70,777,845 of record NC_082345.1, on the reverse strand, counting down.
AAAAAAAAAAACAGGGCTGCCTCTCCAAAATGTAGTTTCCTGAAATGCAGTTAAATGCACAGAACCATCATCACCCTCCAGTGTAATTCTCCCAGTCACACTGGGTTATAAAGGTGATAAATTTAGCTTTGACATGTTTAGAGACAGATTCCTGGGAAAAGAACTAGCAGAGTCTCTTAAAAATGTGGATTTTTGGAAACTGATCAAATTGATTATTTACAAAAGAAAACCCACATTACTGTAAGAACTCCATTTTTGAGGTAATGGAGTATATTATCATAGAATCACAGAATAATTGGGGTTGGAAGTGACCATTAAAGGGACACCTTCCACTGTCTCAGGTTGCTCAGAGCCCTGTCCAGCCTGGCCTTGGACACTTCCAGGGATCCAGGGGCAGCCACAGCTGCCCTGGGTGACCTGTGCCTGTGTTATCCCCCTCATTTCAAACAATTTCTTCCTTATGTCTAGTCTGAATCTGACTTCTTCTCATTTAATGCCATTTTCCCTTCTCTTTTCACTACAGCCCTTGCTAAAAGATTTGTCACCATCTCTCTTACAAACCCCCTTGAAGTGCTGAAAGGCTGCAACAAAATCTTCTGGAACTTTCTCTTCTCCAGCCTGCACTGCCCCAGCTTTTTCAGCTTTTTCTCACAGGATGGATGCTCCAGCCAGATGATTGTTGTGTCCCTCCTCTGCTCCCTCACCAACTAAGCTACTCTCATCACAAATGTTGCAGATTCTTGTATTGCTCTTTGCTGGTGAAGGACTTGTTGCTAAAACATGTCACATTTGTTCTCAGGATCCTTGAGTCTTCAGAAGAGACTTAGTTTTACATCCAGAAATAAGTCACAGTGATAGTTTAAAGTGAGTAATTTAAAAGTGGAAATTGTGAAAGTGTTTTAATTTAATTTAGAAAATAGGTAATATGATAAATAGGTTAAATTTTATATTAATGACAGATTGTTCAGCCCACCTTATAATAAGTTCTGTTTTAAACAAACCACTCACTGTCATTATTTAAGGAAAATTTTGCTTGTGGACTTCACCACCTTTTTCCAATTAATATTTGTAAAACTACTGATAGTATAGTTAGCAATTCCTTATTTTTCTGAATGAGATCTGTCAATGCTATTGTTAGCTAACATTGCAGAGGGATTTTTTTGCATTTGGGTTTTCCTCTTGGTACAAAGTGTCGAAGCTATTAGTGTAAGGCTTGATTTGCCTTCATTTTGGATGGCAGTCTCTAAAGGGGTCAACCCAAGACAGGCATACCCTACAAGCCTTGTAGCCAGGGAAACAAGAGTCTGAAATTCATAGCGTGAGTAGGGAAATTCCTTCTGACTTTTTCCTTTGAAAGAGGAGAGGTGGGATTTAGGATGTGAGTCTGCTCTGAGCAGGAGAAAGGACAGGCTTCATTGTGTATCCCATTCAGTATTTCTGACTCATGGAGGAAAATATTTCCATTTTCTAGGAGGAGAACCATTGCTCCCCTCACTCACAGAGGCTGTGAACAGTGAACTTGCTCTTCCTCAGCCAGCACTCAGAGGACAGCAGCTCCTCACTTACACCCTTGAGTCAACTAGAAGCCTCCCAAGACTCCTCCTGCTGCAAAGACACTTTCCTCAGTTATCCAGGATGGCTCCAAAACACAGAGACCCACGTTTGGCATACCAGGACACTGAACTTCTCCAGGTGGCTCAGTGAGCAGGTGACTCACAGGTCCATCAAGCCAAACCATGGATCAATGCTGTCCCTGCATGAGACAGGAGAAGAAGCCTCTCCTACTGCAACATCCACAGCCATGTAGACTCTATTTCTTTAGTCTGCACAGCCACCAGGTACACATCCCAATGTGACACTAAAAAGCAATCCTGACCATTAGCCAATCAGCCTGTAACACAGGGAAGTTTCTAAGTAGATTATCTGCTTTCTCCATCCCTGCAAGAGCCACCTGCCCTCTGACTTTTTGCTCATAGCAAGGCTGGAGTTGATGCTACTGTGATTCTAAGCTTGTATTCCAGCCCAGGGATCAGTGAGATAACATCCATTAGACAGTAGGTTTAGCATTTATTATCTCTCTTCCACTAAAGCTGCTCTTGAGGGAGTCAGCAGCATGGTCCAACTGGTCTGGTATTCTGAGGAGCGTGAGGAGGAGGTCTCAGCAAGAGGCTGATGCCAGGGTCTGTTGGCCCTCCCTGTACCCAACCAGAGCACCACAACAACCTTTCAGATCAAAGCTCTGTTTTGAGAGGGAAACTTCTTGTTTCACACTGACTTAAACATCTAAAAACATAAAGCCAGGCTGGGCTGTGGTAAAGACTGAGGCTAACCTTTCATCTTCTCTGTGACAGAAGCCTGAACATTCCAGCCCAAGCCAACACAGACGGCTTTGTACCATTTCCAAAGAAGTTTTCTGTGTGGGACACGTGGACTGAAAGAACCCCTGAGCCATTCCATCTTGCTGCAGAGTCCTGGAAGTGCAACATGAGGATGTGCTGAGAAGCAAGAGATTTCTGGAAAGCTGGAAGATCACATTCAGCAGCAGCAAACTTCCAGTGCTGGCCTGATCTAGAGCTGTAGGTAATCCACCTTGCCTGGGATTTGTCCCTGGTGTAAGGGAGATGTGTCTGTGCTCTTGATCCTTGTTTGTGAGCATCTATAAACTCCCCAAAATGGAAGAGTTGGGCCTCCCAATAATTTTGAAGAATGCACAGATCCACAAGAGTACAGTGCCACTGAAAAATTTATGGAAATTTTGGGGATTCCTTTGTGGATTTCACATTACAGTGTACCACAGCTCAGTTGCCCCCTACTGTGCCTCACTCCTTCTCCTGTCAGGGCAATCAAGACTTTTCATGTGCAGCCAAAGGGCAATAGAACATGGACCACTGGCAATTTCTTACCCTGCCTCCTGGAAGAAGGCCCACCTCAAAAAGCATTCAGCAACCCTCTTCTAACTGAAGTTTTTTCAAAGATGGAAGTCCAGGTATTCCCAGACCTCATTCTCCAAGAGAAAAAGGCAAATGAGCCTTCAACTATTGTTACCTATGAAAACAATATTTACAGATACTGTAAATAAGCAGGGCTGTCTGATATTTCAGAGGAATTTGATAAGAACTGTGCTGAATTTGGCTGAGGTAGAATTAGTTTCTTCATAGTAGCTGGAATGGGGATATGGTTTGGATTTGTGCTGGAAATAGTGCTGATAATTCAGGATGCCGTTGTTGTTGCTGGGCAGGGCTTACATGGAGTCAAGGCCTTCACTGTTTCTCCACCCACTCATCTTTTTCTTGTCACTTACATTGAAATCTGTCTACAGGGTTCTAAATGATTGGTAGTGAAAAACAAAGTTGAAAGTTGCTGGGAGGTAACTAGCAGATACTGCAGGAGTCAGGTCAGGCCCTAATGTCTTCATTTTGGTCCAGGGGAAAAGAGCTAACAGAATACTAATGAAAGCTGCAGATGGTACTAGAATCAGTAAAGGTTATCAGCCCCAGTGAAATAATGCTAGAGGACCTGAATAGGTTAGGAATCTGGGCTTAAAGCAAAATTGTGTTGAGCCTAGAAAATTGCAAGCTAATCCCACCAGAGGAAAAATAATTAATGTTGAGTAGCAAAGGGAGGAAGGTAAAAAGAGCCTGAAATGCAGAGTTATTGAAAGAGATCTGAGGTGAAAGAAAACTTTTAAGTTAGAGATAAATTTGCAGTGTGAAGCAGAAAGAAAAAAATATTGTTGAGTTAAAGACAGGCAAAATTCACAAGTGTCATAAAACAAGATGAAATGCAGGAGTTCTGTGTGTGGCAATATCTGGCAGAGCATCTCTATATGAAAGCAGCTCAGAACCAGAGGGCAAAGAACAAGGAGAGAAAACTTTTTTTTTTCCCCTGCCCTGCAGGGATAGTTGTTTTCTAAGGGCACGGTAAAGAAGTTGTTGAATAAGTCTTGTAAAAGAGAGCTTGAATAAGTGATGTGAAAGTGGGCACATCCCTCCAGAAACAAATATTTTCCTCTTTCACTAGTACTTCCATTGTAGTTGGCCAAAGAGAATGAAATGAATTTAGAGAGATCAGAATCAAGATCTAGTAGTCAGTGCAGCAGCCACATGTAGAGAAAACAATATCTTTAGCATTTGAAGGAAAGAGCAGGCAATTTTAGAGCTGTGCAGTAATAAACTTTGGTAAAATTGGAAAGAAAACTACATAATACAGCAAATCTTCCTCACTTGTCTCTTGTGCTATTTCTTACTGACTGGAGCTTTTCTGTTAGACAAAACATGATTTCTAGGAAAATTTTGTTTCAAACTCATCCAGTCTCCTGAAGGGGTTCCCTCCAATGTTTTCATTCGTATTGGGATTTTTTTAGTCAAGTCACATTAGTCTAATTAATATTAGTGATCACTACATATGACTGAAGATCAACCCTTGTTGATGACTTTGTTATTTACAGCTCCACCTCTACTGTAGTAATGCATTCCAAGGAAATGTGCTTTCTGTTCAGAGACCCATCCTTTTTCCTGTCCTTGACTTTCTGTGCCTCTATAGAAAAAGGTTTTTAATAACTTTAAGATTTTCCTAATATATTGATCATATGGATATAGTACTATACATTTACAAAATACTGCTGTCACTGTGTGACATCTTCTGTATCCAAAAGAGATTTTATATAATGAAATATTTTATACACACTGATATTACATTTTAACTTTTATATATTATTTTGTTTAGTTAAACAAGGTACATTTGTTTCCAAATTATCGTAATTCTGAATTGATAGTTTTTTATTAAATATTTCACAGTCCAGAAGAATTTCCTAGTAAAAAAAATTTCAAATTGATCAAAATTTGCACCTAATTTGCATACTGCTTTTTTTCCTCCTCTGTCAAATCTAGGTTCTAGTATTTCAGTGAGAGATTCCTATTTTATGTACAACACTTAGTCATGATACTGACTTTCATCTGTAAGGCCAAATTTTAAAAAAAATTTATCCTCAGTGCTGTAATAACTAATTGAATGATCTAGCAATTGAATTGAAACAAATACAGTGAAAGCAAAAATCGTTTACTGCTTTTAAAACCAAAGCAGGTTTGGTTAAAACCAAAATCCATGTGTTTCATTACTTATGTTAAATGCAACATAGAAATCCCTAATCTTGCACAGGCAATATAAAAAATGAACTATAGACCAGTAGTGCAGTTGTGCCTGGAAATGTCTGTACTGAGGGTCTTTGTCCTTTCTGCTTCATGGCAAATGGTCATTAAATGTTGCATAAAAGAGGCAGGGATTTCTGGTGGTACAGGCATGAGGCAAATTGATCACTGGTTCTCAGGAAAATCAGGAAAATCCCATTCTGCCTCATCAGACAGCAAAGGGATCTGGGACAGGAGTTAGGCTGGAACCTTGTGAGGTTTAAAAATACAGCCTGTTCAGACAGGCACTTGGGGTTTGACACATATTTTGCCTCCCTGTGTGTCTCCCTAGCCCTGAGCAGGAGATCTCTGGAAGACAATTCCTGCAGGGAGCCACTGGTGTGAGCTCTGGCCCCAGGAAGGTGCCGGTGGCACGGCAGCACAGCAGAGACACTGCAGCCTGTGAAGTGACAGCTAGGGTGCACTGATACACAAGTGCCTGGCAACTGCTCTAATTTATTGCAGTGGCTGTGATGGCTCTCTGTGAAGCCTAAAATAATCTATGAGCGTTTCACATTTTAATGGCATTCATGTTGAGGGCCCTGTGTGACTGCAGCTATGTGATAACATATGCCCCAATCGGATCTGCCCTTTGTGTGCGAGATGACACAATTTGTGCTCAGCTAGCCATGAGGGAGATGCAGATTATCCATTTCCAGTGGAGGCAACTCTGGGTCTTCCAGCCTCTCACATACACCAAAGAGACAAATATTTTCCTTTTTAGGATCATTTACACCCTCAGAGCTCAACAGATGGAATGTTCTTGCCCTTCAAGGCAAAGCTCTGCTGTCAGAAGAGGCACAGAGGACCAAGTAAGTAGCGGGCGCAGAAACTAGTTAAGAGTTTAATGGGATTTGGCTGATTATTATGTTTTCTTTTATTATAATTAACTCGTATTTTCAATAACACCGAGGACCTCAAACTAGGGAGAACATTAAGAATCTCTAAAGTTTCTAGCAAAGAAAAATGCTGTCCAAGAACATAGCTGTTTATAGAAACTGAGCACTTCAAAAAGTTACAAGAAACTAGAGTTAAGATCAATGTAGTAATTCATTCCTTCCTCCAAAACTGTGGTGTCCAGTGCTACATAATCACGTGTCCTTCACTGCACAACTTCTCTTTATCCATCCAGCCTATTTCTGACAGTGCAGCTCCATGTCTGAACCAATCCCTCTGACTGACTGCTCATGCCTTACTTCCAGGCGAGAAGTCCTATGTAACCAACCCATTCTTATCTGCAGAACCATGTCAGTTCTAGTTCTCTTTTTCCAGGCATTTTTTCCTCCTATCTACTTCTGCCCACCTGAATACACTTCCAGCCTTGCTCTCCTAAAATATTGCCTCCATTCCACCCTTGCTTCTCTTGTTTTTGGTTTCAGAGCATTTCTAGGAACAGTTTAAGTGCTCATGGCCACATCCACAGTGGTGAATGAAGTGAGTGTCAGTCTTGAGACCAAGGGGCGTTGCAAAGATCCATATCAGAGAATCATAGAACAGTTTGGATTGTAAGTGATCTTAAAAATCATCCCATTCCAGCCCTGCTGCTACAGACAGGGACATCTTTCACTAGCCCAGGTTGCTCAAAGCCTCATCCAACTTGGCCTTGAACACTTCCATTGTGGAAATGTGGAATTCCAGTGTGGAATTAAGGGACATTCAGTAATTCCAGTCATGCTGTACCATCACCTAAACGATGTGGGATATATCTTGTCCATTCTGTTAATACCTTCTTCAGAAGAGCCCTCATTTTTATAATTTTATGAACATATTTTTTTTTTGTCCCTGACATATTTGCCACCCCCTGGGCAAATTTCTAGTCTCTGCTTAAATCTTGTCAGAAACACAATCTTTACAGACCTCCTGAAAGAAAACACAATTGTCATCTCAGGATGCTTTTGCTGGCTTGGTTGTTCACTAAAACTGGGCTGATTTGACTGAAGATTTCCAGCAATCAAAGGCAAAAGAAAAGCAGAGAAAAAGTTAATCCCAGAATGCAGTGTAGTAAAAAGTCATAAGTAGTTGAAAACAGAGCTATATAAAAGGAAACATCATGAAACTTTGACAAGCACTGTTCCTGGCCCAGCAAATAATACCTCTTTGACTGGTCAGATATTCCTTGATCCTCTTGTAAAGATTGCAAAAGATAAAGAAGATTTTACAGGCAGGCTCAACAAATACCAAACCATGTCCTTGCCTGCATATTTGCATATTTCTCACCTCTTTAGTTTGAAACTCAAAATCTAAAAGGTGTTCATTCAGGAGCTGACAACCCCCACTTCCCGAATTCCTCTTGGATTGCTCCCAGAGCCCTTCAATAAGGTGCAGGCACACGAGTCAGATGTGAGGGTCAGCCCTGCACATGTGGGTGCCTTGCAGCGGAGCAGCCGCTCTGACGGCACATGTCAGGATCTGCTGAGCACATTTAGGGCAGCTGCCAAAGCCTTTGGAGTGCTTTGGCAGCAGAAGAAACAGCTGGTCCCATCAAAGTGATGGCATTCTTGGGCATTAATTTAGCGTCTGAGAGGGTGGAGTGATGCTTGCCAGGAAATAAACTCTATAATCTTAAAGGATGAAGAGAGATCCTAGAGACCCCGAGATTACAGCCTAGTAAAACCTGGTGTGGTTAAAGCAGGTGCAGCTGCTTTGTAAACAGGTTGCTTGAACCTTGGAGAAAAGTGTATTTAGGCAACATGTAGTGCCTGGACTGACAAGTTCTTTCAGTTGGAGGAGCTATAGATAGATGGGCAGCAGAAGGCATCAGACTCTGGGAGCCATTCTGTGCAGTCTCAGTACATAGCAATAGGTCAGTGCTGGTGCAAAAATGAATTATTAATCAATGTGTATTGTAAAAATTCACCTGAATGAGTCTCCCCAGAAACTGTTCTTCTGGGGAGAACATGCTGGAGGTATATGGAGATACATATCAGAAAAAAATTTAAAATATGCATTTGTGGTGACCTCCAATAAAATATTTAGGGCCCATTTGTCTGATTTGTTGTGGCACTTCCTAAACACAAGATAAGCAGCTCCTGTAAAGTTTTGGTGTTGACCACCTCAGTATGGCCCCAGCACATGGCTTTTTCTTTTTTTTTTTTTTTTTTACCCAGTCTATAGCAATGAAAAATATCCAAATAACTCCTGAGCCCTTTAAAGAGTCCATTTCTGCTCAGAGGCTGTAAAGTAGAAAATACTGGAGTCAGTTATGAACACCTGAACTTAATGTTGGTAATGAGAGTGTGGTTATCTCTTCTCCTTTTCCTATTTACACCACCGTGGAAAACATCCCCTTTCACCTTGGAGCCAAGGCTGTTATTGCAACATTACAAAATTGCTGAGCAATTTTCTTTCTCTGCTTAGCTATTATTTCCATTGAATCATCAGTTACCACCCATTGATTGAAACCAAACATCAAAGCAAACCCCAAAACACATTCTGAATAAGTTGGCACCCTTATTTTCCACATTATTTCTTCTGTGAAAACAGCAGGAATTTATACACAGCATCTGTCTGTCTTTCTTGTCTTACAGCTTTACTTTCACTCCACAAACTATTCTAAAGAAATGAAAATTTGGAAGGCTAACACACAAGGATGGATTAATTTATCAAAGCATTAAACCCCATAGAGATTTCTTTTTTAAGTCAGCTGCCATTGATTGCAAGACAACAGGATGTACCGAGGGGACAGAAACACAGGTATGAAAAATGGATTCAACCCAAGGCAAGGCAACAGGGAAGGACTAAGATGTGTAACTGTCATTTATTAAATCACATAAACTGCAGAATCTTTTCTTTCTGGAGAAGAAATTTTAGTGAGCATAACTAAATGCTATAAAATCATGATCTCTTAATGGAAATTGTAGCAATGTGGTCTTTTCAGCGGGGAAAAAAATAAAATTGAGTGATTGTTATCCACAAGACAATCAGAAGTTTAAAACCATACTTTCCACTTTACCAAACCATTTTTATGGGCTGGATTTGTCTGGGGAAGGGAGAAGTTTCCTGTTTTTTCTTTCCCCAGCATCAGTGATTAACATATATAGGTCAACACATCAGATGTAGAAATCCTCCAACAGCACACTACTTCTGAAATAATGCACTGCATTCAAAGACCCCACAGAACTGTGCACAAAGCACTCCATTAAAAGCAGGTGCTGTACAGAAAAGGTCTCTTTAAAAGAGCTTTTAATTACAGTATATCTTGTTTAGAAGCCACCTTCAACTACCTTTTCCTTGCAAGCTAAAGAGGAAAGCAATTAAACATATGAGAAAACCACCCTCAATTTAAAGCTGCAGGAGAAATCAATTATTGCAAAGGAGGGCTTAGCCTGTACACAAAGAAATATGGTATGTGAAGTCAGTGGAGGCAGGGCATTACTTTGGCATAATTAATACAATTGTAAAATCTTAATATGTGCAACTACCCTAAGCTGAAAGTCCTAGCTGGCTGTATGGCCCATGTTTATTCCCAAGTCTCCCTCTAACAACGGAGTTTACACAAAATTACATTTATCCACTCAGCTGTACAATTCACACCTTCTCAAAATTCCCTTTACAGGGGTGAAGGGTTTCAGTAGAGCTGAGTGAGCAGGAAGAAACAGGGGTTTATTTATTTAAGTGAGGCCACTTGCATAGATCTGGCTACAAAGAAAGACTTCAGTAGAGGAGGAAAGGGATCTTTTTGGTCTAGTTTGGTATTTTTAATTTACAAGTCTTGTTTTTAATACTGGAACTGATCTCATACTAAAACTTCTTCCTCTACCCTTTTCCTATCACAGTATAGCAGAGTCATTTCAGTCATAGTGCAAAAAGGGGTTCAAATATTTGGTGGATATTTCGGTTTTGGATGTTGGGTTTTTTTAAATAATTGAAATTTACAAAATGGTTTCTGTGTTTTTAGGAGCTAATCTTTGATGATCAATGACATCAAAACATGTGGGGAAAAATAATAAAAAAAACAACAACAAAACAAAAACAAACCATCAAATAACTCCACTGAAGTTAAAGGCAAAAATGTTCCTTACTAAAACAACACCAGAAAATGCTTCATTTGATGGTGTTTTGTAGAGGATCCAAAGGTTAATTAGATACTTTCCATTGCATTATATAGCAGGAAACCTCCGTTAATTACTGCTTCTCTAACATGACCGATTCGTTAAAAACCGACTGTGGAACCATGAATAAAAAAAAATTTCTTTTTCCCATTCCAGCACAAAGTATTCCAGGTTATAAGAACTGTGCCCTCTGTGTGCCTATTTTTCTGCATAATACCTAGTTTACTTCTGCAGTCCAAAGCCTATGAACCTTTATCAAAATTAGATATTAACAGAGACAGTGAATGGTTAATTTTAACATACAACATTACTAAAACCCTAAAATGAATGAGACTTCCACCAGCTTCTAAACACCTCAGCATTTGTTCCTGTGTTTCCTCATGTTCTACCTTACAGGAGAAAAGGTTGATATTAATGGCTTATTTTTCCACTATTTTTATTTCAACTTAATACCATAAGTGAGGTGCTTCTATAAATGTTTGAATTTATGAGCTTTTGTGAGTTTTGTCAACCAATTAGTCAAATTTCTGCCTTGAAGGCATCTCCTTGCTAAATCCAGCTTTTTTGGTTTTTTGTTATTTAGTGCACTACTGTATTCCTTTAAAGGCAAAGTTCAATTATTTCTCTTTTGAAGGTCTGAGGGCCTTGCTTAAAATGCCAAGTGTATTAAAAACAGTTCCCCCTTTTCCTTTTGCAGGGAGATATAGAAGGATGATAAGTTGGTTGGATTTAATGGAATTTTGGAATTGATCACGTCTGCATGTACACGTGCATGATGATACCAAAATAAGGATTAAATGCTGTCAAATCATCAAGAACACTTGGTTTTTTTAACCTTTTGCCATTTTTATTTCTTAACAAGGAACAAAAGAAGGAAAGATTTCCGGTTAAAACAAAGGACAGGTCAGCAGGAAACACCAAACTTGATTGAAAACTTATACTAACATTGTTTACAAGCACAGAAATTGGTATTTAAAGCCACACAAATGTAAAGGAGATCAAATTATAGTGGAAAAAAGCTGCATTTCTGCTCTTATTACTTGGTGAATCTACTGTTGCCCCTCTTCTAAATTACATTCACTGTCCTTATGTATTTTCATTTAAATTTTGAAGATAACTCTCTATGCTGTCTTTTTCCTCTGTGCTGGTACTGAATCCACAGTGGATGGCAAAAGTTTTTTGCAGACAGCCCAAGTCTGCTATGATATCCTGGTGAACTTTGCAAATAGATGGTTCTTGGCCGTGGTAATTTATTCCTCATGTCTGCAATGGCAGGAGATTTCTGCCAACAGTAGAAATGGCTTCAGGTCATCCCCCATTAAAAGGGTCTGGAGACTTTAAAGGAGAAGTAAAATAACTTTAAATTTGACAGTGGTACCTGTTTATCATGGCTAGATGTTCATGAGCAGCAGCCTTAGAAGGCTGTAGGGCAGACCCTACACCTTGAGCCCTGTTGTGCAGCTCCTGGTAGTAGGAATCACTTTATGGGTTCCACTTTGACTAGTAAAGGCTGTTTCTGCAGGGATTTTATAAATCTACTTAGCAGCCAGTTGTCTCTGGTAGGTGTGTTCAGCATGCATGCATCTCTTCCAGTGCAAACTTTGAGTAAAAACTGAGATTAATTCAATCAAGTTTAAACATTTCAGCTTTTTTATTTTATGGTTACACACATAAGGAGAGCAATAACTGAATACAAATGTTGCATATTTACTGTGGCATGATCCAAGCAATTACTACTAAAGTATTAAAGAAAATCATTATTTCACTCTTTTAATTTTATTTTGTAAGTAGGGAACCATTTTTTGGTGAATACATTTATATTTAAAAGTTATGTATTATATTTATCTTTGTTTTGAGAGGATGATTTTAGCCCTCTTATTACAAGCCTGTTAATAAGAATTAAAATAGCTGTTGAAAGCTATTTTAGCTTTTGTACATTTACAGCTTTTGTACTTGTTTTTCTTGTTAGTTTTCATCAAATAGTTCACACTCATATGATGTAAGCAGTCTGCTAATAGTCAGGAGCACAGGCTGTCAGAAATGGTTTCAAACATCTGGTTAAAGTCAGCTTTTTATGTACTGGGATTATTAGTTCACCCTTTGCACACAAGTGTTGTGCTGGTTGCTCATTATGTCTCTGACTTCTCTTACTTTTTGTTCTCAAAAATTATTTGAAAAAGTTTAGAAGGAAAACTTAAAAGCAGAGCAAAAACAATGCTGGCAACTTTTTTGAGTGCCAGAGTTTTTACTGCTTTCTGTTGAAATATTTTCCTGTCTTTCCATTCAGATAAGAATTTTTGTGCAAGGTGTTACAGGGAGGGTTGACTGCATCCCTGCAAAGCGCAGCACAGTAAAAGTCTGTGTATATTCTTCATATACCATACTATTAAAATCAATCTGTTCAGGTTAGTTTCCATTCAGAGGGGAGCTGAGAAACGCAACCACCAGTTTCTGTCACGTGCCGCGCCGCATCAATTAAAAATAAATTACATTTCATGCAAAGAACCTAACTTAAAAATCTCAGCAAACAACAACAGAACCTTTTCACTAATGATTTTCAGTCATCAGAAGTGGAGAGAGACTCAGACAGCAGACAGCATGGTCCCAGCATGCTTTTTGCCTTTTTTTTTGTTTGCACAGTAGCTGTCAGTTGCAGCCCTGCAGGTAGTAGAACCCAGTGGGAAGAGGGGCGGGACAGAGCGATGCTGCCTGAACTGACAGCAAATTTAAATTACTGAGCTTTCTTTTGCTTTTTTTCTTTCTTTGAGTGCCCTTTCCTTTTTTTTTCCTCTTTTCTTTTTTTTTTTTTTTTTTTTGGTATTTTTCTACTCTGCGACAAACTGAAAAGATTCGAGCACACACTAATTTAACAACCCTGCTTCGTCGTCTTCTTTTTTTTCCCCTTCTGCTTCCAGGATAATTAAAAGAGAAACCTGTAAAGGCAACGTTCCTTCAAGCAAGTTGGTGTTGTAACGTGCTGGTAAGATGAATTTAATTTATTTTCTTTTTCCTTTCCTCATCTTTTCTGTTCCTTTTTTGGAGCTGAAAAGCTTTTGTATATCTAACGCAGTCATAAGTGTGGTTCCCCTGCTGTGGAGGGTTAGGAGGTGATGAAAAGGTGCAACGGCTTGATATGTGACCTTCTCCTATTACTTAAAATGGGGAATAACAGCTTTCATGCCTGTCCTCATGATGCTTTTCTCTCTATGAATTGACTATTTGCTCAACAGAAGAGATGCTGTGATTGTCGCACTATGACAATGAGGACTTGATTGTTTTTTGGTTACTGTTCCATGCTCCTATCAGAACAGATACTTGAGTTGGGGGGGTTGTGTTTGTGATTTTTTTTTCCCTCTGAACGTTGCCTGAAGCACTGATATGACAGGGGGGTGGAGATGGGGGTGGAGGAGATGGTCTTGGGTATCATCCTGCCTGTTCAGCTGTTTACTAGGTAGGGAAGTGCAACACTGAAACTTTTTTTTTAAATAAATAAATATTTTTTCCGTTTTCATCAAGTGAGGTCAGTGAATTTATTGTTGTCCAATGCTGGGTAAAGTTCTTTCTGTCCCTTGCATTTTCCCTCTCGAGAAGGGGGGAAGGGGTGTTCCACTCCCTACCTTGTCACACCATTGTAGTAGCTAGCTGACAAACTTTGAGATGAAATACCAGGCGTTGCTTTTGTAAGGAATGAGTTTGATGCTGTGGATCAGCTCCTATGAATACCAGCCTGCCAGATACGATCAGATCTGTATTATACATGTTACATTCCTGACTTGCAAGTACACTGATTTCCAAGGTCTCCTTTCTAGTCTTTTTCTGGCACTAGCACATTATCATTTTATTTTTTTAGCAAATGAGATGTGTTTTGATTTTCCTTTGTGTTTAAGCTTACAAAACTTATGAGGTGGTATATTTTTCTCAGGATTTCTGAATGTAGTTCTGCCAGGTATTGAATGCTACAACATCTACTTAAATCAACAGGAAGGCTGAGCTTGTCCTGTATTTAAGAGAACATTGCTGAGTACTGGCAGGACTGGGTCTTATGACGGCTGAACTATCTCTGTTTTCTCAACTGCAATTAATCCTTGTTGTACTTTAAGCTGGATCCTGTAGCTTTTACAGCAGTATTCAGAATAAGCACTATTCCTTCACTTAGTTGTTGTTTTGTGGTCATGCTAAGGAAAACTTTTTGAACATAGGATGGGGATTTTAGGAGAAATTGAATAGAGTGAGGAAACCAGTGTGATTTAGTCCTCTATTTCCTTGAAAGCTCTTTTCCCTAATTTTGTTTAAAGAGGTATCCTGAAACTAATAATCTGTACATTGATACATTAGACTCTCCAGACTCAAAGGTCAGTTTCGCCAAATGCATAATGTGATATCATGAGAGAAGTTGTGCAAGGAGGGTGGAGAAGAGGAGCAGTGGGACTGAGCACAGAGTCCTTTCCGTGCCGATGGCGAGGGGGAGAGGATGTGCCAGTGCCATGTGGAAAATCACATCCTCTCACAGAAACTTTGTCAGGTCAGAGGGTTAAGGGTGCTGTACTTGCAGAAGTTCACCACTCCCTATTTCAGTCTCAGTTTCAAGCACTGCAGTACTTTTCTGAAGGTTTGCTTTGCTTGTGCAAAAAATACTTTTGGCTTGTGAAATGAGGGCGTTGGAGTTCCCACCTCTTGCTTTTGCCCTGAAAACTTGCCTTCCCCCACACCAACACCAAGGTCTGCGAGGCCAGAAAATTAGGCTTTGTCCCTTGTAATCCTAAACTCCCATCCATTTATAACCAAAGAAGAAAAGGGTTGAATTCAGTGTTCTTGTTATGGAAATAAGTTTTTATTCACTCAGTATCAACTGACAGTTAGAAGCGTATCTGATGTAATATGAATAAACTGTAGGCTGTTGTCAGTAAATTATGCATTTATAGTCTCACATTCTCCTAGAAACAGTGCTTTTACAATGCTCAAGTGGCCTAATGGGGTGAAACAACTACCAATACTCACATCTGAGCTTCCTAATCAGCCAAAGTCATGAGAAGTCCATGGTGCTTGGTTCCCACTGTCCATGCTGGGCATCTCAGCTGTGGATGAGGCTGAAGGGAGGAGAGCCCAAGGTTAGCCAGGGGTCTTTGGTCACACAGGTGATGTCAAAATTACTGTTATGAGACAATGTGAAAGCTGAGTTTAGATGCTGAGTTTTGTGGCAAGAATAGATTACTAAATTCTTAAACTACAAAAAAGCTGATATCTGTATATTTAACTAAAAAAACCAACCACCCTAACCCAATCTACTAGTCTACATCCTCTTTGAATGTAGTCTTTAAATATGTATTTTTTTAATTAATCTGTGCACTTTAAATTGCTCTTGGCTTCTAGCAATACTGTCCTCTGTTCAGTGCCTGGAAATTTCTAGTTGAATGCAACTGCTTTCATTGTAACAAAAAAAAAGAAAAGCAAGCCAGAAAACTTGCTGTAATTTCCTGTCAGTAACAGAGAAATAAGAAAACACTAGGCTAATAAAAATGATAATCTGAGTTTACAACTGTTAACAAGATTCCTGAATAGAAATGGTGCTATTATGCACAAAGAATTTCTATCATTACTAGAGGAATGTAGTATAAAATTATGAGGTTTATTATTAGGGTCCTGTCAACCAATCAGAAATCAACCCATAATCTTACTTTTGAAATGCCGTAAGTTTTAGCATCTTCCCTCCCCTCCTACTAATAAAATATTAAAGAAATTTTATAATTAGAAACTTTGATAACATAAGTGTGAATTTCATTTACAGCAAAAAGCTAGCATAATTCTGTATTTCTTCCACATCTCTAACGTTCCATATAAAGTCACTGCAAGTCTGAGTTGCACACAGCAGGTAAAATTAAGGTAAATCACAGACTTGCCATGGGCAATAATGATGGGATTTCATCAGTTGCTTTCTCCTGGGAGAAGCCAAATTCCCAGATTTTTCTCAGGACTCTGAAGAATTACTAAAGAATGTCATAGCACGTCCTTCCCTGAACGAGATTGTATTTCTGCATTGCATTTCTGGTCAGCTCAATTCAAGTGTGATAGAATCTTGGTAAAATTCTTAGATTTTAAC
This sequence comes from Haemorhous mexicanus, assembly GCF_027477595.1. Lineage (NCBI taxonomy): Eukaryota > Metazoa > Chordata > Aves > Passeriformes > Fringillidae > Haemorhous > Haemorhous mexicanus. The sequence goes on along the minus strand of NC_082345.1, from coordinate 70,761,511 downwards.
CACTGCAGATTATTCCATTTCATTTTAGAAGTAAAAGACTCTTGGATTTCTCTTTTAATTGCAAATGATTCATGTCATTGTAAGGGGCTTGCTCGGTTTCCATTTGATTTAACATATTAGCCATGGTTTTCTTTCAACAAGAACCACTCTTGCAAGAACCCTGCATACAGGCTCAGAGTGACCCCAAGTCTCTGATCCTCCCCCACTACCTGACTGATAACATATTGGGCTACCACTTGCCTAAACACACTTCTCCCACAAGTCTGGCAGCCAGTCACATGCCCTTCATCTCCTTGTGATGTGCACATGGCTCACTGCAGAGTCCTTGGGGCCCCTAACCCTGTGTAGAGTACAGAGAACCCTAAAAATAACCTGAAACCTCCTCATGACTCTCATCACCCCCAAGGCAATAGAGCTCACAGTATTTAGCAGATCACTAGATAGGAATTAAGAATATAAATAATTTAGCTATTAAGGTAAACAGTAAAATAATAGCAAGAGGAAAACAAAGTGAAAAGAGAATTAGAAGCCCAGAGAGCTCATTTCTAGACCATAATTATCATCACCCAAAGCCTTCTTGGGGTTGCTTTGCATGTCCCATGGCCTGAAAATCAGTTCCTGCCCTGACGTGCTCTGAGTTCTTGAAGCCACATCTTTCCTACTCACACATATTGTCATCTTCCTTGGAAATGGCAACAAAGTGGGAGCAACCCAAAAGCTCTGCACATATATTTTTGGTTTTTTATTTTCCTTCTCATTCTGGAACCTCCAACTGCATCTGTGTTACCCATAGAGGTGATTGCTCTCTGTCCATGACATTTGGGCACCAGAGATAGGATTCATCTCATCCAAATTTAGATGCCAATAATATAGACATCTATCTGTGGGTGAGCCACCTCTGGCTCTCATTTTAGTCAGAGGAAACAACCAAGTGCTTCTCTGACATCTGTTTTCTTACAATCCCACAGAAAGACACCATATTCAAAACTCAAACCATTTAATTTTCTCTCCTCCTCAAATTTTCTCAACTGCTGCCTTACTTTAGACATCTACAACTACTTCATGAAGACAGAGGACTTAAAACACCATAAATTACATATGTGGAAAAACTATTGACTTATCAAGCCTCATATACCTGGCAGTGGGCTTCAAACAAGGCTGATCCTAGAGCAGTTAGGTCTGGATTGCATAGGCACATCCATACATCACTGACAAAATGTCACTCATATATATCATTAGTCCTCCAGGGCTGCTGGAGGGAAGCTGTCACAAGTGCATCCCAGGCAATGTGCTTAACGTCTAATTAATCTTGTTCCTTGTGGTTAATTTTATTAGGCTGAACTGATCCAGTGAAAGGAGGTGCTGTGATTGGTTTATTTGTTCTACTTAGTAGGCCAGTGGCATTTAAAAGTCATGCTGCAATGCTATAAAAAATCCCAAACTCAGGAAACTCCATGAGTGTAATGAAGTCTACCTATTTTAGGCACCAGTATTATAATGAGTTGATGTTCCAGATGTAAATTTTCTTATCCAGAGGACACTTTATGCATTTGAAAGCTCTCAGACTGATACTGTGTCTTTCTACGTTTTTACAGCTAAAGCTGTGTTAAAAGTACAAAAATTGTGTTCTGCAGTGCAACCCCCATTTCCCAAGGGTACTTCACACCTTCAGCCCACCTGGCCATCTGTGGAGGGGCTTTTTGTGTCCTCTTGGCCCTGTGCTGGCCCCATGCAATTGTTTTCATGTCCAAGTCCATGGTATGTGACATGAAGGGCTGTGGGTGATGCTGATGGGTCACAGCCCACCCACAGCAGAGGGTTAAAAGAGTCTGTGGGAGGCAGCATTAAAGCAGCCTGCACGATCTAGAGGAAATGGTACCTAAGGATCACCATAACCAGCATCAGTCAGGTCTATATTCAAGGAAAGTCTAGTTAATTTAAAAGGCAAATGTGTCAGCACAAAAATATATATTATTATGTATATCAGAGCATGGTGTTGGTAATGCCAAGGTTGTGGCTTCAGTCCCTGTATGGGCCATAAACTTATGAGTTGAACTTGATGATATTTGTGGGTCCCTCCCAACCCAGAATATTCTGTGATTCTGTGATACAAACTCATAGTATGGCTGTTGGACACATAAAACCCCACTAGACAGGTGAGACATTCAGCAATAAGAACATATTCTACCATCAGACAAACGTGGTCTTCCTTTAGGATTCATTCCTTTCTTCACTTGAGTAACATTCAGCATCTTATACATTAAGTGCAGGCTTGGTTTAAGTCAGAGACACTGGATTTTGCCATTCATTTGAGCATAAAATGTTTGATTGTCCACTCATGCTTGTTGATCCACTTCTCAATATGGTGGTATTCAGTCAAGGTGGGTTGGGCTTGATGATCATGGAGGTATTTTCCAACCTTAATAATCCTATGATCATCACACGTGGTTGAGGTAGCTCCATTCTGAACCTGAGCTCTGAAATGTTTTGCAGAAGTAGTCTTTATTCAGACAGTGGGAGTGGCCAGATTTTGAAGCCAGCAGAAAAGGGGTTATGGTGCACTTGAACTGCTCTCATAGTAACAGAGCTCTGAACACAGGATTGGGTCTCTGACACATTTGCTATTTCCAATGATTAATGTATAAACTCTGTACCAGCTACTAACACAGTGAGCAGTCCAGAAGGCCTGTGGACTGCATTTTGGATAACAAGAGACAGAATTATCAATTAATAGTGGCTCTTAATCAATCTGATGCAGTTGATGTTTTCCATAGGCGCTCCATTAACGAGCAGCTCGCGGCTCTGCCAACACATTTCTTTCCTCGCTCTTTAAGTCCCTGAATTATGAAGGACTTGTGCATACCCAATGAAGCTTTTGCACTCAAGAGCAAAGGCTGCCTATCCAGTGTCACAAAGTAAGAGACCACATTCACAGGACATTAAAGGCTGGGTACTCTTGCTGAACAGGTTTACACATTTAAGCCTTGATCCTGCAAGGACTTATACACATGCTTAACCTTCCATACTGCGAATGAAATCCTGGGCCTCTCAAAATCAATGACAAAAGTCCACTGACTTCAAAGGGCCACTCTGTGAATAGCCTTTTTGGTTTCAGTGCAGCCACACAGCGTGCAGAAGCGTGTGAGCTGATCTCCCCAACCCTGCGTGCTTGTGTGAAGTCTTAAGAGATTGAGTGAGCTGCTTAGTGTATCTTTCAGAGCACTTCTGTCTCACAACAAACTATAGGCATTCAAAGATGTTTTCTTGTTTGATCTGTGCTCTTTACGAGTTTTGCCCAAACCCTGTGGTAAAACCTGCTGAAGGAGTCTGTGAGCAATCCATAATGCAATTCCCTCCCTGGCTAGTATTGCATTCCGAGCAGTTTGTTTTCTTTACTTTCCAAGAGATCCAATCCCTGGAGCCAGGTGATTATGCTGGAATCACATCTTTCTTTTTTAAAGAAAAAAAAAATCTATAGCTCACATGATTTTATAGGAAATCTGGGAAATATCTGCTGAAACGACTTACAGGTCAAAAAAAAAAAAGTGTATGAATTTGTACAGGATTCAAGTGCTGGTTTTCGTCTGCATTCTGCTGGTAATTGAGATACCTTCTTGCAAAATCTTACATCTGTCTCAGGATCTGTTGGAGATCAGAAACTCAGTCCTGGGTCTGGGTGTATAAAACTCTCCTCTGGCAGTGGTATCCCTCAGACACACTCTGGAGTCCTGAGGGGCTGGGTGAAACGTTCAGGAGAATGGAAAGTGGCATTAGCCCCATTTTTCAGCAGAGATCCCTTTCCAAAGCAGGCTAAGTCAATGATCCAATGATGCTGCACAGACCCTCTGGTCCTGGGAGTGGTAAATCATGCTCCCAACCCTCACAGGGCTGAGGTACTGGAGCTGGGGGGTCCTGGGCTGTCCTGAGTAGCACCAAGGTGTCTCAGCTCCAATAACAGAGCTCATGCTGGAAAATGCAGATGCTGTGAGTGAAACAGCTGCAGAAGCACCACTGCACCCTGCACATGCTCAGGACTAGGGAGGTTTTGGCTATCATCTCCCTAAGCCTGCAGAAACATTGGTGAGGACAATATGTGTGCTGTGACAAGGAGCAAGGGTTTGGAAAAGATATTTAGAAAGTTTTGCATCCCAGTTATGCTTTAGGATAAGCCTGTGTTAGCATTTGTATAAGCCAAATTACCTCTTCTCACCTAAATTGGTGGCAGTCATTTGAGAAGGAGAGTAGGCTGGGTGAGCTCAGTGAAGCTACTTTTTTCTCTTTCAGCATTTTCCTCTGACACGTTTCATTGCTCTAGCAGAAAAAAAAAAAAAATCCCCAGACTTCACTATTTCTTTTGGCTTTTACTGTAAAGGTATTTTAATTTTATCTTCATCGTGCTCCTGTACTAATGGGCTTTACACATTCCCAGCAAAGTCCTGTGTGAAATTCTTAACCACAGAGATTACAGAAATTTACTGCTTCACTGACGTGGTCAAGTTGCCACAAAATTGCATTTGTTAATGTAGCTGTGAAAACACATGGCACCTGCCATCTCTGAGCATAAGGATTTTAAACATGGCTTGGAAGAATTTAAGGATGCCTATAAAATGGGGCTTGGCCGTGTCAGTTTAGCTTTAGGAAGGAGACTGTGCTATAAAATACTCACCCATAATTGGACACAAGTGACAGCTTTACTTAACTAGTGTTCACAAATGAACGAGCAATGAAAATGTTCTGCCTTTCTCACCCCAGAAGAATAACCACAGCAGATGTTAATACCAGGGAGAATGGCTTTATTGTAGCTACAGGTGAGACAAATGGAGGATTTATGAGTCTGGGATTGAGGGAAGGGGAGGAAGGGTGAAAGCCCAACGCTGTTCCACAGAAATGCAATGTCCATTCCCAAACACATTGCACAGTATACACAGTGCATAAAGCAGAGGCTATTCTGTGTCCATGAATTCATGAGCATGCCTGATTTTTTTGTTTGTTTTAAGTACCCAATACCCAGACTCACAAACTGAACATGATTCTGCTGTTTATTTCCTTATGTTCTACCCTGTGCCCATTTAAGCTGATGGCAAATCTCTAACTTAATTGATAATACAATGTAATCAATGGCTCAAAGTCTGGGAACTCAGTGACCCGTGGAAGTGTAAACAAGAGACAACGTTGTTTCTCTGATGAAAGTCCTGAGACCAGGCTTGGCCCAGCGTCTGCTGGATCCTTTCTGTTCATTTTAATGAGCTTACAAATGGTCCCTAACATAATGTGCATTCAATAGAAATCAGCAATGGTTTTTCAGGCACTGATCCAGTAAAGCCCTTAATTATGTGCTTAAGATTATGGTATGGGAATCATCCCATAGAAGCCACTGCAACCACAGAAATGTTTTAAGCTCAGCAAGTAAGAAAATGTTTTGTTGCTGGAGTATCATCACATTTTTTTCCAGTCAGGGGTCTCTGCCAAGAAAACTAACAAATACAGTTTCTAGAAATCCAACTACATGAGATGCCATTGATAGAGTGATATTCAGATTTTACCTTTTTTTTTTTTAGCTGTTTTATATTCCTTTATGCCCAGATATAGCAAAGCACTTAACTGCAGTTGTGACATGAATAGGAGTACTTGCATCTTGAAGCTCCCTCCCCTTTTAGATTCAGGGTATGCTCACACGTGGTGCTGCTGTCTGTTGTCAGTCCCAATTCTAGGTAGGATGGTGCTTTTAAATTTATAAAAGGTAAAGCTGCAGTATAAGTAGTAAAATATTCTCCCCTTTATTTAAAGTAAGTTCTGGTGGTTTGCCCCAAACTCTTTAACCAGGTGCTTTTCTAGAAGAGCTGCTTGAATGCAGTTTGAGCTTTTGTGCCATGTGGAGCACATATTGTTTAACTGCTTCACTTCAGCTCATCCCACCTCACTGGAGGGGACTGCATTTCTGCATCCTCTTGTTTTCACAGAACCTCTTGATATTCACCAGGATTTTTTCAGGTAATGGTGCTTACAGCAAACACAGCCTGTGGTGTTTCTAAGAGTTTCCTGCTGTCAGAAGCATGAGGGCCAAATTGAAAACATTGGTTTGGGAGAATGTAATCTTTTCAGCACAGGCTCTGGTCAGCTTGGCTGTGTGCAGTACCAGTGCCCAATAGTAATGATGTCCAGGCACAGGGCCAAATGCTAAAACTGCCCCCAGAGTGAATATACTCACACTCTGTGAGAGAAGCAGTAAAGTATTCTTGTTTTCTGGCCAGCAACACCACTTCCCAGGAGGATAACCTTTGCCAGGAGTATGAATAAGCTGCACTGAGGCTGTGCCTTATGGCAACTGCTGCATCAGGGACTGCTAAGTAACTCATAAATAAGCAGTCCCTGCTGCCCCCCAATTCCAGTATCCAGCTTCAGAAGGTACTTATGTAGGTCCAAGTATAAAGGCTTGCTCAGTGGCCTCAGTGGGCTCTGAGAAGTGCCAAAGCAGAGGTGGCTACTTTCCATCTCCTGCTCCTTCGACTGGCCATAATTTTTCTGGCAAGCACAAATATGCAGAGCCTAGAAGGATTTGGCTTCTGTTCTTCAGCTCATATTCATCATGTGGGTTGCTCCAGTGAAGTTATGAAGCCAAGAGCTCCTGTTATGGTAGGATAAAGACTCCACCACAGCTGAAATCTTGATTAGCAAATTAATTATGAATAAACATTGGAAAAATAGGCACACTTTACAAAACCCAGCAACTATCTTGTTTTGGGCACACATGTGTATTTATACCCACAACAGAACTACATTAAAATGTAGGGGTTTTTACATTAGTGCTCATGTTCAGTTTTCTTGAGAACAACTTCAGTTCCCCTCACATAAACATGCCAAAACTTCTGCTGATATAAATCAGTGATCCCTTGAAGTCTGGTAGCATCTGCCCCAGAATGGCAAATAGCCTCTAGAGCCCCACTGATCATTGAGGATGATAGAAGTTACTGATTCAACATGTACAACTTTTTACACCACAAAAACAAAATCATTTCAGGCAGGAATTCCTACACTAGGGATAACCATATTCCATAAGGAGGTAGTAGAGGTTGACTGCATTCTTGCAGCAAAGCACCCTGTTTTGGTTTAAAAGGTTCAAAACCTTCTTACAAGGATGCAGCAGTTCAAAGCTTTGTGCAGACAGGTAGCAACAGGTATAATAAAGAATATGAGCATTTAGACATCTCTAATGTTCTATACTGTGCCTCTGTATGAGACATTCCCCAGTTCCAGCTGCTGAAGTACCACGATCCAGCTGCTGCTTCTTTGCAGCAGAACTCTGACTTCAAATAAGCCAATAAAGTGATGCTCTGGAAGGCAATACTTGTACTCCTTTTCTTCAGCTACATTTTTCTTGCCTTTCAGGACATTTCCTAATTTACTGCACAGATACCTTATTTTCAAAAAAGATAGAAATATCATCAGCTGGTGTGTTTATCTAAGAAAAATCTGTATATTTTAGACAGGGATAATCGACCCCTTCTGTATACAATCTGAGCACTATTAACCAGAAAAACATTGTCATAGTTTAAATTTCTTTATGTTCTTCTCTCCCATTAGTATAAGATTATCCTTTTCTCATATAGCTACTTATCTTTGGTTGAATACAAGAGTGAGCACACAGAGCAGTTCTTTGTTCTGGTATTTTCAGTCAGCTTCATACCTCAAATTATTAAAACCCTCTGAGAAGTCTTTCTCATGAAGTGTGATTCACAAATTGTATGAGTTAGTCTTCAAAGATTTTATTAAAATAAAAATGGAAGTCTATGACCCTTACTAGTGGTTTGTCTTATATAAATGTATTTCTCTGCTCGACTTTCACAAAATACATTAGGACAGAATAAATGACATTGGAGTAGGACAGGAAACACTTCAAAAGGAACTAATTTTCACATGCTGCAAAACTAGTTTGGGGACCATCTTGAAAGATCTTCCATGCCTCCACTTTTCTTAATGAAGCTTTATTCATTGTCTTAAAAATAATTTGCCAGATCAAGAAAATTTGTTCTTGGGAAGGTGATAAAATGGATTTTGAAAGTCCTGGTGGTACTAGTGGTTCATGTTGTTGCTGGTGAATATGTTGTGGACAAGTCTCTGGGGTTCTGTCAGTCCTAGGAAGAAAACAACCAAGGACCATCCTGTAACATGTTATTGAGCTGGTGCAACTCAAGTCCACCCCCACACACTCCCCCAGCCCCAGGCAGAGCTGCCAGCATCCAACCTGTCTGTGGTACCTGCTGTCCCCCAGCCCAAAACCTGGAATGTTTTAGAGAGTGACATTTGGCACCACCCAAAGCTCTGCAGGGGAGCAGGCTACTGACTAAAGGTCTGGAAATGGTCCTTAGGCCGTGTTCCTGGTCTGGATCTTTGTATCAGTGTAGACATAACTAGCAGAAGCACAGATCAAAGGGAAAGTCCTCCCCAGAATACTCACAGGTCCTGATTTAACTTCAGCCAGGTGCAGTTTCAGACTTTACCCACCCTGTTGGAGGAGACCTGAAAAGAAGAGGTAGGAATAATTGCTGGCAGGTGTCTGTACAGATTAAGTAGGATGCTTTCAGGTATAAAAGTATATCCTAACCTGGGTAACAAAAACTCAGTGTGTTGCTATATCTACAGAGCATCCCTCAGCCAGGAAGTTTGGGAAGATGGGAAAATACTGTAAGCTTGCCTTGGTCTTACAGCCTGCTCCACTAAGTTTCACTGCTGGACACAGGACTTGGACAAACACCTGATCCAGCCTGGTGCAGAATCCTCCTGCTACCTGAAAGAGTGTAGGCTGTGGCAAGCATTGTGCTTCCTTAGAGGAAAGAAGGCTGACTGCTGGTACAGAGCTTTTGAGAATGGATAAGGGCTCCTGGAGTGGAGCTGGCTTTCAGAGCAAGCACGTCCATCCAAATAAACACTCCAGGTACTCATCAATATGCCCTTGTCCAGGAGCAAATTGGGTTCTGAACAAGCATCCAAAGATATAAAAGTGTAAATATACTGATGCTGTCCTTTTGGAAAAGCTGCATATATTTACTAGAGACAAGAGGGGGTGAGGGCCTGGAGATTGTGTTATTCTACTCACTTTAAATGTTAGTTTTGATGATTTTTTCCTAAATGAGTCTTTATATTTCACTGCTCCCTGTATTTGCCAAAATTGTTATTAACAAATAAACAGATCTTTCTTAGTTCTCTCTGAAACAATAATGGCAAAGGCTTTGTTGCATGTGCAAGAACTCCAAATTAGGTGAAATTTGCTTCTGGCAATGGAGTAGTGGCACCATGCAGACACATCTACTAATAATGATACTTCTTTTTGTGTGTGTTGTGCAAGCAGCTATGGCAGGATATGTTCCAAACCTCATTTTATTAAATGAACAATACAGACCACCAGTAATTGTTATGTCAGGGGAAAATAAAAGCATAAAATATGCATATGATAGGATGATGTGAACATGCACACAGAGGAGCACACCAATGTGCTTTCTGTCTGCAGGGTTTTGGCAGACTTTCCAAACTGCCCAGTTTAGAATTAGCAGGGTCAGAGGAAATGTCCCAAAATTTAGTATAATTTGGATTTATCAATACCAGACTCCTCTGGGGAGAGGTAAGTTCTCTTTTCACAGAATAGATAAGTCTTCTCAGAATATTTCCCCGGACAGATTCTCTTCTGCACATCTCCTTGCCAACTGGAACCTTTTGATCTCAACATCCTCAGTGCCAAATTCTTTAATGGTGTAAATGAGTGAAACTCCACCTAAGGCAGTGGAGCAGATCCCATTTGCACCTGCAAAGAACTTGGCTTTGATTCTGTAGCCAAGGAGAGATTAAAACCATTGGTTCTAGTAGATTTGTTAGCCTGTAAAAATGCTCCTCATCTCCAGTTGCAGATAGCTCTGTAATCCAGTCCAAATGTGAGAAGGAAAAGCAGCAGAAAATGCTTTTGAGGGCGTGAATCCTGGAAAGGGAGAGTGATACACTGGAGGCTTTAACAGGATTTTGTGATCTCTGCCTTATGACCAAGGATGTATTACCATCATTTTGATTCTGGTCTCCTCATTTGCTCCCTGTGCAGCTTTTTTCCAGATCTCCTAATGTGAGCCACTTATTCCAGATTGCTCTTTGAAGAAGGCATCCATTGATACATCAGAGATTAAATGAGTCACTCATGATGGATTGTGGTTCATGGATTTATATACCACAGAAAATTATGCATTTTACACTACCTTGTAAAATAACCATTTATCTAAGTAAACATATTGACTTCTTTTGGTTTCATATGAAAACTGTCCTGGGCTGTGAATCTTAATTTAGCAAGCTCTTGACAGGCAGGAGAAAAGACAGCTAACAATGATGGAGAAGAATCAGTTACTTAAATGTCAATAGAGGGAGGTTAAAAAATGAGCTCAAGGTAACAGATCAATTTGTTCTCCAGTGTCCAGCCAGAGGTACAGACTTAGCAACTTCTACCACTAGAAAAGGAAAAGGAAAAGGAAAAGGAAAAGGAAAAGGAAAAGGAAAAGGAAAGGGAAAAGGAAAAGGAAAAGGAAAAGGAAAAGGAAAAGAGTAGAGAAAAAGAAAAGAAAAGAAAAGAAAAGAAAAGAAAAGAAAAGAAAAGAAAAGAAAAGAAAAGAAAAGAAAAGAAAAGAAAAGAAAAGAAAAGAAAAGAAAAGAAAAGAAAAGAAAAGAAAAGAAAAGAAGAAAAGAAAAGAAAAGAAAAAAAAGAAAAGAAAAGAAAAGAAAAGAAAAGAAAAGAAAAGAAAAGAAAAGAAAAGAAAAGAAAAGAAAAGAAAAGAAAAGAAAAGAAAAGAAAAGAAAAGAAAAGAAAAGAAAAGAAAAGAAAGAAAAGAGCTTTAGAGTTTTTGGCAATTGGTGAAGTTTTATCAGTTTTATGCTGCTATGATGTCAATTCCAACATGAAAACAGCCCATGCTGGAAAAGGAAATGAGGCCAAATGGTTAGAACAAAGGGAAATGGTTGAAAATAATTTTCTAGAAATTCTACTTCTTATTTTTCTACAAGTATTGTAGGTACCAAAGCAAGGTATCTCTTTTCCAAGCACCATAGTTTGCACATCTGTAATAAGGAAATCATTCTTCTGATCCAGATTCTCCCTAGGGCCTTTCCATGTGGGTCACAGTAACATTTGAACATCAGACACTGGTAAAATTGGATCAGCAAAAATGCCCACCAATTCTTCTTCTGAGTTGAAAGCATCAGAAGGCATAAGAGCTGTGAAAGAATGCAGTTTAAGAGTGGGGGTAAAATGGATTCATCCCAGGTCCTTTGGTAAGCTCTGTATTTGTCTGTCTAGTGGAACAGGAATACAGGTCAGCACTTGCTCAGCTTTCAAAAAACAAGAGGTTAAATTTTCAAACAGGTTAAATTTTCTAGTGTCTGACTATTTCTGCTTGTTAGCTCAGATTACGTTTAATTGGTGCACCTGCCTGATTTTTGGCCTCTCCACATCCTTTTCCTGATAAGTATTTACACCCCTCTCACTCACAAAAGGGTTCAAGGTGCTGAGTGCATCATTGACTTCAGCCAGCTTTGGATCAGACCTGTAATCACTGCAAGCTTCTGACTTGCTGGCTCCAAGTATTTCAGATTAATCATCTCAGAGACAAAGCAGGATATGAGAACCAAGTATTACCTTATATATTTCTGCTTTCCCTAAGGTTTACTCTCCAAAAAATCCATTGTCCTATATGTAATATAAAATAATTCACCGTGGAGCAAAACACTGTATCATGATACAGATCTGGGCAGTGATTGAAATAATAACAGACTGTTTAATTGCTAAATTACAGTAGTGATATTATGAAATAACATATTATATCCGCATTTATAATAAATTAATCCATCATGATTAAAGGTCTCTCAATGAATACCAAATGAATTAATACATGATTGGCCTTTATAAGTATAAGCCTTTAAAATTATGCAGTTTTCTGCAAGCAGCTAGCAGCCCACAGAATACAGTGGCAGTGAGAAAATCTGTCACAGGAAAACTTTTCTGCATTTCACACAGAACACCTTTTCTTTCAGAACATTTTTGCATGGTACTCACTACCAATTATGACAGATAGCTTTTTAACAGGAGAAAATATGCCCATAATCACACAACGTTTTGGGGAGAGGGGAAAATTACCACAATATGACTAATTTTATGAAAGACATCTGTCATTTTCTACTGTTGTAATACAAGCTGTTTAGTAAGTAAATTTAATTAACCAGATTTCTCATTTTTAAAAAGGGGGGAAAAGGCTTTTACAACATGCCAGGAGCATATCCCTTGAATATAGTTAGTTTAATGCACCCAATTAGACTGAATCATCAAATTTTCTGAACCTTAAATATCTCAAATTAATTTTTTCCACATTGTTTTTCTATGTGCCATTTTGCAGCCATTTGTACTGTGTAGTGGATGTTGTTTATTGTTGATGTTCTTTTTTTAGAATTCCTGCTTGAAGCCAGGGCTCCTCGGTGCTTGGTCTTGCACATAAAGAAAGAAATCTTTACCTAAACAGGTCCCATTGAAAAAGAGTGACATACAAAGAGTGAGAAGTGAGAAAGGCAGGGAGAGCAGGTGTATCTGTCCCAGGTCATAAATAATTCAGTGAAACATCTGAGTCTTGGTCTGGTGTCATCTCAAATACTAGACCACACTCTAAAAGGATATAATTGTAAGTCAATGGCAAGCTCCTGCTTAGGGGTGTGAAATTTCCTCTGTTATTCAAATAATTGCAGACCTGAAAGGTTGGTCCTTTTTTTTTTTTTTAAAGAGAGTTCATTTTTGCAAAGTATTGATTGCACATCCTTTAGACAACTTATACCATAAAGAAAGAAATTCTATAAAGGTGGGTTGTTTGGGTTTTTTTGTAATATGTGAAAAGGTTATGTTATAACACTGTTCCCCATGAAAAGCTGACAACACTTATGCAGAGTTTTCCAAAGGCCAGAAAAAAAACCAAGCAAACATGTGAAAACTTATTTTATTGATGTCAGTGGGAATCTGGGGTAATTTCACTGACAGCATTTTAAACTACCTAAGGTCAAAACCTGACTAGAAATCTCAAATCAACCTCAGTAAAAGCAAATATCAAATAATACTAAATGAGCTGATTGCAACTTAATATGATGTGTTTTCCATTTGCTTAAACTATTCTTAAGAATACTTAGGTTAGTAGAAGATCACCTTCTAAACAAAACTCTTGGTGAATTTCTGGTGTTAGTGCACCTTCTGAATTCTGTTCTTAAGTACAGCACCATCTAAAAATTTAATATCTTCTCCTTTTGTACACAAGGGAAGACTTCATCCCTATTGAGAAAAAGAAAAAAAAGAAATAAATGGAAAAACTACCCACTGCCTGGGAGTGTGTTGAACTGTACAGAATTTCACTGAAGAATGAAAGCATCTTTTATTAACTTTTCTTTTTTTTTTTTTAATATGATTTCATTTAGAAACATTTACATAGGTTATGTGTGGGGAGCACAGCATTAATTCTGGCAAGTTCTTGTTACCCTAAAAGATTTAGGAAGCTAATTGTACATAATATATGTCTGGTATTTAGAGAGCATCATTCACTTAGGAGCATGAATAGAGTTACTAAATGTGGGGAATAAGTCAGTCCAGCAGATAATAGATTGCTTACTGGGGTGGAATAATCATGCAGAGGAGTGGATAGGGAAAAACTGAAGGACTTTGGTTATCCTCATGTACATGCACACATTGTAAATCTGCCAGAATATCTGCAAGCTTAAACACTGCATTCACTTCTTTAGACCAGGGTTTTCCTCCAACTTGAAGGATGAGTTGATAACTCCAGTAAATGCCCCCTCTCTCCTGCACAGAGCCTTTGGAAGAGTGCAGGTGGAGAAGGGTCATAAGTTGTTAGAAAAGTACCAGGCTGAGAGGTGAAATGTGAATTTAAACATGTCTTTCTTTTTTTCTTTTCTTTTCTTTTCTTTTCTTTTCTTTTCTTTTCTTTTCTTTTCTTTTCTTTTCTTTTCTTTTCTTTTCTTTTCTTTTCTTTTCTTTTCTTTTCTTTTCTTTTCTTTTCTTTTCTTTTTTTTCTTTTCTTTTCTTTCTTTTCTTTTCTTTTCTTTTCTTTTCTTTTCTTTTCTTTTCTTTTCTTCTTTTCTTTTCTTTTCTTTTCTTTTCTTTTCTTTTCTTTTCTTTTCTTTTCTTTTCTTTTCTTTTCTTTTCTTTTCTTTTCTTTTCTTTTCTTTTCTTTTCTTTTCTTTTCTTTTCTTTTCTTTTCTTGTTTGGTTTTGCAGTTTTTTGTTATTTCTTGTGGGGTTTTGTTTGTTTGTTTGTCCAAGACTCCCTCTGCCCCATTTATCAAGGCTGAATTCAAGCAACACGAAGTGCCCATGTCTGGTCAGGGGAGAAAGTTGGTTTTGGTGATGCCCCATGTTGGGCCTGGTTATAGCAACCAGGTGAAAATCCAAAGACTTGTTCATAACCCAGGTCACTTGAATATGGCTTTTAGATTCTCTTTGCTTTAATTGCCTTTCTAAATGTCTAGGACAGATTAGAGAAACATAGCTTAGTATTACAGGACATATAGACATCTATATTCATATCTGTGCCATTTAGAAAGAAGAAATATATGGTTCAGCATGTGAAGAAGCATGCAGACATGAAACAAACCCACCCTTGAGGGGTCAGCAGCAGGAAAGGTGTTAAAAGCTCAAGGGAATTTTATCTGAGCACCAGCAACACGATCAAGCTCTGAGACAGAACAGCTTTTAAGTGAGCACAGGCAATCCTGCAATTAATGGAGACATATCTACTCAGTATTACAGTACAGCCAACCTGCATCCTTGGTTTATTAATTTCTCCCAGTAGTACAAGTAGGTTGACGTCTTCTAAATTAAAAACAGTTCCGCCTTAGGAAGAATTGCCAAAGAATTTGTACATTAGAAGTCTCAGGAGATGAAACTCTTGCATGCCGCCTTCGCTGGGGAAGAGTACAAGCTTATCCTTCAGGAAGTGTCATCTGCCAGTTATGACAGCTACACATTTGTATTCATTTATGAATTCACCATTTACAACTGTGGCTATTTAAAACAACAATTCCCTGGAAAATCTTTGGACTCTGTGTTTGCATAATAAGAAAAAACTTTCAAGAACAGCTCATCTTCTTCCGCCTTTTCTACTGTTCCTGTTTTGTACCCAATGAATTTTACACAAGAATAATTTAGGACAGCATTTGGCAGGGTTGTTCTGGTCTCTGTGCACGTAGGAGGCTTGTGAATCTCTTGCAATCTTGCTACAGGGGACAACATTTTTAACAGGGTGTATTCAGGAGAGTTGATTTTGTTATTCTGCGGAGTGAAAGTGTAGTCTGTCACCTGGGCAGATACAACTGTTAACTGGAACAGGGCTCCAGGTACTGAAGCTCTGTTTCTGATTCAACTAGAGATGTTCTGAGTGACCCTAAATAAATCACTTCATCTAGCTGGCTCTTTATCTTTGTATAACATCAAAATGCAGCTATGATTTCTTCTCCCAGGCACGCTGTGGGAACGCAGTGATGAGGTGTTTAGAGAGTTGTGTCTGCTCTCCTTTGTATTTGGGCTATAATTGCAGTGCTGAAGTTCAAGCACATGAGAATCCACCTGGGCTGTCAGCTCTTCCTCTTATGGGAGCTCTCCCTTTGACAGCTGAGGTGGTGGTGGCCATCTGTGACATTACCTCGAGGACTCCTTTAGAGCAAGAGATCGAGAATGAAAGAACAGTGAATCTCTCCCTCTCAAGACAAAAAGGAGAAAGTGAAGTATAAAACTTACCAGTGAGAGAGAAGCAAAAATCAAACTTATTAATTTTGTACAATTTCAGTTGATATCTACACTGTATTTAAATATCTGTACTCTCAGGAGTTCATCCTGATACTTTCATGAGTCTAAATTTTTTTCTCTTCTTGGTCTCTTTGTTCATTAGTAGTGGTGAGGCATTGCCAAAGGAGAAGATGATATCAGCTGGGAGAGGGGTAGGCATTATTTAAGTGGGGTATTGACTTCTGGGAAGTACAGGGAAGCAAATGAAAGAGATCTGTTGGTGCACTCGTGTCTCAAAGAAGGTGAAGCAACATGCTGCTTAGTGCGTATGAAATAATGGGAGATTTATGAGGAGGGGAGCAGGTTATAAGAATAGACCACATTAATCTTCTGCTTCAAACTCTTCTCATTAATCTCCCAATAACTGAAATGGTCAAAAAAGTAGACTATTCCTTCAGGCTGGTTTTGCCATGATTTTACGAAGTCCTTAAAGAGATTCCCAGCAAAGAGATTCTCCTCTTCAGTTTCTCTCATCTTCCCATAGTATCCTACGGCGGATGCAGAAAATTTCTATCCAATATGTAGGTTCACAAAAATAGGTCTCATCACTCTGATTTCTTTTCACTTCTAGCTGTAAGTCCATTCCTCATGACTCCCACCTTCCTTTCTTCTTTCCCTTCTCCATTGCTAATGATATAGAAGAGAATCTTGTGACTGCTATCTGCTGATTAGCCTGAGCCTGAGCTCTGTGAATAGATAAATTTGCATTCAGAACATTCAAGTACACCTAGATACCTGAATAAGCATGAACAGCAAAAATGAAAACAAAACTACAAACAAGGAACAACAAAAACCTGACAAGATAAGATTTTCCTTTAAAAAACCATGTGAAGCAAAATTCAGCAAAAAGCTGAATTTCATCTGAATCCACTGGCAACTGTCTGCTACATGTAAGGGTTGCAGAAGTGATGCATGGCTGCTGAAACCATCCAGATGACTTGGCAGTATCTCAGTGAAATAGGTTGGGCTAATCACTCGCCATTGAATTCTATTGTGTGTCTGAATTTCTTGGCTTTGGTGCAACGCAAATGTTCTTTATGATTTTTGGATGTCTTTAAAAATATCTTCCAGAGAGTGGAGGTCTGATCTCTGACCAGATAGGGATCATGGACTCCACGGAGTCATTTTTCTTCACAGAGTAGTAGAAGTAGCACTGTCACAACAGCAAAATTGTATTCTGTCCAGGGAGTAAATATATTGATTGCTTACTTAGCAGAACTGGCGAACAACACACGTTACTCCAATTCACTGCAGCTTGCACAGACTTCCAATTTGCTTTTGGATGTAGAACTTGATGTATAAAGCCATGGACTTTGTGGCTGTGACTGCTTTTCTGCTTCTTCTCTCCTCCCTGGGTCCTACCACTTGAGATCAGTTGGGATCCATCTGCTAACAGCCTCCATTAACTCAGAGGGACCAAAGCTTCTGTCATACAAAGTACTCCTGCTGCCCCAGCAATTTTAACCCATTTAGTGCCTGGTAGTCTCTTTATTCAGATGACTGCCTGGGGAGGGAATAGAGGCTTAGCTGAGATCATCTGTAGGAGATCAGTATTGGACATTTTCCAGTTTGTTTTGTAATCAATCTTGTTAATCCTTTGCCTAAGATCAGAGGTTTGTACCCATGGTAGAATCACAGAATCATAGAATATCCTGAGTTGGAAGGGACCCAAGAGGATCATCAGTCCAGCTCCTGACCCTGCACAGGTCAAGCCCAAGAATCACACCGTGTGCCTGAGAGCATTGTCAAAATACTCCTTGCACTCTGGGAAGCTCTGTGCTGTGACCATTAGAAACTTTTTTTTGTTTCCCAAGATTAAATTAATATGGCAGGACTTTAAGTCTTCAGATCAACTAGAGATCAGTTTAGCAGTGATCACATCCTGTCTAGACAGGTGGTTCCTCAGCTGGTGTGGAGAAAAGATTGAAGTTCTCAACCTAAAGCAGCATGAATGGAGGCTTCTCTATCTGGTGCTTGAACAAGGAGCTTCCAGGTTTGAATTCAAGAGAAAACCCTAATTTAAACAGTATTTACACCAAGGTATTGCCCAGCTCCTTTGGAGAACCCTTCTGCTAATATTTCTTTTGGGACAAATGTAGAACTTTGGATGTTCTGGACACTAGCTACACAGCTCCCCAGCATACACTCATTTTTAAATGCAGTTGAGTGGATCAGCAAGTAAATGTCTGACTAAGCAACAACAAGCCCTTGAGTTTTCATTTGTTTTGTTCTGCCTTTGGGAGTTTTGTTCACTCTAACCACTGTTTCCCTCATAGACATAAATGCCTGTGATGTAGGATTGTTAATATGTGCCTCCCTTGGTCTTAGCATATGTGGATAGAGTCCTAAAACAGTTTGGTTTGGAAGGGATTTCAAATGTCATCTTGTTCCAACCCACCTGCCATGGGCAGGGACGACTGTCACTAGGCAAGACAGCTCGAAGATAAAGAAATCCCACTTGACTACAGGGTGTGATTCAGGATTTCTGGCAATCCACTGAGTAGGAGATGTTGGGCAGCACATGCGCAGCATCCATCCAGCTCTACCCATTCATCTGTGACTGACCAGTTCACATCCACTCTACACCAAAGCATGTGCAGACTTCAGCCTGTTCACTTCAAAGTCATTTCAAATGCTTTATTTGCCTAAAGGGTAGTTTGCTCCTGGATGCACCCAGCTTGTGCATCCATGGCTCCTGCTGAAGTCACAGTAACACAGCGTGCTTGTGCCTGCACAGGCTGCACCCATTCAGACCAAATGCTGTGTGAACTTACCATCAGCCCACAACATTGCTGGAAGTTTCTCAGCAGTGTGAGTTTGCTTTGCCAAAGAAGACTTTTTTTATTGATTTCAACAGAAATGATAACTGTAAATATCTCTTTTGGGTAAAAAGCAGATCATCCCAACATAAAAATGTGGCTGGTTGCTATGGTAGTCTACTAGATTGTGGGAAATATGTGGGATTCACTGCTAGAAATGTGTTCATGTCTCCTCAGGCAAGAAAAGCTTGGAATGGTCATAGCTTCGTCCTAGGGTCAATGATCTTAATCCCCCACACTTTCTGAAATGGGCACGCTCTTTGCTATCCAGCTACTTGACTGATTGAAGATACTTGTGTCAACTCAAATATGAAAACTTTACTGCTAAGCCAAATCCTGCAAGAAGAAGTTTGTATTTTTGTCTTGTAGACAGAGATAACCTTTATCTCGATCTTCTCAGAATACAAGGTTTATATTATTACAGTGCTTGTCCTCCAGGCCACCAATAACTCCTGAGTCCATGAGAGACTTCAGCCCAGTCTGACAACCACTCTATATTTTACACCAGCGATTGGTTTTGCACGCACAAAAGGCAGGACTAATCACAATGTCTCTTGCCTGCCAAGATTTCACGGGGAGGACCAGCCCATACATTAGCTGGAACAAGCCCAGGCACACCGCGGACGGGAAATCTGCAGGAAGTTTGGCTTCATAAATTCTGCAGGTCTTGCAAGGTGGGAGGGAGATGTGGAGGGGTGAGGAAGGATTAAATATTCTGCTTTCGGAGAACCCCTCGAAATGGCATGTAAAGCAAATCCTCTGCTCTGCAGAGCTTCCTGGGAAATGACTGTCCCCACGTTTATCGCGGCTTATCTGTGGCGCAGTGTCCTTTCAGCGCGCGCACTCCGCTGCCCAATCAGCCCACCAAGCTGTGCCTTATCTCAGCCCTAATCCCTCTCCTCCTCACTCTGGAAGAGCAGATAAATGGGAGGCAGGTGTGTTGCATCCAGCATGTTAACTGAGCGAGTGCTCCCCAAATCTGCTTCTTCAGCTCTGCCTTTTATCTTGTCTTTAACACCAAGCAGCCGCTGCTGATAACAAGCAGATTAAAAACACTATCAGATTAACATTTTTATGTAATAAATGGTCAAGAACCTCACATTAAAAGAGTATCTTTCCTGGCATTAAGCATCCTTCACTCACCCAGGAAGCCTTTATCAGCTTGAACCTGCTCTGCTCGTTGCATAATAAATCTCCGAACCCTGATTTCATCGTGAGGAAATTCTTCATGAGGACAGCAGGGAACTAAATGGATGACTGTGTTTGAAAGGGAAATCAAGCAAAAAGATTAAAGTGCTGGTCTTCTTTAGTTTAAAACTAACTTTGTGCTAAATCTTTAATCTGGGGGATTGCTCAGTTTGGATGTCCCATGGTGTGGCACAGATTTTTGCTTTCTCCAGAGCAGTGCAAATTTAGCTCAGGTCAGATTTATGTCAGATAAAATATTTTTCTTAATGAAAATTTCTTAATTTTTCTTCAAAAACACATCTCTGATCCACTCTTCCTTTACAAAATGTTAATATTACTATCAGCACTTTTGCTGCATGTGTTTATCTTACACATTTATCTTTAATAGCTTCTGGTATCTTTTGTTTATGAACAAAGTATATCTCGGGCCAAACACTGGACTTCAAAAAAGTGGAAAATCTGAAAAAAACTACTTTGATAAACATGGCTACGGTAAATGTTCCACAGAAAATCCTGTGGAAAATGAGCAAAGGTCATTCCAAACCCTGTCAAATGGAAACACACTTGCAATTTCACTTGGCCAGCAGCAGCCTTACCAAGAAAATGTATTAAGAACATGAAACTATTTTTTTCAGGGTAAACCCTGAAAGATGGTCACAGCACTTGCCACTAACTCACATTATCCTGGTTGTAAGAGAAGCACGACTGGGAAGGAAAGAGGCATAAGAGAAAAGGACTCCTTTTATCTTAGCACACTCCCAAATAATGAGGGCAAAGAAGGATGTTCAAGGACTGACATTTGCACCACAAGTGCTGCACCTCTGATAGACAAATAAGCTTCTGAAGGTCTGGGATCCCTAGATAAGCATTAAAGCCACTCAATGAATAAAAATAATATCTTTTAAAAGATTTTTCAGTCTATAATAACCTGAAAAAATGCAAAATTTTCTTACAGGGAAACACTGCGGGTTTTCTCATGTACTACATCCATGTTAAAATATGAGATTTTCAGCAATAACTGTCCCAAAAAAAGTTCTGTATTCATTCAGTGCTCCATTGCTCTTCAAGATCTTTTTTGAATATAATTTTTATCTTACTTTAGTCAACTGGCTGTCAAGTTGCTTGAGTAATGCTGCCTTCAATCCTAAGATTTTTTTTCATTTTTTTTAATATAGTACCTGAAGGAATGTGAATTATACTTTCTCTTTAGAATACTGGACAGCTTCTACCCTTTATTGTGCAGCTGTACACCACTCAAATTCAATCATTAGCAATTTTTCTACACAGTGTTCTTATAACTGTTTATAACCTCTAGTAGATTTGCATTAAATAATATTTTTTTTTGAAACTCAGATGTTCAGAGACACTTTTTGGAGAAGAATAAACCTTCATTACTGAAACACAAAACAGAATCACAGAATGGTTTGGGTTTGGATCTGGTAGAAGGTGTCTCTGCCCATGGCAGGGGGCTTGGAACTCCATGATCTCTAGGGTCCTTTCCAACCCAAATCATTCTATAATTCTATGACAAATATACAAATTAGAATACTGTCCATATGCATGTCCATATAAAATGTATAGGGAACCAAGCAAAAAGTTGGTTTGGTATTTTTAACAAAATATATACTGCTTTTAGTTATTGGTGAGTAAATCCTACAACAATGCTCTAAGGGTTGGTATTGCAGCCCACATTCACACTGATTAAAACTTCTCAGAGAAACTGCAGTGAAACACATTTCCAGCTGAATAACATCATTTTGGGGAAGCAAGAAATTCCCAAGTAATAATTGATAACACCTGCTAGAAGCTCACTTTTCAGTAAAGCAGTGCTATCAGACCCACTTGAAGGTATTTTAACCCCTATCGTTTCAGAATGAAATTGAAAGGAGACAGGCTTTTGTGTGCAGAGCACCTTTCATCCACCCAGATCCTGCAGGATCGTGCCAACGTCAGTGATTGCACGAACAATGCAGCGATTCAGAGCAGCCAACAGCAAAGTTCAGCAACAGCCAAGGCTGAACAAAGAGGCCGTGCACAGAAAATCCAAACAAAAGGGCGTGAGGCACTAATGATTCCACAGAGGAGGCACTTTTATTTTTAGTGTGAAAGGATGTTGGGGAAGGAACAGAAAGGTTAGGCATGGAGATTCCAGCAAGTAGGAGCACAAGGAGCTACATGGCCAGGCAGAAAGTGATGATTGGGCAGGAAGACCAAACAATGGAAGTGCTCTCAGCAGCAGATGCCAATTCCCAATAAATTCAAGCATCACATAGGGTTTTAGCCACATGACTCCTATTGACTTTAATAGAAGTCACGCAGCTAAAAAACCCTCGTTGCTTAGAAAGTTGGTTATTAAAAAGTGAATACAAAGAATTAATTTGAGACAGGCGGGTTGTTCTGAAAGATCTGGCTTGGAAATACAGTGAGTTATGCCAGCAGAGAATTTGGCCTGATAGTCGCAGCATTACCCTGGACACCTTTTTTCACTTGATATTGTACATGTGGCTTTTCCAGTATTAGTTACAGGATAAAGAGGAATGTGAGCTCAGTTGACGCTTTGGTTGACTGCCAAATAGAACTTAATAGAGTTAATAGACACTAATCCTGATTTAGAATTTTTCAGGGTTTATTCCATAAATTACTCTGGCCACTGTGTGTTTAAATACTGCTTTTAAAGAGGAAAAGTGCAATATAGACAGCTGAGAGCACCCAGGCTTACACTATTCCCTGCAAATAACATTTCTGAAATCTGTTTAAGACATTGCTATGTAAAGTGATGTTCTGTATTTTTGAGCTGTTGTAACAGCAGCTGTCATTCACCAATAAGTTCTGTCCCAAAGTAAAGATAGTCTATAAACAAACTTGCAGGGTTTTCTATCTCTGTTTCCATTCCCACTTTCTTTACCTAGCCAGATAAAAGAAAATGGAAAGATTAGAGCACAGAATCAGTCAAATGTTTTCAAATGGTATATTAGATGAAAATAAGCATAAACAACAATTATAGGGACAGCAACTCATTAGAGATCCAATAAAGAATCTATACATTTTATCAGGCTACTGTCACAGTTCCTGCTTTGAAAGATCCTCAAGAGGAAAATGAGGTCCGTTCATTCTTTAGCATTTTATATCATATATGCATCTATCATTTCCAACGTTTGTTGCTGATAAGCTGAGAAGAAGAGAATACCCAGGTTCAGATATCTTTTATTTCATGGGCTGGACTCTCTCTGGATGAACAAAAATTCCCAAAATTTGTACCTAGGCCCTTTTGACCACAAGCAACTCTGCACAGACACACCAGTCCAGTGCAATCTCAGCTGTTTAACATGCAGATCTCTTACTGAACTTTGACAAGGAGCCTAATAATTTTATTGGGGAGGATCTTATAGGTCAGGTGTGAAAAACAGCTGGAATAATGAGTATCCTCGCACTTATAAGTCCATGCTATGGCAGCCAAAGCAGTTTTTTACAGTAGAGGACTTCTGCTAAATGTTGCCCTGTAAAAACACAAATCAGGTTCAAAATAAGAATACTGAATTCTAACATCTATGGCTCCTCCATGCCTTGTTCAATTTGCATGCAACTTAAAACATAGCAAGTTTCTCCATTTCAGAAAGACAAGTGGTAAAGTTTCCCTCCCTTTGAATGTTTTCAAACATTCTTACCTCCTCAGCAATAACAGTAATGGTCAAGGCAAATTTAGACCTTAGGAGCTTCAACACTTAAATCAGTTTACAGTTAGGAGATAGAAAAGGTGTGTTTCAGAAAGGGGTGGCTCATAATTTCTCTAACAAGTATCAGTTTCTTTGATATTTTAAGGAAGATCTAGGATTATACTGGATAAGAAAATGGCCTGAGAGTGAAAACAGGAGGAAAATTCTTGTGATTCCCTTGCTTGATCATAACAATTAATTCAGCTGAATGGTAAAAGAATTAAAGCACATGTATACACAAGAGAGTGTGTAATGCAGTCCCAGATTTATAGATGAAAATTATATTAAAAATCTGAGGTTGGCACCTTCAAAAGAAAGCCATGTGAAGAACACAGAATTGAGCCCTGCTGATATTATCATGTCCAAGAAATGGATGATGCATCCTTTTACTGTACTGACATTTATACTGGCATAAACAGCATGGGATGTAGAAAGTCTGTGAGATAACACTGAATCCTGAAAAAATGTCTTCACTCACCCATGGCACCTACCCCTATCTCTCTGTATCCATGTTTTTTGGTTGGTACATTGGCTCCTGTAAATGTTTCCCCCTCTCCCCAGGATTTTGGATGACTAACTTCCCCCTCTGAGTAGGAGCACTAGCTTCTGAACATGCAAATGCTAAGCATGACAACAACCTCCCTTCAAATACCAACACAAGGGTTGCCAATATGCAAAAGCAGTTTCTCATCTGGGTTTCTGGCCAGCTCGAGGACAGAAAGAATGACCTGTGGTAGCTCTGCCCAGACATCACCTTTTCTCACCACCCACTCTCACGAGGATAAGAAATTGGAGTTCTCCACAGAAGATGGTTTTTAAGCTGCTTTTCTCTGGTCCTTAACCTTGCAAGTCAGGGCAGAAGCCCCAACAAATTTATATTGCTCACCCCTTTGCTGCAATACAGCAAAGGTGGCCAAGAGAGGAGAGGAGGCAACAGAAGGCAGGAGGCAAGAGGGAGGAAGTGCAGTCAGAGATTTTCTGAAACTTTCTTATACTGGATTCTGTCAGGATGGCTGCAGTAGTTCAGTCCCATGTAATGCAGCTCATAACTTACTATACAAATGTAAAAACCTGCTGCATTTCATCATTAAATACAGGCTCCAGAAAAGCGTCTCAGTTAGGGGAGTGAACATGGTGTGTGCTTATTTTTCAATTCACAGTTGTGATGAGAAGCCTGAATTGTTTTGATTCCTTATTTAAGATGGTCTTCCCATGGGATTTCAAGGTCCTCAGCATTAAGACAACTGTGTGATTAAAAAAAAAAAAAAAAAAAAGTAGGGAAGAAGCAAATATCCTAATATGCAATCCCACGGCAGGGAGATGCACAAGAATATTTTCTGCCCTCTGATATCTTTCTTTGTGTCAGTAAAAATGTAATACTTAAAAAGCAAAAATAAAAAGGAAGAAAGAAATCAAACCACACAAAGGGAACGATGGTACCCCAGGGACAACAGGCAAAACATGTCTGAAATCCTGAAATATGTTAATTGCAAATCAAAGAAGAAAGCACAAACCAATGAAGCAGTGATCCTCTGCAGGTTGCAGCTGACACCTGCATTTAGCTTCTGTATTTTTTTCCACCTTAATGAACATATGGAGACTGCTCTATAAAGGGAGCAACATGTCATACACCCTGTAAGGAGTTTTGCACAGTTGCTGAAATGAAACAGAATAAGTGGTGCTATAAACACCTTTCATTAATCACCCAAACACTGCTATGACACTTAAGTTAGCAGTTTGATTATTGAAAGCCCATGTTCGTGGATTTCTTGTTCATGCAAATGTTATCCTATTCCAATAAAGCATTAGGCAAACAATGTGTCAAAAGAAAATTAATCAGTCACCAGTGCCTGGCTTGTTTTTCCATTTTCCTTTTCCTTTGTTTTTCATTTTTTTCCCACTCATTAATTGAAGGAGAAATATCCTATCCAAAAACTGAAGGTAGATTCTGTATATATTTGCCTAAAATCAAACAATGGACTAGAAATAAGGCAGGCCAGACCTTCTTGCACAACCATATGGAAAATCTGAGGGAGCCTGAGATTGCCCAGAGCTGTGGGCCTTGAGGCTCACTTTGGAATTTCCAGAACTCCAGAAAAGCTGAAAGGTAACACTCAGTGTTTTAAGAGACAAAAGAACAGGGAAAATTCAGAGCTTCCCAGCTGAGAATGAGACAAGTCCAAGAATGCTGTCCTGTCTGGGTCAAATGAAATCTCCAACCCTCCTCAATCCTTTACTACCTTCCTTCTTCTCATCTTCTATCCCACAGTCCTTATGCTGCTTGGGGAGTACTTCTAGGTTGTATCCCATTTCCTGGGAAGAGCATAACCTTGTAAAACCTGGAGTTACTCCTCGTTCCCTGTTGCTGAAGCAGCCCTCGTGCCCAAACTGTGCTGAAGCAGAGGGTGCCAAGAGTCCAATGAGCCGAGGTTTTCCAGAGCCCCAGATGATGTGAGCTTCTCTCAGACACTCTGGCAGGAGGACAGGCTTGTTTCTGATGGAAACCTGCATTAGTATAATTTCAAGGAAAAGAAAGAAAAGGAGATTTTTTTTCAGATTGCCATATTTAAGAAAAATTGACATTTTTCCACCAGAGCCTGCTTTTCCTGGAAATTTGTAGCTGCAAAAAACAACTTGAAAAAACTGGATGAAACCAAAATGTCAGGACACAATTAGCAGTCTATCTGTCTAATAGAAATCTCCATTTAATGAAGTATCAAAAAAAATAGACACAGAAGCCATTAAATTATGTATTAAATTATTAATTGATAATAAATTTACTTTATTCAAAATGGGACATCTGATAAAGAGATTACAGAATATACATAAAATATTCTTTTGAAACTTCTTATCACAGTTGTGTCTATTTGTGTTCCTCAGGAAAACCTGGATAAGCTCAGAGTTCTTAATGTTACTGCAATCATCTCTAAATTGTTCTTGGTTTTCCTGCACCTGTGATTTTTTTTTTTTTTTTAATGTATTTTAAACAACAAAGATATCCCAGTTTACAGTGTTATCTAGGCAGCTAAGAGAGGTGATGGCAATAGTTCAAAACTAGATTGCTGCCTCTTGAGGTTTCCCTAAAGAAAATGGAATCTTCAGTGTGGCAGTAATAGGAAAGGGAAATATCTCATTTCAGCAGATCTGTGTAGTTACCAAGGAATTGTACTTTTTCTTTCTTAACAATTGCCAAAAGGAAAAAGATTGCTCTGGATTAGCACCTTGAAGCATTTTTAATGGACACATCACTGTGAGAGCTGATTGTGTGCAGCAGGATGGGATTTGTCTTAGAAGCCAAGGTGGGCCATGACCATGAGTCTGACTGCTGCATGCAAGAAGATGGGGAATATTCTAGAAAATCTGGAATATCTGACCATCTTATTACACAACAGAGGATCTGCACACTTATTCTTGGACAAGGTCTCAATGTTATTTGCTCATACAAAATATGAATGCACAGTTTTACAGGAAATCTATGTGCTCTCCCTGGTTTCTAAAGCTAAGAACTTGTTTAGGTTTTGCTGGGTTTTGTTGGGTTTTTTGGGGGCTTTTTTTTGTTTGTTTGTTTGGTTTTTTTTAATTACACATGTGTTCAGAAATATATCATCTCTAAGGAGCCCACCATTATACGATGCAGTTTCACAATACATCCCCTGGGGTATCACACTGGAGACTTCCTCACCTCCCTGCACAGCTCAGTGGCAAACCAGTCCTTCTGGGGCAGCCTGGAGAGGACATCCTGGAGCTGACTGCCTGGAAAGCCTCATTTAAGTATCACTTCCCCAATAAATTGAGTTTGAGACAAAGATTTTGATGGCAAGGGACAGTAAGGTCCTCCTCAGTGTCAGAGAAAGCCAGGGAAGACAAAAGATTTTTCCTTGCCCCCAGTCTTTTGCCTTCCAGATCACACTGTAATTGTATTTCTGTGTTTAGCTCTGCTGCCTTAAGCATCTTGGGGCAGCTAAGTTAGCACACATGAGGGACCTTTTGCTACTTTTGTTTTGTGAACCCTACAGCAGTCAAACAACTTTGACTTTCAGAAATGTTTCTCACTTTAATTCCAGGTTAAACAATGTATAGACTGAAGTGCTCAGTGTGTCAACTTATCAGACCTAAATCATTAATGAACGTGTCTTGTGACTTTTTTGAGGCTGTTCATCCAAGTGTACATAAGGTCACACACAGAATCTTAGGAAAAGCCAGATACAGCACATTCAAATCTGTGACTGATGGTACAAGACCATCCTTCCTTACCTTAGGGACTGAGAGGTCTTTAGGAGACCATAATCTATGTAATTCAGTCTGAAAGTTCAGGATTCTAAGAGAAGGATAAATTATTTACTTTCATGAGAATTTTACCAATATTCCATATTCCCAATAGCAACACCAAAACATATACACTTGAGAAAATATATATCCATAAATTCAGAGTTTTAAAATGCTGCCTTCTATCCACCTATATAATTTGTCTTTAATTTATAGGGAAAAAATAGAAATGCAAACAGAGCTAGGGATGATTTATGCCACCTAGCCTGCTTGCAACAAAGTAGCAAAGAATGGTATGACATTCAGCAGATGCTGCTTGGGTGTCTATTTTTCTGTGTTAATATGATTTAACTTGTATTTACAAATTGCTTACTTTGTAGATGTGGTGCTTAGGGACATGGTTTAATGGTGACTTGGCAGTGTTGGGTTAATGACTGGACTTGATGATCTTAAAGGTCTTTTTCAACCTAAATGATTCTGTGATTTTCTGATTCCATAGCTCCCACACAATTCCTGGTAACACTCTCATTAACCCCATCCAAACAAGGAGAATAATATAAGCTGCTCCTGCCCATCCTCTGTCTTTAGGAAAACCCTGAGATATACTGGCACCCATTTAAAATCAACCCTAAAGCCATCCATTCCTAATGATTCAAAACTGACAGATTTATTCATATACTTCACCAGACAGACTCAGCCCCCGAGGGCCTTGGAACATTTTCTTCATAGATCTTCAGGGAATTTATGCAAATGCTGAGTTCTCTACTTAAGAGAGTTTCAGGAGTGCAATAACAAGGATGGTATAGCTCAGGAACTGTGATGCAGAGGGAGATTTCATTACACCTGCCAATATTAAAACTGGATCTTGCCAGTATAATGAGCACCCATTTTCATGGCAGCAGATTTGCATTGGAGAGTTTTTGGGGTTAGGTTATGTCAGTGTTCTCTTCAGAATCACTTCTGAAGGCAGGAGAGCTTGGCCTGCTGTTGACACCAGAGCTGGACACATCATACTTTGAAAACAGTATACTCAATATAGCATTTTACCCTAACTTTTCTCTAAATAGTTCATGCTGATATCTTGTGGGTTTCTTACTCCAAATTTATCTGATTAAAATCAGAATTTTGGGAACAATTAAAGGGACCCAAGATCAATCTACTGATGGCAGCAAATTTGTACTCCAGTTTACTCCAATTTCCTTCTTTACTTATAAACTGAATGCCCCTTTAAAAGCAGTGCTTTGAAAAGCTTTTCCCTGGAAAAACTTGATTGAAAAATGTAACTGGAGGAGGTGTATTTCTGTTGCTATAGGTACAGGTTGCCAATTAACAGAGATCTTTTCAGAGAAGGATCTGAAAATTTTACTACAAGCTTGAGGTTACCATGACCATAAAACTCACTCTTCCCAAATATTCACAAACAAGATTTTTTATAAATATTAATCAGAAAATTTCTTACTGATCCCTTCTATGTAAGTGATATACAGAACTCAACAGAAGGAGGCAAATTTTTAAAATACAATTTAAAAGAAGAAGGAGATGCACCACAAGTAAACAGTTGAAGATTTGAGAAAGGCTGAGGAAAAGAAGACCCAGACCATGCATTTTCTATGGATTTGTTTTAATGAAGTGTTCCAGAAATGGCTCCTGACTAAAGCTGACGTTCACTGCTGTCAGAGCAGAGATGTGTTATTCTAGGGAGGTGGCAAAAAATGAGCTCCTCAAAAACCTTTTTGATTCATAAAATCCTGGAATAGTTTTCCCATTAAACAGTCTTTGTTCATTTCTAATATTCCAGATAAAAGTTCAAACAAATGTACCTTGTCTTTTCCTTATTAAGAAGGGAGAGCAAAGTTATTGGGGTAAGTGACCCATCCTCAAATATTCCTGCACTGAAGGCTCAATTGACCATTTCCATGAAAATCCCAAACTTCTAGCAGATGAGGAAATTACAATAAACAAAATCAAGTCCCACCTTCAAAAGGAAATCTGACAGGAAATCTTTTTCCTTGGTATCAATTGCCCTTAAACCAAAAATGTGTGAAAAAAATTGATTCAAAATATAAAAAATTATTTTATTAGATGGGATTTTTATGCAAAATCACTTGTTTGATTTTGTTTCCAGACACCTCTTATTTAAAAGTTTGAAATTAAAAAAAAAAATACAAATCAAAAAGAGGGACCTTTCCCCAGATACTTTCCTGTATGAAAAACATTCCTGCCTAAAATTCTGTGTATTATTAAATAGAAGGTATCTGTGATTTTAAGATCTAATTCCTCCTAAAATTGGAACTGACGTTTAACTTCTAATTCAACAAGTTTTACTGCATGATAATGAAAATGCTTTTCTTCACCACCATTCTGATTCAACAAAGACTTACACTTTTGCTGCCTCTTAACTATAAGAATTACCTACTGAATCAATGAAATTGGTCCTATGTTTAAAATAATGTCAATATATGTGAATTTGGTGTCTTAAGGAAAAAGGATTATAGCAATATTGTCAGGCATTTGTTATCATGTCTTTGTGACAAGAAGTTGAAATGGAGATGAAATATTCTTAGATTTTCATATTTTTAACAGTGCTATTGTCTTTTTCTTTAATAGTTATTTTCCTTAGGACTTAGCACAGCCTTTTTTTTTTCCTGTTGCACTCACTCAGGGCAGCTATCATATCATAGCCAGGAAAGATAATTGAATGAAGAATTGATTTTTATTGCCTGTAATAAAAAGCGGTTCTTATTACTTTTACAAATTACTCATAATTACAATTGTCTAGAGAATGCCTTATCACCCTGAGTGGAGTCGAAATAAGCTGGATGCACAATGGTGCTTCCATGTCTGTGATTTAAAACTTGTGTTCTCATTAATGGCAATGTAAATTAGAACTATGGCAAATTAAGTTCGTATCATTTTACTGGACAGATTCTAATACTGCCAAGGAAGAATCTTAAGCAGACATGCAATTTATTCCTGAGTGGCACCATTGCTGCTGGAGCACATACACAGAGTCTGAGACGTTTCTTTAATTATTAAGTTGTGCAAGTTACACCTCATGAAACATTTTGATTATGTCTTTTAGAGCCCAAGTGTTGGGAACTCTGGAGTGCTATAAGCAGGTATCTGATTTGTCCCGTTGCAGACATGCAAAGCTAGTTCCAGCATTCAGATTGCTCTGATTAGCTACAGCAGATATTTATTGAATGGCCTTTGCTGAAGTCTCGTCTTTAAATTTCACAGAAAAGCAGCAGCAAGTTTGCACCTGGCACATCTGAGTTGTTTTTCTCTTGTTTTTCAGGCAGTAAGGCAAATAGAGAACATATCTGGCTTTCTTCCTGTCCTTTTATTTTAAGTAGAACAGGTAATTCTGGGTCAATTTAATATGCTTGTTCTGTTACAGGACGGAGAGGGAAAAGCTGGAATTAAGCAGAACCTCTCTCACCTCACTAAAGAAAAATGAATTGTTAAAAATCCCCTGGACAGCCAGTCCTCATTAACTTCTATTGCAGAGGTTTTTGACTTGCATAAATGTGTTATTCAGATAAATCAAGGCACTGATCTCTCTTGATTATTAAAAAAGTGTCTTCCAGGAGAAGTGAGAACCTGCTTGGGAATGAGAGGTGAATATTTCCCCTTATAACCTTTTGTGTGGCTGGGAAATATCTGGCCTTCCCTTGATGTTGTTGAATAGTGTGACCATAAATGTGGATTAATTATCTGAGGAGTGGTTTAATGATACTTTAGATTTGGTAGTTTTTTCATATTATACTTTATATTTTCTGTGTTTTAATTTGCTCACTTAAAAGTTGCCACTTTTAAGGTAAATCTTTATTCTTTACAGCACCGTGAAAACTTGGATTTATGATTTTTTTTACCAATCAACAAGCACTATTAATTCACTAGAACTTGCCTAAGGATATAATCAACAATTTAAAGAGCAGTTTATACATAAAACTTGCATGCCAGATATCCAGACATATCCTAACCACACTGTTCAACACAAACACGTAGCATATATAAGCATGTGCTGGGCATCTGCAGTTGTTCAATACTAAAATTAAATCATCAAAGTCCTTATTAATGTATGTGGTGCTTCCAATGCTCTGTGCCTCAGGCACTGTTATCAATAAGAACATTTTTTGGTTTTGACAGTAAAAACCCCAGTTCAAAGCATCAAAAATGAGGAAAAAAAAAGACCAACTCAGAATATTCTGTGAATTTGTGACTATGTGATTTGTAAATCTTTTCTCATGATATCCCACTGGAATTTCAGGGAAGAAATGCATGTGTAGACTTACTCAATAAATTCTTGGAATGTCATTCTACTCTCAACAAGAGAAATTTTTACTGTTAATATTAAATGGAAGAAGGGAACCGTAAATTTGGAGAGAAGTCCAGTAAGTCCTGGGAACCCCAGAGGAAACAAACTGCTCCCTTGCTGGATTCATCAGAGCACTCTGGACTCTGCATCTCCTTCCAAGGCTTCCCTCAGTAGCCCCCTGCTCTGCATCCCTGATGCTTGGAACATCTGAAGAGACAGCTCTTTCCTATTCCCTATGGACACAACCCTCAGTTATTCCCCATGCTCACGTGCCACCAATCTCTCAGTGACACAAATCATGTCAAAGCCATCACACACACTTCTAATTTCAGTTTCAGTTTGCACTGCAGTCCAGATTACCAAGTTAGGCAAATTGGGAGGAAAAATTCTTCGTGGTGGGGTGGTTACACTCAGGTTCTGTCTTCACATGTCCTGTAGATGTAACAGCTTTGCAGAAATTTCTCTTGCTCTGTCAGTCCCAAGAATATTTTCTTTCAGCAGACTCCTTGTGGAGAAGCTCTGCACTCACTGTTGCAGCAGCAGCAGGTCATGGGGAAGGACTGAAGCTGGCCATTCTATGGAACCATGGAGTGGGTTTCTGTCTGAGAAAACCAGTGGAAAAACTCTATGGAAAACCAAACATAACTCTGAGAAGCCAGACTGAGGCTGAGGCTTCTATCAACAGAACAGTGCTTAATTCAAAAACAGAAGGTGAAGAAAGATTTACCTTTAGAGAAAGGACTCAGCCAGCTAGGGCTGTGAGATACACTTTTGCTTTTTAAGATGATTTTCACAAGATGTTTGGATGGCTGATGACCACAAAATGCTTCAGTGCTCACAGACTCCTGCCAGCAGGGCAGAGCTGAATTTCCTACAGAAGTCCTGGGGCCACCTCATCAAGAGATTCTCAACACACTTCTGGCTCATGCCACTTCCAAACAAAGACCTGGTGGCATCACACAAGACATAATCCTCCCAGACCTCTCCAGACACAGCCAGGCCTCTTCCAAAGCCCAAGAGATGGCTTTGGTGAGTACATTCTGGTCAAGGGAACAAAAAGGAGGGGCACACGGATCTTGCCAAAGGGCCGGATGTATGTGGCACTCTGGGCATAAGTGCAGCAACTGCGTATTCCCTTTTGTCCTAAAACTTCCCATGGTCATTTCAGGAGCTGATGCCCCCACCCAAGATGCTCAGGACCATAAACTACTTAAAACCTCAGTAGCCCCTCTTTGCATATTGATGTGGTGTATTATCTTCTGCCCTCCTAATCATGCAAATGAACTGCATGGTTGTTTTTTGGGTTTTTTTCTACAGATATATAAAAAGGAGAGACATTGATACAGGACACTTTCATCATGCAAATTCCAAACAAATTCGTGTTGCTCAAGTGGACCAAAAGTGGATGATCTAGCAGAGAAACTTCAAAACAACTAGAGGACTGAAATAAGAGACTGCATGAAAAAGGATTTTGGGGATCAACCTAATGAAGTCAGCTGGCAACATCCTGGATCTATCAGAAGTTCTTGGCTTACACATGCAGGACAAAAAAAGCCAGAAAATCAATTTCTAAGTGCTGGACAGTCCCAGAGATACTACCAGCAGCCACTGTGGCAGGGGACAAAGCTCTAGGACCCTGCAGGAATTTTGTCCACTGAAATATTTTCCAATATTTTGGGCTGTTCCTCCAACCACTACAAAAGATGGAAATAGTCATCTCCTCTTCCAATGATTGTGATGTGTGGGGAAAACATGTATTTCTCTGCAACAAGCCATGTGACTGCTGCTTTTTTCCTCAGTGATGTAATACCTCCACAATTTTAATCATTCCTTGTTCTTAACATTCTCATATTAGGCTATTCATCAACATTTACTGTTTAGAAAAAAAAAATAAATGTGTTTCAGCATTAAAAGTGTGTGCAGTTCCTTAACTCTTTATGGTTTTTTGGGCCCTTATGAATTTTCATACCATTTGAACTTCTTTGCTAACTGGAAAACAAATTAGTTAGCTGACATACTCCAGTGGACAAGAGAAATTAGTTGTTAACAATCTGTTCTAGAAATATACACATATATCTCTAAATATTTTTACATCTTAAATATTTTTTTTTAATTTTATGTTATAGGAATAGCACTTAATCCCTGCAAAACTTGAGTAATGAAAGCAGAAAGGGGTTTTAGACTTTCAGGGGTTTGTCCTCTTAAAGTGGTCCTCAGTCTTCCACAAATGAACTTCCATCATTTTTTTTCTCTTTGCTTCTGCTCCACTCCTTCACTTTTTTTCCCCCAAACATTACTGACATCCCCTTGGGCTTCCCCTGGCTCCCATAACTGCCTTCTCAAAGGACAATTCTCTCCACTGTGTCAGCTCTGATTGTACTGGTTAATTCATCCGTGCTCTGCATCACCCATAGTTAATCTGGAATATGGCAAATTTAGCTCTTTCAGACTTGAAGGCTACACTTTTTCAGATTTTATGTAATGTAGGGTAGGTAGCACTATACCACTCCACTGGTTTTAACTTGCACCAGTGATTGTACACACTGGAACTCCACAGAATGCAAGAGAATGAGAAATTCCCACACTGCTTCTTAATTTCTTTCTTGAAAAATGGATATTGTAGTACATAGACTGATACCCTATTACCTGCTGCCATGAAAAGTCAGTCTTGCAAAACCAGTCATCTGCTTTCCCTATTTACAAAATTTCTTCTCCTACGCCCCCCTCTCCCAGCTGCCAAGCTAAGAGCAATATTGTATTTCTTTTTCAATGTAAATTATTTATTCTTGGACAATAGTCAAGCAGGATGTTGCAAGTAGATACCACTTTTTTAAAACAGGTTGAACCATCCAACAGCAGAAATCAAAATTAAATCATAAGAATCACTGTCAAACTGTTCATATTGTGTATTCATCCCTTTGTTTTCACTTACCCTTTAGAGGAAAACTTCTTCATAAAAAGGCTTATCTAATACACATCCAATTATTTCTTAAATAGTGTTCTGGAGTGCATTTCACGATCAGTTGTGGTTAGTGTTTTAATTAAACTTTTGCAGGGGATCTGCATGAAAATATAGCCAGTGAGACAGACATCCTTGTTCTATGGGAGGTGATTGACAGCAGGGAACAGATTGACTTGGCATGTTAGTAAGACTCATTAATCTTCTTCAAGTACATACTGGGAAAACACGGAGTTCTCTCCACAAGCTGTTACCAAAACAGAGTTTCTGGTGGAACAGTAGGGAATGGAATGGTAGGAGGGGAGGTTGTAAGCAAAGAGTGAGATGGTCTTGCATGATGAAGCATTGTAGTCTGGGGGGTTTGTCACTGTGACTGCTTTTATATTGAGAACAGAGTAATTAATGGATGCTTGTTAGAAGTCAATCCATTATTGCTTAGGTTTGAAGTTTTGTGCTCTGGGTAAAAAGCTGGATCTTAGGTGTTGAAATCTTGGTACAAGTCTTGGACAAGAGATTATTTTATTCATTTTATATTGGTCAAATATGCTGCTTCTTAAACAAAAAGATATACAATGTGCATTCATACCCATATAGTGTGACAAAAGTTGGGAAACATAAGTTTCTTAGATGAAGTACAATGGAATGGCTGCTACCCTTCTGTTGTACAAGGACATCCTGTTGGAGAATCAAGTTAAAGTGGAAGAAATTACAGTTTCACTTAGTACTTCTGATCATCTTCTCAGTAGGGAAACTTTTAACATCACTCATATATGATGTGTATGAGAGAAGTTTTCATTTTTCTTATACTGAATACTTAGCAAGAAGGATAGAATTTTTTTAATATTAATAGCTAATATTTTAACCACAGACTACATGGTAATTCTCTAAAATCTACCTTTATCATTTTTATTCATGTAACTATGAGTATATGATCTGAAAAAAACTCTTTTTAGCACAGAATTCAGAAAGTGATTCCAGCTGAGGTGTGCTGAGCTCAGACATATATTGAGGCATTTTAAGGGAGATTTGTACAGGTACACCATTGTATTTATGACATGGCCCTGAAATCTATTTCTAATGTAGATGCAACCAATACAAAGAACCTAATTTTGCAAAGGGCTATGAATGTGCTTTTCATTTCCTCAGCACATGACAGAATTCCCTCAAGACAGAAAAAGTGCTCAAACCCCAGACAGCAGTGGCCACAGGGAGGAAATAAGGCCTAAGTTCTTTCCAAAAGTCTTCTTCCCACAGAATAAATTAAATTTACCTCACAAGCCAAAAAGCTAAGATGATCTGAAGAGGTGATTACAAGTAGTCTGTGAACACGACATTTGTTTTTTAAAGATGTTTTTTTTCTCATTGCATCTCCCTGAAAGTACCAAAGGGACTGAACTTTCAGAATTCATCACTATCTCAAACATACAGCTTAGTTCTCTGATATTTTTTCATTTGTAAATTGAAGAACATTTTTTATTGATGCTCTAGATAGTACAGGCAAATTAGATGCTATCAAAAACCCCATGAAGCATTCAAAGCAGTATCAGGATCTGCTTTATCTACAATATATTGCAAAAAAGAAGATTTCTCTGCTTCCTTACAGGAGACATTTTCATGTGCATTCATTGTGTTTGCAGAGCTTTCTTTTCCAATGCGGTGTCAATGGAATGGTTAAACATTATAAATCTTAGCAGGCCTTCAGCCACACAGAGGGAAATAACACAGACTAAAGCATGGGGGATGTACATTGGAGAGAAATTGGACATCCTTAATAGAAGTTTCCTGGTAGCAGAACCACTGTAATGTGAATTTTTACTCAAATTTGGTTTAGCGGGCATGCTTGAGGTGTCATGCTCAGTTCTGAAATGTAAAGCTGACAGCAAGTTACAATGCAGAGCAACACTGCTCATTTCCAAGGGAGGTGTCTTCCTTGGTCCTCCTTTATTATGGTTGTCTGCAGTTCTTTACATTTTCAAATTTAGGCTCATCAATACATGTCCCTTCAAGAGGAACAGCATGGGTATGAATTTTAGAAAGAAGGAGAAAAACAAAGGTAATTTCAGTAATGTTCGTCAGTGCCTCTTTTTGGGAGGTTCTGTGGGTTATTATATCCTGCACTTTCATAAACCAACAAAGTTCTTCCACCATCTGGAATCAGCAGGACTTGTGTACTCATTGCTTTTGAAAATTAGGTCCATGGTTTCAGCTTAGCATGCAAACAGCAAAACTCAGATATCTGCAAAGTGTTCTTCAGGTTTTCTTGTCAGTGAGTAATGGATGACAGCAAAGAAGCTCATAAATAAGTTTGCTTGGAATTTTTTGGACAATGTTTGGCAATCTGCACAGTCTAATTGATCCTAAACTTTCACAGAGATGTATACATAAAGTTTTCAATAAGTAAGTTTTAGGAGGAGTTAAAAATGAGCAATCAGCAAGGACCAAATCTGTTCAGTTTACAGACAATGGAAGAGTAAAGTACAGGTCATAGCTGCTCACAAGTGTCTGTATGGACACTTTTAGTTTATGGCACCTTAGCAGAGAACTGATCCTTGTGTTGCTGTCATCACATCTGTGTTAAAGGGCTGGAAAGATTGTTGAGCCTGGGAAAGAGACTTAATTGTGACCTGAAGGCAACCTGCAAGAAAGGGGGAGACTATTTACAAGAGCATGGAGTGACAGGGAATGGATTCAAACTGAAAGAGAGTAGGTTTAGGTTGGATATTATGAAAAAATCCTTCCCTGAGAGGGTGGTAAGTCCCTGGCACAGGTTGCCCAGAGAAGGTGTGGCTGCCCCACCCCTGGAGATGTTCAAGGCCTGGTTGGATGGAGCTTGGAGCAACCTGGGATAGTGGAAGGTGTCCATGACAGAGGGAGCTAGACAACACTTAACATCCTTTCCAAGCTAGGCCATGCCAGGATTCTTAAGTGAAAAGTCAGGTTTCGGTCTCCATTTGGACGGATCCAGAAGGGATTTTTTCTGCATCTCATACCAATGCCTAATCCTCTATGCTACACTACATCAAAATCAGAGAGGCTGTTAAGAACCCTGATGCCTTTGCCATCAGGGCAGCTTTACCACAGTTAGACAGTAAAACCCTGTTGTGTTCTCTGTCCTGTGCTCGTGCCCAGCCATAAGTCCAGTGCTCAGCTGGCTGGGGTTTGCCCTGCCCCTCTCACTTCTTTATATGCTGCATGTTGCATCATCCCTTTCCTGCCTTCCCCTTTCACCCACACACTCCCTTAAATCAGATTTCTCCCTTTGGCAGGTCAATGTTAGGGACTAGACCTCCACACCAAATAGCAGAGAGCTTTAAATGCCTTGTTGGACATTGTTCTGACATCTCCAAAGCACAGACTACACCAGACGAGGTTCCTTTGAAGTGAAACATCCAGACCTAGGCATTGATGCATGTCCACACATTTAGAATCCTGAAAACTTCCCCTGACACCCCACTATATGCACCCAAATAATAAAGGGTGGCAATGGTGTTGAGACAAACAGGTTCAGTCAAGTTTGATAAAGCCTGAACTGGAAATGAAAAAAAATCTGGAAATTTCTCTCTTCATTATCCAGTGACATTTGAGGAACCAAAAATGTTCTGTGCTTCTGAAATCAGGACCTTTATTTGAAAATGTTTCAGCAAGAATTCATCTTGTACCTTAGTTCAGCTTTTGCCACTTGCTGTTTCTTGAGAAATTTCTGTCCAAGATTTCAGACCATTCTTTGTCCTTACTTTTCCCTCACCTCCCTGATCTTCTGTACACCCTGTGAATCACAGATGGGAGCACTCAAAACAAGCCAAATGTCTGTGTCAGCCCCTTCACCCACATATGCACTGAATGAAGGTGAATAAAAGAACAAACAATAGCTCTAATGGGGCGCCACAATAAAAGCCTTATAAACCTAAGGGTGATGGCCATCACAGAAAGAAGCTCTTAAATGATGACTAAAAGCATTTCAGAACCTGAGATAAATGTGGATATGCCAGCAAAAGAGATGCATTATTTAGGCATCACTCCAAGAAAGGTAAATGTAAAGCTTTAGGCACAAGAATTGTAGCTCAAACCCTTCAGGACAGGGTTTGAACTCATAGCAATCAGTGAAAGAAGCATTAAAGCCAATTAAAAATAATATTCTTTTATAGGGCACCTGGTGCTGTTAATCGAGCCAAAATAGCTTCAGCAGCACCAAAAGTGCTTTTGCAAAAGCAGTTATCTGAGAAACTGCTGCTGAGCTCTTCTACCACTTTCACAGACAGGCAGTAGAGGCTGTTATGCTCATGCAGAAAGTGCACAGTAATGGTTTAGTTATTACCAAATAATTCCTGTATTGCTAATTACATGAAGCATTTTGAATAAATTATTCATATGCAGTTTAACCTTTTTAAAACAAATGTTTTTAATCTGTTTTTAATCTGCTGTAGGCAGTCCTTGTTTTGTTCAAGTGCATGCGCCCAGAGTAAATAGTGCTGATGCTGGCAACTATCATGGGGCTATTTTGGGGGAGAGATACTTCAAATATCCATTTCTTCCCTATGTGTGGGTGCCTGTCTAGGCTAAACTGTAGCACAGACTATGCAGGAAGTAGATTCAGCAATAAAACTGACTGTAAATTAATCGAATGTTGTCTTTGTCACAATGATGGATCATGTACAGTCAAAGATCTGACACCTTACAAGATAGGAGGGACCATTTCTCCTCCTTACTTGCTCTATTTTTCAAAATGCATATGGCAATTCACCTAGAAAATCTCAGAATTGTTGGTTTGTAGACCCGGCAAGTCTGTTTTCACTTGACATTTGAATTGCAGTTGAGGTTTTATGAAAAGCTGCCTAACTGTCTAGGTGCTGAGCACCTTTGCAATGCAGTGTAAATTATTTTAGTACCAATGATTTATATGTGTTTTCCCTAGTCTTCTGAGTTTTGCTAAGATTAGACTTTCAGTTATTATTTATTTTCACATCTCTGCAAATATAAAAGGTGAATTATTCATTTCTATGTCATAGCCTCATATGGTTGGGAGGGATCTCAGAGGCTATCTCATCTATCCCTTGCCCTAAGAGGCATCAACAGCAGATGTATTAGTCCTGACAGATGCTTGTTTAAGTCTTCTCATAGATTTGCAGAGATGGAGTCATCACAGTGTCCCAGACAGTCTGCT
Organism: Haemorhous mexicanus; assembly: GCF_027477595.1. NCBI lineage: Eukaryota > Metazoa > Chordata > Aves > Passeriformes > Fringillidae > Haemorhous > Haemorhous mexicanus. The sequence goes on along the minus strand of NC_082345.1, from coordinate 70,721,229 downwards.
CAATGTTTCCCTACCCTCAGCTCAAAAGAGGGTTTGTTTGGGCTTTTTAACCCCTAATGTCTTTGCTTTGATTGAAACTCATTTCTAATCCTTTCCAGCACTGGCCTGAGGAATAGAATCCTCACCTTCACACTGGAGCAGTAATTTTGGTATCCGAAGAACCACTACTGCTCCCACAACAGGTTATTAATTTCTTTCATTCATTTGTTGTAAGCCATATTTCCTTACTCTTCCAAGGGTTCTCTAGCTTGCCTCAGCCCCATGCACAAAATGTGGTATTTCATCCTCAGTGGAATTTCATTCCAGTCTCAGTGAAGTGGCTGTCTACAGCAAAGTCACCATAGGCTCCTTTTATACCCACCAGAGAGCTCATCACCTACTTAAAATCAGCAGCACCCCAGGCACAAATGGTTTCAGAGCCCCATCCAACCTCACCTTGCACAATTCCAGGGATGGGGCATCCACAGCTTCCCTGGGAAACCTATGCCTCATCACCCAGTGTAGCACTGGCCCATTTTGAGAGTAATTCAGTAATTCTTTGTGCTAAACATGCAGGTAAAGATGTCAATTATTCCTGAGGTGTTGTATATTCCACAATTTTATATCAATCTAAATTAATGTGAGAGTTTAAATAAATGTACTTCTGGTCCATCTGCCTTTGAATGCATATAAACGTAACTTTTATCTTCCCTGGACTCTGAATACATTTATTCTTCAGAACTCCAGGCCTCACTCCAGTGTCTGTGCTTCACAGTTTGGTGCCATAAAACACTTCTACAAAAAAGTGGTGGTTTGCAGAAAATCCATGGGGATCAGGACACCTAAGGACGCAGCAAAGACCATTCACTGATTTCAGTCTTAGACAAATCTCTTTCTTTGTTTCCCTTTTCATCGCTATCCTTTCAGATCTCTGGGACAAAGAATATCTCTTTCTTTGTGTTTCAGTTTCTGCAGGGATTTCTGAGTGCTATTGGAAACCAATTAATAACAATAATAATATATTATGCTTTTAATAAACCTGACATTTACAGAAAGAAAAGCTACTCATTTTTATTTCTGAGTACGTCAGATACAAGGCCAAATATACCCTATACCAGGAATACTTTTGTATCAGAGGGAGAATTTCTGGCCCATTGAAGAAAAAGTGAGTTTTGCAGGCACAGTTTTAAGTGCAATCTATTATTAAACCCAAAAAGAGCGAGGTGTGACAGCAGGGTGCAATGTACCAGGTTTTTTATCAGATAACTGCAGAATTAGACACGGAGGGGACTCTTCTTAGGTTTTAGAGGATTTTCTCATGGATTGTTCCTCTGGCTGGTTTTCCAATACTGCACCCATTTCTGACAAGTTTAGAGTTCACATTGTATCATTTCTTGTGTCTGCCTTTGCAGCTCAGAAGCATTTTCTGATATTCTGTTTACAGTTTGCTTTATTCATAGAAATGTCCCTTTAGAGCTTCATTTTAAAGGCTTATCTATTTCATAGAGACTAATGCACTTTTCATTTTCTAGTATTTGGTATTAAATGCAGATAGCAATCTTTGACTTTTTTTGTGGAAAAGGTTATTATTTTTCTTTTTATCACATGGATGTCTGTAAGTAAAATGTAAAATTATCTCTGCTCTTCTCTTGTAGAATTGCAGACACATAGTGCTTGACTGCAAAGCTCTGTAATTTTCATGTTGTTTTTTTTTTAATACCCTGCATTTAAAGTTTCACATCTGCAGATCTGAAGAGGAGGATGTAAAATAAAAAGCACACAATGTTCTCAAGAAAACAAAAGAGGAGTGGGTGGCTTTAGATAAAATGATTGCCTTGTACCTCTGACACGGATTATTTTGTTTGGTGGTGCATAAGGCTCTGAAGGATTCAGGAGAGACACCTGCACTCTGCATTTGCCCAGTACCATGGGATACAGGTCAGTCTCTGGCTGAAGGAAGAATTCAGGTAGATTCAGGCAGGAATGAACGTTCAGTGCTGAGCAGAGGATGCTGCAGTCCAGAATGGATGTTAAACCATGGGTCAGGCAACTCTAAAGCAAACCCTCCAAAATGAAAAGACAGCATTGCCTCCATGGCCTACTTGCTTATTTGCACTGAAGCATCAGTGACAAAATATAGATTGTTTCTCTGATTCTTTCCAAAGCAAGGCTTTGATTATCCTCAGCTGCCAGGCAGACTAAGCCCCAGGTATTATCACAAGACAGACTTTAACTCGAGATGTAGTTTACATAGAATTTGTGGTCAAAACATTTATAGCTGTCCTGGTCATATGCAGAATCCTAAATAGAACCCAAGACATTTTTCAAGTAAGAGGGATTTTTTTTCTTATTTCTTGTATTTCTTTTTTCAACACAAACTTTGAAAGGCACCTTTTTCTACAGAAATTACAAGGATTTCTCAGGGAAGAGGAGGGTATTTGTGTGTAGAAATGAGGAATTATGAGATTTCACTATAGTAAGCCTAAAGGGAATAAATTTTTTCTTACAGGTCAGTGAAAACAAGGTTAGTGGAACTTCTCATTGAATAATCAAAAACCAATATACTATACATCCATGTAAAACTTGTCTGATTCAATATTTGCTTTAATTAGGCTTGCTGCAGCAGCTAGTGATCCCTTTAGAGAGCCAGGATTTCAGGTTAGGATTCCACTGAAAGATTTGCCATGCCAATTTAAAAAAAAATCCCTCCCCCATCTTACCCACCTTTTCTTGTTTAAAAAAAAAAAAAAAAAAAAAAAAAGAAATTTTAAGCATTAGAATCATACTTTCATCATTAAACACTAATGAAAAATATTTCAAAGCATGGTAGACCATACTCTTGCAGAAGGCTAATCTAAGGGACAGAGAGGTTATACAATTTAATCTGGGTAATGTGACATATTAAAGGGAGGGTCAGGATTGGAACATAAGAGGTTTGCTTTTCTTTATCCTGGGAATATACATAATTATCATCTTATACTTAATAATAGCATGAGAACAATCTGCTGCTCCTATTATTTTTTTAATATGATTCCAAATGGGTGGTGTTAAGGACAATTTGGACAAAAGTCAATGCTTCCTATTTGTGGGGAAATCCTTGTTCTTTTGGGAAAAAAAAAAAAAAAAAGACTGAATCTGTCCGAAAATGTTTTATGCCAGAATTTTCTGCAGAGTAGAAGCTCTCAAGAGGCATTGAAATTGGCAGCCTGGCTACATGCATTTCTACAAGGATATGGGATTTACAGGACTGCAGCAGAGATTTCATAAAGTCCCTGGTTTTAGGGCAAATCACCCAGGAAGACTCGCCCAGGAGCGAGGGCCTCATATCTCCACAGTGTCTGGCTTTAAGTGCAATCCTGCCTCACAGCCAAACCAGCACCAGAGGAGTCTCACAGGGGGCTGCATCTGGACTGACACATCTAATTTCTTTTTTTTTTAACTTTGTCCAAAATATTTCCAATTAATACTAGCAGGAAGTGTAGTAAAAGTCCTCTTCCTCCTCTTGGTTTTAAGAGGACAACTGATTAAGCATCAAAAACATCTATTAACCAACCTTAAAATGGCTCTTGTTCCCTCAGAGCCTAATAAAATAGCCTTCAGGTGTTAGAGGTTTAAATGAGACAATAAACTTCACCACACTGGGGGTTTTTAGGCTCTTTTTGGACCATTGATACACTAAGATTTTAACATTCCTAGTTTCAGCTCCAAGCAGCAAAGAGTAAAACCAATGCTGGTTTCTCATGCTGCCAAAGCATTCCCGAGAAATTAAATATACTGCTAGGTGATTTCTGTTTCTTTTTGGGTAAAGATTCTGCTTTGGAATTAAAATCTTTACTCCTCTAGATATGCAGATGTTTACAGGTCTGACATTGAAAAATATTTTGGGTACACTGTTCTTTGCATTCCACGTTCTAAGCCCTCCCTGTCAGAAATGTTGAAGGAATGGACTCTCCACTGGTGGTCTCTGCCAAAGAAAATGCCACATTATTTCCTAATTATTTGCCACTATTGATGCACATGAGAATCCAGGAAGGCAGCAGAACTAGGAAAAAAAATTGTGAAAGATGAAAAAGAGAAAGTAAAAGAAAACCTGAATAAAAGCCAAAGGTGTAGAAAACATTGAATTGAAAAGACTAAAGAAAAAAGTAAAAAAAGTCAATGGAAACAAAGAAAGAGAAGCTCTCAAAACAAGAAAAGAAATAATGATGCTGCTTCTTTCAGTGTATTTAAGGAATGGTAAACCTAAAGTGGAAAAGTTCAGGAAAAGAAATTTTGAACACAGAAAAAGACACCATAAAATGATGAAGAGAAATAAAACCAAGAAACACTATAATAATTCCAAGTATCTTATTTACAGGGAAGTGCTTGTAAATATGCCTACCATATGCTTATAAATATTAATGTTACATATTAAACATACAATAAAAAGGCGAGCAAAGGAAGGAATCCAGCTTTAATGTGATTGTGATTTTCTAAGCTGTGACACTCTTTAGCATTGACATAATACAGCAGGAATTTAACTGAGCATGAAACTTAGGTATATGCTGAAATTTAAGCATTTCAAGGATCCCATTCACTGCTGCAGCTGATTAAAGCAAGTAGATGCTTAAATGTGTTGCTGGATTAGGATTTCTGGGGACAGGTTAACTTGCAATGCCTACAAAAGAAGATAATATTTTAAATAACATTGATTTCTCTTATTCAAAGACTTTTTATGACAGCAGAGGTTTCTATGCAAATATTTGGGATCTCTTTTCAGTTGAATCTGAGCACCACACACTGAAAATTAATGAGGATGGGAGTTTGAATTGAAGGGATGGGGTTTGGAAAATGTAGAGCAAAATTACAGATACATAGGATCATTAATTCAGTACATCCACTAATTCATCATAAAAAACAAGGTTATAGTAAATAGAAGATTTCCTCGTTTGTGTTCTTGTTTGGTAGCAGATATCTTCTTAAATCCTGCTTGTCTTATGCCTTCTTTGACACAGCACTCAGACAGGGGTAGATCAGCAGCATCAGTGCCAAATTGCATAATTAATCTAAGGTGACCTGAGTAATTCAGCTAAATGAGGCATGATCTGAATATGACAAGGTAGAAGGCATGCAGAGAAAGGGAGCAGAGCATGAAAGGAGAGGGTCTCAGCTCAAAACAAGGCACAAAGGTTCAGGTTCACTATTTCCCTGCTCTTTTTATATTTATTTGCATCTCTGTACAAAGTGGATGCTACAGACCACAAAGGAACAAGTAAATGAAAATGCATCTCCGTGGTGCTGCTCAATGGGAAAGTAGGACAGGGCTGTAATTTAACACATGGGACAAGGCTCTGCTGAAAAGCACCAAAAAAACCCTGCACTTTAGCAGTATTATCTCTGCTCTCTCAGACCTCTTCACTGTAACTTCAAGCCTGACTCTCACAATTTGTATAAAGATGACAGTCAATTGGATTTCCCTTTCAACAGCCCTAATAGCTCATTATCTTTTTTTTCTGTCTGATTCATTTGTGTCTTTCCATGGTACATTTTCTCCAGCTGAAAAACCTGTATAAGATTTTCTTATGCCATCACGGGCACCTCCAGCCCATGTCTCCCCAGAATAATCCAATACTTCATCCCCACCAGTGCTGCTTTTGCACCACATCTCTGATTTCTGAAGTGAGCAGAGTTTTAAAAAAATAAAATATTTTTTTCTTTAATTACACAAAATGTGACACATAGGAATAAACAAGGAGATTGGAGCACAGCATTTCATGTAAATTGGTGAAAAAAAATAAAAATATCTTCAAGATCTGTGAAACCTCATCTAAGGAGGGTGAAGTATCAACCAAAAGCAAAAGAAAAAGCAGTGTTGAGTGACAACTAACTTTACCCAGTTATAGGCAGAGTTTAGTCAGCTGTCCAAAATCTGTAAAAAGAGCAGTGAAAGAGTCTGAATGGTCTAATAAATCACAGCGCCCTAATAAAATATCATCATTTATCCTTCTACTGATGCAATGTTCAGAAGAATGAATAATTCCTCAGATTTTTTCTGTAACAGGAGCAGGCATGTGCTCAGGCAGCAATATTATACACCTTTGATGATGCTGGGACATCTTTCAGGCAATTGTCTGCCTTTATACCACTGCTATTAGGATCACAGTTTAGTTCAGAGCAATTTAAATGTATCCTTCTCTCTTTCTTACATCCCTCCAATAAATCTTATCTGCTGGCTTTGTAGAGGAGGGGGTGGTAGAGCAGATTGCTGTAAAAGGTGTTTGCTTTGCGAGCCAAGGTAAAATTTACAAGATACATTTCCATCCAGCTGCTGGAAACGTGCCTTTTTTCATAGGCAATTCAGTCAGCCCTCTTTACAATTTCTTTCCATTTTATTATTTTATGAAGAGAGCTCTTGCAGGCCATTATAGGCTGCTACCAGAATCAATTAAACATGGCACAGTAAAACTGCAGAACAAAGGACAGAAGCTTTGCAGGATACAGTATGCTCAGTTAATTAGTCCATTACGAATTAGTGGCAATTAAGATTGAAATCTTTTTCATTGATTTGTGCTAGTTTATCTGTGATTGAGCCAGCAGATGAATGGCATAAAATGACAAAAAGGAGGAGGAGTGAAACTACAAGTTCAGAATCCATACTGGATATTTTTCAAGCCCAGGAATTGAAGCAGAGACAGGGAATGGCCGGGGCAGAGAATATGATTAACTCTTAATTACAGATATTTGGTGTGTAGGACAGGAGCAGTCCTGGTCAGATGCTGTGTGGTTCTGGTGAAACTTTGCTCTGGGGATCATGAAGGTCATAAGCACCTCCTGCAAATATGCAGAGGGAGCATCTGGATTTTAAAGTGCATTTCTCTATGTGGTATTTAAATGCCTCCAAGACAGCTGCGATGCAAGCAGCTCATCTGAAATTTGAATTTAGGAATTTTTGCTTTCAAAGTGAAAATCAGATGCCTCAATTACTGAGCTGGAAAGAAGGAGACAACAAAACCTAAGTTAGAAAAGTTTGTTAGAGTGTGGAAGTGCATTGTTTCCTATCAGAAATACACTGTTTCTGAGCCTAATTTTCTCTAATCATCTCACAGAACTCCCAGTTATACAGTTCCTGATGAGAATGTTTCCACCATATATTCCTTTTGGTGGACTACATTTTATTCAACTGACCCAGTCCACCTCCTGAGCTGGTCAGAAAGCAATGTCACAATGTTGCACATGACAAAAACAGGTGTACAAAGGCAATTTTTTGTACACATAATAAAATGCCATTATGGCATATAGGCTTTTTGTGTACTGTGAAATGTTTTCAATGCAAAGGGAATTTGCTGCATTTCCAAATCCTGGAATGTCCCCAGATTTGCTGTCTTTGAAAAGACACAGACACCATTAGAAGGAAAAAAAAAATATATATATATATTTAAGGTATTTTTTCATCACTTATATTATACCATCTTTATGAATGCATGAGGAACCAGACTACTCAATTTATTGATACTTGGACCTCAAGAGCTATGAGTCAGTCAGAAGTTGTTACTGTCTATTGGCCATTTTGGAAAGCAAGTTAAATAGTCCACATCCCTGTGGGCAGAACATCCCAGGAACCAAGGTACACACTCTGCTGTTCTTCCTGCTACCACTCTCAATGCTCAGTGATGGAAATGACCTTAATTTTCTTCCATTGAGGCCATGTCTTTCTATGCAGGCTGAGCTGCTATGACAAGCCAGCATGGGTAACTTGGTGAGACACACGTGGCTTGAAGAGCACAGCAAGGATTTGACACAGCAAAAGCCAGCAGTGTGCCTGCCTCTACCATCAGTAATGTCAGTCAAAACAACAGAATCCCATGTTTTCTGGATGTACAGTGCATTTATGTACAGCTGGACGCTCATGAAAGAGATTCTGTGAATTATGACTGATAGAATTATGAATCATGGACTCACAGAATCATAGAATTGTTTGAGTTGGACAAAACCTTAAAGACCATTGAATTCCAACCCCCTGACATGGGCAGGAACACCTTCCATTTTCCCAGGCTGCTCAAAGCCCAAACCAGCCTGGCCTTGAACACTTCCAGGGATAGGGCACCCACAGCTTCTCTGGGCAATCTGCACCAGGGCCTCACCACCCTCACAGTAAAGTTTTTCTTCCTGATATCCAACCTAAACCTGCCCTCTTTCTGTTTAAACCCATTCCCCCTTGCCCTCCCAAAAAGTCTCCCCCTATCCTTCTTACACAGATAGGGTAATAAGTCTTTCCAACTGTTTTTTTGCAAACTTGATGTTCCTTCCTCTCTGTTTTGTGACATGTTGGCTCCAAGTCTCTGAAAGTAGTGGGTGTGGGCATAGCACAGGCACAAGGGTAGGAGAGCAGAGATAGATCTGCTAGAGCCTGAATGCACAGACCCTCCTGGAGCTGCTGAGTTATGTAAGTGCCTCTCCATGCACACGTTTTTGGAGCACAGATGTAGTAAAAGCCTCGCTCCCCCGTCAACATTTTACATGCAAAGAGCAGAGCTGCCTCCCTGGAAAAGCAGCACACAAGCACAGTGAACTGCACTGAGCTGATTTATTACTGGTCCTTTATGCCTCTGCAGAGATGCTCCTTTTTAGGTTGGTTTTTCATAACTCATAATAATTCTTGTGTACAGTTAAACCTACCACACGTGCACATCTGTGTTTTTACGTTCACAGTCACACCCCTGTATATTTATCTATAGGTCAACACAGAGATACCTACAAGATCTAAGTGGTATGGCACCCTAGATGACAGTAAATTCTTGTACATTCAATAAGGAGCACTTGCTTTTATATACTTACTTTATCTACTTATATATTTTTCAGAACATAACTGCAATTGCAGAATATATTTTAGCATTAGTAAAGTGCAATTTGGAGTTACACTATAAAACTCAGTGTAACAGGCAGGATTTCTGACATTTTCAGCACAGACTTTTCCATGCACTGCATGTTGCTGCCTGCTCCCAGGCTTGCATTTCCCACCAGGTGCATGCCAGGCTCCTACCTGACTTGCCATAGCCAAATGGATGTGACTGAACTCTTCTCCCTTCCAAAAAAACACCCAATATTTAAAGGATGCAAATAAGCATCTCATTTCATTTGGAATTGCAGAGCTTCACAACCCTGGCAAGGCAAGCAGAATTCAGAAATTCTGTCAAAATCTACAAGTAAGACTGTAGCTGGGTGCCCCAGCTCCCACTGCAGTCATTGGAGATGTGGGATCCAGTGCCCACAAATAGGGCAGTTTTGTGGTACACAGTGCCCACAAGTAGGGCAGGTTTGGGAAGGACTCAGGCATCCAGCATATCCTCCAGACACTCTTCCAGAAAGCTCCAGGGATCATATATTTTGTGTTATATATGCCAGTCTCCAGGGGCAACTCAGATCCTCAAGAATGCATCAGGTGGCACTAGAAACCTATTTTTAAAAACTTAGTCTTTGTCTACTTCCAGGTGAGCTGGATTTCTCCCCCAGATTCTTTCAACTGTATTGACTAAGGGATCACTAAATTGTAAAAAAAAAAGAGTTGTAAAATCAACTCTACAAGTTAAAAAAAAAAAATCTATATATAGTTGTTTTTTTTTTTTTTAAATGAGCAATTCCCTCATGTCAAAGTGAGTTAAATACACTCTTCATGGACCTACCAACCTTGGCAACTCAAGCAGCTGAGAAATTATCCCATTAGTTTACTTGGAATTCAGGCAGCAAATTGCCCTCAAAAAACTGTGCATGGTATTTCTGCTCTGGTCAAAAAAGAAGAAATACAAGTTGTTCAGAAATCACCTCAGCAAAATAACTTTCCACAATAATGGCATCTAGACAGTCATTGAAGTACAGCATCCCAGAATATAAATTTTACCCACAACCCAATTTACTTTTCTACAGCTTGGTTTGAAACTTGCCCTACTTGCCCATATAATCCCCATATTTGTGGTTCTACAACTAAATACCAGAAGATTTGCATCACCTTCACAGATTTTGTATTTGCTGATTGCAAAAGTTAAATCAAACACATACAGTGTGTGGAAATGCAATACTTGCCATTTTATGTCATTTTCATGAAAAATTACTAGGAGCCAGTTATTTCCCCAAGTTTTGCTGTTAAAAATTTGTGACAAAACAGTTACAGAAAAATAATGACTTTCTTTAGTCTGTCCCAGTGCAATGGCTACAGATCTCTGGCTCCTCAATGAGAGCCCTGTGCCTGTCTTGTTTCATTTCTCTAGAGGTAGCTGATCATTCTGCAGCAGGAAAAGCAGCTGAACATTTTTGTGTTCTCACTATAAACCTCTGAAATCTTATTCTGAAGCATCTGAGGGTCATTTTAATTGCAGTCACTCACTCCCTTGCACAACAAGCCTAGGAGTGCATGTGGTTTATTGGATCATTCCTTCAAACTCTGACTGGAGCTCCCCAAAAGTGCTTGTTGTCTGAAAAGTGACAGTAAAATGACATTGTAGGTTCCTATCTCTCTTTTCCCGATGGATTCCAGATGCAATTTTCTCTGTTCATGAGTGAAAAGAGTCTTATTTTCTCTTCTCCCTCAGACTGCAACCTGAAAACCAAGCAGGGTTCTTCTTACTTCTTGCCTCATTACCAGCAATAAAGATCCTGCAAGCAGAGTTTTACCTTTCTAATGATGAAAATACATTCTAATTTGGTCTTCACTTTTGACTTTATTCCTCTAATCATATCAAGACTTTTTTCTGTCAACATGATAAACATTGTAAGGGGCAATATCTGAATAGGAAGAGGTCACTTTTATGAAGCCATGTGTCAAAGTATAACAGCATTTCACACAGACTTGTTAATGTGTCAAGAGAAAATTGATATGTGGAAGTTATTAAAGTTTGGGGTTGAATTTCTTGGCTTGAAATATCAATTTGAAATAGAATCAGAACTGGACTCTAATGCCAGCAGGGAGTCACACTGCTTTGTGAGAATACAAGGAAAGAAAAATCTAGAAGAAAAAAAATTATGAACACAGGAGAGTACAATGTTTGGCTTTAGACCCTTGACAGGCTCATTTTTATTGAACCAGTCATAATTTTTCCCCTATTTTTCAATGAACTAGTGTGGAGAGAAAATGCTTCCTTTAGGGCAGTGTGAGGTAGTCAACCAGGATCACTCTAATGGGATTGCAAGTGACATTTCACTGGCCCTCATTCCAGGTAGATGTTTCTGCATCAGCAGGTTCTTTTCAATGCCTCTCTCATATCTCAAAAAGCCAAGAAGCTGTTTCCAGCAATTACCTTGACCATATCTGACCAGGCCAAACTGTAATCAGTTCATATTACTCTGTCATTTTGAAACCAGAGGTGGGAGAAAGTTGGATTTGAGAGCAGTAGCAAGGAGAATGTAAAAATTAATATATCATATTATTATTAGCAATAAAACATCAGCCAAATATAGTGATCATAAAATAGTCACAAACTGAAATCAAGGGGTGTGAAACACATCCTCTAATCTTCTTGCTTCACATCACACCGTTGTATTTTCTGGTAGATTGCACTTTGTGTTCCTGCAGTTGCAGGACTTTTTTTTATTATTTTTAATGTGTGTACTGCTGTTAACCTCACCAGCACTACAAAATCTCATAGTTCATTGCAAAATGTAGTGTAATGCACTTCACCATTCAGATTAGATATGGGTGATTATAACAATAATCGTGTGCATGTGCTGCACATCTGTACAATCAAGCCATTCTTTTTTAAATATTAAATGGCCTCTTGGGGCAAAAAGTAGGTTAATCAAAATAATACTGTCAAGTAGAGAGTACAGACCTTTTTACAAAAGAAAATTAAGTAGAACTGGTAATTATAAGTAGTGTACAACCTTTCAATGTAGTCAATAAGAAAGTCAATTTGCTTAAAATAATGAGGTATTCTGGCATGAACAATCTGTTCATACTTTGTTCCCAAGAGCCTCCAGAGGGAATCAGAGCCCTAGCTGACATTTGATACTTTCTGTCAATTTATCAGCTCGGTGTCAGTCTGAGTTTGTAAGATGGTGGTAGAAGCATGCTTGGGGACTGATATGAAAACTGGGAAAACAGAGTAGGTTTCTAATGCCTGAGCTTATCCTTATTAAAAATAAATAAACCCCTCACATTTCCATCCACACTCCCTTCAAAACCAACTTGGGATGTTTAGATATGGCGTTAAACTAACAAGAATAACTAGGGTAGTAATAATAATAAATGTAAGCAATATTTAGGAGAGCTGAGGAGATCTCAAGCTTTGGGATTGTCTAATGGAGATCTGTTTGCAAATTAATGGGTACTGGAGAAAATAAATACCTCCCATTTTCCATTTCTCTCTGAGGTTGTTCCTGTGCTGCCAGGAGCTCTCAAGGGCTGGTCTTGGTAAGACAAGATACTAGATGATGTCATTTTGGTGGCAGTTCAGAACATCTGTGAAATTTAAGCCCAAACCATGAAGGCTTTTGTTCCCTTTTGCTGCCTTGCCTTCAGATGTGCTTGTCTCAGGAATCTTTTCTTGGAGAACAGGAACAAACAGCCAGATAAATGGTGAAGGCTTAGGGTCATGTAAATAGTGGTTATGTCAAGTTATCCTGATTTTTACACACTGTTCATGGCTAACCTGGAGAGATTTGGGCACCCCACAAATCAATGGTGCTCCATAAAAAGCTGTGTCAGCAGGACATATAGTGATAGGACAAGGGGGAATGAGTTTATACTAAAAGAGGAGAAATTTAGGTTAGATATCAGGAAAAATTCTTTACTCAGAGATGTGTGAGACAATGGAAGTCTAGACAACAAGTTGTCTGGAGAAGCTGTGCCCACATCCCTGGAAGTGCTCAAGGCCAGGGTGGATGGGGCTCTGAGCAACCTGAGAGAGTGGAAGTGTCCCTGTCCATGTCAGGGGGGTTAGAATTGGATGAACTTTAAGGTCCCTTCTAACCCAAAGCATTCTGTTATCCTGTGATTCTGTGACTATTAGGAGAGAGGTCTGGAAAAGAGATATTTGTACATGTGCTGCAGAGGTCACAGCTAATTAACAGTTTGTGACTAATGAGAATTCATGATGATTCATGCTGATATTTACTGCTTCATGAAGATGTTGTGCTTCCTGTTCAACTGGTTTATGGAATTGCTTGTGTCTGAATGGAGATGATCTTCAGATACCAAAATCAGTCTTTCAGCTAAAACAGCCATCCAGAGGAGCAGCTCAGTGAGCCAGAGAGTCAAAGCAGGGCAGTGGCTGGTCCATAACTTCAAATTCTGCTCAGTTATGGCCAGGTGGGAAGGGTCAATTACCCTGTGCTGAGTGGACTCATGGTGGAGACAAGTCAAGGCATTGCCACCATCTCTTCTCAAAATAACCCCTGAGGATGTGCCTGGGAGATCTAAAATGTAGCACCACATTTCTGCAGTAGTAGAAGTGTTCCTAGAAAAGGGGGGTTTTGGTAGTGGTGATCCTTTTGACTGTGACACAGCGTAGGAAAACACAGATACATTTCATTGAGGACAAAAATGGGCTAAAGGAAGAGAGGAGCTGAAAACCCTGAAAGCTGAGAGCGCTACAAGGTCATCTACTCATTCCCAAGCCTGTCTGAGCCAACTGAGGAATTGAAGTGTCCTTCAAAGAAAAGCTTGTGTACATTTGCAAACAGGTCAGGGAAAAGCTATTGAAAGAGCAAAAAGTGAAGGTTTTGAGCTCCTTGTGCAGCACATCCCAAGCATTGCCAGCTTGCACAGAGCCCAGTGCAGGACTTGGGACTTGGGGAATTTTCTCACTTCATTACAGGAAATCCTTGCCCTCAATAGTGCTCTGCCAAAATCGAAGCAAAAAGCTGCCCAATTTCCTTTGACCTCCAATGAGCTCCATGGTTTGTTTATCCTGGCAAAGGAAGAAATATAAGTATTTGTTTTCCCAGGCCTCCCCAGAGGCAGAGAGAGACATGCCAGGCATTCCTGGGAATGTGCAGAGCCATGCAGAGCCTCGATGCTTTTGACCTTCTCTGCATGGATGCAGAAATCCTCCCTGAGACATCCCTTCATGAGATCACAGCCTTCCCCAGAGACATTTCTATGTTTCTCCTGGTCACAAATGTGGATGCAGTGTGTCCATTGAAATGGAAATGCTCTGAAAAGTCACAGCACCCAAAAAACTTCCCTCAGGGAATCTTTAGAAGCACCTGATTCCTAGTACTGTCTATCCTATCTGGAAGATAAATATTTGGTCCTCAGAAAGGTTTTTCATATTTCCCAGAGTTGAATGTCATCCCTAGCAAGGCCAGTAGCACTGCTTTTGATTTGGCTGAAAAATAGATATGCTATAAGTTCTTTCCAAAAGCACTCTGCAGCACATCAAACCAGTCTGGTGAGTCACTACAGGCAGGACAGCAGCAGCCTCCTTTAAAGGATGGAACCAAACAGTTAAAGAAGAGTTAAAGGGTAGAAAACTTTATTAGTCTTTAATGTAAAACAGAGAAAAGAACTTCCATACCATGAGGTTTTTTCCTTAAAGAAACATTTGACTCATTTTCCAAACACGACACTTAGACAGACAGTGCAAATTTCCAAAGTAAAGTAAAAGAAAAAAGCACTCACTTTAATGTGTTACATTTCAGTCTGTCAACATCCTCACATATTTTATTTCTGGAGTGACCAAGCAGAGAAGGCATCAATCAGCAAGTTCTTACATTCCTACAAATAAGAAAATTTGGAGAAAAAAAAACAACATATTTCAGTCTAATGTTCCTTTTAAATCTGTTCACTTAAAGAACTAGCTAACATTAAAGTGTGAAGTGAGCTGCAATAGCAAACACAAAGTCCTGGTGCTGAAAACAATGCTCACTGCTTCTACTGCCCTACAGCCACCCAGGAACCTGCCATGTCACTTTAACCATCAGCAACAGACACCAGAGCATCTCCTCTGGAAACATGTCATCAAGCAAGGGCTAATTACACAAAATTTCTTAATTAGTTCCAGGGAGAGGCTAAATTTTGACAGGAATTGAGGTGATAGCAGGAAATATTTCCTACATTCCCTATCATGGGCTGCTTAAGAAAGAAAAGGTCAAAACTTCTCTACTGTCCACACATGTCAAATACAGACCCTGAGTCCTTAAAAATGCATTGCAAGTGATGGAATTATTTTCTATGAATGCCCATGGAGTTATTTTCAAGATTAAACCAATCTTTTGCTATGAAAGTTCAAATAGATAGAAGGCTTTTCTTGGTTTTGCAAAAGTGAAATTACAGGGAAGATTTTCATACAGATAACTGCACAAAGCTGGGAGTAGTTTCAAACTCCAACAGCTCATTCCAGGGTGTATTTATGCTCTTAAATGGGTTTACATGCAAGACTACAATGCACTTGTAGAATCTGGACAGTCTTCATCTCTTTGCCTAAAATGAACTTGGATTTTTGGCAGACCACCCACTGGTGATTGGACCCCACTGAGCATCTCAGTATGAATACAGTAAGTAAGTATCTCAGACTGAATACAGTAAATACTAATTGGAAAGCACAAGCTGCTCCTGAAAGTGTTTTCAGGGTTATCTATAAGAGAAATGTAAAACATTGGGTTCTTTTTTTACAAGATGCGTGTTGCACAAGCTGGAATTCATCCAACCACACAGGGGTTTCTGGATATACACAGACAAATTGGTTTCAGCATTTCACCAAGTAACTCCAAACTCCCTTAGTAGAGAGAGACAGTCAATACATCCAAGTGTCTCATCCTATTTTAGACAGCTACATTTCATTAGACAAGTCCTGCCCCTAATCTCCACGGACTCTCATGGAGCCCAGATTCTCAAAGCTCCAAAGCACAAGCTCAGACACTCACCTTTTGTCAGATCAATCCCACTTTGAGTTTCTGACTCTACAGATTAACAAATTTCTAATCTTTAAAATTAAAAAAAAGCATTGCTTTTTCCCCCCAAGAAAATAAAATTTATGCTGTTTCCCCACAGTTAGGGTTTTCTAGTGCTAAGGAAAAACAGTTCTACCTGCCCACCTTCACAGGGAATTCCTCATGCTGCCAACAGCAGCTGGTTATGGATACACCAGTCCTCATGTGTTTTAAGGTCTCTTTTATTCAGAGTGCCTGGGTTTCATCCACACACTAAAATTGGCCCTGTCTCTCAGTATCACACAGGCTGATTTCAGCCTTCTTCTCTCCTCTTTTCCTAGCCCTGATATGTAGATTCATATGTAATTCCCTGCATTAAATCATGACACTAATTTACCAAATTTCAATGGCTGTTCACACAGGTGCCTTGTTAATCCTGGGTTAAGTGATTTCACATGTTCACTTAACGAGTCAGTGGCAGAAATCCCACATCTCTCCATTCTCCATCCTCTGCTTCTGACAGCCAGTGAACTCTGCCTCTCCATGGCATGATGAACACAGGCAGTGAGCACTAAGAATCATTAACTGCATCCACAATCCACTCCACAAATTTCTTTCACTTGGCTAGATCTCATTGCTCAATTATAACCTATATTTTGCAGCTCATCATCAGAGGCTCCTTATCACATGTGGCATTTGCTCATTAAGGCTGAGATGTTATTCCCAGGATTCAGGCAAGGGTTAACATCAGTAGGAGTTGCATCCTCATTCTGTAAAAAATGTTCTTCAGAGGCATGACTAAACTGATCATCTCCTGTTAGAAATTTGCTTCTTGAAGAAATTAAAGGCTTTGTCAAACAAAAATGAAAGCTTCCTAAGTTTGCAGTTAAACTACGTGCATTAAATCAATTAGCTGTAAAGCAAACTAAAGCAAACTGCCTTAAACTCTTTCTTTTATTCATTTTCTTAAACCAGACCACAAGACTAACCTTTTCATTTCTGTGCTGCCTGAATATTTAGTGCATTCACAATGCTGAAATACCTGGAGAAACATTACAAAAATGAGCCTAAGTACAAAATGAAAAACCCTGTACTTTTTGTATGCCTTCCTTAAATATCTTTTAAACATATTTGAATTCTCTAGTCATCATGGCTTCAAAATCACAGTCAGTTACCACATTTCTTGTGGAACTCAACACCATGCCATAAACTTTGACTTCTGTTGGACTTCTGTAAAAATCAATATCAAAGCCCTGAATACACTGCAATAGGGAATGCTTGTTAATGTACAGTTGAGGGAAGTAGTATGAAAATGACCCATCTTAATGCTGTTGACAGCACATTTGTCTTGGTGTCTTATTGGTTTTAATTTGTCATCTGATAAATGTCCATTTATGTAATGGAAAGTTAAGTGCTCATTAGTTTACATTTAACTTTGTGTCTAGAGTCAGGTCAGGCTGCTGAAACTGATGTTATGTGAAAGCTATTAATAGTCACAAAAGGTTATTTCAATAAAAACAAATGAAAGGAAATATTATATTTGTTAGTGTTTAGATAAATTCATCGTTTGGTTTCTTGATTGACTCTAATGTCAACAAAATAGTTTTTTTAAAGTTTTTTTCAGATGATGTGGAATTTCATACCTCTTAATGTCCAAGAAATTCTGTATAAAATGTTTGCAAATCAATTTTTAGAAATATGAAAACAAATCTATAACCTTTATTACTGGTGAGTGAAAAGGGCTCTACAGATCACACATAAAATCATCAATTTGTTGGTGTTATATGGTCTGTAGTGCAAAACCACATGTCTTTTGCCTCTCTCAGTTTTTATTTGTATTTTCTCAGTCTTAAAGTGGAGTTATCAATGCTACTTATAATAAAGATGTAACAACAGAAAGCATTACTTCCTGGGCTTTCATCTGGGACCTGCCATAAAACTCAAGGAAGGCATAAAAATTGCATAATCCAAAATCATTCTGCAGAACTGGTCAGACATTTCACTCTGAAATGCATGTAATAGCAAGCATTTTATCACCTTTCTCAAAATATCATGATGAAAAACACTCAGCTGATGTTTTGGGGCATGGGGTGAAAACGTACATAAAGTCAAGGTGACTGTAGTCTAGGCTACAGAGTAGAAACAGGGTTCAAATCCAAGGGCTCCTAAACCAGACTAAACTTTTAAACCAAGTATGCCTGCTCTACACTCACCTATTAAAGCCACTGAAACAGTAAAGATCCAGTAAAACCTGTTTGACACTATCTACCTGGAAATTTTGCCTCCTTCCAGCCTGCAGCAAGTTATTGCTTTGCTGTACATGTGAACTCTGACTCGTGCATCTGGAGTTAAAAGATCTGTTCTGAAATCCCTTTAAACACAGGAAGACAGGGGAGAGCTTAGTGCATGATTCACAGCACTGCTGACACCTTAAAACAATACATGTTATTCTTTAAAAGCAATCTTAGGACAAGCTACCCTCTGACTTCAAATCCATTCTGTGGCTGTGTTAATCATATTGAAAATGCCAAGATGCTTTTGTACAGCTTCAAAAGGTGAAAAATGAACAAAGAGGACAACAAAATGCAGGGAGAATTACTTTCTAAGTGGTTGTTTGTTTTTTTTTAATCTAAGCAAAGGGTTTCATTTAAATGACCACCTCAGTTAATACCACACAGCTCAGTCCCAACCTCAGGTTTCCCATCTGGCTGAGCTCCTTAAACTACCTAGGTTTTCCTTGGTGAAGCCACAGTGTAAGAGCTGTCTGGTGGTGTTTTACACCCCACTTGTGCCCTGTGCCACTAAGCTGTGCCTAATGAGTACCTGTATTAGCTTTCAAATCTGGGCCTTTGGCTTAATCTCTCTGCTCAGGCTTTTCAGTCCAGTTCCAAGCAAAGGCATCGTGTGGACATCACCCTTCCTGTGTCTCTAGAGCCAAGTTTTCTGAGGTGCCACAAGTATCTTTTCTCAGGTCACTCACCTGTTTTCCAAGAAGAGCTGTACCCCTGAAGGAGGAACTGAATGATGGAGAGCTAAGCCAGGACAGTCAGAGTAAGAGTGAGAGAGGATTTTTCCTTGCAAGAGTCCAATTCCTTCCAGGGACCAGTGAAACACAAGAGCACCTGAGTTCAGATACAGGATGGCTTTGAAACAGTTTTGTGCTGTCAACATCACTTCTCCCACACAAATCTGGCACCCAGTTGTGCTGGGGTAGTCTGAGGTGCAGCTGATGCCTCAGGTTTTAGCTTTTATGTTTTTCTGATTCTGTGCTGCTTTAGTGTGCAGTTCTGAGCTTCATATTATGGGATGGTGAGCTCTCTTCACAGAGCAGGGACACAAAACAATTCTTTCTCTAGCTGGGGACCAAGGACAAATGACCCAAATCTCAGCCCAAGAGCACAAACCCCATGGGCTGGAGAGAGAAAAACAAGCAGGGTGGGAGTGCCTGGGCTAAAGCTGGGCTGGGACAATGAACTGCAAGGTGCAAATGGAGCAGAGCTGATCCCAGGGAGAGACCCCGGGAGCGCTCGTGCATTTTGGGGCCATTTTGGGTCATCTTGGGTGCTGCCCAAGGTGGATCCATGGAGGCCTTTTAATAAATCCCTACTTTATTCTTTAACTCTGTCTAGTCTCTGTTCTAGGGCAGCCTTCACAAGGCATCATAGCCACGATGTTTTTGGAAGGTAATAGTCCATCAGTATGGAAAAGAGCCATGCAGTGCTATCTGTGTTCAGGCTGTCTTGAGTTACCAGTAGAGAAGTCACCAGAGAGACATGGGGACAGAAGGAATCATCAGCAATCAATAACCATTCCTAACGTTCCTGCATTGTGCTGGAATTACTGTGATCTGGATTCCCAGCTGGAAAAATGGCATGATGGTTTTTCTTCCACAAGGTATCTCTCATATTTTTCTTTCAGCTGTACACTCCTAAGCACCTCGATGCCCTTACTACATTCACAAGTTTTAGTTTTTAAAATTGTACCTGTTGGACCTCAAAACAATTCAATACCTTTTTAACCACTACTCCTAAAACTGAAAGGGTGCAACACAAATCAGGTTTCATTTTTGTTACAGCTTTCACAATCAATGTCTAGCCAGTTCTAGCAGCATATTCAAATCTGTTCAAAACACAGGAAATATTCTGCTTTGGAGGCAGAATTGGAGAAAATAAAAGTTCACAGTCTTTCAGAAGTCCAAAGAGTTGAGATTTGAAGACAAAACTTCTGGCTGTTTTCTCGAGCAATCCTCATCTCACAGACACCCTGAGCTGAATCTCTAAGCACACAATATTCCTCAGACAAACACTCCATGCCCCCAGCCCCACACCTTATCAAGTTTCAATCCTTCAATAATGCTCACAATTTCATGGGAAGTCAGGACTTCTTCAGAGAAAGTGGAGGGATAAGCTGAGGTTATTTGGTTTGCTGAAATCAAAATGTGAAGCCAAACCTTTCCATGAACTAAATCCCTTTGCACTTCTTCTTTATAGACAAAGTATTTAGGATCAATTCTTTCTAGAAATTCCCTTTGATAGGTATATGAGAGCATAAATTCAGCACATAGAAGATGACTTTTTTAATTTTAAGCTTGTATGGTTCACAGTGCAATACTGATATATTTTTTTCTTGCTGCCCTCTCATCACACTAAGAGATTATACTTTTTCATCTGGGTAATCTTGACTGACCCATAATTATATAGAAAATTAGTGAACAAAAAGTAAATTCTACTATATGGAAGTTTGGGGGGATGGGGTGTTTGTGGCTGGGTTTTTTTGTTTTGTTTTGGTTTTGTTTGTTTGTTTGTTTGTTTGTTGTGGTTTGGGGGTTTTTTGTTGTTTTGGAGATTTTTTGTTTGGTTTGGTTTTTTTTTTTTTTTTGAAGTTTCAGAGGTCTGATATTTAACAAAGAGCACCCATTTTGTTAATTATATGTTGGGCAAACACATTTGCCTCTGCCACTCAAATTCTTCTGACAAACATCAAAAAACAGCCAAACTTTTACTGCATAATCTGTAACATCAAATAATGATTCTCTATAGCAGTTTCTGTATTATATAACATGTGAGCTGGGAAATTAACTGTAGATAAGTTCACATTATAATTTTCCATGAACTTAAAAATAGGTTGGTATCTCTTAAAACAAAACATCAAGTATTTTTAAGGAGCAGTTCGTAACAAAGGAAGTGTCTCTAACAGGGAAATTTTTCTTAGAAAAGAACTGCTCTCAGGCTGAAAAATCTCTGTGTTAAGGCTAACAACAATATCCAGATTACATATCAATTTCACAGAATTTAATTAAGATAACTAATCAAATCAAGCATTTGAGAGAAATTATTTTCAGTAGTTATGAAGTAGAAAGTGATAGTAAACTGTGAGGACTGTTAAAGTAACACATCAACCACTACAACATGGAAAATAATCTTATGTAAAATGGAGAGCTTGGAGCACAAAGGCAAGATTAGACAAAGAAAGCAATTATGTTCTTATCTACTGACAACTGCAAAAGGAGAAGTCAAGTGTGATATCATGCATTAAGAGGCAAAGTACCAAACATAAGTCCACAGCCATAATTTTTATTTCAGATGTGTAATCACATGAAGCTGTAGTACAACACAAAAAAGAAACATTTTGTTTTTCCAGCTCTGTGATTAGTTCTCGTTAAATCACCAAGATTTTCTTTGGGTTCAATTCTGAATGGAATAAAAATTTGCTCAACTGCTCTGTGGTTTAGTTTTGAACTGTGAAGTTTTGGTGAATTGATTCAGATTTCCCCTTGTCCATGCAAGTAAAAAAACACAGAAAGAAATTCAAGTAAGGAAGATTCAGTCTTTCAAGTGGGATAGAAGTTGCTTTATTTGGAACAATTTTCCAGTGCTCTTTTGAGTATTTTGGCTAAATAGATACATTCCTGTTATTATTAATTAAGTGAAGGCTTTTTAGAGATTTTAATGTTCCTTATTCTCTTTGTGTTGTTGAATAAGAAAACTTCAAAATAAAAATTGTCTGACACTTGTTGACTTTGTACTGGAGTAATACAGTGTCAAATCTGTCCTTTATTTACCACTTGGAAAAAATTAGTATTTTGGTAGTTGCAATTGGCCTATATATATTTTATTAAAAACATTAAGTTGTGGCTGGAAGTGTTCAAGGTGAGGTTGGAGCAACCTGATCTAGTGGAAGGTGTCCTTGCCCACTGCAGGGGCTTGGAAACAGGTGATCTTTAAGGTCCCTTCCAACTGCAACCATTCAGGCAGCCTATGAAGTTATTTACCTTTATTTTAGTAATGGAAGATCTGGGGAGATATTTGAACCAAATCAGCATAGAAAGAAAAAAGACAAGGTTTTGCAGGGAGCTGGCATAGACTGGTGACTGCAAGTACTTAACATTACAGAGAAATAACAGGACAAATGTACCAGTTCACAAAAAAAACAAAATGGAATTCAGGCTCCCACCTGTGAGTACAAGTAGCAGCAGTAATGATGGTGTTGTAACAGCACAGGATGATATTCTGAGTCACTGCTGAACATCCCAGGAACACACAATGTCACTGCACAAAAAGAAACCCACAACACCAAGGGCTCCAGTTCTACAAAACAGAAAATAAGTTGTTTTTAGTTGTTTTACTGTGTTACACAAGTGTGCAGTGACAAGGACAGGACCCCATAGTATTGGTCTCAGTACAAACACAGGACAAAGAGGTTGCCTGGGTCAGGAGTTTACAGTCTAAATATAGCCCTTGATTTGTGGAGGGCAAGGTAAAAATTGTCTGCTCAGTCTGGCCAGCACCAGCTTAACATGTGCATCACATTCTTTTTTCCATTCTGCTTTCCAAGACCAATCAGGGGGGATCAGCTAAGAAGTGTAGTTCAGGCAGAATAGACTTACTATTTTCATTTCCTTCTACATAAATAATGCAATGTTATTATGGAAAGGAATAGAAATAGATTATCCTCTTTTTAGTTCCAGTCTCTGGATGAAGGTTGAAAAATATATTATTGTAGTTAGCAGTGTTACACTTACAGAGAGAATTTGAATATCAATAAGCAGAGAGATATTTAAATGGATATTTACATATAATATCACTGTATGTTTACATTTAATATCATATTGGATTTAATTTTATTATGTTCAAGAAAGCAATTGGGTGAAGAATAAACACTGTGGGATGTTATCTCATTGATATGCAGAATCAATATGATAATCAGGTTGCTGATATAAACTCATAAGAAAAAGCTTCTGACATTTCATCTAGGACCCCTAATTTCATATTTACAGTGTGGTGTGAGACTCTATACTGCAGTCTTAGTGTTTAATTAGGAAAACAATCTTGTATCCATTTTTACTTTTTTTTCTAGATAATTTTACCCGAATTCCAAATGATAAAAGACTAATACTGGATTCTACCAAAGAGTCATGAAGATTTTTTTTTTCTTTCAAAAGACAAAAAGGTTTAATTAACAAATACAAGGTGAATTTCTAAAGCAAAACATCATCCTAAAAATTTCCAGGGCAGTCTACCTCCCCAAAATCCTTGTGAGAAGTGAAGTGTGAGAAGTGTGGGTTTTTTTATGAGTTAGTACCACGTATTTCCAACATCCCAAACGAGTGTAAGATGTTGAAGTCAACTGAACTGAGTATACCTTTTATTCTTAGCAAAAAAGACCCAGGCATGATGACTGTGAGCTGTGTTTTAGGGGAGTCATTTCTTGTCCCTATTTTTACCACCCCTTGAGTCACTTATTTAGTGAGTGAAAATATTCATTTCCTTGCATTTGGCCAAGTTTGTGTCCACTGCCATTAATGGGTGGCATGTTAATATGTGTGCACTCTCAGGTTGGCTGTAATGAGTACTTCAGAAAAAGAAAACACAATAAAAACCAAAAAAAACACCAAACAAACAAAAAGAAAAAAAATAAAACCAAACCAAAACAAAAAGGTTCCTGATTGAAGTTCACAGCCAGCACCCACCGACTGGGCTTGTTGCATGACCTCAGGGTGTAAATACCACCCCTGACATCCACAGCCAGCTGCAGCAGAGCCTGGTGCAGGGAACCTGCAGAGCTGGGACTTCTTGTGGCTTCCAGGTAGAGCCCTGGAATGCTGCAAGACTGGAGAATGGTTTACTGAAGATGTTTTATATCCTTAAAGATCTGGGTGCTGGAGTAGATGAGAACCAAATGTTCTCATCTCCTTAGAGCCACCTTTAACTGCTGTTAACAAGAGTTTCACTCCCTGCCAGAACAGGATCTCACAGAGGGCAGATGTGCTACTCTAGCAATGGACTGAGCAAAGACAGCAGTGACAAACAGCCTTTCACACATGTCTTCAGTGATGTGAGAACATCTCATGAAATATATTTCTCTGTCTGAATTAAATAAGCTTATCCTTTAGCAAACTGTTCTGTAAAAAGTTATGAGAGCCAAACGTCTCTAAAACTGAGATATCATTACAGCTTCCACAACATTCCAGGCATTGCCACCAGTAATTTTATGAGTTAGAATTGATTGGGTCTCTATTCAAGAATAAAAAACGAGCAGCGTGCCAAGAATGTTGACAAGGAGCGATATGAATCCAGTCTTATCTCAGTGTTATTGCTCTTGCCAGTCACTATCTTACTATTAAGATAAAGCAAGTTAGCCCAGCCTGTGAGATACTGATTGAAGGCTGGATAATGATTTCTGGATTTCTCACCACTGCTGTAATATTGGAAGGAGTCTGGAAGAAGATGGATTGGCAAATTGCAAATTTACGTTTGAGGATGTTCACATAAAAAGCAATTTAATGAATTTATATACCTGTTCATATATGTACTTCTCCCTGTCTTTCATTGGCATAAACAAATGACACCTACTTTACATAAGCAGTTATACATAAACATGTCATCTCTGCCTGTTGGAATGGCATTTAGGTGTGCAGAGATATTTAAATATAAAAAAAGACATTATTCCTATTCTGAACTGTTCTGGTGGACTGATACATGTCTCAATATCCAGGAAAAATTGGTGTAGCTTTCATATTGTATATCTATAAGCACTGTATGCATATATGTGAAATTTATCTGTGCACAATCCAACCCCATAAAATGTTTCATGCTTTTAAGTGGCTTTTGGATCAGTCCCAGAATATATTTCTTGTCTAGATGCAGCGGAATTTGACTGGTTTGGGTTCTTTTTTCCTTGTTGGCTGCCTGATAAGTTATGGTTCCAGCAAGCAGGAGTTTTGCTCAGGGAAAAAAAGTTATGAGATTCCAGAAATTTATGTGTTCCAAACAAAAATTAAACTAAGACTGTAAAGATTTTCAAAGACACAGATGCAGTCTTCATAGGACAGTAATAGGGTATTCCAGTATGGTGTTAAAAGGAATTTTTCTCTGTGCATAATTCAAATGAGGAATCTGAACTTTAATTTTCATAACTCAGATTCATCCCTTAGCCACCCAGTTATTAACAGTTTTGGAGTGACATTTGCTTTTACTTGTTTTGTGAGAGCATATTTCCTGTCAAATCTGTCGTGGGCTTCAAGAATTCTTGTTTCATTGGGAAATCTTTTTTTGGTCGATTCCTGACCAACTCTGCAGCTTTCAGTTTCAAAGTTGGATGTCTCCCAAGCTACTGTGGTTTCATCCTCTGAGCTCTGTGGTGAAGCCAAGATGTGCTCAGTGCCCTGTGTGTATCAAACATCTAACACAACAGAGCAGCTGGAGGAGGACTGTGAGGCTTTCAGGTGTTCACATAAATTTTAAAACTTACAGAGATGTTACTGCAGGGCTCCCTTTGAATATAATGGGCAGCAACAAGCACCTCAACAAAATAACTCATTTAAACTCTTATATGGAGATGGGATTAACCTTCTGGAGATACCTTTTGAAGACAGTCTTCCCAAACACTGTCCTTAAATATCTGCAGAACTCTTCACATATCACACACATTTCTTCTGGTTTGGTTTTTTTTCATGTTTTCCTAACCATATATATTTGGGGGTATTTTTCCATACAGTTGTGATGTATTCACTTGGAGGAAAAGCTACATACAATCATCTTGAATGTTGTTTATATTGAGTTAAAGAGCTAACAGCAAATGTACATTATTATATATCCATTAGATATTTGCATCCCAGCATTCTCTCTATAACTGACAAAATCCCCCAAACCAGAGATGGTTTTCCTCCCACTGCACCAATTCAGGTAGAAACTGCTGCTCTCATTTCATGACACAGACAAGTTGTTATGACTTCTTTCTTTGTTTTACTGTTTTCATAAGCTCAAAATACTGAATTCCATAAAAATTTAGTTTGATTTTTTTCTTTTTTTTCATTATTATTGGTTTTGTTTGCTTTGTTTCCTTTTTTTTTTTTTAATATTATCTTGTAAATATGAAACCAACACTGTTCTGCTTCTTAGTCTTGTGCTAGGCAGTGGACTGGATTCCACTTCAGGCCCTGTCTGCAGCAGGCTTTAATGTCAGGGTCTGCTTTTTAAACAGAGAAAAAAAGCAAATACTGTATGAAAGTATTTCAGACATGGCTAAGGGATTGCTGAAGACCTTGATCACAATAACAGCTTTTGGATTTATTTTAGTAACTGACTGCTTTAAAGGGTTGTCCAGCCTAAGTATTTTCCAGGTTTTAAATATTTTTAATGGATTTTGGGAAAACCGTAATTTAATCTGCACTGGTACCAATTGTAAAGTTTGGTGTGAAATTCAAAAAAGGAAATTAAGGCACTGTCTACCTACAGTGTGTAGTTCTAAGTATTTCATCAAGTCTAATGTAGGCTCTGTTTATGTTACATATATCATTACGTATATCATACTTATATCAGCTGCCATCTTCTCCAGGCCTCAAAATTCTCTGTAGACTATAAGCAAGAGTATTATCTCAATTTTTTACACTTGGAAATTTAAGCATAGAGGCTAATCTGAAGTTCTGTTTAGCATAAAAGCTTTTCATCCAAGGTATTATATCAGCTGCTTCTCTCTAGTGTGTTGGTATTTCTAAAGAATATTACATATATTATACACACAACACTTGCAAGAATGAAAATTTTCCTTTGGTCAATACAGAGAAGCTGAGAAATAAGTGACATTTCTAAAGCTGGCCAGATGATGTGTGGCAGAAAACACATCCAGCATCCTCTTGGTCTCCTTCTCATCTGGAGTGGAATCCTGGATTTTTTTCTTACCCTTCTGTTTTAACCAAGACCTTCCTACTTATTGCTAAATGCTGACAGATGTCTGAAGGTCTGAAGATCACTCTTTTGAGGTGCTCATGGTTAAGTAGACAGTGTGAACTGGAAAGCCCAAATCCCAGTTCCACTGAACTGGAACTAAGGCCTTAAAACCTAAATCCCACTCAATGATCCAGTCTGCCTTATTTCCAGGGAGTCTACTAGAAAAGAAGGCCACATTCATCAGGTATCTCCTTACTCAGTACCTGACTTTAATTGCCCAAATATGCTCAGGAATGCTTGCTGTGCACTGTTGGAAGACATCCCTTGCAAAAATGTCTGGTTTTGAGCTGTGCTGATGTACCCAGAGGCCCCAAGGCTGGGAATGGATAACCTGGGTGCCTCACAGCTTTGCATGATGTCAGGGCTGAAGCATTTTGGCTGAGAATGCCTTTCCATTGCTCCATTTACATTACTGCAAGAACAAAAGGCAAGAACAAATGCTCCCAAGGCAAGATGGAAATCCCTTGGCTAACCACTTTCCACTGGCTTTCCTCATAAACTCCAATTTCTGGCCCATGACTTGCAGTAATAGGCATAAAGATATTCAGAACACTCCAAACTCTAAGAATTTTACATTTAAAGCTGAACTTGGCTCTATATTTTAAGATGCATCAATCTCTCCCCATCAATCATACTTATTGGGCACAAACTGAGGTGGATTTGCTTTCCCCTCTTCTCCAGTTTCTTTTTTTCCCAGGGTTCAAATTCCCAAATGTTCCATAAGGCAATGGTAATATTTGACATTGAAATCCTCAAAAAAGTATCCCTCAAATCTCATGTCCTGTCATCTGTTATTTTTTGGGGCTATCTGCTGACACCTCTTGATTTAATGATTTGGAATAGCTGCTTTTAAGGATGAGCCTTGGGTAGAAATTTTGAAGGGGACAATGTGGTTAAACATCCTCAGCCTGAGGGATTTCAAACCTACACCACAGAACTCCCTAATTATTCAGGTTTGGAGCATTCTAAGGAACAAAATATCAGATTGGGTGAGAAAGCAAGGTCTTTAAGGCAGAGCAAGGAAATACTAATAGGAAAGGACAACAGAGATGCAAACAGCACTGAGTTTGAAGCTCAGAGAGACTCTGAAAGGGTGAAGCTCACTGGTATCCAATCCATATCTCATTGATGTTCTCATTTTTTTGCTGTCAGAGTCAGAAAAATCATGATATGCTGATTTTTCAGAGTGCTGCTGATTTTCTGCTCAGGCTGCAGCCTTCCCTTTACAAATGTGCTGTAACTTCACTTGTAAACGACTGATTATGAAACTATGCTGTGCTATAACTAACATGTAAATGCAAAATTTTATCTGTCTGTACTGATTTTTATTAGTCCAGCATACATATGGACCTAAGCCAAATTAAAAAAAAAATGTCTCTAGCTTCATTGATTTACAGTATGAATTACAGACTGTCACAACTCAAATTACTTCAGGGTGTGCAACAGTGCTTGGACTCACAGTTTCATCATTCAGGATTAGTCATTAAGATACTGAGATAATTCTTAAATTTAAATCCCACATGTATGCTGGGATACTTCCATAGGGTGATGTGTGGTGTAAATGAGGTAAAACCAGAGCAAAGGCTGTAAATCTCCAGGAATTTTGTATGCAGTTAGCAGCATGTAGATCCCTGAATGTGATTAACAGTCTCATGCAATGAGGCAGCTCCTCTAGCTGTCAAGATTTTCACAAAGCAAAACCCAATTACACATAAACAGATCTTGAATTTTCCCTCTGGGCTTGTGTTTCTCTCAGCTATAGATTTTTATTCTTACCTCTTCCCCCCCCCCCCCCCCCCCCCAAATGTATATTTAAAACATCTAAAGGTTGCCATTTTATTGAAGAATTCAGGCAGCACAATCCCCTGGGTGACTTTCTTTGGTCATATGTTGTACATGTTAAATTGAATATATTGACAGCCTATTATGGCATGCTTTGTCTTGTAAATTAATATCCAGTTAATTTTTAATGTATGTCAAATATGGATGGTAATCAGTTCTGGTGTTTGTCTTTTCATGTCATGACCACTTCTTTCATGAAAGCACAGAAACTTTGTGTAAATGGCTTAGGGCTACTCCCAAGCATCATTTTATCTCAAAGAGCACAAGTGAGGGTCACAGAGGACAAAGTTCATGTTCCTTAAATCAGGTATCCAACAACAGCTTCTCTAAATCATGCATGTTCCCTGCATAGGCTACAGAAAGAAAGGACACTTCTTAATAGCCAGTCATTTTCTGCAAAACTGACAAATTTTTAATGTCAAAGGGATTTTCTTGGGAAGAAGCCCATTTCTCCCTAGTGGCTCCAGAAGGAGCCCAAATTTTCTAGCTCAGATCTCTGCAAGTCACTTCTCAGATTGAGCAGGCAGGATTCTGTGGCTCAGAAAGACTCTCAGGGTCCCTTGAGATGTCCTTTGGTGTCCTTGGGGTGGCAGGGATGGTGCAGAGCCTACAGAAGATCTTTTAAATCATCAGTGCTCAGGGACAGGCTGGGCTTTGGAGCAGCCTGGCCTAGGGACAGGTGTCCCTGCCTACAGCTGGAACCATCATCCTTTACCAGTGTTAGAAGGGAGAATAAGACAATTTAGGGATTCCTCTGCTGGCTGGCTGTGGCTGTAACACTTCTGCTGAAAGCTGCTCAACTGACCTAACTGTCTTAAAAAAACAAACAAACAAAATGAAAAAATTGACAATATTGTATCCCATAAAACAGTATTTTCTCTGAAAAAAAAAATCAGGAAAAAAAAAACCCATAGCACTACAGAAACCAGTTGAATACTGGTAGCAAAGGAATTTTCTGTTAACTGATCAAATGACCAGATTTGCAAGTAACTTAAATCACACTATCTATTTGTACAAGTACTTATGCTGAGTTTGTAGGGGCCTTTAATCTAGCAGACAGAGGCAGGAAAAGGTCTAGTAATTGCATACTGAAATCAAAAAGTTCAAACTAGGAATAAAGGAGAACTCATTTATTCTTTAACTGTATAATGAGTTATGTTACTGGGGGAAATTACTAAGTGTTATTGTAGTCCTTAAATCAAGATCAGATGTGCTTATAAAACATGCATCTTAGTTAAACAACACAGAGCTGGGCTTCAGACAGAAATCCCTGGATGAAGTATGACCTGTGCTGTGCAGGAGCTCAGACTAGGCAGAGCTTGAACTAGTTAATCATAATGGTCTCCTATGGTTTTAAAATCCACAATCCTATTAATTTCAAGCAATATGTAAGATATGCTCGTGTAAAACTGAATTTCCTAAGAGTCTTCAAATGGGACAAAAAGCATAACAAAGACTCAACTAACCACAGAAGAATTACACATCAGATGAGGTGTCCTTTAAAATGTAAGTGGCTAAGCATCTTCTTAGCAGTTGCTTTTCTGTCCAAGAGAGAGAATTAAACTTTTCATAGGAGCATCCTCATGCCAGTTGTCTAATGGACAGCTGGAAAATCAGATTTAAAAGAGTTTTTAAAACAATGAGCTTTGCTAGTCCTAAAGTACACCAGCAAAGAACTTCAGCACTAGCTCATGATGGGAGAAGAGTGGCTTGTGATACATATGGAGTAAAATCCCATGAAAAGAACAGCAAGCCTGGATAGTAATCTGTATGTCTATTTTAATGTGACCTGTACCTTGGAGAAGAGGGAATTATGCAGGAAATACAGAGACACTGCCATTACCAATGTGAAAAGCTCTTACCTCTGTATCAGCTGGGATAAGTTGTGCTCAGAAAGACCAAAATCACCAAATGTTGCTGCTATCAGGCACCCTACAGTCTGGTCCATTTCTATATGTGTAGTATTTTCTGTCAGCATCAGTAGACTGCATTTTGGAGTGTGGATGCACTGTGAAATCACTATGCATTATATTCATGGTTTTGGATACAGTACTTTTGGATTTTGTGACTTTTGTGCTGCAGAATACTCAGGAATGACACTTTTCTGTAATGGAAATGGGGAAGCAAAAAGAGGTCTTTTTCACTGCATGCCTTTGGTCTTAAAAACATGTATGTGCAGGAGGGGGAGGCTGGATTTGTCACTGCAGGCACATCTTTCATTCTGGTGAGACCTGGGATGCAAAGACAGTTCTTCATTTCCTGTTAATATCAGTGGGTTTTCCAACCATGCAGGAACGTGGCACTTTGCTTTTCATGGTAGCCAGGACTGCACTAGGAAGACAGCAATTACATTAACTTTATTTGTAATGTTTGATTTCTTGCAAATCACACAAAAATGAAAAATGAAATCCTACATTGGTACTTTTTTCCCACAATTTCTGCCAGAAATGTTTCTTTTTTTGTGTCTCACCTGATTTGATCCACAGATTTCCTTCTGAGTTCAGGACAATTGGTAACAAGCTTACACAGGGAGAAGTAGGCAGCATTCAGGACTTTTGGGGACAGCAAAAGCTGAACCTTCCTTTGAGTACAACTTCCTTTTGATAAGTAAAAATTGATTTCCATTTAAGCAGCTGAGAAGTTTTATTGGTTTTGTTCATTGCAAACCCCACACAAGAATCACAACTTTGCCACTTTGCTAATTTTGCTAATTTCCAACATCTGGCTCTGATCATGCAGGTGGGAGCTGTAGGTCTAAACTGAGATAAGTCAGATATATTTGCTCCAAAATTCCCTAAGCACAGATGAAAATTTCAGTTCTAACCAACACATTTGTAACTTTAGATCCTGGAAGGTGTCAAGCCAAGACCCATACATGTCTTTGGAATTGTAAGTTCCATGGAAGCTCATGGGAACTAGCTGTCAAAATGCCTCGTGTGTTTGGGCTGTATGAAAGTATAGTTTTCAGGTTATTGGGCTCTCATTGACTGTGAAAGATTTTATTTTTCTCTTTGAAGCTGGGCAAATGCTTGCATTCTTTTCTCTAGATGAGTATTTCGTCTGCCCATGGCTTTTAATTGCTTTTGAATAGCTCCCTGCCACTTATCACTGTCCTTAATTTAAATATGGGTTGAAAAATATTTATAAAAAACTCAATCCATCAACAGAAAGACAGTTTCTAAAGGTAAGTCCACATGGCTTGCTGTGATACAGACCTAATAACTGGCTTTTCAACCTGCAATAAATATTCTTTTCCCTGTCCTCTTCTGATTGCTCCATAATTAACACTAGAGAGACACCAGATTTAACTATCTGACAGATATTTATTTAAAATACCTTCTGCTGAATATATTAACATTTCTGTATCTACTTTTTTTAGGCAGCTTTGAGTTCTGCAATAAAATCAGATCCAGAGTTTGGTTATGTTAATGGCCTTGCATGGTGGTATAGATCAATTTGGAAAAGGCAATGAATCAGTCATCTGCAATATAATTGTATGTGTTTACACTGTAGAAATGTTTTTAGCATAAAAACACAATAGAAACATATGAGTCACATCAATATCACTTGAGCTGGATAAATTGTGAGAGGAAGTGTGCTGGAAAGGAGGATTTAATGCTCTCCACATACGTGTATATTTATGCATTAACTGAGTCCCTCTCCTGAGACTCTGCAAAAAGGCAGGACTGAAAATAGCTGCTACCTATGGAACTCACTGGTTAGTGAATGCAGTTATGCCACTTGAAAAGAAGGCCTAAGTGCATGAAGTCGGTTTTATTGCTGGCTCTTTTGCTAGAAAAGTCTTTGTGTCCATTCTTTGTGCAGATATAATAGACTCAAAGAATCACAGAACATCCTGAGTTGCAGGAGATCCACATGGATTATATACATGAAGATGCATCTGGAATTGAAGAATCTATTATAGATATGTTCTAATATTATTATCACAATATCTGGGTAGTTTCATATCAAACCTGGTTAAGATCTGCTATTTATTGTTCAGCTTCTCCTAGGGAAGAATCCAGTGTGACATGCAAAGCATTGCTTTGAGAGGTTTTTATTTTGTTTGGGTTCTGTTTTCAGCATATATGCTGGGGTCTGACAAGATGAACACTGTTTTCAAAAGTAGCCAAGTTGCAGATGGAGGAAATTATTTGTTTGTGGTATTCTCTATCAAAGAAATGTCACAGATAGATGGGTTTTACTCAAATATTAGAGTTTTCACCCAGTTCTCTGATTTAGCTGGGTAATAAGTATATACTCAGGCAGCAAGACAGCTTGCTCTTGGCTATGTGTATCATGCTCAAAAGTACAGAGGGATACCAACAAAGCCACTTGTAATTTACACTCACTAAATTGGATACAGATCCACCTTTTTTTCCAACAGTAGCCTGGAATAACAAAGGTTTTGGGAAAAATGCCTGGTTTTGGTTGAAGGTTTCTTCTTGCTGGCTATCTGCCACCACAAACACAGAGGGGATATAATAACAGTCATTTGGAGTTCTGTAAACCTTGTCATCTGAGGACCTCAGAACACTTTCCAAGTGTTAATTAAATCCTCACAGCATCCCTGTAGCCATGCATAGCAGATTCCAGGTTGCTGGGCTCTCCCTGTGACCACAGTGGCTCCCTGACTCTGCTGCCCTGGGAGGCTTCAGACCCTTCTGCACCACAGGCACGAGTTCTTCCCCAGCCACTGCCCTGCCAACCCTGACTGTGCTTCCCACCCAACTCCTCCAAAACAAAATGAGAGGAATTTTCAGAGAAGCTGAACCCCAAGACTGTAATTGCAGTGGAGTTTTAAAGCATGTTAACTTCTTTTCTGAGGGTAATGTTTTATTAGCAGCTTCAGACACAGCAGCTTCAAAAAAAACACTCAGGTCAGTACAGAGAGAAATCACTCCTTAGAACTGCAAAAGCACACAATACCTCCCCATGTTGCTGACTCCAAGCAATAAAAAATCATGAGTTCACTCCAAAAAGTTATTTTAATAGTCTTTTGTCTGCAGGCTTTTTGCTCCCTTCCCAGCTCCTGAGATATTACAGTTTTAAAGTTTCTTGAGGTGAGAAAAGATTTTTCCCACAACCATAAAGAAATGAAAACAGATATTCTTTTCAAGTCACTGGAGTCATTAAGCTGGGGGAAAAAAACCCCAAATATTGCAAGACCTGATATAAAACCAGGAGAGTTAAGAGAGTTGCTTGTTTGCCTCTTTAACACAACATTATTTCCTCTTTGTCAGTTCTGAAAAGACACTCAGGCTCAAACCCTGTGCAGAAAGAGCTCTTTCTCTCTTAGTGCACTCTAATAAGCATCTTGTAATGTATCTTTGAATTTACCTGTGATGATCTCAAACAAAATTCCATCTGAATTCTGGTTTCATTTCTTCCCCCCTCCCGTGCCTATTTCTTTAATTTACTGAGTGTGTGGAAATAAGCCCTGCACAGGAGTGTCCACAGCAGGGAAGAGGGAACCAGAGGTCCTTTAAGGTCCCTTCCACCCCCAGCCATGCTGAGATTCTGTGGCTGCAGCACACACAGAGTTGGGCCTTCTTGTCACCTCCTCTCAGGGCAGTTTGTGTTCTCAGCTCCCATCATAACGGTGTTCATGTGAAAAATGCATATTTTATGATTGGCTTTCCTCAAATATTAAAATGAATATTCTATGTGTTAGAAAGTGAGGCTGTATTAATTTTCTTAAGTAGTGTGTTAAATATAGTTTTAGGTTATAACATAATGTTAAAATAGAGACAATGCTAGGTAAGATACTTTTTTAGGAGAGGACTCGCACCAAGATAGCAGCCACAGGACACCTGAATCTTTCAGAGAAAGAGAATTTATTGCTCTCTTATCAAGTTCTTCCTGCCTCACTCAGTCCTGAAGATGCCGTCAGGATTAAGAGGAAGAAGTTGACCCTGCCCAGACAGAATCCTGTGTTTGAATGGCATTTATGCATCATGTATGAGGTATATGAATATGCAACAGGCTATTGTTTTAAGGGTTACTCCTCTGTTAACGTGGGCCCTTTTTTGGGGCTTATTTTGCCCAGAAAAGGTACCCGGACTGTCTGTAACTCTTGTTTTTATTGTTTTGCATTATCCTAAATCCTAACTGTCCAAATTTTTATTACTTTAATTATATTACTATTTTTATAACCATTTTATTACTATTAAACTTTTAAAATTTTAAGAACAAGTGATTGGCATTTTTCACAGCTCAGATCCCAGTAAGTCACCTATGGAGACAAGTATCACATGCAGACAACACTAAATATTCTCCAGGCAACCTTCCAGTTCTTTGCCTTGAAATATCAATGTGCAGTGTTTTATAACACCAATAGTGCACTCTGAAAGACCAATAACTCCTGTCTCCCTTGTGACCACAGAGGAAACTGCACAACTTTCTCCTACTGTAGAGAAGAGAATACAAGAAGAAGCTTTAAAATGGATCATTTGGATGCCATAACAGCCCCAAAGCAGTAGCCTAGAGATCATCTGCCCTGCCAAGAAACTTCTTCAGGCTGTATTGCACATGCAAATCATAATGGTATTTCTTCTGTGTTCAGCAGAAATCAGTGCAAACTGAAGGGGGTCTGAAATTGTTCTCTATTCCACTTTATAACTCAAGACAAACCAAACAACAAACTACATTTCCAGAAATTGCTTTCTCTGACATTGTTGTGATGAATACGCTTCAGCAGTGTCACATACAGCACCTTTCCAGGTTTATAATTAGTCATAAACCACTAAAATATGTATTGTCTAGAAGCAAATAATATTTTCTTTGTATTGTCTCTTGGTGATTGGCATGAAAGTTATGAAAGTCTCACTGGGTAACAAAATATAACACTTAAACATCTTGATTTTCTTTTAAGAGCTAATATAATTTTCAATTCATGGTGTTGTATTTTTGACTATGGCAAGGTCTTCCAAACTGTCTTAGATAAAAGTTGCAGAAAATTTTAGCTGTGATTTTTTTCCCCAGGGAAGTTTTTCATGGAAAACTCCCATTCCATTCATCTGTCACACCACATCTAACACAGTATCTGAGAGCCTTCAAGCATGCAGTGCTACCAATAACTTTTTCTGCTTTCTGAACACTTTGCAGCGTGCACGTACAGGAAAAATTATTTATATGATATATTTGTTACTGGGGCAAGTTCAAGGAAACATACACTGCACATGGGATGGTTCTTGCTCCTGTGGGATTATGATTCAGTTATTAAACATTAATGAATGTGCATCTAATTGAGGCATACCCCAGCTGTAGCTTTTCAGACTTACTGATGATGGAGCATCATTAGTAATCACAGTCTTTCTTGTAGCACCTTCTGTTGGTCACTATCTTTTAAATAATGATCCTCAAAAAAGCTAAACAGCTGCTAATTTCTTCTCCCAAGGCAGCCCCAGATGTGCTTTCCATCATCTCCTTACCCAGCTTATGACAGGCCAAGTAGCAAATCCTGCTTTTCCCTGTAACTCTGCAGTGCTCTGACCTCATCCTTCTTATTTGTTTTTCCTTCTGGACAGTCTTAAGGAGTTCCAAGGCCCAGCTGCTGTACACAACCCCTACAATATCTCCCACCTAGTTATTCTCTAGGAACTATTTAGTGGAAACACACTCTTCTAGGTACTTACAAATGTTAGCAAAAATTCACCAAGCAGAAATTGTGTCAAAATAATCTAGATGTCACTCACCAGGGATGGGAAGGTTTGGGGACAGAGGGGAAGCAGTCGAAAGCAGATCTTTTGACTTTTTGTACTGGTTTTGACATTCCTTTATGTGATGTTCTCACAAGAAAAATTAGGAGAGGGAAGGGGCAAAATAATTTGAGTTATTCATCAACAGTGACTTGTTCTCAAATTAGAGCAAGACAACAAGAAGAGTTTTCAGGGAGTTCTGCTCTGCTTTAGATTGTATTGGGAATCTTCATTAAAACAAAGAGTTTCAAAGCAAAGGAGTAAAGGCTGTCCACTGAACCCACAGATAACCCAGCTCCCAGAGGGACAGAAACCACTCAGAAGGACAATATAATACCTACAAAAATCTCAACTGCAGTTATTTGGCTGGCTTCAGTTCTTCTGGAAAGATACCAAAGAGTAATGATGGCAATGTGTAAATTTTTCTAGGTTTATTTAACCTAAACCCAAGAATTCTAAGGGGATATGGGAAGTTTTAAAGGTTTGAAAGGCTGTTAGAGGCAGAAGATGATGCAGAGCTCAGAAGAAGGCATCTCAGGCTTACAATATCATGGTTCAGATCCAAAATGTAGTCAGGAATCTCACACCACTGACAGACTGGTTTCCCTCTGTAAGCCTAGGTCAGTACTGGGAACTTATTTAAGTCTCTTCTTTTCATTATAGCATCTGAACTGCATCACTGTCCTTCGTTCCATTTCATGTCCCAAGAGTAAAAACAGACAATTCCTCTTCTAACCTATCACTGAATGTGCAGGCTAGAAACACCATGCATGAAACAATGGATCGAGTAAATACAGTCTATAAACCAATATATAGGTCTCTTGACAACTTTACACCACTTTTCAGCTTTGATCATAATTTAAAAGGTGGCACTTGTGTGTATCATGACTGCTCTCCTTTCAAAGTGTTGTTTCTCATGAAAAAGATGTCTTTGAAGCTAACAGCCATCAGGGTATTGCATTAATGCTATATTGACTCAGCCTTCATCCTTCCAAGGTGTATAAATTGAGTTGCATGCAGGCAGATATATGATGAGGCCTTTCAAAGCAGGTATCTGTGTGCTCATTATCATCACTATTACTCCATGTGTCCCAGGAAGACATCATTGTGGGACATAGTAAAGCACAGAAATGAGGGACTTGGGAGATCAGACTGATGTTCCTGTCATGACCTCAGACACGTAATTTTCCCTTCCTGTGCCTCAGTTTCTGCTTTTATAAATTAAGATAATGATACTTTGCAGACTGCATTAATAGCTGCAGATGAAAAGCATTGCCTGAGAGACAGCTATTGCTATTATCTTTATAGGTATTTTATTTGGGCAAAATATTTTCCACCCCTAACTGCCAAGAGCTTGCAGCTTCAAATGGGAAGCAGAAAGCTTTATACTCTTTCTAGAGAAGCAGAGGCACACAAATCAAGCCCAATTCCTTTGGTCACAATGGAAATTTGTAGCT
Source organism: Haemorhous mexicanus (assembly GCF_027477595.1). NCBI lineage: Eukaryota > Metazoa > Chordata > Aves > Passeriformes > Fringillidae > Haemorhous > Haemorhous mexicanus. Next base: position 70,683,183 of record NC_082345.1, on the reverse strand, counting down.
AAATTGAGGATCCAATTTGCAAGTCAGTGTTTTAAGCACAGGCTTTTTCAGGTGTTCTCCCTGGACATTAAAGATTTAGTGGGAGTTTTCATGAGAGTGGATTCATGCCAATATCCATGACTAGAATTTTTCCCTTCCTCTCAAGTTGTGCAGGAAACTGTTTGCTGATAGTTTGCTGGCCTGCCTGGCACCCCAGAGGTGACCACAGAGGAGTAAAGCTGCACAGGTTGTAAATTATACAGACCCTTTCATGCTTTGAAACAGCAATCAAAATCTTACACAGCTTTTCCAACCATTTATTTGAATGGAAAGTGCACAAGAAAGAAATCCAGCACCTGCTGCAAGGTGCCAGAGGTTTAGAAAAGCCCCAGGGACAAAGCATGGCCATTCAGATGAGAGAGATCAAATTTTGAAACTGTGTCAATAGACTGGGGTATAAACCATCCCTATTTTGCAAAGAAGCTTCTTTTCATTGTCACTCTGACCAAGGGGCAAATCTGGCACAGTGTAAATTGTTACATCTAGCTGCTGTTATAAACACATTTCACACCTTTCCTCTTGGCTGCTCTTTCACCTCACCACCTCTTTCTCCCTATATCTTTTGTTTCTGAACTTCTTTTCCTCCATATTTCATTCCCAGTGCTGTTCTTCCTTTGAAATGTAGCTAGCCAAGCCCCATTCTGTTTGCCAGAATAATACTCAATGTCTGAATAATATCATTGATACTGAAGTATCAGTAAAATACTGAAACTGGAGGGCTCAGACTTCTGGCTCACTGTTTCAGACTGTTGGTTGATGTGTGTGAATTCCAGGAGACTGAATATCACTATATGCTTTATTTGCATGCAAGTTAACATTATCTTTGAAGGCTAAGGTCTTGGAGGTCAGATAAATATAGTAAGTAAGTGGATCTCAGCCAGGAACTCCAGGTGGGCACCAGTACAGGCTGGGGGCTGACCTGGGGGTCCCAGTGGCAGCAAGGAGCCCTTGTGGCCAAGAAGGCCAATGGTATCCTGAGGTGCATTGGGAAGACCAATGCCAGCAGGCTGAGGGAGGTGACACTGCCCCTATGCTCAGCCCTGGTGAGGCACATCTGGAGTGCTCTGCCCAGTTCTGGGCTTCTCAAGACAAGAGAGACATGGAGTTCCTGGAACAGGTCCAGAGAGAGTGACAAAGGTGATGAAGGGACTGGAGCATCTCTCTGATAAGGAAAGGCTGAGGGAGCTTGGTCTGCTCAAGTTCAAGAAGAGGCGGCTGAGAGGGGACATCATCCACATCTCTCAGCATCTGCAGTGAGATGTCAGAGGATGGATCCAGGCTCTGCTCGGTGGTGCTGAGCAATTTGACAAGATGCAAAGGGCAGAAATCAATGCCCAGGAAGAAACTGATGCCCAGGAAGTTCCTCCTGAACATGAGGAAGAACTTCTGTCCTGAGCAGTGACGGAGCACTGGAGCAGATTGTGCACAGAGGCTGTGGAGTCTCCCCTGCTGGAGATATTCCAGAAGTGTCTGGACACATCCCTGTGCCTGTGCTCTGGGATAAGCTTGCATGAGCAAGGAGGTTGGACCAGATGAGCCACTGTCGCCCCTTCCAACCTGACCCATTCTGTGGTGCTGTGATTCTGTAAAGAAATCTAGAGAGCTGAGAGAAGGAAGTCTAGGAGAAATACCCTTCTTTTTAGGGCAAGTGGGACTAGTTTTCAGGCAAGCTGACTGAAACATGTATTCTCATTTTATTGCTAAAAGCTGTGTGGACATCCAGTATAAATATAAGAAATGTCCTTTAGGTCCTTTAAATAAATAAAACATAAGAATAATAAAACAAAACCCACTTGTTTTGTCACAGTTACAAAATGAACAGGAGGGAGTAAAGAGTATTTACAGGCTTTTAATAACACAATGTTGTAATTTAGGTTTCCTTTACAAAATAGTGCCCAGTATCTACTATCTCATGATAAATAGAAGCTGTATCGCATGACACTTGTGAACAATGGGTGAAATGGATATTAGAAAAATCTCATTTATCTTCTGCTTTATTCTGTGATAGAGGTCCTTGTCACCATGGCTATTATGTGGCTAGCCCCAGAAAGGCCACGTCATTAGTTTTCTTTATCAAGATAGCAAGGTCTCCTTTAAAGGGACAGCACTTGGACTTTAGATTCAAATAGAAAATAGATTTCATTATGTGAATGTTCCTATCTCTGGTTTTGCTGCTTAAATACATAGGTTATTTCCCACAGCTGTCAACCAGATGAAATTAACACCCCTGTGTTGAGGAAGGTGCTCCTGGAACAGAAATTTAAAAAAATGGATTTTTATGAGCCGTTTGCTTGCATTTGTCTCATACATTTCTTTAGAGCTTGTGGCATTTCTTAGTTAAAAAAACACACAAAGGGGAAAAAATAAATGAAAGCATCTTTCTGTATATTCTGTAAATCTATTTTCCCTTTTGTCTTTTCCATTCACAAATACATCTTCCTCTTGTCTGACAACCACTTTGAAAACTTTCCTCTATTGCCACCAAAGCAACCGTGTGAGTGTCAACAAATCTGTAATGATTTAGACTATGTCAAAGGGAATGCAACGTTTTTGTCTCTTTTCAAAAATCTTAATGACAGGTAGATAAAGTTGGACAACACCATCTCTATTGGCTTTCTCTGAGTTTTGATGGGCATTTTTCATTGAACAAAAGAGCTTGCTCCCCTTCTGCAGCAGGCAAGGCAGGGGAAGAGTAGCTGCAAAATCTGATAGTGCCGCACAGTTGTATTAAGCATGTCTAGTTCTGTGCCTAATTAAGAACATTTTGAATTTAATGATATAGAAGACCAATGATTACAAAATAATGTTGTTTTTCCTTTGTCCTGAATGATGATATAATAGCAATTAACTCTCAGGATACTCTCCTAGCTTAAATAGGTGATTAAAAGCACCCTCTCATTTGCTAACTCAGTAGAGAAGAGCCTTAGAGGTAAAAGGACACTGGATCTGTCCATAGTATTAGCTTACTGTATAAATCCCAAAGACTTCTTTAACTGCATTTTAAATTAGGATAAAATTTTAAAATGAAAAAAAAAATTACATTACTACAGCATTTAGGTTAGGAATTTTACGGCACAAGATCAGGAAATGAAAAAGATAATAAGATTCCTTCAGTAATAATCCATATCAGGTGTGTGTATTCAATGAGTAATCTGACTGACAAATGTATCTGAATACATTGAAAATATCCTCAAAATAATGTGCCAACTACATTTGCTAGGAATTGATTAGGTATGGGGAGGTTGAAAATCCTATCTATCTTGTATTCACCATTTTGAAAGTTAAAGAATTGAAATGACATTGTTGTTTTTCCTTAAAGTTGTTGCATGTCCTACTACAAATCTTCTGGGAGTAGTTTATCTAGGTGTAATGTCCACTAAAGAAGAGAAGCAGTCATGTTCCAGAGGTTTGCTACCAAGAACTACTGAGAAAAAAGTAGAGGGTGGTACTTCAAGGAATTTTCCAGTTTAACATCAGAGTTAACAGGGGCAGAAGACACCAGAAAAGGAAGATAAAATAGATTACCACAGTGCTTGGATAGCCATGGACCCTGAGCCCCTCCTGTCTGGAGTCCCTTGTATAAATGACCTGCAGACTCTTAGATTGAACCACCAGTGCAGATCTCCTTGTTAGGCTGTTTATGCTAAAGTGAGTTTGTGCTCCTTCAATGCCAGTTTTGCTACTCCCTTACTATGGGTGATTTTCCTTTTGGAATTTGCTCAGTGTCTAGGAAATAAAGAAATCTGCGATAGGAATGGAAAATGAAGATTCTCTAGCACTTCTTTCCTTAGTCTGTTCCTACCTTTCTAGTCAAGCAGATGTTTTCTCAAGGTGATTCTTTAATTGTAGGGCCCTTAAAAGTCACATTCTTATTCCACTGGAGCACTGTCCACCCTTGAATATATTTTGTGTCAGCAAATGCTCTGTCACATCAGTAACACATTTCACATTTGTTACTACATTGTGTTGGTCAGCATGTAAAAGATAAGTAAAAGATGCACATGATCTGAAGAAATCAAGGAATTACTTGAACTTACAATCATTTGAAATTCCTAATGGAAATTTCCTTTCAAGGCTCTGAATATTAGTTTTGGCTCAGGCCAAAACCTCAACAGCAGTAAAAAAACAAGAGCCTGTAGGAGCTCTTGTCTAAACAGATAAAGCAAACTGGGGAATAAAAGCTGTGGAGGCAGAATACAGATGTAGAAAGATGAGAGGAATGGTCTAACAAGTAAAGATGATGGCAAAGCTGGGAATAGAATCAGCTCCACAAACTCTCAGGTCAGGGCAAAATCTAGCAGGTTTGGTGTGTAGCCATACTGGTAACCTATTGAATATGTTGATCTATCACAAGAAGGTCAAGAATGGGAGGGGAAAAAAGAAATCTAGGTTTAGAACCACTTGTTTAAAATAATAATGCCATTGCATGGTGGGGAGGATATTTTAAAAGTCACTATTACCAATATATTGCATATATTGATCACCCCCATGGTCCAGATGACCACCACACAGACCAGATCATGGAAATACCATAAGTACTCATTACACAACAAATCTTTATTTACCTTTCAGAATATTAGATTGATCTCCTCTGAACTTTGGACTTTTAACAATCAGAAAATATTATTGCTTCTCATTCAAGGCAACTGCAGACATACCAGGGATACTGCTGATGGAAAGACCATGACCTTATTTATTATACCACCTGTGTACTCCTGAGAACCCTATAATTGAAACATTACACGTTGACTCACCTTTTTCTCATGATGTATTGTAACTTCTCAAGGCTAGAGTTTTCAATCATGGGTTTTCAGAGTTATATGAGTGAAACAGATTTTTAATCTATTCTGCTATGAGACAAGCTGGTTCTTCTCAAGAAACTTTCACTCTTTCCCAGTTATTTTTCATTTCATCAAAATGAATGTTCTAAAAATTCCTTTTTCTCCTATAGTCCTGTTTATTCTTCAATGAAATTTTGCTACAAGGTTTTCTATTAACCAGGTAGGGTTCAATAGTGTAGAGGAGCCATTAAGGACTCCAGCACTGCACATCCTGTTCCCCCCTCCCTTAAAGACTCCGAAACTGATACATAAAGTAATCTTAATGATAACCAGACAATGTTTTTGAGCTTCTGATCACCATGGATTTTTTTTCCGCATTTCATCATTTAATGCTTGTTAATTGCCAGTTAAAAACCCTGCTGAAAATTATGTCACCTCCTGTAGGAATAGCTGGGGATGCTACCAGAAGTTATAGAGGAAGCTACTCACAGGTAAGAAGGTTACTCTTAAGTGTCTCAAACACTTTGATCTACTAAGGTAGATCAAGATAAGGAATTATTATTGACAACCATTTTGACTGGAAATATTTGATTCCCTTAATTCTCTGAAAAAATCTCTTATTTTTGAGAAGGGGCATGTTATTCCTCACCTAAATTTCCTGGCATCATTTCCAGCTTCTTTCCGCTTGATAAAAAAGAAGTTCTAGAAGACTGCCTCCATATTTTGCATATTTAAATAATGAATGTCTACTGAAAGAATGCACAAAAATTATTCTTGGCTTTAGTTACTAGAGAAGTTAACATAAGCTACTTAGATTACTATTATAAAATGTTATTCAAATGTTTTTACTAATGTAAGACCATATTGAGAGCTTGATCATGAATGGCTTTTGTTCTTCAAGTTCTTCTTGACCTGCATAATCCTTTGGTTTAAATTCTTGAGGGGAAATAAAAGCGCATTAAAGAAATCATGCTCTGTATACAAATAATTTTTCATTATTTGCATAATGAAGGAGTCTTCCTTCCTATTATGCACTGATTTCTTCTTACATTGAAATTTCTTCACATCCAAAAAATATAGAAACTTGAGTCACCAAGGTCTGAAGTTTGACAATGTGTTAAAGTATTTTTACTGCAGTAATTTAATGTAGGCTGCACCAGTTGCTACTTTTTCTGTCGACCAGAAGATTTTTCCAAAAGGAAAAAAATACACCCTGCCTCTTTTGCTGGCCCATGAACAATTTCTCAACTGCTTTCTATTTAAAAAAAAAAAAAAAAAAAAGGATTTAAGAAAATAAAAGCTGAAGGGAAGTCTAAGACAGTAACAGAGAAATCCACATTCTGCTGAAGAGATGACAAGGTATTTCAAATTTAGAAGAGTACTCTACTAACAAAGTAGCAAAACTGGACTGACGAAAGGCAGGAGACCATTAGCATGTCCATGGTGGCATGGAAATCCTTCCTGTCACAGAGTGCCCCTTTTAGCCTTCTAGAGTTTATCCTGCTTAACACTGTTGGTGACTGTTCTGCTGTTAGTGATGAAGTTAATGGTTCTGGTATCATCAGTTAATCAGGAGAGATTCCCATTTTCAGATATCCATATTCATTCTCGTAGGCGATTATTCTCGGGAGCTTTATCATGGTTTGTAGTCATCAGCTGATGGTAATTACAGAAGAAAAATATTTCAGATGAAAGAGAGATGGAGATTGAGTGGATTGAGCAAGGTCACTGAAGCGATTTGGGGATTACTTTCCCAGTCCAATTCACATCTCCCATCTCTCAAAACATATTCATCTGCAGGATGTATTCTTCCCTTGAAGACACGAGGCATAAATATTACTGCACAACTTTTCCTTTACTGTGGGAGTGTGGTAGTGTACTGCCACCCTCTGCTGGAATATACATGGACCAAGCAATTTCTCCACCTCCCCATACCTATTCAGAAAGAACAGCAGGGATTGTGTTGTATTTTCTGGTTGAATAAAGAAAAAAACTAAAGAACATGGCAGGCCAACTTGATATTAAGCTTTAAAAAAATCAGAATTTGTTTGTAATCAGTTTTATTACAAGACTGTTGTATACTGAGTACATTAAATTCAATTTCTACCACTCCTACAGAGGAATTTGGTCAGGCAGCTTTGACATTACTGGTTGCAGAGTTGTGATCCTCCAGGGATTCAACTTTATAATCATGGTGAATGCACTCAGACACACTTCCAGTTGACTTTCTGCAACACTTTTAAACTCTTCTAGAGAACCCTTAAAATCAGAAAGAGACACAAGATCAGCTACTGTCCTTTCTTTGTCTGAACCGAGGTCTATCTGGTATTACTCAGGTTATAAGCCAGAATTTCCTACTTTGTTACAGTGGAATCAGTCTTTTGAGTTACAAAGGCAAACAAAGAGTGCATTGAGATGTGCAACAGTAAATTATTTAAACAAGATCCAGAGAACAACTTTGCTTATATATGTTTTCTCCAAAGAGGTACAGCAAGGCCATTTTCAAGTGCAAGAGATAGAAATGGGCACCTCCATTTCTGTTTGCCCCTTTGGTGGTTTGCATTCAGATGAACAATGCTCAGTCCTGTCTGAGTACCTAACTTCTCCAAAATATTCAACACCAACACATTGAAAACCACAATATCACTCTGAAATCTTACTTTTCCATCATCACTAATGTGCAGGATGAGTTCAGCTTCTAAAAAAAAAACCAACAAAAACCTGTGCTATTAAGATTAAATTCTGACCATATGGGAGTTACAAGAAGGTCTCAGCACAGGAATATTCCATCATGTTAATTGATTACTGCAATATGCTGCACATGAGGGGAAGGAAGGCAAAAGAATGTTATGAAGATGTTCCAGCAGGTCCCATCTTTGAGTAATGCAGATTACTGAGGATTTATTGCCAAAGAATTTACTGCTTTTATTCACATTTGGCTCTGATTTAAGGATCTGATCCAGACTCTTGAAACAAATGGTAGACAAAACCTTGACTCTACTTGAGCTAGGATCTTTACAAAATGAAGTTAACTGCTAAAAACAACAGTTAGTTTATTGAGGGCAATCAGATTTTTGCACCTGGCACTCCACAGCTCTTGAACAATGGTGACTAAAACAGTTCTGTGCTAGGATACTCCCATGACCACAGTCTGTGAATGACCACCTAAGGTTTTTTTACTTTTTATTTTAAAACTTGAAATCATATTAAGTAAATAAAAATAGAAAACATTAGTTAGGAGTAATCCCTATCCACAAAGTGTTGTTCCCTTTAATTTATTTCAAATCCTGGTTTCATTCATTATTATTTCCATCCAGAAATGTCTTCCTTCTGTGTTCAAACCTTAGCTATAGCCAGGAAAAAAAAAAAAAATAGAGGCAACTATTGTGTAAGCAAGGGAAAAACCATGACAGTTTGGGAGGGAAAGAGCAGCATAAGGAGAGAGTTGGGTTAACATTAAAGCTCTGCATTTCAACGTCTTCACAATAATTTGGAATTTAAAATCAATTCAAATTACTAACGTGAGAGAGCTTTCAATGAAATCAGGGGGACTGGACTTATGAGGCTTCTGTACCATAAACTGAAGCTTAACTGCATTACTGTGGTGAAAGTGCTGAATTAAAGGGAGTCAGAGGGGGGACAAGGGAGGAGAGACAAGAGGTCTCGCCTCTAAAACCTCTATAAATCTAACCTCCCTCCTTCCTGCTGACATCATTAGATTCCTACTTTGCCACTGAATAGTCTCAGGTATGGCTTTAGCATTTGACAAATGATGGCAATTTGAGGGTTTTATACTTGTGGATACATTGTAGGACTTACTGTGGGACTTAAAAGCATTTTTCTTGTAAATCAAATATTACCTTGGAAAATAACAATACTGGCAAATGAAACCAGTGAGGTGCCACTCAAAGCTACAGTCCTACTTTAGTCATGTTGCTCTTTGAGAATCTAAAGCTTTTAATCATGCCAGGTTGCCACGTTTTGGTTTAAAATTCATGGGTATTTACAGATATTATTTTGGCCACTGGAGAGTTCACTTCCTAATACAATAGAGATTCTATTAAAGTCATGGAAATTTTTGCAGTATTATTTTTTTGAATGCACTACAATGACTGCAAAGCTCAAACATACCTGAGTTCATATGTGACAAAGCTATTGAAAAATGGACTTAATTTGCAATGATTTTGTGTATTTTGTTCTTCTATATTTGGTCTGTGTGCTGTTTATTAGGAAGTTATTCAGTATAAAACCAGAATATTTTGATTGCTTATATCTTCATAGCAATAGCTTGTGTTGATTTTTCTATTAATGTTCTACTTTTGAATTAATAATTAAATAAATTACTTAATACATCTATGCTATTTTCAGTATCCACTCAAGGCCAATGTGGTCTTATCAGAGGATACAGGCCAACAACTAACTGCTTAGTGATTCATTCAATAAGGTAATTCTTCATTTTCCAGATGAATTATTGAGTAAATACCCATGAGATACCAGTCCAAACTATAAAACCAAGGCCATTAGAACCTAGTCTTGGGTTTTTTTCCTCCTGGCTTTCAGGAGAAGCCTAAGGGCTGGCAGCAAACATTAAGGGTAAGTTCTGTTTCCAACCTCTCCTCTGCATGATGCAGTTACCTGGCATTGGGAAGGTTTAGCAAGCAAGAGGGGCAAATAATATCTATAGCAGACAATTGTAACCAACAAAATCAGAAAATGGCACCAACTACTTGCTGTTGGAAATAACCACTGCAAAGATGTGCTTTACTTTCATGAGCAAGCCTGATTTTACAGAGTGTACTGCATGAAAGCCTAAGCCTTTTGAATATTCCTTCAGCAGTAATATTCCTCCTGTTGACAAATCTTTTAAATACCTTAGGCAAGCATTACTTCATGCAAATCAGATTTTCAGAGGTGCCGTGTGAGAACAAATGCATCAGACCCAAATCCACTGGGATGCCAGGATAAACCCATGTTACCAAATCATGGGAAGATCAGAACTGGTTTTAAGCAGTCTTCCTGGAATGCAGATTCATTTCTCCATAACACCATTTCCCAGACAGATCTATTTCTGAGTATCAAGTTTTTAGTTCATCTTAGTTTGTATTTCTGAACCCATGACTGTCAGCCACATATTTGAAAAGCCATCTATTTCTCAGGCATTTAAACTAACCTGTTCATGGATATGCATGGCTTGTAAACCTCCTTCCATATACCAATCTTAATGAGATTTTGCTCTTCAGCCTTCCAGTTATGGGCAAAACAATCTGGTTTTGTGACTCTGGTGTGTCTGCTTCGAATGTGAAATAGGCTGGCAAGTTTCTGTCTCTCATTTTTGTATCTGGGTGAAAAATTACGTTATGCACAGAGAAGCACAATTTAAAATCAATAATAAAAATACTTTCATCTAACTTTTCTGGATTTCATTTATTTTCAGGTGTGTGTAAGGATAAAAAAATTTACCAGAGTGCCAGTCTAGAAAAGGGAGCTCAAAAAAAAAAAAAAAAAAATCCCTATCTAATTGTTAATAGCAATTGTATCCAAAGTAAATCCCATTTAATATGGACTAGAGGATGTATAGGTAATTTCCAATTTAGGCAGAATGCCAAACAGCACAATAGATTTTATATTTCTCTCCAGGTGTGTAAATTGTTAATTAAACAAATTCAATTAGTTAAGTGAAGTATAAAGGACTGTATCCCAATAATGCTCAGCATTTAACCTTTACCTCTAGCTATGGATTATTAGCAGTGTGAAATGTCTTTTGTGCAGCCTGAGAACTCATTCCTGGGCTCCCAGGGTGCTGGCTGTGGACATGCTGATGTGTCTGCCTGTGCCCAGGGGACTGCAGGTGGCTGCCACACTTCTGGCCAGCTGACACATGTAATCTGACCTTCTGCACACTGCACTCTTGTAAAAGGAGGAAAATACTCTTAAATCACCATCAGGACAGATTAACACATTTTAATTTGCATTAAAGCTGTGCTTAGAGTCAAATTCTGTGAAAGTTTCTCAAAGAGCCTTCATTCACTGGCAGCAGCATGTGAGCATTGGACCTGATGATTTCAAGAGGTTCCTTCCACCCTACTTTTTTCCCTGCAGTTCTAAGAATTATGTAATTGAGTGACTAAATTGAATCAAAGATTCTCAATCAGTGAGCTCTGATAGCCAAAAGTAACCAGACTATCTCAGCTGGACATTACAGTGCATCTTAGAGTTATAGACTAAAGGTTGGGAAATATCTCTGAGATCATCGAGCCCAACCTTTGAGCAAACAACACTGTGTCAACTAAACCATAGCACTTAGTGCCATGCTGAGTCATTTCTTAGACACTCCCAGGGAGATAGTGAGTCCACCACTTCCCTGAGCAATCCTTTCCAGTGCTTGACCACCATTTCTGTGAAGAAATTCTTCTTGATGTCCAATCTGAACCTCCCCTGGTGCAGCTTGAGACCATGTCCTCTGGCATCACTGGTGCTGCACAGGGTTCTGGTGAAGGAACTCTTGAAGGGAAAGGGATTTCAGGCATCAATAAATAACTATGGTGCCAACACAAAGGGGTTATCTTGAAATACCTATAGCCCAGACTAGCTAACCTGTTATGTCCCTGAACTGCATGAAGCTTTTAGTGCTGCTGAAGAATTTCTTAAAGCTCACCTGGAGCAAGAATAAATTGTTGAAGAAGGAGATATGGGAATGGGATATTACAGAGCTCACTAGTGAGGTAGTGGTTGTAGCCCCAAGCTTTATAGGTTTAAATCTCCAGATTTGTTATTGGACTGTATCTGTTGTTTTATAATGACATGATGATTTTTCTTCACAGACTGGTAGTCTCAGACAGTTCGGAGCAAAAGTCTGACTCTGTTTGTCTGAACTGTGAAGGTTGGTTCAAACCCAGGAATTTTCTGATCAGACAGACTGAGAAGCCCAAAACAGACAAACTAGAAGTCAGATGACACAGAGGGCTTAGTCCTGGACCACTTCCTTATCTCATAATCTTTGAAAATTACAAGTACACATGCCCTACAAAGCTAAACCAAATTAAAATGGTTTTATTATTGATTTAAAAGATTCTAAAACCTCAGAATCAGATGCAGAACACTCACAGAGTGTGTCACAAATTGAATTCATTCTTTTCAAAGAAATGTTTCCATTCAGGAAAAGAAAATCAATTTTTTGAATGTATTAGGCAGACAGATCAATTTGTTGTAGAGCTGTTGTTCAAGGAATCCTCAGAGTCTCAAATTATCCAGGTTTTAAAAAAAATTGATCTAATTTAATTTTTTAAATATGTAGATTATGCTTTCATCTGATTTCTGATGTGAGTTGGTCAAAGACTGGGACTGCACCACAGGAATCAGTTCACAGATGGTTTGTGGGGGCTTTTATTTATCTTGGTTTAACCTTCATTATGGTGGTATTGAAGAGCCCTTTTGAGAGCCTGGTTCTGTGTGGGCAGGCAAGGAAGGGGATGGACCCTGCAGGACTTGAAAGGGCACAGCAGGCAGACAGGAGGCAAATGGGAAAGACAAGAAATGGATACACATGAAGTGAACAGTCAGTGGGGGAGGAAAAAGGACTTTTGGTTCATGGCTCACTTAATTAATCAAGGCAACAGCACACAGGCACCACACCAGAAGATTTAATTTTGGGAAATTTTCAAGCCACAACAGTGCATACCCAAACATAAAAATATAAAAACCCCACCAGTCTAAAAAACATATGCCAATAATTCTGAGGTTAATATTACTTTTTCAGTAATAAAATCCTTGGTCGTTTCACCCTTGTTTTTGGCATGCTCATCTTGGATCACTTCAACGCAAACAGCAAAATTCTAAACATTTGTGATGTTTGTCACAGTTTACTTTGCATTTTGGGACTTCCTATCACCAATGTTTAGCTGAGGATTTTCATGGACTGCATATTCAAGTAGGATTATGCTTTCCCTCTCCTAAGTCAGAAACCTAAAGCTGATGACTGTGGCAGCCTGAGAGTCTCTACATCACTGTCAAACTTCTTTCCCACATGATCTGAATCTGGAGAGCAGGTGCAAGGCTACTCTGTATTTAGATGAATGAATGGAAATTCTCTGCTTTAAATATTTCACATTGACTGAACAATAGTGATTTTTCTGTGTTGCTCATACCCAAATGCTATTCAATCCCTACATTCTCCTAAGTAGCCATTGGTTCTGGTACCAAAACTTCTTTTTCAAGAGGGATTAATGCCATCCCTGGAAGCATTCAAGGCCAGGTTGCTCTGGACTCTGAGCAGCCTGATCCAGTTGAAGGTGTCCCTGCTCATTGCAAAGAAGTTGGAGCAGATGAATTTTAAAAGTCCTTTCCACCCCAAACCATTCTGTGATTCTAGAATATAATTTTCTTCAATGAAGCTCCACATCAGTCACCATAGGAAAAGTAGCAGCACCTACCTCTCAGTACATCAATAATTTTCTTTCCTTGCAGCTGTGATGGGCAAGGACTGTGTAGGACCTGGGTTATGGCTATCATCCTCTGTAGCTACATTTTTCTTTGAAAGAAATAAAATTCCATCATTTCATGACACCTTTTGAGTTTCATGGTGTTGGCAGCATGATAAGGTTTTGCTTTCTAAACACAGAGTAGACACCTCAAGTGAGTATTAATAACCTGCCTAATGTTTTTATCTCATTCACATATAAGCACAACTTTGAGCATGCAAATAACTTTTTGAAGTTGGTGGGAATTTGCCTGTGACATCCTACATTTGCTTTAGCCCAATATGCATTATTGGGGCACCTAATGATTTTTGTCCTGACCATTTTAATGCCCATTCTAGCATCTGTCATGCATGAAATTCCTCTTACTGACACACTTTTGTGGATAATCTGGCATTTAACTCCTATCTTTACTGAGTCAGGTGCATTTTGCTTTCATCTTTATTCTAAGCCAATATGGTATTTGCTGATTACCTTTATCAATCTCCCTGTGCTAAATTTGAGTATATTCACTGAACAAACTGCACTATAAACAACCTGTTTGGTATGTAGATAAGAACTGGATCCTTGTAATCCAAAATTGTTATTACTTCAGGCCCCAAAAGTGTAATTTAAGATCAAAGCTTGAATTGGTATCATAAATGCAATTCAAATAAAAGGAAAACCTGAATGATTTTCAGATAAATAAAATCAGGCTAAATAAATGTAAATCTATAACAATTTAGCTCACATAATTTAGTGTATTTAATTTAATTTTGTATTTTTCTGTTAGATCTACAAACAGAAAGAACTCAAGTTGTTAATCAGCTGAAGAGGTGAGAGCTGAGAGTACAAGTTTTTCCTAGTACTTCAGAATTTTACATCACTCAATTTTTCTACTGTATGTAACAGTATATAATATAATATAACATAACATAACATAACATAACATAACATAACATAACATAATATAGCATAACATAATATAACATAACATAACATAACATAATATAATATAATATCATGTATATTCTAACTTGTAAAATCTTCTTTACTGCAGTTTCACACATTCTTTTGTATGTTTTATTTTCATTTACACAATTTTCATAGTTCATGTCCATTACTTCTTATAACTTCAATACTCATTGTTTTACTTGTTTTAGGTAAAAGCAATTTAAATCATACATACAAAAAAAGAGCAGGATTAGCAACAAAATATTTTTAGGTAGTAAGGAAAAAAAAAAAGTCCTACAGTTTGATATGAATCTAAATGTTGCTAATCAATAAAACATACATGATGGACCAGCTCTATAAACAGCCCCAGTATATTTCTCAGTGTTTTGAATATAATTTCTGCATTTTCTTGTTTTCCCTTAAATATAGAGTCATGCATGCAACTTTAGTTTAGTCTACCTATGATCATGCAAATTTGCCAACAGAATTTAATAAATAACTGAAATGGAATTGTATACTCACAAAGGTGGTTAAATTTTACTTTTTCTTTCTGTAATAAAGGTTTAATTACATTTACAAGAGCTAAAGAGCTCGAAGAAAAGTGAGAGCTAATATAAATATTTTCTTGATCATCATTTGATAAATACATATTTTTCTTCTTTCCTTAGATATTCAGCTCTTTTCAACAGAATAGCAAGGAGTAGGTAAGTTACAATGATGAATTATTCTTTCTAGTTGCATGTTCTATTTATAGCCTTTTCATTCATTAGAGATTTTAATTTGTCTAGGGTTTGCTAGTTTTCACACTCCCATGTATTTTTTATGAAATAATTTATTACAATCTATATTTCTTTCTTTTCAAAATTATAATCCAATTAATTTCTCAGTAAACAAGAATTCGTCCTTTTTATGAACTACCAGCCAAAGCAGTTTCTGATTAGACAAGCTAATTTTGAAAGAACAGATAGAATGAAGCAATGAACTGGATAGAAATAATAATGGAGCATACCTTGTTAGATAACAAATGGAACAGACTTTGGAGACAATTAATGCATGACTTACTTAATGCTGAGGTAGGTTATACAAATTTTGTCTTATTTTTCTGCTGCTATAAATCATAGCTAGTTTCCTTAAATAACGTGCTCTAATCACCCAGGTTACATCATATTTCTGTAAATAACTGCTGTGTTCTTTACTGGAAACCCCAGAACCCTTTTTAGGAAGGCATGTATGTATTTATATATATATAGATATAAATATAGACAGATCAATTGATTGATCCAGTAAGAGAAACTGGTCTAACAATGTTTGGGATTAATTTTGCTGGGAAATACTTGGCAATTTCATCCACTGGATAAATATTATTTTTGTACTTTGAGTTTTTAAATGAGTTAGACTGAGAAGTCATTGCTTGCTGGGGCTGATTCTGTTTCAAGTCTTATGCTAAAGTAGCACTTTTTATTGAATCTGTTGAGAAGAGAGGTGTGTCAGGCCTTGTTCCTCAATTTCCTGCACTTGAATAAATCCTACCTCCTTGAGTCTGAGGAGCAGCTCTTTGCAGTCCAGTTGGAATAGGATAAGGATGAGATCAGTTATAAATATGAGAAAACATCTTTCCTCACCAGCATTGCATCCAACTCAAGTTTGAGAGCCATTAAAAAACTTCATTTTAAATGTGTGCTGTTAAAGATATTAGCAGGAAGGTAGCAAAAACCACCAGTCTCATGAACAGTTAGTCTTTAGCCTTGAAGAAGGGAAAGGAATCATGAGTCTTTACCTTTTTCTGCAATCCTTGTAGGTACCCACATTATGCAGATTACATTGTTTTCATAAGTTCTATGAACTTGTAAGAGTTCCCTCTACTCCTGTTTGTGCTGCAAACTTCAGTTTTACCTAATGCTTTAATAACAAAAACTTCTGCTGCTGGGGGTGGTGTTTCTGGAGAAATAAAACCAATCCTCCTAAATGTGTGAATGGGTTTTATTACAAAAGCACAAACCCATTCCATCTGTGTTTCTTCCTTCCTGCTTTTATTTTTTAGCACTAATCACATGGATGGTGGTATTTCTTGGTGAATGGTAACCTATCTGTAAGCACAGCATATAGTGATTTTTTTTTTCTTCCTCTTATTAACTTTCTTTCAGAGATTACTCTGCCAAATCCCTCTTGTCTCTCCTGTCTGTATCTGAAATCATCTCTAGCAGCCTTCTCTCTCTTACACAAATTGAACCTTAGTACTGATCCAGTAAAATAACTTCATAGTTTCAACATCCTACTTTACTTATGAATCCTTGCCTAATTCTGCATCATTTCTCATCTCCTCTAGTCATAGTTTTCCAATAAGGACTTTTGATTTCCTCTTGAGAGTTCCTAGCTTGCAAGAAAGTCCTTTCCAAGATCATTACCTTTCAGGCCTTGTGATTTCTCTTAGAGTACCCACTCCTGTCCTGTGACTATCCAATTTACCAGTGGAGATTATTTTTATATAGATTAGAGCCCTTCTGCCTTTTAGAAGTCCTTAAAATGTCAGAGAACCACTCTGCCAGAGAACACACAAATGTAGTTACAACTGAATGACAAGTGTTAATAAACATGACCAAATCTAACTTGGCCTGCCTGCTCCCTCTCATTCTATATGTGTTCAGTTAAGAACAGAAGGTAAAGATTAAAGAGTCATCTAGGTTAGTGGAAAGATGGGTCACAGACAAGACAGCCATTGCATGTTCTATTTGTACATCCTATTTTCATTTCCCATGGGACCTGTTGCCAGAAAAAGCCTTCCTATGTCTCAATTAGATCCTCCAGATTCTTCATACTCCAGTAAAATGTGACATAATTTAGTAATAGCTGCAATGTGGCCTTCTATTTGGGTATTATTTTCTTCCTGGCCAGATGTAGGCCAGGGTTTGGCGCTGCTGCAGAGCAAAACATTTAGCACACAGACAGGTTGTTCTTTAAGATTCAGCTCTCTTAGGATGTGCAATGAAGGGATAGAGACAAGCCTTGGAGCATAGACTGAGTCTCTCACATGGAAACACCAAGGCTGAGGTGCTGCCCTTTTAGCCTGAATAAGTTGGAGACAAGGGTGGAAAGACACCTGAATGCAGGAACCAGGGTGATGGGAGAGCAAGAACCATTCTGAGGAGGGGAAAAATTGGTGGAGGCAGATTGTAACAGGAACCAGCAGTGATTTCAAACAATTATTGCATCAAAGCTCCTCCAGCATAGGCTGTGACAGGGGCTGGGGACCGGGGAGCTCTCTGAGGAGTGATGGTGAATGATCTAGCCAGGAGACAATGAAGATTTCAAGGCTTGCCTGTATTTCATTGCATAGCTGAGTAAAATCAGCTAATTTCCTGGGAAATTGTTCTGTATTGATGAACCAGCTTTTTCTGTAGGAAGAGAAATAGTCTGTTGATTATTTTGACCATCCTAACTTTCAGATCTTGTGCTATTTCTCTCTGCTCCTTGACATGCAGGAATTGTCATTTTTAGTTACATTTGCACATTTCCTCAACACTGGCTGGAGGCCATAGATTACAGCACAAACAGCCATAGAAATTGAGAGATTTAGGATGGTTTTTGTTTCCTATCTAATTAATGAACCCCCTAACTAATGCTGCCAGAAATTGAGACTGTCACATGACTGATCAATCCTCAAAAATTGAACCATAATGCAACATTTCAATGCTGATATGTTCAACATGTTTCAATATATTTTTTGGTATTGCTGGCATATAAATATACCACAGCAAAACTTTAAGTTGCTAAGTGTGGATGGTTTATACCCAAGCAAAGTACAATCACAAGAGCTGACACTGCTCTCCACTCTTTTGTGGCAAAGCTGATTTAAATTTAAGTTTAGTTCGTACTTTTTAATTTATTTCTCCTTTTAATTTCCTCTTTTCATATTATGGGAAAATTATGATCTTATGAAGCTGACATTAAATGATCAAACAATATTGAACAACCTAATGAAAATCTTAAGCAAAAGTCATTGTGAATTAGGTATTTGCTAAACTGACAACACAAGCCTTTGTAAACCTGATATTGTTCTTATGTAAACTCATGAATGGAGACTTTCTCAAATAAATTACTTAATAACATCAGAGTCATTGGCTGAGTAAATATATCCCAGGGGCGCATACTAAGATTCCTGAATTTAAATGTTGAATAGAACTTCATATTTGTCACCTTTACTAACGAGTTTTTCCTTATGAAATCATTATTAGCATGAAAAAGTTAAATTTTGTATCTAATTTCTTGAATTAATGCTGTTTGAAGACCCTAAGGGTTTGAAAGTTCTTTCACTGGAATTCATCATTTACATAATTTTCATAGCCCCAACACTTTGCTCTCTGCTATGAATGCACATTGTGGGGTTTTTATGCATTAAAGCAGCAACTTCTATTTTTCTCCACACAAAACAATTAAGAGAAGAATAACAGGTAATAAACATTTTTAATCTTTAATATTACATTAACAGTGAAGTGCCATATTTCATGCTTTCACAGCCACATTGCATGCTGAATGATGCATTTTTGGTCCCTCACTATGAAGATATTTGATTAGAAAAGAAAAACAATTGAGTTATTTGAGATCAGTGGAGCTTTCCATCATTTCCTGCTTGAGAAACTTGTGAGTGCACAGCAGCATGGCCAGATTTTTAAGCAGACTAGACCATATTTTCTCAACTCTACATTATCATAGTTCAGCCATGATCTATGAATGTTTACTTGATTTTTTTTTTTTTGTTGTTGCTAATATAGCTTATTATATGGGAGATTTATTCTCTTTTAAGCTGAACCCAGCGCTGCACAGTTTCTGACCAAAATCTCTCTTGATGTTAACCTCTCTTCTGCCTACTGTTATTAATAATAATTTTTATTACTGTAGGTCTCTTGCACTCGGGGTCATGGACATATGGTAGAAGTAAGAGATATGGGTAGGATGGAACCAAAGTAAAAAACAAAATTAGCAGCAGAGATTTAATATCTGCATCCTTTGGGTTTAGCATAACTGCAAAGGAAACGTGACAGTCCAGAGAGTGTTTTGTACAGAAAAACTGAACTTATCTCTGTGTCAGGGCTAAACTTGTTTGGAAAAAGCCTACAAATAATCTTTATCTGGTAGACAAATATATTATAAATGGGGGAACAGATTATCTGGTAGACAAATCTGTTCCCCAATTTAACAATGTGCATAAGAATTTTTATTGTTATCGTTGCCATTATTATTATTACTACTATTATTATTATTATTATTATTATTATTATTATTATTATTATTAGTCCTGTCTGTGCACAGTGAAAACACTAATGTAAATGATTCATTCTGGTTTGTGGCAAACTTTTGGTAAGGATTCAATGGGAGATGAAGATTCCACTCTTAGGTATTCATTTCTCAGCCCACTCTGGGTATTTAAGAGGCCATTGTACCCACATGAATGAACTGACTTTACCAAATGCTTCTCCCTTGGCTGGGGTGGGAACACATTTAATAGGATTACTTCTATATTTTCAGTATTTAAAGTCTAAATCTGAAGCCAATGGTGATCTTTGAGTTTGATTCTTTTGCCCATATATTCACATCTAGTACTATTTAGGAAACCTAGTGTCATGTACTCATATAATAAAAGAATTTATGCCACCTTCTTACAGCAGCCCCCAGAATTAGTCTCTACTATCCCAGCTCAAAATTAAGAAGCAGATTCCTGTAGTTTAAACTGAACATAATTTACCTTGCATTTCTAAATGCAATGCAATGAGGTGAATACTGACTCTTTTTAAAGCCAGTTTATTGTGTGTCTGATATCCTCCAATCTTCTTCAAAGTTTATGTAAAGAGCACACCCTTGATTTTCTATGGAAGTAAAATCACACATTTGTGTGTTTTCTCCAGTCACAAAACATATAGAAATATCTTCTTGGTGCATTATCTAGATTATTCCTGTTGTTTTCCAACAGCAGCTTCTAGTGTCACGTTATGTGCTAATCTTGATGCTCTTCCCATAGAGAGACAGTACCAAAGAGTGCCAGAGATGGAAAATAAAGAATATTCTTGAATGTATAGTTAACTATTAAATCCAGATGTTACAATTTTTGCTGATCAGTGTTTGATGTAGGAAGGTCTTAAATCAAACACTGGCAGAGAATGAACTAATGAAGCCCTGTAAGTCTGCCTTTTAAACATCAGCAACTTCCCTTCAAACTTTGTCCAACATCTTCTCTCTGGACAAATCACTCTACTTGACAGAGTGGAGGAAGTCCAGTCTGTGTGATCAACTGTGCACAGTTTTAAATTCCTACAAATCATGTTAGTGCTTTGAAAACATGTGGTACTGCAGGAATGAGCCATATCAAAGTTATTCATTTTGGACTCCAAATGAACAACCTCAGAACAGCTTGTTGGAAGCCCCTGGCACTTAGTTACAGTCAAATTTGATGATGGCTTGTAATGTGCATGTCAAAACGAGGTCAGCCATTTGAGGCTGCTCACTACCAACCTTCCCTTTCCGTGAGCCAAATCGCTGCCCAGATGCTCGTCGAGCCTCATTACCATAATGCCAATGTTATCCAGGTTCAAATGTGGGGTTTGCTGCTGCTCCAAACACACACTAAAGCCACTGAAAAATTCCATCAAGGACTGCTATGCTGCTTATGGGTGCCAAAATTCAACTGGCTCAGAATTTTGAGGGATTTTGAGTCGTTAGCTCTGTCCTAGCTGACTGTGTTGTAAATTCTGGTTTGTGAGATATCAGACATTAAATTAATCTAGATGTTTGGGCTTGTTTGGCAATTTCCAACAGCTAAACCCTGAAACCAGCACTTTTCAAAATTTTCCATTAATTTCTGTGGACTCTGGACACAGCTGTTGGAAAACCAGCACCCAACATCCATTGCCCTACTAGGATTCACCACTGTGATGATGTGCTCTTCAGGCATAATTGCTTGTCTCTGACTTGCAGCATCTCCTGGTAACCCAGGCAGTCTCCTTCTTTATCCATTCCAACGAAAATGGGGAAAAAGTGAAAGAAAAGCGCTCATGAAACTCAAATTAAAACATGTGACTCAAATATTTATCCCATAGCAAGGTTTGACTGATTATAAATCAAAACTACTTGAACTGACTTTAGGATTTCATGAAAATATATTGCTGCTTTGTGAACCAAAGCTATGAAAAATATGACTAATGATACCAAGACAACAGTAGCTAAGTAATCATATCTGTTTATCTATTCTAGCTTGAATAACTCAGAGACGTGTTCCATTTCACTACAATTAGTGCACTGATTTTGTTGACTTAAGTTTCATCTATCTATCTATCTATCTATCTATCTATCTATCTATCTATCTATCTGTCTACCTGTCTATCTATCTATCTATCTATCAATCCATCAGAAGATCTTGAAGGCATACAAAACCTGAGTTTCATTGAATCATCCCACTATTTTCAGCTTTTTTAAATGCATTTACTAGAAAGAATGAAAAAATATCTCATTTATTAAAATTTCTCTCACTGTTGCATTTTTCCTTTTTGCACACTAGGACCTTGTAATGTTACTTCTACAAAACACAAACTTCTCAGGAAATTTTACTCGTTGATATAGAATTGCATCATAAGTTGGAGGAGAATATTCATGAACAGAAAACACTATTATTTTTTCTATGTTGTTTTCCTGTCATTTTGACCTTCTCAGATTTTAACTTTCTTCTCTTTAGTTTTTGATTATCCTTTCCTTAGTTTGGATACACAGTAAACTTCCCCTTGTCATTTATTGTCACCATTGTCATTTCTCTTGTGTGACACGCATTTTGTCTTTCCTTTATTCAGAAAAGAGAAGATAGATGGTCAGGAAGGATTTCTTTTATTCTTATTGTTTTATTTTTGTAGCATGTAACTTCATTTTTTTTTAGTGGCTTTCATTGATTTGAATTGCTGTAACAGGTACTTAGTGTAAAGTCTGAACTTGTAAAGTAATTAAAGTGAGAGAATCTCAAGCTATTTAACTTAATAAGGGGAAGTTAACTGACTTGATCAGAGTCTAATACTTGCAGAGGGAAGAATTTCTGATATTCATTGACTCTTTAATTTAGCAGAAAAGTATATAACAAGATCCAGGCAATGGAGATGAAGCTTGACAAATTCAGAGGTAGAAATAAGATACTCAGAGTGTAATTAACCATCACATCTTCCCTACAGATGTGTTAGACTCTGCTGCCTGCAGTTTTGAAGTCTTAAAAGTATTCTGACAAAATCTCAATATTCAAATATAATTTACTGCCAGGTTGTGATGATGATAGGCTGAAATTCCTGTTGTATATTGTGTAGAAGTGTAGGAAAGTAGCTTTGCAAGGCTTATTGGGTTTCACCCATGTTTATAGCAGAATCCTGCATTGAAGTTCTGGTCTCTGGTAAAAATTATATAGGAGGAATAGTAATAGTAATAGTAGTAGCAATAATAATAATAATAATAATAATAATAATAATAATAATAATAATAATAATAATAACAATAACAATAATAATAATAAAATATAACTACCTATATTGTAAAGGCAGTTAGTTATATTATTATGCACTATGGAGACACAGGTGCCTTCTTCTTAACAGCCTGACTTTGACAAAGCATGGCCCATACTCCAAGAGATTAAAATAAAACTATGAATGTGGATTCGATTTTCTGGTGGAAAAGCCCTATTAAAATCAGTCTTTACTCAAGAAAAAACACATGTTCACCCTACACACGTTAAGAGTGGGATTCAGGTCTATGGATTAGACATCTAATTTGAGCCAATTGTCAAGTTATGCCAAACTTCACAGAGTCAGCAGAAAAGAGCTTCCAGAGGCAGGTCCTGTGTATAAAATTTAGGTTTTATGCCAAAGTTCTGGTCTAAAACCACTTTCTGAAACAGCATGTTTCTCTTCTTTATCTGTGTAATGGTTCTAAGAGATTAAACCTCTAACTTCAGTAACTGCTTAGGATTTCAGGAAAACGCATGAGTAGACCTCTGACAACCTTCAAAAATTGCAACTTCCCATTTGCATTTTGCTCCCTAAATAATTGTGAGTGCTGTCTAGATGCAACACTTGACAGACCTTCTCTTTTTGTCTTTGAACTCACAGTCCTCTTAGGTAAGCTCGTTCTTTTAAAAAATTTTGGAGGGATTTGTCAGGCTAATTGTAGGCTTCTTGGGACAATTACCCTCAATTCACTTTACATTCAAAAAAAAGAAAAAAATTGTTTTCAGGGCATGAGTCACATCCTGTAATGTACTGCCAGATATGAACTGCATTCTAATAATGTCTTTTTCCCTGTAACCGCTAAGTCAGGTTACAGAAATTAGTTAGGGTTTAGATATTGACACTGGAGACATCTGAAGTTAGATCTCATGATCTTCCAAAGGTTGTCATGCCAAACTTCTTTGTCTGGTCAAATTAAAAAGGGTTGAACAGATCCACATGTAAATCAATACATCTTGGAATAACAGTAAATGAGGTTTTTACTGCATTGCATGCATCATTCATTGACTATTTTAATACAGGAGAGAAATCCTGTGTTACACAATGGCAAAAAAATGGAAATAAATTTTAAACACACTGTAGAGAACATTTCTTCTGAATAAATCTTTAATATGAAAATGGCACATCATATGTGAGGTTCCATCAGTATTTCTGGGACTCAGAACAGGGTTATTATGCTTTGGAGTGTACACATGACATTTGGGTACTTTTAAGTGATTGAATCTTAGGAAAATGCATCACATCCCTCTTTTTGAAAATGTGCTTCCAGAGGTCATATCCTGGAAAAGTCCTCGGTCATAGGTATAAAGACAAAGAGATGATAAGAAAGGGAAAAGACGTTACCCATAAGGTCATAAGGCTTCTTTTCATTTTGTGAGAATAGGTTTTTAAACTCAGAAGATTTGGAAGAGAATATCAAAGTTTGAAGGTGGAGATTTCTTTTTCCATAGGGATCTGGAGTGGAGGAAAATGGAGGTATTGAAGAGTGCCAGGTGTAAAGGCACAGGCATTGGGACTATCCTGATATGAAGAGAAGGAGAAGGATGGTAGAAGATGAAAAGGAAACATAAACAAGGCCTGGGACACAGTTGGCCCTTTACATTGAAAGACTTATGAATGAAAATTAGCTCATCCCTTGGTAATCTCAGACATCAGAGATAAGGGAAGAAGTCTGGAGAAAGGAAGATTTCCCCTTGGTCATGAAGGGTTGGCTTAGAGGTCAGATCTAACACCCATAAATCCATGGGCCCTGGTGGATGCACCCGCAGGTGTGGAAGGAGCTGGCAGAGGTTGTTGCTAAGCCACTTGCAAATATCATTGAATGTCATGGCAAAGAGGAGAGGTGGCTGATGCCTGGAGGAAGGCCAATGCTACCCCCATCTTCAGAACAGGCAAGGAGGACCCAGGAACCAACCAGCCAGTCAGCCCCACCTCCGTCCCTGGAAAAGTGATAGACCAGGTTGTTCTGGAGGTCATCACCAAGCATGATAAAGGAAAGGTCATCGGGGTAGTCAGCATGGATTCACCAAGGGGAAATCATTCTTGACCTGCCAGACAGCCTTCTATGATGGAATGGCAGGATGGGTCAAGGGAGGGCAGTGCATGTTGTCTGCCTCAACTTCAGCAAGATTTTGACACTGTCTGCCATAACATCCTCATAGGTAAGCTCAGGAAATGAGGGTTGGATGAATGGACAGTGAGGCTGAATGGCAGAGCTCAGAGGGTTGTGATCAGCAGAGCAGAATCCAGCTGGAGGCCTGTAGTCAGTGGCATTCCCCAGGGATCAATACTTACTTAGCTTCTCTTTTCCAGTCTTATTTCACTTGTTTACCTTTGGCCTGGATGAGGGGATGAAACACACCCTCAGCAAGTTTGCTGGTGACATGAAACTGGGGGGGAATGGCTTGATACACCTGAAGGCTGTGCTGCCATTCAGTTGGACCTTGATTGGAGGTTGGAGAACTTGGTGTAGAGAAACATAATGATGTTCTCCAAGGGTCATGTAGGGGAGGGTCATGCACCTGGGAAGGGATAACCCCAAGTACCAGGATAGGTTGGGGGCTGATGTGGCAGATTGCAGCTCTGCAGGCAAGACCTGGGAATCTTGGTGGGTGACAAGTTGACCAAGATCTGGCAGGTGAGGGTGGTGTCATATCTGTGATGACTATAAGGACACACACCTCAGCAACATCTGTGGAGAGCTCTTTCCCATTGAGAACCTGGTAATCAAGCAGATAAAATTGCATCAAAGTATGACTAGCTCATCTTATTGCAACTTTAGGGCCTTTCACTCCTTCTGCCTTGGAAGCAAGTGAATTTAGTTCAACTCTGTGCTTCTGAATGGTTTATCAGGAGTAAGTGGCTTTGAATTTTAGTCTTGATACAGTTTCAGAGCAAAAGCTTCCTAAGGGTTGGCTCTAGTAAGTAAACACAGCAGGAAATCCAGCTGTGAGTTGCTCTGTAGGCTTAGCTGTTTGTTGAGAATATCTTTTGAAGTTCTCAGATTCATACCCTCTCACACTTAAAAGCAACACCAGGTACCATCTCCTGGCAATGTTCATGTACTTGCTAATAAGGACTGCTCAAAATATCAAGTTGCTACATACAATTCTCAAGTGGTGGAACTCTCATAAAGTAACTATTTACATTTTATTTCCACAAACCTGTGATAAAATTTCACACTGCTCAGATCAGATTGCATTTTAAACCCACAAGACTGCACTTTTACCCAAAGCAGAAACAGGAAAAAAAAATAAAAAAGTTTCCTGTTGTGAATCTTGTCACAATAATTTGCTGTTGGCCTATTTCTAGGTTTTATTTTCTTAGAATGCATCAGAGTTACCAATCTGGGACATTTGAAAATGTAATTGAGCTTGATAGCAAGCGATACAGTTAATTCTGTTGGTAAATGTTGTGCAGTGCTAATTGCTAGTTCTAAATTTAACAATTAGTTTAGAAAATCTGAAGTGCAATTTATAATGGGATATAAGCTGCAGGCTTCAGCTTGTACCAGCTTTTTTATTATTATTACTTATACCCGCTTAGGAGGATGCAGCAGAAAAAATTTAACCAAGAATCAAGATGCATGCCTAATTTAACTTCAACCAAATTTGACTATACATCTAGTAAATTTTCTATGGTTGCAAAACATGTTCTAACAAATTAAGCTTGTATCAAGTATTCTGCTTTCTACAGTTTGTAATTATACATTGACTGATATTGTCATCCTAAACTTCATTAAATTCTTTAAAATTGTCCTTGATGTTGTCTATCAGAGGAGTAGATTTCTACAGGTCTGTGTTCTCCCTCTTTTTAAAGAGAAATGTTACCATATTTCAGCATATGGGATTTTTAAACCCAGAACGACTCATGCAGATTCTGCTTTGGACATTCTGCAATGCAAATGTCTTTGGGATAATAAAACATTAGCAGGAAGGAATTAAACCTGAGATTATAAAATTAAATCATATTTTCCTCACATTGAAGATTTTGTGTTGCAGAATCACTGGATAGTTGAAGTTGAGGTCTGGACACATTTTAGTTGACTTGGAATTCTTCAAGTCCAGGCTGGATGGGGCTCTGAGCAACCTGGTCTAGTGGAAGGTGTCTCTGCCCAGGGCAGAGGGGTTGGAACAAAAATAACCTTCAAGTCCCTTCTATCCAAAGCCATGCTATGATTCTATTCTATTAAATCCCCTCCTCAAAACAGAGTCAGTTATTGCAGATGATCCAAGATTATGCCCAGAAGTGTTTTTGACTCTCCCTAAAGACAGAGACTCCCCAACCTTTCTGGGCAACCTGTTCCAGTTTCATGACAGGAAAGAACAGGTTCTTTTACTCACAGTAAAAGAGTTTAAATGGAATCTCCTATACTTCAATATGGGTCTGTGTCTTCTTGTTCAGTCACTTGAGCCTTCTTTTCTCCAGGCTGGATAACCCCAGCTCTCTCAGCCTCTCTCTGTTTAGGAGGTGCTCCAACTCCTTAAGCATCTCAATGGCCTTTTGCTGGACTTCCTCCAGTGTCAATATCAATGTCTGTCTTGTTCTGAGAAGCACAGAGTTGTGCACAGCACTCCAGAGGTGTCCCCATTGCTGAGCACAGGGGCAGGATCTCCTCCCTGGACCTGCTGGACACCTTCTGCCCACTGCAGCTGGGGAAACCAACAGCCAGGTTTGCCACCAGAGTGCACCATTTGTTCATGGTCAGCTTGGTGGTCCACAGGACCCACAGGTCCTCCAAGCTGCTTTCCAATTGTATGGACCCCAGCATGTCCAGCATGTGTTGGTGTGTGGAATTGTTCCTCT
Organism: Haemorhous mexicanus; assembly: GCF_027477595.1. Classification (NCBI taxonomy): domain Eukaryota; kingdom Metazoa; phylum Chordata; class Aves; order Passeriformes; family Fringillidae; genus Haemorhous; species Haemorhous mexicanus. The sequence goes on along the minus strand of NC_082345.1, from coordinate 70,655,628 downwards.
CTGTGTGCAGGGCTCTGAGTTTCCCTTCAGTGTCTTCATGAGGTCGAGGTTGTCCCATTTTTCCAGCCTGCTGAGGTTTTTCTGAATGGCACCACAACCAACCGGTGCATCCATCACTCCTCCCAATTCTATAACACCTGTAAATTTGTTAAGTGTGCACTTTGTCTCATTAACCAGGCCATTAATTAAGCTGCTGCACATCACTGGCTTCAACATTAACCCCTGGGATGCTTCACTTATCTTTTCTACTTACTCCACATTTATCTGGAGTTCTGTCTCTTTCAAGCATGCAAATCTGCCCTTAGTCACCCTTTTCTGTTCAGATCTTTAGACAGAGTAGTGTAGAGATAGTTTGGTTTTGCCATTGGCAATAATCATAACTGGATTTACCAAGTTACACAACCCTAGAAAGATTCACTTTTGAGAAAGGCAAGATCCTTGGCTAGGATAAACCACCCTGTTTCATTGAGTGTGTCTTGCCAGACTTGCATTGGCTGAATATTTGGCTCCAAAAGCTCCTTTTGAAGTCAGTGAAGTCCTTATTGCCATCCCTGTGGAATGTGAAAAATTGCACTCCTGATGTAATTTTTTAGGTAGAACAGAGACAAGAATTTTCCTTACCAAGAAGGCATTATAGTTTTTTAAACTATACAGTTTAAACTACTGGGCTCCAGCATGAGGGAAAATAATGATGAACGAATGATCACACAGTAAATAATTTTCAGCTCACAGAAAGAGCATTTTTGCTCTCCCACACAAGTCCAAGGGTAACAAAAAAACTTGAGACTGGTAATGATAGCTTGATTTTCTCCTGCACTGCCCCAGCCTAAATAGTGTAATTTTCCTGTCATATAAAAATATCTGAATGACAACAAGGCAATACTGTAGTTCTGCACCTTGCTTAGTATCGACCTTAGGTGTGAATTGCCAGTTCATTACTCTGAGGAGACAGTTACCTGTCTTCTCTTCCACTTAACCTTTCTTTACATAGAATAATTCAGATACTGGTGCCTCTGCCAGTCCTCCATCACAGTCCTCCAGAGCACAACAAAAACTCGAGTCACCTTAATGACTCTTGCCCCGGGTCTTCAGGGGATGGGCTGTGATGAAGTGAGGTGTGCATCACACAACCACAATGGACACAGCAGAAGGGGGGAAAGGGGGAGGAATTTCACCTTGCCTTCAGCTGTAGGATGTGCTTAATGGATTGAACACTTTTTAAAACAACATGCGGTGCCTTGTCCAAGCCTGTGCACTTCTTTTTCCTTTCAGTGGCAGGTTCACAATCTGACATTCATCTTTCTGAGTGAGAAGAAAATAGGTTAAATGGAAAAAAATGTTACTTTGCTAAAGATGGCTTGTGTCCACCACACCACCTGTTTTGCAGCAGTCTTGTGCAGGATTGCTGTGGCATTCCCATCACTAATCTGGAAACAACACACATCTTTTATGGTTTTGCTGTGACACCTTGCAAGACCTCTTTGCCAAAAGCCAGGTGAATTAAAGGAGCTTAAAAGCAATAAACTATATACTTTACCCTATCATCATTGAAATGGAAAAGATTATACTTCCAGCCACTTTCAGAGATTAAGGTTAGTTCCTAGCATTATGTGTGACTTTTAGTGTTCTCTTCGTACTGTACCAAAGAACAATAAATTGTTACTTCAGTCCATAAAATCATTGTAAATATAATACATCTCAGTTGATACAAATCAACTTTGTTAGGATTTTTTATAACAAAGATGAGCCTTTAAATGATGAGCAGTATTTCCCTCTTTTATTGGTTGAACTAGAGAAAGTTTTTATCTTACATTTGTGAAGAGACAGTTAAGACATAACTTCCAGGGTTCTCAAATGGATTTAGAAGATTCCATACGAAAAAAACAAGCGAGGCAAAGAGTCACTAGACTTCATCAGATAATTGTAAAAATTACAGAGATAGCTTGGGTATTAGTAAAGTTTCACCAGTGGACATTGCAAGTATCATCATTTTATCTACTTTACATGCCCAGCAAGGATTTTAATAGTCAGCATTTAGATGAAAGAACACAAAATATTTTGATGATATTAGATACAAACTAGGTAGGAGGCAAGGAGTTAAGGTGAATACAGTCAGCTTCTGAGCAGCTCTTCTGCAAAAGAAAATACAAAAAAAAATTTTTCACATTTTACCCTTCAAAACTAATGCAATATTAAAAAGATAACTTCAATAAAACCAGAAAGAATTCACAACTAATAATGCAGAGTTTGTCCAGGGCCTGGTATGAGTCCTGTCACTGCTAGTTGCAAAGCTCTTGTGCCTCCATGTATTCTTATTGCTTTTTAAAGCAATCTGGACTTGAAAGCAATCCAAAGCTACATTGTTATGTTGTAAATTGATGTACATCAGCGTTAAACCAGTCATTAGTGTGAAGGGAACCAGAAGAAGACAGGGAGGACATAAATTATTCAGCACACAGGGCATCAGCATTCAGCATAATATTTTTCCATATGCTTCCCTTTTTAATATAAAAAATAAATGTGCACACGCATACACACACACCCACAGCTACAGACATTTTCTATCAACCCTTCAATTCTGAGCCTCTCTGAGATAATATCACTCAGATTTAATCCAAATGCTTGTCCAACTGTTTTCATAATGACATTATTGTACCTTTCCTATTTGGTGAGTAGAGGGACAAATGTGCCAAGTCTGGTGTTGACTAAGAGGTTCCCATGGTAAGGTTTTCAAACCTCTCAGGTTTTGACCTGTTGTTTTTGTTAAGAACATGATTTGTTTAAAATTAAATGCTTTTCACAATTTTAGCCATCTATATTGTACTAAGATCAATAGACCCCATTTGTGTTCATACCTTTCGTGGTTCTAATAAATTATCCAATGTGTTGAGAAAATACTTAGCAACTTTACAGAGAAATTACTTCTGCAACTAGTCATAAGAGAAAGATGTCTTAAAAAGGATGTCTTATAACCCAAGAGTGTACCAGAGGAGGAAAACAAAAAGGCTCTTCTCTATTATAGAAATAGGAATCATCATTTTTTAAAATCCAATTTTCTTTTACAATTTTCCCTGTATTTAATATACAAGCTGCACTGAGTGAAAACTTAATGTGAACCAGGCAATGTCATTTTCAAATTTATAATCAATAATAAAAAAATGTTATCATGTATTTCTGGTGCCACAATGGAACATTTATGAAGCTGTATCTGTCCACTCCCATTTGCATGAAATATTTGTGGTCCTGCCATGAGTCACAAACCTCAGGACTTAAATTTGAAACACATGCTTCCTAATAGCCTCTCTTTAATAATGTATCTGTGTTCCTAATCAATGTGAGTGAAATGTTTTCATAATTTAATAATAAAGTGGGTACATTCAGAATCTTGAACAGGTGAGGATAAATCATGTTTGCCTGTGAATAACAGCTTTTATCATTTACTCAGTGGGATCATAATGTATTCTTTCAATCTGCACCAAAGGTAGTAGCAGGAAGCTATTTTATAGATTTCTTGGTAATCTGAGCTGATGTTATACCTGTTACAGGACACTTCCAATAAAATAGAAACACAGCAGGATGAGAAAAGATACAAATGGTGTATTTATACCAGTCAATAAAAGCATGACTCTGTAGTAATAGGAAATTTGTTCATGAATTGTGAAGTACCAGTGGCTCAGTTGGTAAGGTATTAAAGTAATTCGTGTCCTGCCTTTGTAACTTTTTCTTACAATTGTACCTTTAATTTGCTGTCTCATTTTCATTGACAATGAGAAAAAGTAAGCCAGGTATATTCACAGACCTTAGAATCAAAGCAGTTTAGTGGAATGAGTTTTTATTTTGTAGATCATTCCCTGTAACAAGAAGGAAGTCTAGCACACAGGGACACATGAACTCATTTCTAATGGCTCAAATTCATGTTTTAGAACTTGTCTTTTTATGGCACAAGACGTAATTTGTTTGAGATGCCAGGTCTACTTAGCAACAATTTAGCACAGAATGGCTTCCAAAAATGTTAGCACTGTGAACTGTTCTCTGCAACTGAAGTATGTCAGCAAATGCTTTTCTCCTTCTTGCTGAAACTCTGCAGACTTTGGGGGTACTGCCATTAGGCACAGAGGTTGCCATTTGGGCTCAGTTTGCAAGACAGAGTCAGTAATTTGGAAAAGAGTATTGCAGATATGGAAGGTAATAGGGTGTGCCAGGCTCTGACCCTGCTCACACTGCTGACCTTCAGTCATTCCAGAATGAGTAAAACCTACTCTGCTTTATGGTTTCTCTCAGTAAGATGTGATTCTCATCAGACTGAGCATTGAATTACTTTTGAACCAGGAAACAAAACCTAAAAACATTGATGAGAAATAGGAGTAGCCATACTGCATCAGAAGTGTAATTTCTGTGTCTGGCTGGAGGTGATTTTTATAGCTCAGTTATTCTCTTAATTTTGGTAAATAGAGTTGGTTTGGCACATTACAGTGTCTAGTCTCTATTCTTTTAACTGTGTATTTTCTGAAGTATTTTAATGTCTAAAGGGGTATTTCTCTATTGCTTTTGTTTTACCACATGTACATTTGTTAATTTTTTCCTGAATAGGAAATTCTGTTTTTTATAAATGTACTTTTAAAGCCTACAGCTCTAACCATATTCAGTCTGTTAGGGAATGTTCTTTCTACCTTCTATGGGAAAAAAGGTATCACTAGTGGTATAAATTTTACATCTCATTTCCTCTTTAGTATATAAATCTTGTGCAAAGGAAATAGGGCCTCCATTATCTCTTAGAGATGAAACAGCTTCTAATATGGATAGTCTGCATTCCCTCTGTCATGTTCCTGGGGGATAGGTTAATAAATAATGAACTAAATGTCATATTTTGAAGTCTCTTAGTTCATGGTGATGCTGCTTTCTTACATGTTTATTAAATTTCAATCTTCATTAGACAAGGTTAGTGGAGAAATTAGGTCCCTCTTGTATTGACTTAGTAATGCAGAGCTATAAAACAAATAAAAAGCAGATATATTTCTGCACTTTTTAATCATCTGTGGGTCTTCCCTTCATTCTGACTGTGCCAGATACACTTCCTAAGAGTGAATCAGGTGAAATATTTGTCAAATTTTGACACTGTCCATTGTAAAGGTTAAAAAGAGAAAAGGTTTGAAATTACATTAATTTTGAATTGATGATTTTGAGCAAGTGACAAATCTGACAAAAATCCTTATAAAAACTCCTACTTAGCACAAAATGCCCAAGACCTTGAGATCTCTTTGGATCCCAGGCACAGAATACAGAAGCAAAGAAAGACTCCTTAATAAAAATTATGATTTTAAAATTAAAAGTTGCAGCTGGAAAAGGTGAGAAGCAAATCCCCAGCTGAGAGGCCATTTTGTTATAATTACAAACACACAACTCTAATAGTGGCAACATGTACAATCACACATGAGGAACCTGTTAAGCCAGTTAAGTACAATATATGCTACTATTTCCTACAATATATGTAGGAAACAGTTATAGTTAATTCTATAATTAAGAAATGGATTTTGGAAAACCATAAATTTGAAATGGCATCTTAGTTGAGGAGCTATTTGGTAAAAAAATAGCAAAAAAGTTACTGAAGGAAAAGGAGAATTAAAAATACTACAGAAATATAGTATTGTCAGTGGCAAGATACCTGTCTAGTTAAGAAGAATTTGAAATTTACTGAACTGTTTCTTCTGGTAATAGATGGAGAATCATTATTCTGTTGGAAAAAGGTGGAATTAATATAGAAACTGTAAGGAAGATCAGCTAAAAAGAGACAAAGTGGGTAAAATAGTGAAAGAACTAAGGGATTTGAAAAAATTATAGAGGGTTCCTGGTGTTATTGGGGTGGTTGGATACAAGTGTGGAAAAGGCTGTGAGGAGAATTATTTCTGCTGTTATTGCCATTTTCCATTCAGTTTAGGCCTTTCTAGGAAAAGAGAATGCAGCTCTGATCACTGCTGTGTGAGGAACGTGCTCTCAGACATGGGCAGGCACCAGCAGGCTGTCAGGATGAGCACAGGAGAGAGCATTTCCTTGCAGAAGGACACAAAGAGAGTTTGGCTTGTTTAGCCTTGCAAAACACAGACGAAGACAGGATGTGATTGCTCTCTATAAACTTATCAGGTGGGTAAACACCAGGGAGAAAAACTGCTTAAACTAAAGAACAATGTTGGTCCAAGAACAAATAGTTATAAATTGCCCATGAATAAATTTAGGCTGGAAATTAGATAAGTTTTCTAATCCTCTAGTGGGTGAGATTCTGAAACAGTCTTCCAGAAAGAATAATCAAGGAAATAGGGAATCGAGTAGGTTTTAAGAAGGGGTATTAAATAGTTTTTGAAAGGGATTATATGGTGTGGGTGCCTGTGATGAGCAGATTGGATTCAGTGGCCCACTGGACTGTTTCCTATTTTATAAGCAGATATTCCAGTTAGACTGATTCCAATGCATTATATCCAACTCTTTACCCATGGGTGTCCTGTTTGAGTGGATAGTGATACAAACGGATGAGTCCTCCCTGACAGCCCTAAACCAGAACTAATAATTTGCTTTTCTGGTGTATTTTATGTGAACCTGAAGGTAAAAGACACCAGAAAATGGAAACAAATGGAACATTTAAAGCAGGTTGTTAGCTGGACAAAACAAATCACAAAGAGAACAAAAAGACACTTGATGCCCCCAAGAAAATGTGCATTTTACAAATAAAAATAGTCAGCAGTTAGGTGGGGAAATACGAAGAAATAATGAGGCTAGCTGTGTTGGCATGTGGCAAGCTTTTTGTAAATATGTTAAAGGTGAATTTTGAGGAGGAAAATGGGGTGATGGTATTTGCATGAACTTGCTTTAAAGTTTGTATGGCAGTCAAAGTGGGAGGGCAGAAAAAGGTGGATGCAGGGTAGCAGAGAAGATGAAGGTGTGAAGAGAGGTGATAGGCAAGGCTGCAGGAGGTATGAAATTGAAGGGAATTGCACTGAATGCATGGGAATGCAGCAAGCAAGAAAAACAAAATAGTACCAAAATGACAACAAACAGAAAGCAAACTTTGAGATGCCATTTCAATTGGACACAAGCAAGCTAAAATTTCATGTCTCAGGGTTAAAAAACGTGGTGTGCAAAAGCAGCCTAGGAAACTTCAGAGAAACTTGAGTCTGAAAATCTGACTCTATCATTAAGATATTGCAAATATCAGGAATTCAGTAATTCTAATAGGATCCTGAAATGTTCCATAAATGGACATTCCAGATGGTGCAGATGCTCAATTACCTTCGACCCACAGTGAGCCACCAACTCTTCAAACACTCATATGGGTGTTAAAAATGCTCTGTATACAACCTAGGTCTAAAAGTTGTCTTTAGTAGAAGATAGGACATTTAGTGTGTGTTTTCTTCCTTCTGTACTTCTCATGGAAACCAATTCATGTCAGACCTAGCATTTAAGTTTTCGCTGTCTATAGTTATAACTTCAGAGAATTATTTCCTTTGATAGATATGTTCTGTTTCTTGAGCATGGCCTTTATGTACTCAATCTACCCCTTTTTTTTCCCAAGTGCTATTTAGCAATTATTGTTACTTAATTCCTGAAAGAAAAATTACAGGGCCCTGCTCTGTAATTATCAATGACCTTTCGGTGTAGAAAAATGCAGCCCATGGGATGCGATGGGACTGCCACAGGCAGGCTGAGTATTTGGACAGATATCAACAAGAATGCTGCCCCTCCCCCTGAGCTGCCCTTTGTTGGAGCCCAGTGCAGATGTAGGGTAGAGCTTTGAACAAACTTTTCTGATTGCTGCTTGTCATGAGGCATAATGAGGAGGTGACAGTCAGCAAGTAGCAGCTATTTTTGAAAAAGCCTAGAAAAAAGAAAAAAGCCTAGCCAAGCCCAAAGCACTAAAACCCCTGATGGAAGCTTCCTTCTCTGCTGTTTCTACATGTGATTCCACATGGAGTTGTCTCTGCAGATTTGTGTTTGGTGCAATAAATAGACATAGCAAAGAAGAAATATCTTCTGGGATAGTCACTGGGTGTTGCTATATGGGAACCACAGTTCCTGGGCAAGGCTTGCCCTCTGTTCATAGAGGGAGCAGCACAGTAATTTTCTGAGCTTTGAAACAAATACAGAGTTGGCCCATGTGCTTCCACAACATTATTCCTCAATTTATGCATTGAAATTTGTAAATAGGGCACTTTCCACATGTGCCCATTGCCGTTCCTGTATTCTTCTGCTAAGAAGAATACAGGAACAAGGTCCTAACACTTCAGGTATTCCTTTTATTACTCTTGCTTCTTTTTCTAATCTAATAGGAACTAAACTTAAAAAGTAGTCCACTTTTCTAGTTTTGACAGGATTTTGGTCAGTCTGTAGTTATACTAACCCACATATATCTGGAAGAACCCATCATTCCCATAGAAAGCAAAAGCCATTTCTTTAATGGTGTAAAATTGCCATGTATTCCTTGGTCACTCAGATTTTAACAGCTTTTCTTTCTGAATCATTTGCCCTACTAAGTGCTACATTCTTAGAAAAACCTGTCACTCTTATTGTGGATATTGTGCTGCAGAACCACAGCAACAGAGCACCACCTGCAACTATCTGCATGTTGTTTATGTGTGGGTAGATCCAGGGACATATGCAGGTAAGATTTTCATACCTATTTGACACTGTGACAAGCAAAAATGCCTTAAAATTGGACAGGATCAAGAAACTGTGAAGCATCCTCACAGAACCCATGCATCAGAAAGGGTTATACATTTAAGGAATTTTTTCCATCCACTGACTCAGAGTAAACTTTGGGAGCTGCTTAAACCACACCATTTAGGATGGGAAGTGAAGGTGACTTCTGTCTCAGTGGTAGGGATCTAATTATCCTTTTGGAAATCAGCCAAGACCCCATATCTAATATAGATATAGCATTGCATATCAAAGGATGCAGATTTTTAATAACCACATGTTACCAACTTTCCACTGCACTTCCTTATTAAAGATATTTTCAGCAGCCTCTTGTCTTGTGATAACATAGACATTACCTCAGGCTTGACACAGAGGATCAGACTGCCTGGTGAATTCATCCACTCTGGTGCTTTGTCTCACAGAGAGGGATGCTGAGCACACACTCTCCAAGATGTATATCCCACATATCCCACTAATCCTGGAAGATCTGAGCAGATAACTCCTGAGGTTGAGTGGCCGCGGGTTGTGGGATGATATTGAGTGTAAATGAGAGGAGAAATCTGAGTGTCAGGATCTTTGCTGAGAATCACCACCCCATCCAACCAGCATGATGATTTAATTTATAATTAAATGTTGACTTTTTTCCCCCTAAGGATATTTTGGCTTCTAGACCAGCACAGTTCGTTAGTTAGTTGCTCTGTTTGATTCACTTATTGTCATGCCTTTGATCACTTTCCATACAAATGAGCATGTCAGAGTGGATACCAAAAACCTTTGTGCTTCTTTGTAACTGCAGGCAGAACATTCCTAAGCAAGGAACAGCATTTTCTCAGCCTGAGTCTTTGCTTCTCATGACAATTCTCTGATTTCATTGAAAGTGATGAAACTTGCTCAGAATCTATGTTTTGTATCACATTAGTTTCTTTTCCTGGCATCTACTATATCAGCAAGATAACCAGTCTTATTTTCATCAGATTGTCTAGAGATTAATAAAATGAGTAATTCTTGCTACTTGAGATGAAAAACTGGGATTTTTTAAAAAAATCTAGGTGAGATAACATCAATACTATTTTTGCACTAAGTCTATTTGGACTCTAAAAAGTTATATTTTTTTGCTTAAATATAGTGCACAGGAGAATTCCTGTTCTGCATCAGCCCTCAAAGGATAATGGTGTTTCTATCTGCCAGAAAGCAAAGATATAGAAAACATGAAGTTTGTAAGAAGCCTGAATAGAATTTAAGTACCTGATTTCTAGTGTAATTTCCTTTACCTTAGTTACTAATTTGTTGAACTTTCTTACTAAAAACAGTAGGTGTCTAATTCTTTACAAGTTATTTTCTAACTTTTTATAGCTGTTAAAAAAACCCGTTCAGTAAAAAAAAAAAAATACAGAGCTAAAAACACTTTTCAGGAACCTTGTCAACACTGATGATCTGCAGATGATATCAGCTTGTTAAAATGCACCATCAACTTTATAAAACATTTCTTACATTTCTCACAGCTTTTGCTACGAATAGCACCTAAGACTCCTGTAACTGAAGGATTAATGTATTTTTTAAACCTGCCTCTTTAATCTTTCAGTATTTCTCTGAGCATTTGTCAGAACTTTGTGCTTACACACCTTCATTAACTTGCCTGTACAGTCACTCAGCTTGGATTCGTTTACTGTAACTTCAACCATCTAGAAGTTACCATGGGGAGTAAATGAGCTTTCTGCAGGGACAGCTGATCCCTCACTAGGACACACGTCTGATACACTGGAATTATTTTCTTCTGAAGTTATCTCTGTCTGCTGACTTCAGAGGAAGCCGAGGCAATAACCTCTAAAGAAACACCAAATATTTTAGCAGCTAAAATGATGAGACAAATTTCTTTTCCTTCTGTTTTGTTTATGCAGTTGAGTTACAGGAGAGGGAAGGACAAGTTTCATAATCATGATAACAGGGTTATCATGATTATGCATCAAACACAAGAGACAAAATTGAAAACTGTTTTGGCTCATATTTTTAAATTAACAGTAATGGAAATTATGTCCCCTCCTACATTCATGCATATCACTGGAAATTGCCTATGACTGTATTTCTGTATCTTAGCTACAACTGCCCTGCTGCAGAGCTAAGGGGCAATCAAGGTATTTGTCCCCTGACAACTTTGGGGGTAACTTGATATAATAACTAAGCTGGGTTTGTCACCAAGAGGGATCGTTCCCCTTTCCTCATGCATTCACAGAGTCACAGAATCAAAGATTCATTTAGGTTGGAAAAAAACCTCCAAGATGATAGAGTCCAGCCCTTAGCTGAACACCACCATATCTACTAAACCATAACACTAAATTCCATATGGAGTTGCTTCTGGAATACTTCCAGGGATGGTGACTCCACCACTTCTCAAGGCAACCCTTTCTAGTGTTTGGCAACCCTTTCAGTGAATACTCTTTTACTGATGTCCAACCTGAACCTCCCCGGGTGCAGCTTGAGACCATTTTCTCTTGTCCCATCATTAGTAAATTCCCTAACTCTTCATTGACTAAAGCTTGTATTGAGTGGGGATTCAACGCCAAACTCTGTTTTCAAGATCAGTTTTGTTTAAAATTGACCTACTGACCTTGCTCACCAGGTCAGTGATGGGAACACACTGGTTGGATTGGCCATGGGAGGAAGAGATGGACTGTCCCTATTTGCAGCCCTCAGCATTTCTGGATAAATGGCAAATCACATCCTAAACAACACTGCATGGTTTGGAACACGTCTGCAAGATGTAAATAGAAATGTAAACACAAATACAATATTCAGATAATCATTCTTTGCTTTGCATCTTAAGAGAAATGAAATATTTTGTATTTATTTATTCTTATCCTCTGTTATTCAAAAGTGGGCACTGATGAGGTTTCAACCCCCTGAAAATAAATTCTTCACTCTGGGCTTCTAACTGGATGATGCAAATATCCTAACAGACTGCCATTCCTCTTTGGGTTTTACAACTCCATTGAGTTTGGGATGAAAAGCCCAATCTTTTTTATCCATGCTGGAGGGACAGAAGGAGGGAACATAATCAAATTTTGGTCAGGCAATTTATCAGAAGCACATCACTCCTGAAAACTGTAGTCAAACATACAAAACATTGCCTTTCAAAATATGTTTCTGCAGTGCTTTGAAGTTACCTTTTGCTACTTAGACAGGATTTTATATCATTAATGATCTATCTTGTTCATACATTACTTTTTATGGCCTCTGTTCATTTCACATTGATTTTTCCCTGACTTATTAAGGTCTCAGTCTCAGACCTTAGGCACTCTGCAAATGTAAATTGCGGTACAGAAAATAAAAATGCCAAAATCAGACTGTGCCTGCCAAGTCATAACTCAATAATATCTACCATCTACGAAAATAAAATCCATAAATACTTTTTAATATCTACATTGGCTTCATAGAGCATAATCTGTAAATGCTGTAAGCCACTCCCTCTTCTGATGCATGAAGTTGCTTAATCCAGATGCTAGAAGTATTTTTTTTTAATGAGCATTAGTATTAAAGTGCTGATCAAAGTGAATCTTCAAAGCTTCCCCATGTCTGAGCATTTGCAGGATCCTGGGTGATCTGCATATAGGCTTGTCACTGCATTTCAGACTGTTTGGGTGCTAAACTTCATGTTGAATATATAAACAAGACTGGATTGCAGCAAATGTGCTGTGCAAACACTGCAGTGTGGAGAAGTTCTTTCTCTCCCTGGCTGCACAATACCAGGGAAATTCTAGGGAGATCTTCATAAAATCAGCAGGAATTATTAGAGGAAGAACTGAAGATGGAAGAATGTAAAAATTTATCTGACTAGTTTGGATGAAAGAGTGTCTACAACTTATGAATAAATTGGTCTCAAAAATCACTTTTAAGTCTGTGTCCATTTTCAGCAGGCCTGTAACCAATTTTCATTATGGGTTGTACAGCACTCACAGATAAAATTCACACCATGGTGTCTTTCTATCTTATGGATATTCAGGTAAATATATCATTTATGATGTGCTTCTTCCTATTCATTTGGAAGATGGAGGAATATTTTGCAACACGTTCCACAGGGATATGTAGAAAACATTGATATCCTGGTAGGCATGAGCCTCACAGTGGTTTGAGAGTTTAATTTGCACAGCAAATAAGAAGTATAATGTACATGAATTATAATGCAAAACGGCTGTTTAATTCAAGAGAAATCCAAGGATTCAGATGGCTGCAGATATATACAATATGTATGAGGAATATAAGTATATCCATATTTTGAGCAGGAGGACCTGACATCTACAGGGATTTCCGTATTACAAAAAAGTAACACTATGTTTCTTAGCATCTCCTGCAAGTACAAATCCATCCTGATGTTCAGGACATCATTTCAGTTTACTTTAAAATTCAGGAATTCAATTCATGTAATAAATGGGTACTTTTGTCCATAGAAAACAAATTCACTGAGTGTTTCAATGGACAGCAAAGAGGAGGAAAACAGGATGAAAAAGCATTGGGTATCATCTAAGCAAAAGCCAATGAAAGCAGGACAATCTGTCCTTGCATCTTCTTCAGCTTTTCCACGTGGATTCAGCCTAGGAGACAGCTGGGTGAGCAAGGGAAAACATGCCCAGCTCAGGAGGTGGATAGGTAAGAGCTTCAAATGGAAATATGGGAGATTTTAATGAGATATTAGAAGTAAATTCTTCCCTGTGAGTGTGGCGAGGCCCTGAGAAGCTCTGGCTGCCCCATCCCTAGAATTGTCCCAGGCCAGGTTGGACAAGGCTTGGAGCAACCTGGGATAGTGGAAGGAGTTCCTGTCCATGGCAGAGGTTGGAACTGGATGACCTTTAAGGTCAGTTTTAACCCAAATTGTTTCATTATTCTGTGATTCTATGAGATGCTCTCTGCACAGAGACATCCTCTCCCACATTTGACAACAATTTCCATGGAATTGAGGGCTCCATATTACTAACTTCCAGGGGTATGTCTTTGCAGACATAGACATAGGAGGATGTCTCTGCATCCATTTGCATTGGACGAATTTGGGAAACCCCTAAACAACTCATATGCAGCTTCCCCCTTTTGCAGTGCTGGGGTGGGGGCCTTCTGCTCACTCTTCCCTGAGGAATAGTGCAGCTGGAGACAGAAATACCAGGATGATTTTCCCTGCAGGTGTAAGTGTGGCTTCTGCTCACACTCTCCTGCAGGCATCGTGCTCCATTCTGCACATCAGCAAAATCCTGCACAGTGGTGTGGTGAGTCCAGAGGCTGACACAGCCAACTTCCTTTTCATCTCAGCATTGATTTCTGCAGTTCCTTCCACTGTGGTTCATCTGCTGACAAAGTTTCCCTCCCATAAGAGGCAGCAGATTTCTTCATTGCTATTTCTGCCCTAGCTGGGAAAATCAAGCTGCAGAGTCATGCTTCCAAAACTCCAGGGTGAAAGAGCCTTTTATTGCATGAGGAAGAGGTAAAGGTGCTATTTCTGTCATGGCTGGGTAAGGAATTGAGACATCTATAAGGACTGCTTTCCTAGAAACTGTATTTAAGTGAAGATAATGCACCAATTAATGCGAGACAAACAAATCAATTATGGTACTGGTAAAGTGGGAGATGGGACAGTTCTTAGAATCACAGAATCACAAAATGGTTTTTGTTGAAAGAGACCTTAAACTTTATCTATTTTCAATCCTTCTGCCATGGGCAGGGATACTTTCCACTGTTCCAGGTTGCTCCAAGCCCCATTCAACCTGGCTTTGGACACTTCCAGTAGAATAGTTGGACATTCATCTGTTAGGGACACCCTGCTGTATCTGAATTTTAAGCCTTTTGTAGTTTCTCAGAGAGAAAAAGAGAAAATTTGATAAATAACCCACATAATCTGACATATTTCACTTGATAGTGATACAAAATAAACTTCCATTTAGAAGGACTGAGGCAGGCCTAGGCCAGATTCAAATGTAGGCAACTATTAAAATATTAATCGTGTGTTTGCTTGCAGCTGATATAATTTATCTGTGTTAATTGACAGCAAAAAAACTGAGAATTTGAGACCACTCTATATAGAGCCATTAAATACTCAGCAACTGCTTAAAGACAAAAATATATGTGTGTAGATAGATTATATAGATATATATATATAGATGATATAGATAGATATAGATTATATAGATAAAGATAGATAAATATATCTCAGAGCTGCTATTTCTAGGCTTTGACCAATCCTTTTGTGTCAAAGTTTTGAAACTAAACCCATACCTCATAAAGATTTTTTTCTTCTCCTCTTAAACACACATATTAGATAACCTGCTTGTCATTCAGGACTTTTTGATGGGTGAAAAAGAAACTGTCCTTTCTTAGGAGGACAAAGGATTACATGGATTTGGATGTGTAGATAAATTAATGGAAGTGTTCTGGTACCATGAGGGTCCTGTTGCAGCAAGAGACAGGTTAGAGCAGCTGAGAAACTGCTCCAAATGACACAACGGGATGAAGAGACCAAAGAATTTGACAAGTGAAAAACCATTTTTAGGTCCCTTTTTGCAGTTATGCACTGCTGAAAAGCAAACAGATGCTTTGCGCCAAATGATCCCCATGGATTTTTAAATAAAAGCTCCTTTGTAAGACCTTGCAACTTAATACGAGCCCCTAACTGCAGGCAGGACCAGGCACTGCCTTTGGTTATGATACTGAAACATCAGCTGTGTGTTGAAATTCCATTTGTTACTTCAGGTGACCTATGGAAAAATTCCACAGGAGGGTGGTGACTCAGTCCTGCAGCACAAGGACTCAGACATTCTGATCTCATATTGTGCTTCTTCCCACCAGCCAGGGGTGGGTAAGGGGTGAAAGTAATAACAGCAAATACTCACACATCTACACATTTCTTCAATAACTTCATTTTTGCTTAGCAGTCTCTTATCTAAATTGAATCTGTTCTCAAATGAACACTGAAAAGACTTGGTAAATCAAATTTCAAGTTGATCTGACTGCAAATTTGCAATTAAAAGCATTCAGATTGGATGATTTGAGCTAACCACTGCACAAAAATTTGGCTAAAATCTCAAGGAAAACTTCTATTTGTTTAGTAACATTTTTAATGAAAACCTGCTTTGTCTGAAATATTTCAAGGATGTTGAGTCTCTTCAAAAATCCTGATCAATACACATTTTATTGACAGTGTAACCTCCATGCCACAAGACCTTTGGATGTAAGTTATGTGTACAAATATCAGCCTTTAGTATTTTCATTATATAACATATGAAAATTAGCAAAATTCCTGGATTAATCTGTGAACTAGAACTACAGTTTTATCACACAAAACTTTTGGACCATGCAAGGTGGTGCAGATTTATGTCCAGTGCCCTGCCAAGGCTTTTAAAGTTCTTCTACCCACTTGAGCACACACAGAAAGACTCACAGCTGAGATAGACCCATGATTCAAATACACCTCTTGCCAAACAGATGAAATCCATGCACTTCAACTATTTTGCCTATCAGTTAAACATGTTACTTAAATAACTTATGCTCTTTGAAACAAGGTAGGAAGCAAAATCCTTCTTTGTGGTGTGGCTATTCCAAAGGCAAAAACAATTTGCTTTTCAGAAGCATTTTTCAAAACCCCAAGGATAAGTCTTCTCTGGTAAAGAGTTAGCTGGAGACAAAGAGGGGGTGGACTCCATCAGAGACAGAAAAATTCACACCTACTCTTGAGGTGGGGGAGGATTTCTTAAGATGGGGCTCCCAAGAGCCCCCTCTAGCACTCCATCATTATGAGCACTTTGAAGATCTGTGATGGAGAGCTGGAACCATATTCTTCAAAGGGTAATGACTAGATGTTTTGTTGTTATTAGACAACTTCAGCAAATAAAGGTTTAGCCAGTTAAATATTTTTCCTGTATTTCATGGAAGAGTTTTAAACAAGAGGTTCCACTGACTGACGATGGGCTTTGTGAGTTTGAAATCTACCACTTGAAGAAGAGGAAGGGCTGTTGTCTCCTGAGGATTAGAGAAGCAGTGACCATAATATTCTGGAAAAAGTTGAGTATTCAGTAACACACCCCATCAAAAAAAGAAAAACATAAAGTGTAAGACAGGAAACAGTCAGCTGTTTTCTTTGAATGTGAACATTTATGTAGAAAGCTGCCCTTAAGCTTGAAAAAACATAAATCTGTGAGAAGATTTAGTGCATTTACAATAGTAAAGTTACTCCAGAGAGTTGCTAAAGCAAAAGGTGAGCAGAAATACACCAATTGACCAAAACAAAGATTGCACTCTCCATGTGCTTTGTCTCATTTATATCTCCAGATCCTTATGGCTGCAAAAAGTTCCTGATAATTCACTAAGTGCCCACACACACTTGGAGCCGGGTGCTGAGCTGTTGTCTCAAACTGTTTTCTTCAAGTCTGAACTACCAGATCACACCTTTGTGTGGAAAACCACTCAGAACCTAGATCCATTTTCTTTTCTCTTCAGATTGTGACATTTTTGAAATGGGACAAACTGTCTGCTAAAACTCCTGTTGAGTGCATTCAACTTATTTCACACAGAACCCATTGACAGGTTTCAGGTGGAAATGTGTCCTGCTCATTATCAAGCCAAGGTTTTAATCGGTTGGCTCAGGGTGAAAGGCTTTGTTACAGCCAGCGTTAATCTGTCTCCCACTGCAGTGTTTGGTTTGCTGTACAAACCTGGGATTTTCCAGGAGGGTTTTGTGCACCCCAGATGGATTACAATGCTTGACAGAATGCCTTCAAAAAATGACATGCTCTTAAAATAATGTGCTTTCACAGTTTTTTTGATCTTCAAGCTGAAACCAGAAGAGAGGATTTTTCATTTGCCTTAAACAAGCAATATGAGCCAGCATGTGAGATTACGTGGGAGACTCGCAGAACTCTGGTTAAAGAGACTCCTGCAGGAGGATGCCCCCAAATCCCAAAGCATTGTTAAAAGAATTCAAAATAAAAAATTTAACCAATATGCGCACTCTGATTCCAGAAGTTTGCTTTTCTGCATCACTGTAGATTTCTCTCCTTAAACAAATATAAGTGGGGTATAGGGGTACCAAAAAGTGTCCAAAGGAAGGCCATGAAGGTGGTGAAGGGTCTTGAGGAGAAGTCATAGGAGGAGGGGCTGAGGCTCCTTGGTGTGTTCAGCCTGGAGGAGAGGGGACTGTGGATAGACCTCAGAGCAGGTACAGCTTCTTCCTGAGGGGAAGAGGAAGGGCAGGCACTGATCTCTGCTCTGTGCTGACCGGGGAAATGATCTGAGGGAATGGCCTGAAGTTGTGTCTGAGGAGGTTTAGGCTGGATATCAGGAATAGGTTTTTCACCCAGAGGGTGGTTGAGCACTGGAACAGCTCCTCAGGGCACAGCACTGAGCCTGGCAGAGATCAAGAAACATTTGGACAACACTCACAGGCACAGGGTGTGACTCTTGGGGTGTCCTGTGCAGGGATGGGAGCTGGACTGATGATTCTTGTGGGTCATTTCCTACTCAGGTTATTCCATGCATGTATGAAATCAGTGTCATCACTCTGTAATATCCAGCATCGTATAGGATAACAAATAAATATTTGTCTTGTGTTTAACTTTGACTCTTCAGATATATCTGGTTAATTAAATTATCAGTTTTTAACAAGGTATAAATTTTGCATGCTAGCACTTTATTGCTTCTATGTTAATGGGAGAATATAAATGCTAACATAAGTCAATGTGATTTCAACTTCTTGTGTGATAGGGTGTGAGAAAAATGCCAAGAGCAGTGATAAAAAAGAACAATGTATCCCAAAAGTTACAAGCATTTCAGATGTAAGCATGCTGCTAATCCTGTAGCATACTGTGCCTCAGGGCAAGACTTAACCCTGTTTATTGGGGACTAATATTTAAAACACACAGGAATGCAGAGAGATGGAAACTGTTCTCTCTTTCAAATAAGTCACTTTATTTCTTTCTCCTGAATTAAGTAAACTGAGAGGAAAATGTTCTGCTCTCAAAGGCATCACTTTTATGCAGGAAAAGGAGAGATGCTTTACCCAGAGCTGCTAGCATGTGACAACTAATTTGAGATTAATTTATGGAGGGCAAGGCTGTTCATCCATCTCCATGCGAGTTAGCAACCCAACATATTCAGTGTGAAAATTGCTGGCTGTCTTATCTCCTCTGAGATTTTTGCATTAAGTACCATAAAGAAAAAACACAATTTCTCCTCTAATATTAAAATAATGAAAGTCACTTCTTTTCATCTTGGAGAAAGGTTTTATTACCTTCATTCTGAAAAAAAATTTCACACAAAAATCCTTTTTTTCAGAGAAATTGTGAAAAGAAATGTGTGACTTATTCCAGAATTTGTAGATTGCTCTTGATAGAAACAGGCATTGCATATATTTCAGTTGGTACTCCTTCCTCTAGAGGGGAAAAAAAAAAGCACACTTCTTTAGAAACCTTCTATTTATTAGCGGGGGGGGGAGGAGAGAGAGAAGCAAAAAGACAGAAAAAACAGAAAGACAGTGAATGAAAAAGAAAAATAAAAAGAAACTTCAAGGTGCAATGATCTCATATATTGGAAAATTCAGTAGCAAGAATAAAGTTTCGAAAACCACATCTAGGGAAATATTCCCCCCAGTACACGTGTTATTAATCCATTCAAATGTGATGTGAAAAGATTTGAAAATCTTAGAAGAGAACTTACAATGTTAGTCCAGATGGTGAATGAAGCATAGTCATGCCTTTTTCACTTAATAACAACCCACTTAGAGTGAAAAATACAGTCACACAGCAAAAGCTTTCATAAATAAGTAAAGAGATTTTCACCTCTAAAGTATATTCTGAAATTGATCCTTACAAAATCCCTTGAAGGGAATTTGTGTATAGAAAATGAACAGAGACATTTTTTTGTTGTGACTTTTTTTTGTACCTGAGACAGAGAGAGTGGGACAGTCAAGAGAGGAAAAGGGCTCTTGTCATCTGTTCTTGACACTTGACCCCTGAGTAAAAGTGATCTGCTGAAGTCGAGTGTGCTCACAACATGGAGATAACATCTCTGTTGACAAATCTCCTGACTCAGACCTCTTCTTGGGCCACTACACTGTAATAATTGTTTTCTCTGGCTATTTTTAATGTGGATTCCCTTTTTAAAATTGAAACAAGATGTGACTTCCTGTGTATTGTTATTCCCTTTCTATTCCTCAGAAGAGATCTGTGCCTTTTTTAGCTAATTACATTATAGGCTTCAGTGGGTTTTGCAGTGATTTGTAAAGTATTAGTAATATGTCTTTGCAAAAACTAAACTGAGCTTCCAGTGTGAAGTTTCAGACTAATCCTGAAATCACTAAACTCTGTTTTAACAGATCAAAATGTAGTCAGGTTTTAAACACTTTGGGGAAAGACCCTACACCAGTACAGATGGCAAAGCATTCAACTAGCTCTAGAGTCTATAAAAATAATTCCTTTTTATTACTTAGCTGTTTCACAAGTAATATGAAAATAGGCCTGTTTCTTGATGATTATATTAAGGATAATTGGGAGAAAGTAATAGGGCATCTTCTCTTTATTGTCTATGAATTGATGTTCCTCAATTATATCCCTTTTATGTGCATGTCCTGCTTGGTTTTGGGGTTTTTTTGGTTTTGGTTTTGATTTTTTCCAAGGGAGCAATTTTGCCTTCCAAGTGTCTTTTCCAGAGGAAATGAACACATATCGTGCTTTTAGACCAAGTGTTGTAGCACAATTAATCTCTGCACTGTCCTTTCCTAGCAACCCAAAGTAGGAAATATATGCAGCCAAAGTGTAAAGCTAAACAGCTAGCAGGTTTCTATATTTACAAGAATCAAAGCAGTTAAATGACTCAGCTGCCTCCTAATGTGGGTTATATTTGAATTTGGGGAGAGTGGGGGGAAGAATGGAACATTATTGCTTTAACAAGGTTTACTGCTAAACTGAACATATGTTGCTCATAATGTCACTTTCTAAATCAATGAAATTATCATTATAGAACATGTCGACAAATTAGACATGTAAAGTGCAAGCTGTATGTGGGTGAGATGTAATTTGGCTCTATAAAAAGAAATTAAACAATAAAATATCAATGACAGATGTAGTTAGCTAAAGGTTTTGAGGTTTAAATACCAATTTGTGAAAAAAAAATTATGCAGACCCTATCAGGGTACGAAATAAAAATACCAGCCTTCATGCAACAAGATGATTAAGTATTTGGACCAGATGTTCAGAGACCTTAGATGTGCCCTTTATTTAACTGGCAAGAATACTGGCAAGTCCTTAAATTTGTAAAATCCAAGTAATGAAGGTTAGCTCAGATGGAAGCAATAAAACAATCAAATATCAAGAGTCATTCATGTCTGTGCTCTATACATCATGCAACAGTTCTGAACACATATTAAAGGAATAGGCTTTTCCCATTATTTTTTTAAAGGAACTTACTGGATTATTTCTTTCCCATTTAGAGTTCTCAAAGCAAATGCAGGAATTGAATGCATTCAATATGTTTTAGATCCTTTTCCCACAGGTTTGCAGATTTTATAACTCGAGTCTCAGCTAAAACTCTGTGTCATAATTCCTGGGTTATAGCTTTGTCTCACAGCTGCTCTGTGGTTGTGGGCAAGGTGTTTAAGACTAAACAATAAAATGTGTGCATGATCAAAGAAGAATGTCTTGCAGGTTAAAAGATGACTTCTGTTTTAGACCCTTCTAACAACTTTGTGGAGTGATCAATCTCTCTGTGGCTCGTCTCCTCCTATTCATAAGCACCAGGGTGACATAATCCAATCTTTTAGCTCATTTTCCCTCTTGGGCAGAGTCTCATTCCCAGCCACATTAGAGCTGCTGTGCACAACTGTGTTGTGGCAGACCAAGGTTGTTATCTGCAATTTCATACCTTGGCGTCCTGGCCAGGCCATGCTGTGCCACAAACTCTCCTTCCTACAGAACCCAGGGCAGCAGCTGTGGGGAGGAGTTTCCATTCAAATTTAGATCTTGCCTGAGTGTGAAATGGGTGCCTGCCTTTCATGCAGCCACTCTGCTTGGACAGTGACAAGCAGAGATGGCCCTGATCTTGTTTAAGCCTTCAAGACATTGCCATAATATAATCAACAGCAATTCTGAAGGCATAAATAAAAGATAACATTCATGAGGTCTTCAGAGGGATGACATAGTGTGCATAAAACATTTGAATACCACAGACAGAGCAGATGAAAAGGGATTGAGCTCTAAAGAAGAAATCATTCCTTGATGGGCTGATGTAGCTTGGCAGTAGAATATGGGTTTCATCTGATCAGTGTAGGCATCTACAGTGTATAGAAAGCATCTCAGCTGCTCATCCCCACTCTTTGCCACCCTTATAGAATACAAAGAAAAATATGCTCCTCACCCACAGATAAACTCCTCCAAAAATGAATCTTTAAGGTGGATTCATTTTAGCTGCAGCTAAAAATACCTGTTCTTCACCATCAGTTTTGGAGAGAGCCTATGGTGATAGCTCAGGTGTGGACATCTGCTAGCTTAATATGAAAAGGGAAATGAAATATGTGCCAACCACAGTGACCATCAGTTGGTAGCTTTTCAGCCTGCCTTGATACTGTGACCCAGCCTTAAGAAACATTACAGTCAGTTAAAAGGTTAACTAAAATAAATGCATGAAACATGCTAACATGAAAATTTCCCATTTCTTATGAGAAACTTGATTTTCTGTTCCCCACAACTCAGGAAAATGGATCCATCCATATGAGTAGGAGAACATGCTCTTGTGTCCTCTGTCACTCTTGCATAACATTCTCTGAAATAGGGTTTCAGCACTTCTGTTACCATGGTGCAAAACACTTGTGTAAGCCTGCAACAGGCATCAGAATTTGATTAATTAGTCTCTACAAAATGCTTTGAGTGTCACTGGGTGGAAGATACTCAACATTAGTTTGTTGGGCCTTCCCTCATGAGGAGCAGCACTTCCCTTTGCTTTGTCTCAAAGTGTGGCCAGCAGGACCAGGGCAATGCTTGGGTTCCTGTCCTCAGTGTTGAGGAGCCACACCTCAAATCCCATGTGCAGTTCTGGCCCCTCACAGAGAGACACTGAGGGGCTGCAGAGTGTCCAGAGAAGGGCAATGGAGCTGGGGAAGGGGCTGGAGCACGAGTCTGAAGAGGAGCAGCTGAGGGAGGGCTCAGCCTGGAGAAAAGGAGGCTCAGGGGGGACCTTGTTGCCCTCTAGAACTCCCTGCATGGGGTGCAGCCAGTGAGCTCTGCACTCAAGCAGCAAGCCATAGTACAAGAAGAAATGCCCACAAGCTGCACCAGGGAGGGTTTAAATTTAATATTAGGACAAATTTCTGCACCACAAGGGTTGCCAAGCCCTGGCACAGGCTGCCCAGTGAAGAGGTGGCATCATCATCCCTGAAGACTTTTATAAAACATGTAGATGTGGCACTTGGCCATGGCTTAGTGGTGGGCTTGGCAGAGCTGCATGAAGGGTTGGACTCGGTGATCTTAGAGGTGTTTTCTAACCTTAACAATCCAAAGATTCCAAAGATGAGTAAACCTGTGTGGAAATCATTGTTTGCCTGGAGGCAGAAAAGTTAGTGTTAAAAAATTAATTTTTAAAATTCATTTTCATCCCTTTTTTTTTTCCCCATTGCCCTTTAAAGGGCAGATCTCAGACTATTCATGTACCAACTACTCTAGGTGTAAACACTTATTCACCAAACAGGAAAGAGCTTTGAGTATTCAGAAACATTTAAACAAAGTGAAATACCTTCCTTTAAGTGATTGCCTGAGCATAGACGAGAGATGAGACTTGTAGGAAGAAGAAATGTCTTTTCTGAAACCATCTAATGGAAGTGAAAAGAAACAGACAAGCTTTAAGGGGCTTTTGTTCTAGAAAGATTGTTTTTTCTGACACTATCAGTTATTCCAATAAAAGATATTACCTCTCCCTATAAACCTTGCCTCTCACCTCTTAATGTTACTTACACTGATACTTCTTTTTATTTCTGTTTCCAAAGGTATATGTATTTAGAAAGAGTCCATATCCATCTTCTGCAGTTTCCAAGTGTTCAAAACACTCTGCCTGCAGAATTTCTACTGTATATGGAGTGCTGTCTAAGAGCTGCACTTACATAACAGCACTTGACTGAATGTCTTGTTTTTCTACATGCAAGTCCAACAGGCTGGAAATCAGGACTGCTGAAAACCAGCTACTTTCTGAAAATCATTACTCTTCTTTCCCCCCCCAACTAATTATTTGAGCCACTGGAGAGTCACAGTAGAGGTGACAATTTTTCTGAATCCGAATCACACTCTGATTTACCCTAGGCTTGCCTAGGGATCCCTGCTTACTTCTAGCAAGGCTATTTTTGAATTTGACATAACTTCATGCCTGGAATCATGCTAGAGTTATATTTAATAGCTTTTGCTCTTCTCTGGGCATAATTAGAGACATTCACTTTCTCTTTTCGATGCCTCAAAAGAAAAAAAGTTTTGGGCATTCACCTTGAGCTTTCCAATTGTTCCATTTATCTGCACAAATAGAAAATCTTTGGAGAGTTCCTTGGATGATGGCAAAATTACCTTGTTTACTGAATTGACCAAAAATAGCATCCCTCCTGTGTTACCCAGATTAGACTACTTTTTGTACCTGTTAATTGAGGTTGGCTTTGCTGTGCCCTTTCCCAAAGTGTCAGTATACTGCCTTTACAAAACTGAGACAAAAAAACTTCTGCAAGGGCCATGATTCCCACTCTGACAGCTCTCCTACAGAAAAATTAGATTTCCCTGCTTAGCAGGGAAATACCCTCAAAATTGACAAAGTCTGAAAGTCCTAGTTTAAAGAAAATGTAAATTGAGAAGTTATCTCCTGGAGGGACAACACAACAGGTATCAGCAATCCAGGAGGTTCCTGGATTACACTGATGATAAAATCCTCCAAGCAAGAAGCTGAGTTCTGATGGACCTCATAAGCACCAACAGTGAATCTGAAAGTCAAAGGCAGCCTTGGCTGGAGTTCAGGAGCCTGGGAGCAGAAAGGAGGGTGAAAAGCAAGCTCACAATAATGGATTTTGTGAGAACCGACTTTAGCATCTTCAGAGATCTGCTCAGAATAGTGTCAGGAGATGAGGCCTTGGAGGGAAGGAGAGCCCAAGAAATCTGCTTCGTATTGAAGGATCTCCTCATCCAAGTTAAAGAGAGCTTCATGCCATCAAATGCAAAAGCAGACAAAAATGTCAGGAGCCCTGCATGGATGGACAAGCTGCTCCTGGCCAAACTCAAAGATAAAAAAGAAGCAAATAGAGGGTGGAACCAAGCATCTCCTGACCTGCAGAGGTCCCTTCCAACTACAACCGTTCTTTGTTTTTATATCTGCTACTGCACCATCCAATTAGAGACAAAGTATATTTTCCAAGATGTATAAAATACCAGACACCACATTTGGCTCAGTGAAACACTAAACATGTGAGTCTGGGTGCTGTTCTGGCATTGTCTCCATTTTTATTTCCATGTACTGGCCACTGGATAATGGAGTTTGTCCTTTAGTTGGAGTCAAAATGTTTTTGACATCTGACCAAACAAGTCCAGCAACTAGCACCAATTTTTAATTGTATTTTCATGGCATGTTTTCCACCATCAGAGAATTAGTTTTGTAGGTGTTCATAGGCATAAGTGACAGAACAAAAACTTTAACTTATTTCACTGAGGACATATGAGGGTGTTTGAGAAGGACTACAGCATCCAAGTGTTCATTAATGTAATTTTCTGCAGCTATAAGACATTTAGAATAATTCCTGGTGGAGTTTAATTAGAGCAGTAAAAATTTTTTCAGACTCTGTTTTGATGGAAAACTCCTTTCTGTAAAATGGAATGTCCCTATTAGGTAAAATTTGCAGGTTTGGGCTGAGAGGAAAATAATCAGACAATAGATGTTTAAAGCTTTGCAATCATAACCTGGAAAATATAGAAACCTTCAAAAATATTTATTAATACTTCATAAATAATAATTGCTATTATACTTTTTTCCCTCAAGGCAGGATAAATTGTTTTCAGATGAGCTCTTTCTGTGTTGTGAATTTTGCATAACAGGTTATATCAGCCCTTTCTCCCATAAGCAACAGAAGCAAATGTAAATTTTTGGCATGAATCCAGACAGCTGGCCTCTGTGGGACATCTTCCTTGGTCATGCCTGTGACTCCAAACACTGCAGACAAAAGGCAGCGGTGAATAAGTCACCCTTTTCACACTGGGCTCCAATTACATCTGCAGCCCTTTGTGAGAGGGCGTTTGGATTTCACAGACAGTCCTTGGGCAGCTGTTGGGTTTGTAGCCATGCCTGAGTTGGAATTCTCATGAGTAGGAAGTGCTTGAACTCTGTGGTGGTTCCCATATCCCACAACCATAGGAACCGTGAGAAAGCTCACACTGATTGATTAGAGCCTCTGAGTCACCTAACTTCTGTCAGGGGTGTGAATCTGGAAAGCCAAAATAAGATTTCTCTATGGTATTTTAACAACATGACAGTGCCCAAAGAAAACCAAGAAATTGTAACCTTGCTCTCATCTGATATTAATAAAATTAATTTGCCTTAGATTAATGATGACATCTTTCTCAAAGGAACATATTTTATTTCTTCTTTTGAATAGTGTATCTTCTGCATATTCTGCTGGTTGTAATTATAAATGCTACACTATTTTGAAATCTGAAATTAAAAGGTTTTCAAGCATAAAATATGAAAAATCTGATAATAGCTTCTTGGTCCATTTTTCTCTCCTTCAGCCTTAGTCCCATGAAACCAGAATGGCAGGAGCTATTAACTCCCTGTTATTTACTGGTTATCTAAACCCTTCATCCTTCATGTGATATCTTAACATATATTAAGTGTTTTCTATAGAAACGATTAAGGTATTACAGGCAGAAGATTCTGATACTGCTTGAGCAGTTTCAAAGCATGTGATCTCCAAGGAAACAGAGATCCTATTACCAGTTCCTTTCCTACAGGAGCTACCAGTGGCACAGGATGCTGGGAGCTGGCTCCAGTAGGACTGCTCCTAACATGTGAAGTTCCATACATGGAATATCTTAATTGGGTTATTTTAAAAGCAAATTAAACTGTACACAAATTTACCTCAATGACATCCTACCCAGGCTTTGGAGAATCTCTTGTTCTCTTTTAAAGATTATGTGTTTGGAAAAAAAATAACTTTGAGGCAAAAGTTCAGCATTCGGTGAAAAAAACCCCAAGCCCTGTGGACTTCAAATGTGATTTGCCCAGGGATTGCAGGGGTCACTCAGTTGTGTTCACCTCCAAAATCTGGGTCCTTTTTCATCCCAAAGGAGTATCAGAGCCTCTCTGGAGGTGTAAGACACGGAACACATTTCAGCACACTTTTACTACAACGAGGAGAAAGGCATGAAAGAAATTATGAGATTTACAACTCTCTGTATTACCCCATGACCAACCTTCACAGTCAAATATGTGACTAGTTTGTATTTTTGCCAGAGTACATGAAAGCTTTGCTGCTGCTGTACCAGGGCCCTTCACTGGTGAGGTCTGGGACAGTACAAAGACTTGCAGGCACATTCCCAAGGGCTAAAGTGGCCTTATAGTTATAGGACAGCCTTATAAATTTCTTGGAGGGAAGAGGGGTCATAATTTTCCAGTGCTGAAATGGGACCTGTATAATCTTGTTTCCAGGTGTTTTTTACTTAGTTTCTCTCACACAGTAGTTTATACTGGCTTTACAAAATCCTGATGCATTAGATGTATTGCAAATGATGCCTTAAATATCACTGATGGCTCCCTGAAGTATATTCTCTGTTAAAATGTTCTTTCTGATTTAAATGACCAAAGCTACAGAACTCCCACCAGCTCCCTGAGGAAGCTCTTGAGACTCTAACAGATCTCACCTTCCAGTCAGCAAGACTCATTTAATTCTGCTTGACTTTTACCTGCACACACTTCTTGTACTTTAAGAGTGCCATTTGCACTCTCTGTGATGTCTTATAGCTTAGGGTACAAATTACTGAACTGCCTGTTGGTTGTGTGTAGCCTGTTGTTCACAGAGGATGTGGATAGGAAAACATATAGCAGAGAAAATGTTAGATAATGTATAGCTAAGCCTAAGAGGTTATTCCCTGGATCTTCTACCTTACTCTATTTTCACTTTTTCCTGTTTTAATTGTCTTAACATGGATTACTAGAGAGAAGTATTAATCCTATCAATTGCACTCTCTAAATCCCAGTATCTCTGTCCAGGTCAAACTGGAAGTCATTTATAGAGATTGCCTTTAAAGGGTTTTGAATGAACTGTCAAAGGGTAGAAGCTTTAATTTCTGAAAGTTGATTTGGAAGTGGAAAAAAATATAAAAGCTGATGTTGCTGGGTTTGTTTAAGTTAATGCATCTGGCAGCAAGATTTTAGAGACACGCTTGGAGATTTAGCAACTCTATTTTCTATGAGTTTATAAAGATATTTAATGAAGGCAGCTTCAAATTAAAATATTTCTGTTGGTTCTAGAACAAAAATCTAAGCTGTTTATCTGTATTGTAATATGTTACGTGAAGCTGGTTTGATACAGTGAATAGAGTGGCATTAAAATGGAGGGAAAAGTCAATGAAAAAAAGGGACTGTGGATTCTAAGAAGCCTAAAACCTGTTTAACGTTGCACAGGGGAAAACATGCTTGCAGAAAGAGTTTAATTGTCATTGCAAGAGCAACACATCCTCCTTCTGTGTAGTTTAGTTACTTAGGATAATGTTCAAGTTTTTCTCAAGCCACATTAAGATCAGAAACAGAAGATGGCCTCTCTGGATTGAAGACAATCCCCATCCAAAAATCTACCACAAAGTGGAATTCATCCAATATTAAATTTACCTATTTTTCTCCTAGGTCTGATCTGTCTTACCCACACAAGTTGTAAATTTAAATTAAAGGGCTTTATATTAGTGTTTGTGCCTGGCACAAGGGATTTTTCATCATGGGCAGCAATTTTGGATGTGAACTTAATGCAGTCATGACTCACCTGCAAATGCAAAATGTTCTGCTCAAGGAATCATAGGTGATTATGACTTATACTACAGTGATCCAGGATGAGTCTTGGCTCTCACTAAATCTGGCTCAGATAAAGATGAAAAATCCCACTGGTAGAGGAGGAAACAGGGGAGTATTTCAGGAAGAAATTAATGGTATCTGCACCTCCTGTACGGTGTCAGCAATGTGATAAAGCTAAAAGCATTTTTCCTTTGCTATTATCTCAGCCCTAAGAGCTGATCCTGCAGGAAGTTAATAATTTCTCTAATGTCACCATCGTCACAGAATCATCATGGAATGGTTTGGGTTGGAAGGGGCCTACCTTCAAATCATCCAGTTCCAACTCCCCTGTGATGGGCAGGGACACCTTCCACTAAATCAGGATTCTCAGAGCCCCATCCAGCCTGACCTTGAACACTCCCAGGGTTGGTGCATCCACCACTTCTCTGAGCAACCTCTTCCAGTGCTTCACCACTCTTGTGATGAATAATTCCCTCCAAATCTAATCTAAACATAACCTCTTTCAGTTTGAAGCCATTCTGCCTTGTTCTGTTACTACATGCCCTGTAAAAATATCTCTTCAACACCTTCAGTATCATTGATTGTAGTGATGCTCGGTGCCTTAAAAGATGAAGCAAAGAATTTGGATAAAATATAAACAGGGCAAATATAGTCATTGAAAGTGACAATCACTCATGATAATTTCAAATTGAAGCGATGTTTCCTGCTATGTTCAGCTTTCATTCCTCCAGTGGACATTTCCACTTGAAGTCTTTGCACCTTTAATTATTTCAGATCAGAAACAGCTGCTGTTTCTTCAGCAGAACATGAAATCAGAGTAACTTTGATGCAGTAAAACCGATCTA
The DNA here is from genome assembly GCF_027477595.1 of Haemorhous mexicanus. NCBI lineage: Eukaryota > Metazoa > Chordata > Aves > Passeriformes > Fringillidae > Haemorhous > Haemorhous mexicanus. Next base: position 70,626,067 of record NC_082345.1, on the reverse strand, counting down.
AGTGGTGTGGATCAGAAATGCAAATAGGCAATGGGAGCATTAATCAGAAGGTTTGCCTGTGCATGACAGTTTCTTTGTAGCCCCTGTGACAGAGTGGAAGAGGATGGCACTGTCACCTGCCTGTCTCTTCATCCATCATTAGCTGGGTTAGAATTGGTGAAGGTGTCATGTGTGCTGCCTGATATAGCAGCATGCTGTTCAGCTTGGGTTGCTATGGGTCCCAGAGCCACTAAATCCCTTTTTATTCCTATTTAGACTCAGGGTCTATGAAAGGTGCCATATCCCTTTGTTAAAAACTGCAGGCTGGCACTGAAACTCCAAGAAATGACAGACATCCTTTCTCTGCATACCTGTAGAAATCTCAAGCATATTTTCCACACTAGCTAAAAAAACTCAGGAAAAACTAAATGTTTGTCCTTCATTTTATGGAACAGAAAGGGATTAAGAATACAGTTTGCCTGTGTGATATAGCTCCCAAGATTTGCTAATGAGCTTTCAGTACATTTCTCCTACCTCCCCACTACCCCATAAAAGCTCTTAAAACTCAAAAGGAGTCTGACATTTCCAACTCTGGTTAGCCTAAAGGAATGGTTCCTATTTAAGTAAGGAAATGTGCAACCAAGATAAACTATTCCAGGAGTCTCTGCTTCCAATATAATAACCTAATATGTATGTGATTAGTGTTTATAGGAAAATCAAGCTGTTGTGTTTTGAAACAGACACAACAGTGTTTGTTTTCTCCTGCATGTTTCCACATAGAATCTAAATGTGTTCTGTCTTGTTATTTGATGCAAATTTTTGTTTGGAACTTGCTCTATTTTCTCTGTTTCTGAAATTGCGGGCGTGAAACGCTTATGTAGATTTTTAGATTGCAAAGAGCAATAAGGTTTATTTATTTAGTTACTGCTGGGTCATTTGTACTGTTTCTGTTGCATGCTCTTGATTAAGATCAGAATTTTCTAGTATTATTGAAATCAATATGTACTTACACAGAACAGTGTGTGTGTGTTAAAAAATCAAAGCAACTATTGTTATGCTGACCTCTGTAAAGGCAATATCAACATGAGGAATAACAAAGGTTTCTCAGCAAAGAGCTGCATGCTGTTGAAAGCACCTTATCACCTTATTTGCACACTAGAATTTGTCCTGTGTAGCAATAAATTTTAATATTTTTCACAATCACCACACTCAAATTATTAGAGATCATATGGAGAGTGAGATGGGACCAAAGGGACAGGTTTAAACCTGCAGATACAGGAAACCTTCTGGTATTCTTTCCATATTGAAAAGAGCATTTTCCATATTGTTACTGTTCTTATTGTTTTCATTATTATTTCAATATGCTCTTCAGGGCATTGCAACTAAGAATTTCATTATAGCTATAACACCAGATTTGAAGTATTACAGGTAAGAGGTACACCACATCAGAAAATTCTGACTCTTACAGGCATAATTTTAAATTTATAGTTCCATTACCTCCAACTGGATTTGCAGATTGAACACTGGTTTATGAAGTATTAATTCCTGATTTATTTTTTAAAATACTAACTCTTAGTTTAAAAAAAAAATCTACATATACAAAAACATTTTCCGACTGGGCTACAAGCAATTAGAATCCACCAGGAGAAAAGTCATCTGCCAATTGCAAGCATTGTACTTAAATCCTCGGAGTTGTCTGACTAAGTAAATGTTTAAGCAAATAAATATATTCAAATATTCAAAGATATAGTTAATGTAGTAACACTCTTTGCTGAGCTTAATTCAAAAATCAATGCCATGTAGTGAACAGAACAGCCCCTAAAACAGAGATTAAAACAAGGGATGATAGAACTGCATATAAATGACAAAATAACCACAGCTATATGAATCTTTATTGCTGAGGAAGACCACATTTCACAGTAAACACAAGAGGTGGAGGTGAGGTGATAGAAAAAATAACTATTTCAATAAAAATAATAGGATGTTATCAGTCTGTGGCAAGGTCTCATTGTTTGACAAAGCTCAGATCATATACCAGACCAATAATGTCTCATTCTTATGGACATCTATTATATTATATACAGACATGATATTATTCTTTTTGTTGCATCTTATTGAACTTAAGACTTAAAGAGTAAATATAAGATTCACTTTTTCATTGTTTTTTGAATTTATAGCGCACACTCAAATCACATTTTCATGCTTTTTTTCAAGGTTTTATGGACATAAAAATTCATAGTTTTAATAAAAGACAATTTTTTTTCTGTTTTTACATGGCTCGTGTTAAATCACAGGACTTGGCAACAGCATTATAAATCTATAGGCATCAGAAAGATTGGAAGGCAACACTTAAGTCCTTGACTTTCAAGGTACATACTCTTATTTGGGGACCTTAAACATTAAGTTTTAACCCTTTTCCTTTATTTTCTTTAAGATTTTCCCTATCAAATGATAAAGCCCGGGGGTCCTGGTCCCTGAAGTGGTGTTAAGTGCCCAGGCTGTACTGAATGGTCAGCAGCAAACCTGCCTCACATCATTTGTATGCGCTGCTGCAGCACCGGCAGGGAGAGGTTACAGTGCCCACTGCTCGGTTTAATTGGAGTTAAGTACATCTATTATGTCAGTGTGCCCCATCCACAAGCTGTTTATTTTGATTAATGCATGCATCCTGATGAGTGAAATGCCCGTGTGAGACAGAAACTTTTAGCAGAAATAAAGGAGCAGCTTTGTAGACTAATTTTCCTGAAAGATCCATGTATTTTTAATGCTTCCCCCCATCCCTGTCTGGAGTAGCCAGCTTGAGACTCTTTGATAGGTTTGCTGCTCAGGATAAGAGGTGCTGATCAATTGTAAGATTTCATAAATTGGGACCTTAAGAACTGAGACACTCTAAGTTACCAGTCTTTCTTAAAAATAATTTACTTCCAATTTGTAACAAAAATAATAATGAGTAAACTTAGCTAGGACATAGACACTTGAAATGGGTAGTTTGAAAGAATAAGACTTGAAAGAAGAGGAAAAACAGCATCTGGGAGGTAACTTCTGAAATTTGCTTCAAAACAAAAGCATACACTGTAAGTATATAAGGTATGGGTAAGGGTATATGATGGGGAAAAAACACAGGTTGTCATCAGTTAGAGGAAGGAGAAGAAATCCACTGTTTATAGGTATCAGACTAGGAGGTAGTTTCAAGGCTATTTTCCTTGACTCTAACAAAAAAACCCCACAAATTTTTTTAAAAAGTGGTCCTACTTAGGCAATCTCACAGGAAAGGATTCTTGGAGAACACCAGGGGCAGATGAACTTAACTGTAAAGAAAGTGTGAGACAAGGACAAAACCTTTCCAGACAAACTCCATCAAGGTCAGGTAAATTCGAGTCCCTTCCAGCATCAGCTGACTCCTCCTGTGGCTGCAGAGGGAACATAAATGATGTGTTTATGCTGAATGCCTGAAACCAAGGCATCAACCCTGGGCCATCTGTGTGTGTCACCAGCCATGTGTGCTGCAGGAAATGGCTGTGCTGTGGCCTCAGACTGAAGGTTATTGAGAGAAAGTACTTTTGTGATCTTATTTATTTCACTGAAAAAGTCAAGGAAATGTAGTGCCCTCAGCAGAGCAAACCTCTGTGTAGGATCTAACAGAGCCACACCAGCCACATCTTCTGGTGGGTAACAGGGAAAGAGAGATTACCTGGGGGAGATTTTTAGGGAGTTAGGACCAAGAAAAACAAGCACTTACCAAAAAACAGGAGAAACAATCAGAGTTGAAATACCAGTCCATAAGTTTCCAAAGTTTTTAGATGCTTATCCTAATGAAAATTGAACCTCTGAAACTTCTGAGGTTAACTTATCCCCACTTATAACATCATTAGGAGATAATGTCAATGAAATGGAACACTGTCACAGGACAGCAGTTTCCCACTGCTAAATAAATGCTGAGCCAAAGCCAAGATATTTATTTTCAAAGTGGGAGATATTTATTCTGTAAACATGTTCTGTTCCAGTGACTTTACGCCTGTTATACCCAACTGCTAATGAGGGAGATGCTGTCTGATGCATGGGGTTAAACTAATAAGAGATCTCAGTGTCCTCTTATTGGAAATACATATTTTTATTGGATTGGAGGACAGATTAGCTCAGCATTTCAGCTAATTTGGAAAACAGTTGGTTCATACTGAAGCTGTTTCTGGTATGCACACTACTTCAGGGGTTCCTCAGCATAAACAGCTGGACAGCCCTGTTGTCATGCAGCAGCTGGAAAGTTATTGTCTTGCCATGCTTAGTCAATTGGCATATATGATGTGGCACTAGCATTGTAGATGTCACAGGAATCAAAATTACACAATCCCAACAATTTCAATATGAATAGTGCCAAAAGAATATGAGGAGGTTCTGGAGATGTGGAGTAGCAGGAAGATGTCTGGGCCAAGAAGATGCTCTTTGCATGGACCCAGGAATTGTCAGGTGTCAGGCCAAGCAAATGCAGGAATTTGGATGAGGGTACAGCTGCTAAATCATCCACAGGCAGCACACATTCCAGAAGAAGGAGATAGATACAGGGGCAGGAAGTGTAGACAATTTTAATAGCCACTTATTTTAAAAGAAACCTCTATCAGAGGTATAGGTTGATTTCTCTCCTTCTTTAACAATCACAATACTTGAATGTGGATTGCCTAGAAATAACAGAAAAACTGTTTGCCTGAAAGACTTTTATTTTTAATTTTTGCTTATATTAAAGTAAATCAAAGCTTAAATTAGAAGTTCTAAAATTTAATAAATTCTTCTTTTCTGGCCATACATATTGAGGAAAAGCTTCAAAGTAGTATTTGGGAAAATATTTCTTAAGATAAATAAAAAAAATCCATTAAAGACATTTATTTTCCCAAGGGCACTGAGTTCCTAAGTCACATTGATGCCAGTAGGATATTTATTATTTCAGGGGTTTAAGGCTCCCTTACATTTCTGTGGATCTGTAGCCTCACTTCTATTATTTATTAAATCACTGTTTCTTCAGTTGTGAGTTGGATATTGCATAGGCCCGTATTGGAAGTTGACACAAGCAGTAAAAATTTAGCACTGATTCTTAAGGAAAAACTTATATGTTGTAATGAATTACATCTTATCATTTACACCTATTGTCATTATTATTTTTACCATGTGGGCTTTTCTGTGACAAGAAATTTAGGTGAAATTACCTAACAAACCCCTTAATTCATTGCCGAGGAGTTTGTAGTAGGGTATTGCCAGGAGTTTGTAGTAGGGTATTGTCTTGGTTTGGATAAGACAGGTGCCTGCTAAAGAAGGCAGGAGCTTCCCCTGAAATGGAGAATGCAAACCCTCCCCACCCCTCCAAATTGCTATGAATTTTAAATTAAGGGGCTCTCAGGCAACAAAAAAAAAACGGGAGCAGGAAATAACAGTTCTTTAATAGGGAAGGGGGGAAAAACCATAAAATGATAAAATAAAAACAATGCAGTACACTAAAATGACAGAGTCAGAACTCAACCTGACACCCTGTTGGTCAGGGTGCTGGCAGCAGTCCAGTTGGAAAAGTGGCTGCAGTCCTCCTGAGGTGTCAGGTGTGGTTCTGTTGGAGCAGGGGGTCCTGTAGAAAAAGGGTGATTCTTCCTCCGCAGATCCATGGAAGAAGAAGCAGCTGCTGTTCCTCTGGTGAATCCAGTGGAGAAGCTGTGCTGGTGTGTCAGAATCTCCTGATTATATCTGGATAGCAATGCTCGGCTCCTCCCTCTGGGCGGAGCATCTCACAATGGGATGTTACAGTTCTTATCAGCCATGCAGTGACATTCAATAGCCTCTTATCACGGGATGCCCCCTGCTGAGGGAGGAGTGATTGTGATCTCGCAGGGAGAGAGATAAGGGGAAATTGCCCACTTAACACCTAGACAACTGCCATACAGATGGTAATAGAATACATCCTGCCTCGCAATCCAGAAGAGGTATTCCCACTCCTCACCCAGGTATCCAATGGGTGAGGAGTGTCTCTTGATGTCTCAGAAATAAACCAGCCTTGTGTTTGCCACAAAGGCACACCTTCATGCTTTGCTCTGTCCCATCTTGCTGCCTGTCTCATGAACTCTGTGAGTGCTTTATTCTGTTCTGAAAGTTAATTTTATAAATGGAGTGCGTTTTCCAGAATTAATCCTAGGCAATCCTGCATGGCTTTGAGTTTGCTTTTTGAGAAACCATGTTCTTCAGCAAATATCCATAGCTCCATGGCAATCCTTCCTTGGAGCACACACATCAGTTGATGATAAGCTCTACACCTTCCTGCAACTCCAAGTTGCTTCAGCATGCTTTTTTTCTGTAGGTTTATGTCAATTCATTTTAATATATCTCAGAACAAATGTCATCATGATCCAATAATCACAGTTTATTGGGTGGACAGAAAGCAGGCAGTGAAGTCTCTATTGGGATTTTCAGCATCAATTTATGAGGTGCATTGCAAAAGTAAAATCCATCTGATTTCCATCAGCTTAGCTATAAATGTAGGCATAATGATTCTATCCACTTATTTTCAAATCAATTTAACATAACTATCTCCCAGAATTAGAAGACATGGATCACTGCTCAGTTTAGGCACTAATACAGTGGTTTCTACTCACCAATGTCCAATACCACTGATTAGTTTAGTGTCCCACTCCTGTATTCACTCCACATCATTAACAGCTATTGGAAAGAGTAGATTTGTGCTGCTTGGGCTTTCCTACACAATCCACACAGTTTAGAGAGCAGAAAATGCAAAATATTTTATTATTAACTCTTACAACTGATAAGGTCTAAGGGCACCAGAATGCTAAAAATTATTTAGTCCTTCGGGGATACAAATGTCAATAACTCAAAATTGGCAAATTTGGACTGACATATTCCTGGAAAACTTGGACTGAATGAAAATCTCTATTTTATAAGCAAAATTCTACTCTTGTTTTATGTTCTCTTCCAGTTCTCAGCTGTCTCATCAGCCTTGCTGGAGTGTAAATGGTTTACATCAGTGTAGTAATGCTGATGGCTGAAATGGGGGCACGTTCCAAGTCAGGCAATGTATTAGCAGGATTTTTATGTAAATATGCATCACAACATTTCAGCACGTACATTATACCAGAGAAAAATTCAGTTCACAACATATAAAGAAAGAATTGAGACGTTTAGTTGGGTGCATTTTAACGAGGAAGTTTAATTTGTATTTTCTATGTTTATTTATAGGGTAGACTTTATAATGAACAGGATGCTCATCTGATCAAATGCAATGATGCAATTAAATTGCTTCTTGTTGAAACAGGTTTTATGGTGCTTATTAAAAGTAAATATAAATAAATGTTTGAAGATCTGTGTGATCAGAAATGCCTTTTGATATCAGATGGAAATATATCAGTGCCTGAAATGCCTTAACTCTTTATTTAAATGTGGCAGATGAGTGTTTATAACATCGTCGCACCAGATTACTAAAAACACAACTGACACAACCCATTCGGTTTTTTCAAAAGCTTTTGTCAGAGACCTCATGGGAGGCTATTAAAAAAACAACACAAAGTAATCATGGGCTAAATCAGAAATATCCAGGTCAGAGACAGAATCCAGCACAAGAGTAAACTCTTCGAAATTTGGAGAACTCGAGAAGAGTAAAAATAGATTTTTTTCTGCTGCCAATCTGAGTGGGAAATCTATGGACAGAAACAGCCAAACAAGCCACAGTGTCTACTGCCACTTTTGCTTCTGCCTTCATTAAAGAGCTTGATGTAATGAAATATGCAAGGCAATTAAGTATGAACAAATGAGAAAAACTGATGTTAGGTAAGATAAGTGCTTATATTAGTTATGTATTTTCATGGCCACTGAGCCTCAGGAAATACACCCCAAGGTGAGCACTATCAGAGAAAAAGAGCTGTTAGGACAATCTCAGAGCTGTCACTGGTTATCTGAGAGAGCTTATGGGAGGAGGTGTCCAGAATACTGGAAAAGTGCAATTATTGAGACTATTTTTTAAAAAGGGGGAAAGAGGATGGATTTGTCAGCTTAACTTCAATTCCTAGAAAAATCCAGGAGCAAATAATCAAGCAAACAATTTGTAAGCCCCTAGGAGATAACAAAAAGATGAGTGGCAGCCAAAATGGATTTGTCAATGTGGTGTGTTGACCTTGGCTGGATGCAGGTCCCCACCAAACTTCCCTGTCACCCCCTCCTCAGCAGGATGTAAGGGGGGAGGGGGAATAAGATGGAAAAAGACCCCTCACGGGTCAAGATAAAGGTAGTTTAATAAAGCAAAATCAAAGTCTGTGCATGGAAGCAAAGGAAACCAATAGATTTATTCTCCAAATCCCATCTGCCCAGCCACTTTCTGGGAAGCCCATCTGGGAGACAAATATCGTAATAATGAATTCCCACCTCCTCTATTTGTCTGAGATTTGACTGCTGAGCAGACATCATATGGAATGTCCCTTTGGACAGTTTAGGTCAGGCTGTGTCCCCTCACAGGACCTTGTCTACCCCCATGAAGGGGGGATGTTGGAGATCTGCCCAGCAGTTCCCAAACACTGGAACACTATCAGCATCTTGCTGGGCACCAGAGCACTGTGAGGGCAGCTGGGGGGAGATGGATTCAAGGCCCAACACAGTCAGAAAGAAATCCTGGCAAACCAACCTCCTCCTTTGAGAGGGTAATGGGTCTGTAGCTAGGGCAGAAGCAGTAGATGCTGTATGTCTCCACTTCATTGAGGTGTGTGACAAAACCTGACACTATCATAATAAGAAAGAAAATATTAAGCCACTATAAAATGGACAAGGAAATAGTTGGAAATTTGTACTCAAGCCTTATGGAAGAAAATAAAGGGTGTTTATTAGGACAAAATGTGCCAAGTCACTGAAAAGAGGCTCCACCACTTGGGAGGGTGAGAATTCCAAATGAGTTCAACAATTTGCACATTCAGTTTGAAACACCTAAGATGACTTCAGGGAACAACTGGCTAATCAGCAGCTCTGCAGAAAAAGAGCAGTGATGGAGAACAATATAAGAGAGGATCTCTGAAATTAATGCCATCAGCAAAGTGACACTTGTGCAGAAAAGCCAAATACTATTAGGGGATGTACAAGCAGAAATACTCTCTGTAAAATACATGACATAATCTTTCTGCTCTATTTGGCGTGAATGAGGTCGTAGCTGAAGCGTGGTGTTCCCTCTGCAGTTTGCATTTCAAGAAATATTTGCATCAGGTAAAGGAAGAGCAGAGTGATTAGGGGTGTAGAAACTTGACCTATTAGAAATCAAAGAGTTGAGATTGCTCCCTCAAGAGAAAAGACCAAGTAGAGACAAGATTAGTGGTCTTCAAATGCATAAAAAGTGGCTGAAAAGGGGAGAGGATTGAATTGTTGCAGGTACCCATTTTCTATGTGACAAGAAATAATGTGCTCTAAATTGCAGAAGGAGAGACATTGTAAGAACTTTTTAGTGGTAAAAATGATTAAGGATTTAAACAGGTTGCCTGAGAAGATTCTGAATCTCCTCCACCAAAGACCTTAAGAGCAGCTTAGATAAACATATGTTGAGTTCAGAGAGAACTAATCCTGCCTGGGGTGAAAGAATGACCCCTAGATGTTCCTTCCATACATTTTTTCCTTATTTGTCCAATACATTAACACAACAGAGCACAAAGGTTCACCATTCAGAGTCATAACTGAATGCATTTGCTAATGATGTGCACATTGGATAAGCAGGACATTGGCAGATGACAGAAATGTTTTCTCCAGTTAAAGATTATTCAGAGGAATTTCTGCCAGCACAAAGTGAGAAAAATTATAGCAAGGATATCTTGAAATACTTATTCACAGTGCTGGCTATGCTAGCTAGCAAACCAGGAGACCTTGACAAATTAGAGAGCTGAGCAACCACCAACCACATGAAGTTTAATAAGGGTGTGGTTCTCGGTCTGCTCTGCACAGGGTCAGCAGTTGGACTTGATTATCCTGATGAGTTCCTTCCAGCTCAACATATTCTAAGATTTTTTTGATTGTAAGTTTTAGGTCACTGTGCACAGGACACAGGAAGTGCTTCTTCAGCCTTGCCCAGTAGTGAAACTGAGCATGAAAGAAAGGAGTCCACATTAACACTTTAAAATGCTTTTAGGTAAAGTCAAAGGATTTTACTGGGTTTTAACTTGTGTTATTATATGAATTTGGGTCATGCTTCAGCAGAAGTATGGAAGCCTAAATTTGTATTGTTTCCTTATTACAGAGGAACTGAATGGCCAGACTGGTTGGAGATGAGTGGGGAATATTAAAAAGCTTTCAAAAATAATGATATTTCATTATTACATCTGAGTGTATTTCATCTTACAGTTCAAGATCACATAAGCACAGAGCACCATTTGTGCCATTCAAAGCAAAAAGGAAAATTAAACCCCAGAATATTTTTAATTGGAATTTTTTTTAGGTTACCTGCCATTTAGAGAAGTTTGGCTTGGAGACAGGACTGTGTACATCAGAGGGGCAATACAGCAGCACTCACAAATAGGCAGTACGTTTTTAAGTCCATAAGTCTGCTTCAGATCTCTGTAGAATAGAGGTTTGTATTCTGTTAAAGGGTTTTCATCTCCTCAGTACCATTATTAGCCAGCAGAGTCTACACTGGGCCATTCCTCCCTTGCAGACACGTGATCTGTTCCACTTTGCTCCACTTTTGGAGAAAGAGGTTTTACCTCACAGCAGCACCTTCCCCTGCTCAGGGAAATGCACAGATTCACAGAATCCCAGAATGGTTTGGGTTGGAAGGGACCTTAAACATCACCCAGTTCCAATTCCCCTGCCATGGGCAGGGACAACTTCCACTGGATCAGTTTGCTCCAAGCCCTGTCCAACCCAGCCTTGAACACTCCCAGGGATGGGACAGACACAGCTTCTCTGGGCAACCTGTGCCTCCCCAGTCTCACAAGAAAGAATTCCCTCCTAACACCAAATTACACCTCCCCTCTTTCAGTCTAAACCCTTGTCCTCTCACTCTGTGCCCATGTACAAAGCTGTGGCAGTGGGGTCTCCATGGAGACTTTTCTTCTCCAGGGTGATCAGCCCCACCTCTCTCATCCTGTCTTCATAGAAGAGGTGCTCCATCCTTATGATCATCTTTGTGGCCTTCTCTGGTCTCATTCCACAGGTCCATGCCCTTCCTATGTTGCAAGTCTGAGAGCTGCATGCAGCACTGCAGGTGGGGTCTCATGAGAGCAGAGCAGAGGGGGAGAATTCCCTTCCCTTCCCTGCTGGTCACACTTCTTTTGATGCAGCCCAGGAGATGAGTCTGCAAATGAGCCTATGCAGCATCAGATGTGAGTTTAATGTGTCTTTTGAAACAGCCAAGGTGTTACCTGCAGGACAAGTCAAAAAGAAACCTCTATGCATCAAGACACCAGTGATTCTTCATAACAGATATTGCCTTCCAAGTCATCAGAGAAGAAAGCCATTCTCCTGCAGTCACAAAATATAACACAGCATGGCTGGGTTTTGTTGAACTTGTAAGATGAAGAAGCCTCTTCTCAGATGTCAAGAGTGTCAAGGAGAGAAACCTCACTGTTTGTGCTTCCTATCTAAATGTATTTGTCTCATATCTCAATAAAATGATTGTTGCATTTCTCCCACCAGCAGTCACCCTCACAAAGTGGATAATTGTGCCTCAGAGTCACTATACTGTGTTGGTATTCTTTGGGATATACACTACTGCCCAGAAAATTCAATCATCTTCTTTCAAGGTTTAAAAGAAAGACAATTGCTTGCAGAACTTTTAGATGAGGAAAAGTTATTAGCAGAGTTTAAAGGTGTTACTTGTTGGAATATAGCAGTGCAGACTTGACAATTTGAAATTACTGTAAGTGTCACTAAATAAAGTAATGGGGTCAAATCTCATGTGTCTCTAAACTGGTACAGGTCCATGGAGTTTAACAACACTGTGCTAATTACATCAGCAGAGAATTTGCCCTCTAGTTTCTAAGGGCCTGTCACAGACAAAAATGCTTTGCAAAGGCATTTGTGCTCAATTTTATATCCTTGGATGTGCTGGTTTGTGTTTATGTAGTTGCAGAAACTGATGCAGGGATGGATCTGTGCAGCTCCCTGGCTCTGGCATGGCTATCAGCAATCTGTACATTTTCATTTTGAACTCTGGCACCTTGGAATAAGCTGGAGAAGAACTAATAACTCTGCCTGGTGTCTCCAGGTCCAGAGAGATCTGAAATGCCTTTATTGATAGACAATGAACTCTGTTAGTGACTGAGGAGTGTGGAGAGAGTTGAGGGGGGTTCTGCTGCTGAAAAAAACCCCATAACTATTGAACTACTTTTACTGAGAAAGGGAAAAAAGCAAGCAAACAAAACAACTCAACGTACTGTGTATTAGGCTTGAATTCACCTTAGGCCCTTTATCTACTTTTTTCATCCTGTTTTCTCTCTGCTTTATTCCCTACTCAAGCCTATAAGGATTTGACAGCACTGCTGCCCTTTAGCAATACTAGCTCTGCATGGGAGGGCAGCAAAATATTAGCTGGTTTAATGACATTCCCTGACTTCCCAGCAGAGCAGCATTCATCATCATCACTTAAGAAAACACCTCATCTCAAGAAGACAAGCTCAAGCAGGTTATTGCATCCACATCCATTACAAGGTTGCAACACCTACAACGAGGTTACCAAGAGTCAACATATGTTTTACTACTGCTTCAGAGAAAATTAATGTATTGAACCACAGAGCTGGCTAATTATCCATATCATTGACCCCTACACCTTAATGGAAAGTATTGTTCACCCACTCCACAGCAGCTCACACAGAATTAGCGTCAGATTGAGCCTGCTATAATTAAGGTCTGAAAGCACATAAATGGTTAGAAAGAAGAAAAGTGGCCACTTTTGGTCTGCCTTAGCCCCTGTCTCCTGTTCCTCTTTCAGGTGCAACTCTAAGTAGGCTTTTAATTCACATTTGTATGTCCCAACCTCGTGTCAAACGGCGATGTCCAAGACAGTTTTCCCTTGGCATCCCAGACCATGGATAGGTTCCTGTGTTACTTCAGGCTAGAAGGGACCTCATCCACCCAAGGTGCTGCTCACAGCAGGTTCAGCTCCTCAGGATTTTCAGTGTTGGGCAGCAGAAGCAGCACAGAGCTGTGAGCACAAAGCCTCCCAGCTGCCATGGTCCTGGGACCTCTTGATGTGCCTTGATCAGGACCTCTTCCCTACTAGGACTGGCTCTGCCAGGTAGAGTCTGTGTGTGCTTCCTTCTAACTCCACTCCTTACTAACACCCCAGCACTTTGCCACCACGCTTATAACACTGATATATTAAGTCCCAAAGTGCAGCTCTAAATATATAATTTTTTGTGGTTTCCCAAACACTATCAATTTTCTAATTTCTTTCCCATCATTAATTTTCTTCCTCTTTGCTGACATATCAGTTGTCTTAAATATTATCCTTTTAAGTCTCCATGGTGTCCAATGAAAAGGAATTAGGCTTCTGAGTGTGCTTTCAGACTTAATCTTTCAATTATCTACTTCATATTGTTCATCACTCTGGCCAGGCACTCTCTTTAGGAGAATTATTTGGCCTGAATAAATATCTTCAAAGTCTGAAAACTCAGATCCAATAAAGTTTATGAAAGCTTTCATCTTTATTGATATTGTGAAAGCCTGCAGTGTGATTTATTTTTTTAACTTTGTGGCCTAGCATCTTCCTTGGTCTCGTAACAATATCCTTGTGCAAGAGTTAGGAGAACTGTAGAAATTACCATTCTCAGAATTTTGATTCTTCTTTTCCTTACTGGACTCAGAAATTAGATTATAGTATATACAGGTATGGAAAGTATTAAGACCACCACACAGAACTGAAAAGTGGAAATGCAAGGTTTATAAAGCGAGTTCCAGATCGCTCTAGACTTCTCACAAAATATTTTTTGCCTTGACCTGAAGTTTTTTAGTGTATTAACTGTGGGAGCATCTTAGTGTTTATGCAGAGTAACTTCAGGCAACTGTCAAACTTTCAGAAGTGCTGACAATTTTGAAATCCTTAAAAATCGAGTTCCTCTGAAATGAGCAAAACATCACTGTCTCATGACAAAACTTTCATGAAGCAGACAGAAACATAATAATGGCTTCAGAAGCTGAGATCCCTGAGGAAACACACCATCATTTCAAAGCATCAATGCACAGATTTGCTCAGGATACAGCTGGCTGCTAAAAGCAAGAGCATCTTTCTACTCTTGAACCTTTAATCAAAGATCAGTATGAAGATTTAGGCACCAAAACCAAGACACCATCCATGGAAAAGTAAACTTGACCTTGACTGAGTAGAAGGTTGAACTAGACAGCATCCTCTTGTCCCTTTCCACTCATTATACTAGAAATCATGAAGAAGATAAACATTTTTGGGACATATTCTTACATATTTAATTTCCAGGTTTATTACTGTCAGCTTAAAACTATGAATTTTCTGAAGAAATTAACTAAAAAACCTCGATGACAGCAAAGAAGCTGTAAAATTAAATTAAACGTCACTCTTCAAAATCCAGAGCAGAAAATACAAAGTTTGTAAGGCAAATACAGTAAATCTATGTACATATTTTAATGGATTAGAAGTATAATGCATGTGGATGACTGTCCTATGCTATGTTTTATTTGCTACACTAAATGCATCATATCTTACAAACCACAGAGAATTGTGCTCCTGTATTAATTACATTTTTAAGTGATTTTCTAATCTTTGAACCATTTTACTGTCTGACTGTTGCAGAGAGTGTATTAGAATTTCACACAGCACTGATATTTGAAAGCATTTAAATAGTAAGCAAAAGCTCTCCATTTTTTGTGTTCTTTCAGCCATTTATTTCTATTAGTATCAAAGTGGCTGTTTTACATTATGCAAACATTCATTGCAAAAGCAAGTTGGATTGTAGGTTAACTCTTAGAGAAGAAATATATGCTGTGATAACATTACCCAGTGTGGATGTGTTACACTTAAGGCATTTACTTCAGCATAAATCATTCTTTATATGAAATAAAAGTGCTTTATTGCTTTATAGCAAGATCCTAAACCACAGTAGATGGATGTAGTAGGATGTAATCTGGGTGCCAGTCAATTGGTGCTCTTTGTAAAGCAAAGGATGAAATTGTAGACAACGATATCCTGAAGAACATAAAAATCTGATGTATACCCACAAAATCAATGACTATTTAGAATGAAGCTTGAAAACTTGGTATAAAACACTATCTCTGCCTCATCGAGCTGGGCCTACATCTTGTCCCATTCAGAGGATTTATGGAGGCAGTACTGCAGTATCTTTAAATGAATGAGAATTCCCCTGCTCCTTCAGGTCTAAGACACACAGTGGAACATTATGACCTGTTGAGATTTCTCTGAGCAGCAGCAAAGGTAATAACAGCTCCACTGCCAGGGATATGGTAAATCAACCAGTCTTTCCTTCAAAGAACATCTTTGCTTGTGAATTGTATAAGCATTGTATAAATATATGTTTAGCAAAACAAGGAATTAATTTGTTTGCAGAACTTGCCAGGAATTTTCCATACATGTTCTTGCAGTCAGAAGACAAAAAAAAAAATAGTGAAGTGAAAATGATTTTTTTTTCTGGAAATATCATTTTTCTGAGAAAGGCACTTTTTCTTCTGCCTTGAAAAAAGCCAAATACATTTGGACTGAAAGGCATATTTACTGTTCTTCTTTTTTTTCCCCCCAAGAATTTCCTCTGTACATTTCTAACTAATCCTTAAGTAGCAGTTTTCATCAGTAGCTTTCAAATCAGCACAAAGGAGAAAAATGTCATTGTTCCTCCTGAACCTAGGGCACAGCAAGGGGGGAGGAAGGAGATGCTAAGTGGCTTGCATTAATCTCCCAGCATGCCAGAGCAGCAAAACCCAACTCCCAAACCCTGGGACTGTTTCCTACTCACTTTTGCACAACCAGCCAGCAATCCTTGCTTGCCTGCTCTTTTGGCAAGAATCCCACTGAAATCCTCAGCCCAAATTACCTCTAAATATGGCAGGATATGGATTAAACTTTTATATTTGAGCAGTTCATCTGCTGAAGGAGGAACTCAAGGCTCAGTGTAGAAAAAGTTCTTCCCTTCCTTCTCAGTTCATCAGTTTCTGAGTACTGGGAGCCAAACAATGTGAATTTTTGTGCCTTGAATGTTTATTGTTTTACTTTGTAGCTCAGCAAAGAAGAAGAGAGCAGGTGTGGAAGGCAGGGAAGAACAGTGGGACTCCTTCAAGACAGGAAAAAATACTCTCAGGCATGGGGAGAGAGAGAAAGAATAAACTGCTCTGTGCTACCAGTGCCTACAGTGGAGGAGATGAGCTACATTACCAACAGCAGTTCTGCCTTTTGCTCCATGCACCTCATTTTTTGCATAATAAGAGAAAATTATACTTTGTCATGCTGTATTAAAGATAATTATCTCCTTCAATCAATCCTTGTGGTTTTCTGTGGTTTTCTATAGTTTTGTAGTCAACCCAGTTACACTCCTTGATATTTGCACAGCAGCTGGTTGTTGCTGCCTCAGAAGAGAAATTCTTTGCTTCTTCCTGAAGAAGTCTTTATCAATCCAGATGTTAATCTTGACCATTATTAGTCAGTCAGTCAGTCAGTCAGTCAGTCAGTCAGTCAGCAGCAGCGTGGTCTGCAAGGACAAAAGGAAGCAAATATCCATGGAAGTTGTATTGATTTCCACAAAGCAGTGAGTATGGAAAGGGGTTTAGGCCTAGTGGGGCTGGAATTCTCTATGGTAGCTGCTCTTGTAACAGAGGACCCTTTACAAGAAAACCAGTCACTGAAGGAGACATCCAGGGGGTCAGATTTTGGAAGTCCTGTAGGTCTGTACATTCCCAAAGCCTGGAAATCTGATGGTGTCCTTGAGAGTACCACAGAGTTCATGTTCACTGATACAGTTGAATGAATGGCTGGCAGAAAAACGTGAGTCACAACTGTGAAAATGGTCCAAAGAAAAGAAATCCAGACCAAGGAAAGAGCTGCCTTGAATGAGAGCACGAGATAACTCCACATCACTGAATACAGTGTGCCTTCCACGGAGTGCCTTGGGGAAGGCTACCCTAGGCTGCCAGCACTGGATACCTGAGACATTCCAGTGCTTTAAAGGACTTGCAGATTGCAAAATGTTGGGGATTTCTTATCCCTGGAGATGTTCAAGGCCATCTTGGATGGGGCCTTGAGCAACCTGGCCTAGTGGAAGGTTGAAACCAGTTGGTGTTTAAGATCCCTTTCAACCCAAATAATTCTATGATTTTATGAAATGTAAAACCTCATGCTCCAGTATTCAAGTACACAAAGGTTTGGCTTTGCCTACAGGCCAGCACTGGAGCCCTCCTTGTCTCAGCCCTTCCTCAGACTTGCAGGGGTGCAGTCACACATGAGGGCAGGATGCTTGGGTCCTTCATGGGCATTTTTACCTGATGGTAACACCTGAAAACATCAGCTGGAATAAATGCACCGTGCCAGAGCACTACAAAAGACAGGAGGATTCTCAAGTCCCTTATCATTTTAATAGACAAAAGAATGAGAGAATGCAAATATTATCATCCTGCTGAGCAAACAGAGAGTTGGTATCACTCAGAGAGGTCAGGCAGATTAAGGAAGAAAACCCAGATCTCGTGACTCCCAAGCCAGTGTCTGAACCACACAACCACACTCGACAGAGCTGCTCTCTCTGGGTTTTGATCAGCATATATTGCTTCCAGCAGTTACTCTGCCTGGTTTCCACATCCCTATTAAATTATTCTATAGATGATGCAAAAGGTCAGGAGAAAAAAAAAAAAAAAAAAAAAAACACATGCAAAAGTGTTGAGAAAAATGCCACCCCTTTTCTGAAGGCTTATTGTAAAATAAATAAATAAAGTAGTATTAAAGGACGAAAAATTACCAAGGGAGTAATAAAAAGTTAGCTTTAGGCCAGAGAAATGCTGCTTTTCATTTCTATATAGTACATGAGAATATTTTGTGGACTAACAGTGCATGAATAATGTTTTATTAAAATGTATATCTTTACAGCTTTATTTTATCAGGTCCTTCAAGGCCTGGCATAAAAAAGCTTTAACAAGTTTGACACATGCTGATTTAGCATTTACACCACAAACTGAATCTGCTTTGTGAGGGAAAATAGGCCAGCTTTCAAAATACAAACACTGTGAAGTATTCAAAGTGAAACAAAACAAAAGTGAGAAGTGGGAAGAAGGAAAAAAAAAAAAAGAAAAATGCAAACCATGATCATTCCAAACCTGCTGTGCAAAGGTTTTAGACTAGCTTTCAAAATAGATGGCATTAAATGTTGGAGCACTGATGATTCCAGCATCCAAGTTTCCAAATGGAGTATGCAAATCTGGTTTGTGGGATTCAACTAAAAGTAGTCAGTGAGGGTTTTTTCTCTTTTATTCTTTCAAATGAGCCCAAGATCTGGCCCTTCCTGAGCCACCTTAACCCTTTCAGCTACCAAACACTAAAAGAAAACCTTATTGAGAATGTAAAAGAGTTTAAAAATTTCACATTAATTCACATCTTCAGTTGCAGAAGGAAGCATTTTAGAAATCTCCTTGTTCAGCCTCTGTTTCCAACCCAGAAGAAAGTGCTGCAAGTCCCATTAGTTAAGAAATATGCTTTTTCTGTGCTAGGGTAAACTGTGACCCAGATTTCTGTGATATTGAAGTTAGTCGACCCTCAGCTAAACTCTTATCTAACCTGTCTTGACTTTTAAAATGTTTTTAAGCACAATTTTTCTTTTTTTGCTCAAAGCCTGGATAGCTGGCATATTTTACAACTTTGCATTTCCATTATTAAAATTGCCAGATGGAGACCAGTTAAAATGATATTTATTTCTGTTCCTTTGATATTTTTGCACTTCTGCTTTTCAAGTCACCAGATGGGGGTTAGCTAAATCCTCTGAGCTACTTGTTTATAAATGGACTGTAGAGACAAGAGTACAAATCTATGTGCTAAACTTGCTGGAACTGTTACAGCACTACAATAGGTAAAGGATGGATAACACATCCTTTTTGTTAACAGGACACCATCTTTATAGACCTAATCAATAAACTAATTAGGATTTGAGGTGTACCCATTTCAACCTTCACAGTGAGGCTTTTATGCTATATCTACATTTCCTATATTTCTGCCAAATTAGAGACAACAGAAATTTGCCTCTGTCAGGGCACATAGCTGAACTTTTATTTCTTGGTATTTTGAACAGCAGAGACCCACTCTAACTCAGAACTTAACATGTCTGTTAGAAGGAAAGATAGTTTATATGAAGCCACTAATATTTTCTCTGAGAAATACCTTCCTATGACATTCATTTAATCTAAAGATTATTTCTAATGTTTTTTCTGACCCTTTCATTCTCTTTGTTTTAAAACTCCAAAACTTTCTAGTACCTTAAAACCCTTTTAGTACCAATCACTACAGAGGTAACTAAAATATTTTTTAATTTATATAGCAATTTTCCCACCATTAAATTTTTTAACTTAAGAGATTCCAAATCTACTTGGAAGGGTATAGGTGGACACAGCCACTTTCTGCAGCAATCCATAAGAGAGAAACTGTGATGGTTGTCACATTCCATTGCAATTTCCAAAATTATACAGATATAATTCATAAAGCCTGAATGTCAAAAGTCAAAATTCACAGACCTGGTGTCATCAAGTACACATCATGGTTTTGATGAAATCAACGGTCCTTTTCTAACATGTAAATCTTGAAATAATTGAATGCAGGAATTGTATATCAGAAATTCTACCATTTATTAAGCTGTATGGAAAGGTCCTTTGTCATTTTAGAAAGAGTAATTTACCGTTTTAGCCAACAGTTTTTATCTTAGCTACTGCCTAGTTCATTCAACTAAAATAAATCTTTCCTTAATAGTCTTCACAGGCAATAAATATTGGGGTATGGGAGAGAATATATTTCATCTGGGAACAGGTATGGTCAAATATTTTGTAACATTTACAGAAATTTTAAGCCATTTATCCTCTTTTAAGCCTGTATTTAGTATGAGATAGGTTCACACATTCCTCAATAAATAGCATAGCTCTATACAACAATTGCCAGTTTCTTTCCATGGTATGTTTTACTGCTGGGTAATTCAGAACCAAAATCATTGTAGGAAAAAGAATAGTTAGAGTGGGTAATGGGGCTAATGGAAAATGATAATTGAGGAAGCTATGAAAGTTGGAAATTTTGTAGTCTAATAATAAAAGAACAAATGTTAATTTTGACTGCTTCACAGTAATCTGCACGGAGGAAGATTTGTGTAGCAATAGAAATCTGATCAAGGAGGAAGTTGTCTTGGGATTTTCATACAAATTGTCAAGCTCTGCACATCTACTTTTTCTGGTGACATGTTATCCTGCTTGCTTAGTTGCCTCTCCTATGAATTTCTATTTCAAATTTAACTTCTAAACCCTTTGTGCATACAGTATGGTGCTGTGGCAACAGTAGGACACTGGGAATCCTACCAGCACTTTCCAACCTATGCTGTGTGTTCTGTGGCAAATTTATTTTGATTTTAATGGCAATGGCTCTGAAACTCTATCACAGGTTTAATTTAATATCACCCTTCTCATAATATTTTGTTCTTCTTTGGTTTGACCTTCTTTTCCATTTGGAGAGTGATAATAAGTGCTAATTGCTGCAAGTGCTGGCTGATGTAAATCAGCTGATGGCTGCTGATGAGTGAGCTGGGGAAGGTCTGCAGAGCAAGTTGTTTTGCTTTGTTTCCAGCTCAGCATCGCGGGCGGCCCCATCCTCTCTGCAGGCTCTGCTCCCACAGAGCTGTCCAGATGGTCTGGCTCTGGCTGCCTTTCCTTTCATGTAAGGTGGGGAAGTACTGGGGAAAGTTTGTGTCTGCCTGGAATGACTCATCCCCCAGATTCCCCGGCCTCAGCTGCTGCACAATCCTCAAAAGATCCCAACATGTGCCTTACACCATTGTTTTCCTTTTTTCTTCCTATTTTTTAAAATAATCTCATCACCACATCTTGCTCCTTGAGCCCTGGAAGGATGCAGGGGAGCAGATGTTGCCCCCCCTATTATCTCAGTAATGTGGCAAGCTGGAGAGTGACAGGCAGGACATGTCAGGATGGCTCTGGCAGGCTGCAGTCAAGCACAGCAGAGGTTTCAAGGATTGAGGAATGTTGGGAAAAGGCCTGATTTACAGGTTTGTGAAAGATGTAACCTGGCTGAGATGTATTGGAGCTCAGTCTCCCCCCATTCCCACTGACAGACTGATCCTCAGCTGGTAAACCATACACACAGTGCTCATATTTCAGTCAAATCATAGCTGGAACAGCCAAGAGGATTTTAAACTAGCTTGTTTAGAAGGATAGGTGAAGGTCCAGGCAATCTAAACTCAAAATTTTGCCTGCTCATCAACAAAATATATTTTCTTATTTCTTACATGAGGTAATCCCTTTCTGTACCATGAACTAAAATCAAGGGAACTGGGAATTTATATTTAAAAAATCTGATACAGTTATCTTGTTGAAAGACTGCAGATTAGAATAAACAGATTTGGTATCTGTACCCATAAACATGCAAAAATGGCTGGAGTGGGGAAAAAAATAAAAGGAGTGGAGAGGATTTTTGGATCATAGGATGACTGGGGTTGGAAAGGACCTCAGAAGGTCTCTAGTCAAAGCTGGGACAGCCATGAGGTCACACCAGGTTGCTCAAAAAGAGAAATCTGGAAAATGGGTCTCTGCAAAACACAAAATATACTTACCATAAAAGGGTACTTGAAGTGGAGATAATTTGTGGAATTAATGAGTGAGTGGAATAGGAAGTGCTCAGGGGCTGGTGCTGTGAAGATCTGTGCAGGTCAACAAGGTCCATGGATGGCAGGAGAAGCACTGAGCCCACAGCCTGCCTCTGCACTGGCAGGACTGAGTGCACACCCCTCAGGGATGTGGCATGGTGACACAAAGGTGTCTCCCCTGTGCTGATCTGAGCCCAAACCAGCACACTCCACTCAACTATTTCAGGCAGGAGACACAAATCAAACCCTAGGATGTGTTATTCCATAAGCACCAGTCAGTAACACGTGGAGGAGAATCAAGGTGTGATGGGAGATGGCCCCATCCCTGGAAGTGTTCAAGGGAGGTGGGATAGGAGACTGAGCAATCTGCTGAAAGTTGTCCCTGTCCAGGGTGGCAGGGTTGGTATGTGATGATCTTTAAGGTCCCTTCCAACACATCTCATTCTAGGATTCAATTATTTCATTTTCCAAGTCAAGGCTACTGAATCCATGTACTTGGTAGCAAATAATGGATGATGATTTGTTTGGGGTTTTTAAGTTTCAAACATAAATGATATTGTGCTCAATGCAAACAAAGTCTCTCCTGGACTTCATTATGTTGGATAAAGATGGATTTGTCCCTGCACTGTGTTGCCTAAGGAGGAATGATCATGACAAGATTACATTCAGTACAGCAAACTGAGTACATACCTGCTAGTCATTCACATACTGGTGCTTTCAAAGAGATAATTTTCCAAAGGAGAAGAATTCTGAATGAAACTGATTGGAAAATAGACAGTTCTTCATTCATGGTTTATTAGATTATCATAATTCCACAGTGAGGAAAGAGGATACCCTTGGCTGCAAGCTTATGCTGTCCCAGTAGTATGGACAGAAATTTTAGATAAATAGAGATAGAGCACGAAAAAATGAGGGGGGAAAAGGATGAATAGGGAAAAATGAAAATTTATGAAATATATCAGGTTGTAGTGGAGAAGCCAGAGGCAGAGCAGGGGGTGGCTGTCAGGACTAGGACCAAGTGGGAAAAGCTGAAGGTGTGCCAGGAGCAAACAGCAGTGCTATAGCTCAGGGGACTGTGAACATTATTGCCACACACTGGTATTGTTGCTGGTAAGGCAGGAATAGTCTTTGGCTCTGGGATAGCCTATTTACTTCAAAGTGGTTCTTCTATCACTATTTAATTTGGGAATTCCTGCCTTTAGGATCCCTTTTCTTGTATTATTGAAAATGACATGATTTCTAAAAGTCCAATGTATTTTTCATTCACCAGGTTATTTTCTTAATTATATTTGCTGGAGATAGATTCAATTGCAGTTTTGTTCACCTTCAATTTATGTTCCTATTTCTGAAGCCTTTGGCAGTCTTTCAAAAAGTGTCCATACACTGAATTCAGTACCTCAGCTTTAGATGATGGCTCTCAAAAACTCTCATGCAGTGCTTGCAGGGGGGAGAGCACCTTCCCTTTTCTCTCCTCTGAGCAGACCTACAGAATAAATCCTGGTCCAAAACACTTCATTGATCTTGGTAAAGCTCTCCTTTCTACCAAACTCGGTGGCTGATGAAGTTGCAGCTACTTCTCCTCCAGTCTTGTGCCAGGTTTTACAGCAGAAAGTAAAGATTCTGTGCTACATTAACGTTCAAGTGTTGTTTTTCCATTCCAGGTGTCCAAAAGCTGTCCTGACACCATGGTCAGGATAGCTTCCCATGACAATTTTGCTCAGACAAGAGTTTGGAATATCAGTTTGGGTGGTTCATAAAAACCATTTTCACCTCTGATGGTGAGGGAGAGGGGCCAGATGGGAGATGGGGAGTAGGCTTTTGTTTCAGCAAGACCTGGAAAATATTCAGCATACACAAGTGAGGATAAAAAATGGCACTGCTCCCCCATGCTGGGCTGAACACTCTGTTAAAACAGTTTATTTTAAAGTATTTTCATGCTTCCCTCTGTACATCAGCTCTTGGTATAGGTCATCACTATCCAGAGGGAAAGTTTTCAATAGCACATCAGGAGAGATGGAGGTGGGCAATGGGTTGCTCCAGATCCTGGGTGACAGATATTTTGGATTTGTATTTGAAACATAGCAGAATTATTTGCTCATATCACACAAGGATAATGAAATTTGTTTCAAATACATAGAAATTTAGATATCTAGAAACATTTATTGGGAATGGATTATCTTAAATATGTAGAATGGCTTAATCTGCCCTGAGGGGGAATTTTTATTTGCCCTGCCGTGGGCATGGTTAAGGTTATGCCAGTTCAAAAAAAGCAGCTGGGCTTTCCCACATATGCCAGGCTGCTCAGTCTGTCAGAAAAAGAGGAAATATAATAAAAGACACAAAATTTTGGTCAAAAAATATTTGACTAATAAGAATGTAACAAATGTAACCCAGGAGTTCCTTTAAAAATACCATTCCCTTATGGCATTTCAATGGGAAAATGGCACTCAAGGCTTTGTGGTTTTCATCCCTTGGCAGTCTAGGGAAGATTGTGGTGCTCATGACCAACAGAGCACAGGTTAACTGGGTGGAACACAGGCCAGTTAATATCCCAACAGGCCTCAACTGGATGATTGTGCTTTGGGAGAAGTGTTAGGCCCAGTGTTGTGCCAGCTTGTGGTATCTATGGCAATGTGAAGACTGAATTCACAACTGGCATCATGAAACGAACACGAACTTTAGATTCAGTATCCATAATCTGAAAAGAAGGCTGCTTACTTCTTAAGGAGATGGTTACTAAAAGAAAAAAAAAAAAAAAATTAGTCTTGGGGGTTTTTAAAGCAGGCTGGTTAGTGACTAGACACCTCTTTCTGCAAGAGGAAAACGCTTTCTCAAGCTACTGGGTAAGGAATAATCAGCAACAGCTGGAATTTCTCATTTGCAGACAAGCTACAAAGTAAAAGAGAAATATAAATTATCTGAAGAATCTACCATGAAAAGCAGCACTGTCTTCCCCTCCTGGTTTCCTCAGGCAGAGACTGAAATCCTTCCCAGTTGCTCATCAACAATTCGTAGTTCAGTCCTCTCAATTTCTGTCAGATGGGGGAGCAGTGAAATGTAAGATGGGAAGGTGAAAGAGGTAGAATTAGATTGGATGTTAGGTAGAAATTTTTTACTATAAAGGGTGGTGAGGCCCTGGCACAGGTTGCCCAGAGAAGCTGTGGCTGCCCCATCCCTGGAAGTGTCCAAGGCTAGGTTGGATGGGGCTTGGAGCAACCTGTTCTGGTGGAAGGTTTCCTGCCCATGGCAGGGGGGCTGGGATAAGATGATCTTTAAGATCTCTTCCAACCCAAGGCATTCTAGGATTTTATGATCCACTGACCTCTGCTTGCCTGATATAACAGGAACCTCTTAAATGAAGGAAGCTTCCCAAGGACATCCCATTAATATTAGCAACAAACCCAGTCCAGACTTGAGGGACTCAGCCTGTATTAGGTCCTGCAGCTTCCAGAGGTGTGGATTTGCTTAGGCTGAACACCCAGATGAGGAAAGAAAGGTATTTTCCTTGTTCTTTTACAGGCCAAACTTTACGATGTGCAATTTTCAAGACTTCCAGTGTCTAGAGGGTAGTGCAATGTTCTAGAAAGCTGCTTCTATTAATCTCACTCTTTTTGCAGTCTTTATTGGTTGTATTTTGTCAGATGAAGCAATGAATGTTTATGCCCCAGGTTTAGAAAGCAATAAAAATGTTTTATTTCCAACATGGGGACCTGTGCTTCTCTTTATTGGAATCACAGCCTAGGCCCTGTCTGGGAGAAAAATCACCAACGTGCTTGGGCTTGTGTAAATGAGGTCAGCAAGAGAGAGAAGTGTGGCATGAGACTTTGAGTATTTTTGAATGGAAAGAAAGTATTTCCTGTAAACAAATGATGTGTGTGACTGTGACCTGTTGTATATAAATAATTTAACCTGGGCTACAATAGCTATTAGTGCTTTGAAAGGTAAAGGACTTTTATGAACAGATGGAGGAAGTAATGGAATCATCCACATGGGGATGAATGAATGAATGAATGAATGAATGAATGAATGAATATATGTATGTTTAGGTGATGCTCCTTTTTAAAATGAGTGGTCCTCAGAAGAAAGAAAAAAAATGTAGTACTGGTTTTTCAGAAATTAAAGAAGTTCCTTTAGGTAATAAATGTAAACAGCTGCATTCAATACCTAAGGGGAAAAAAGCTTTCTCTGCCTTTCCCTGAATTAGGACCTTTAGAGTGAACTTTTTCTATGGATAAGCTGTCCTTTAGAACTGAATTTAATGCCAGCCTTCTATTGATGAAGTAATACTGTTATGAAACTCTCTCCAGTACTGTTTTCACAGGGATAACATGTTGGGTTTTTCCTCAGGAGAGCAACAGCTCATTTCAGTGCACTCTGTGGTGCTTTGTTTGGATACATACGCACACCTGTACATGGATTTTTGGATGCTTGTGCCTATGCAAGCAGATAAGCACTTCTAAACAAAGGCTCCAGGGGAGTTACATGCCCAGAATCAGGACACTTAATTGGTTTTTGTGTTTATAAAAATCTCCTGCCAGCTGTTACAGCAAAAAGTTGCCTTCCTGTTTTGTCAGCTCTTCCCAGCCTTTGCAATAGGAAGGGAAAAAAAATAGTTTTATTTCTAGTGAGTACAGCAAATCCTGAATCCTGACCAGCATCAGGGTAAACTCAGGCTAAAAGGGTGCTCCTCCATGCCTTTACATGAAATATGTATGGGATCTCTGGCATCTGAAGCATTTTCTCCATCCCTACTCACATGTCATCATCTTTAGGTCAATAGCAAAGCACACAAGGGATCTTGTACCTCTCTCTCTGTTGAACAGATATAAACTCAGTGCATAAAATAGGTGTTTGTGGTTGACACTTCAAAATCATGTGCCTGAATGTACTTTAATAAATACGAATATCAGAAAGGGACCATTTACTTCACCACTTTCTTAATTGAAAAATTATTCCCTTTTGCTGCTTTTTCCCTCCTTATTTCCCTCTAGGACTTTGGAGCTTTTAAATCATTTTCTTTCTAAGGGGTATGGTATAGCTCACTTATTTAAAGCTTCAGGGGTTCCTTACTTTGCTACAGCAACTCTTTAATTTTTGAAGTGGTAGAAGCCATCTGTCTCAACAGATCATGTTCTTTTACACTGAATGACGAACCAGTATTTCAGTTGATTTATACTTAAAACAGTCTTGGAAAGGAGGGAATTTCATAAAGCTGCCAATTTCTTTGCCTTCTATTAAGTTTCTAGTGTTCTGCTCTATAGATTGCTAGGGTGGTGTCTGTCCCTCCCAGATGGGAAAGTAGGGCACAGATAAAAAACCAGTTTTCTCAATGTCAAGAAGACAGAGAGAAGAATTAACTGAACATCTCCACCTAGTCCCTTACCAATAATTATCCTATTCCTTGAATGTCTGTGATGGATAGAAAACCACAGGTAAATATTTGAAGAGTCTATTAAAAGACAGATATGGATGTGAAGCCACTAATTTTCTTTTGCCTCTTTGAAAACGGTTTCCTAAACATTTTACAGTATGCATTCAGCATAAATTAATTACCCTTAGATTTATTCTCCAACGCTGCATGAGATGGCATTGGGGCTGTACAAATGCAGCTGTGGTCCATGTGAAAACATGGCCCTCACAACAAAGCACTTATTAAGGTCATCACCAAAGTTTCTATTTTCTGGGCTGTGTTATGAAGGCAGCCTGAACAATAACCTTTTCATAAGGCTTCATAAGGACCTCTTGGTGTTCACTGTATGACCTGACACCAAAAGAATGGGAATGAAAAGACAGACAGTGTCAGCTTAGGCTCCTCAGTCTGCTGTGGTGCTGGAACAGTTAACGGCTGCTTTTCTCCTCTCCACCAAATCTGACCCCTGACTCTGCCAAATGGAATGAAAGAAGCAGATTGGGGTGTGCAAGGAGCTCTTTTTGAACATGTCTGGCAAATACAAGGAGCTTTTCTTCTCTTTCATTCTTTCTGTTGGGTGAGGAAGGGCAAGCCCTGCCTCAGACTACAGAAGTGTTCTCGCTCCGCCAGAGCTGCAGAGCGAAGAAACCTTCCCGCTGGCCAGGAAAGAGAAATTCAGCAAAGGACATAAATGTTTGGCTCATATGGTGTTTAAAGTGAACTGCAAACACCTTAAAAACAATTAGGCTGATGGGAGTTTGAGCATCACTGTCTCTTCAGAGAGGCTGGAAAGCATTTCTCTCATAATGAAGTATGTCGTAATAGTGATTTTCTGCTAGGTGAATAGACACAAAACACATCTTTGTTCGTGAGGCTTTTTATTGCAGCAGTTGTCATGAGCAAAACCTGAAAGTACTTGAAAATCCATTAAAAACACAATCAGGACTAAAAAAAAAAAAAAGCCATCTCTTGAAAGTTTGTCTCAGCAGACTGTAAAAGTGAGAAGTCGATAAGTATGAGACACATTTATGCAATTTAAGATTAATGATTAACTGTTAAAGTGCAGGCTTTGTACAATCAGCAAGGAAACAAAACCCTTCAATCTCTGCAGCTGCTGGAGGAAGCCAACTTTTAAGTTAGTGTGTGATAAGATGCGCTGAATCCCAGCCCAGCTGGCCATTGACCTGCAGTGAACAGCGATTGCTGTCTCGGGGGTGTTTTGGTTGCAGTTCCCAATTCTCAAAGAGCAATTGTCAGCTGGATTTATGCCTGCTTGTGACTGCTTTTCCTCTGGTTCTGTACAAGCACCAGTGCATGACTTCGGGAATTTCTTAGACTTGGGACTTAAAATTTCTTGTCTCCCAAATTATGTATTTCACAAAGAAAGAATGGACTAACTTTAAATGTTCATAATAATACTTGGATTTACTTACACCAGTTCTAGGAGTAAGATCTTTAATTTTTTTTTTTTCCATCAGAATTATTAAATTCAGCCAGATTTTTTTCACACATCCAGGCCGTGAACAAGCGCTCAAGTTAAAACAGCATCTTGCCAACTTTAAAACATTTGGCTGGTCAGCAGGAAAGAAAAAGCTGCTTGTAAAGCACTGGAATGCATTTTCAATTAGTCACTCCATTGCTTAAAAGGCGAGGCATTAGGGACTAGGAGGAGAGGCAGGGGGGTGGCAAGGCTGATGGGGAGGGACAGCATGAGACAGTCTGGAGAAGAGCCTTTATCAGCCCCAAACAGCAGCCCTGAAGTTGGAGGCCACTCTTTAATAGCTGAGCTTTTGTTTAACAACAGGCTCCCCAGGGAGAGTGAGGTTTTCCTGGTAAAACACCAAGATTTCTTTCAAATAACTTAAAATTGCTTTGTACAAAACAGCAACAGAAAATATGTGTTGGGAAGATGCTAGAAGGTTATTTATTTCTCTATTATTGCCTGATAACCAGGCTGCTGGGCACCCTGACTAAAAGGCTGTGCTCTGGCAGACCTTCTTTGGCTCCTAAAATATTTTGGGTGAGATAACACCTTTAACAGGAGATTATATAACAGACCCAAACTGTTCACTGTACTTGGTTTATTATCCTGCCCAACACTATGAAGTTCTCAGTCCAATGGGATTCTGGTAAAGAAACACCTGGGGAGGGGGAAAAAAATCTCAGGACATAAAATCATCTTTCTAATGCTCAGTAGCCATAACTGCTTTTTCTTTTTTAAACGCTTTGTCCTGTACTTGACCTTCAAATGTTTGTAGCTAGCTGATCTGGAACTTTTTTGACTCCACAGCTGTCTAAACTAAGGATGATGACATTGCTTAGAGATCCTTTTGTGTGTGTGTGTATACAGGAATGCTGTTTTCAAAAGTATATATATATATTTATTTTAGCATGACTCAAAATCTTGGAGAGCTTCTACTTCTTTATCATATTAACTGAGAACCAATAAGTTCTCACTGGGGGAACATGTCATGGCATGAAAGACACAAATCCCACAATAGGCTGGATTTCAGCAGGTAGAGAAAATTTTTGGGGTTGCTGCCTTCTGGCTCTAGCAGTTATAAATTTGCTTAAGTAATATTTCACAGATGTGCTGGTGGTTTCCTGGCAAACAAGCTGAAGATCATAGGAAATTTCTTTGCTCTAAGCATAAAAATAAAGGTTTTGAATACAAAATCCTCAGCCCTAACAGAAAAAACATTTGGCTAAAAGCTGAGCTGGAGCCTGCTACCTAAGCACGAGAGTTAAAATAATTTTACAGTGAGTTTCTGTTTCTGTTTTATTTGTTTTCTCCTACTATAGCTACATGCTGTATGAAACACGTGAGGCTGTTTTGGAAAATCCATTGCCTGTTGCAAGTTCCTCTGTGCTAAACTTGATCTCGTAGTTTTATTTTTAGAACACTCATAGTTGCTGTCCTCAGTGTTGTAGGAAAAGCTGGCAAAATGCCAGCAAGGTCCTGCAAAATGGAGACATGGCTTTTCTTCCAGACACAAGAATTTGAGATTAAAAAAATAGAAATAACCCCAAGAAGTGTAAAAGGGAAAGGAATAAGTATATTTACTCCTGCAGTGTAGTTTTCATGTGGATATGTTGGCAGAAATAATGGAGCATTTTCTGTGGGAAGACAGTGAAAAATGTGTCTATGGAAAGTATAAGATGTACTTGTTAGAGATAAAATCCTTGAAATAGACATAGTTTGTGGAATTTTGGGATGAACAAAGTAAGACACTGAGCATATTGGTGCAGTGGGGTATAAAGACAGAGCGTCTGCCCCTTTCTCACCTTGACCTGCAAGAGGATGTGACAAGGACACAAACTTGGCTTGTCAATGTCTCAGGAGAGGTCAGGGTATTTTGATTTTTGTTTTCTTTGCAAGCTAAGCTTGAACCCTTTCTTAATTCGAGCCTGGTCGTCAATATGTTTGCATGATATGAAATACTAAGAGGGAAATTTGCATGGGAAAATAGGTGAGTGTAGATTAAAACTAGCAAATGTGGCAATAGGGTAGAGAGGAAAGAGAAAAGGCAGTGTGCTGCAACCACTGATGTCCTCCCCAGCCTCAAACGAGGGATTAACATCTCTAACAGTGGTTTACAAACTATTGGGAGGAATAAGAGACATTGACCAATCTGTTTTTATTTGCTTTCCATGCTAAAAAACAAATAAAGAAAGTTTACTCAGTTCCACAAAGAAACAACTGAATTTAATTTTCCATTACAAGCATCTTGCCCACCTCCTGCAGTTAAACAAATATAGGGCCCAAAGTTTCCAGAGCTGGATAGAAGCCTTATCTCTGCAGAATTGCTCAGAGATGTGTGTATCAGGTGAGAAACAGCCTCTGGCCCTCAGGTTTTAAGAGAGAGGTGGAACATTTGTCACCCCCAGCTGTCCTCCACCCTCCTGGCCCAGATCTGCACCTGCAATCCCACCATCAGCTGTCCCTGCTGTGTTTTCCCTCACTACACCCCTCTGAGACAAAGCAAAACTGCTGGAAGCATTGCCTAGGGGAGGATGTAAAATTCCAGAGTCTGAACTTGAGGCCTGACTTGATGAACTGATCAGCAGAGAGGGCCCCAGGGGCTGAGCTTCACCTGCCTGGGGCAGGGAGGAGGCAGGAGATGACTCAGAACTTCTCCTAAATGAGGGGTCAGCGATGCTCTGGCCTTGGAGCAAAGGCACTTTGTATCAGGGTAATTTAAAACTGGTTGTTTCTGTTTGACCACTATCAGCTGGCTGCTGTCTGGCAGGGAAGATGGTCACATTCTCTTTTTTTGGGCGGTGGGAAAGCCCCAGTGTCACCTTCTGGCCAGGGCGAGACTGAGCTGCCTTTGTGCAGCTGGCCAGGGGGGTTCAGGCTGCTCAAACCCAGCCTCCAGCAGACCAGGGGGGCTGAAATGCTTTAGGCACAAGTCAAGTTTTTATCTCACCAAAGAAGGAGCTAGTGGAAGACTTAAAAGTTTATTATGTCTTATAATACTCCTTATTATGTTTCCATGAGTGCGTCTCTCACTACCAGATCTCCCAAATCTCTCTGTGACCACCATATCACCATATCACTGCTTCTTTTAACATACAAGGGCTGATCTTAACTTTTTTTTTTTTTTTTTTTTTTTTTTTTTTTTTTTGAGAGAGAGAGAGAGAGCTGGTGGCAGAGGGAAACTAGGAGCATATGCCTGTGATATAAATATCAAAGTGGAAGTATCTACCAATTGGGGTAGTTTGGTTCTGACTGAACACTACATAAGGAACTGTTTTGCTTTTTTAGAGAATTTTAATTTTTTTAGAGAATTTTAATTCGGGAATTTCCAGAAATCCTAAAGAATTGGTGGAGCTCAAGGAGAGGTTACAGTCATTTGCAGTACGAATGGAAAACATTTAGAAGGGAAAAAATTGAAAAAGAAATATTCAAATAGAGGAAAATCAATGTCAAAAAGTATTACAGAAACACAAAAGAAGCCAATAAACTCGATTTTCCTAAGTAAATACACACTATCAGCAGATACACAACTTTTCAGATCACCACAGGATAAAGTATTAAAAAAAAAAAAGAAATATTTAATGGAACTATATAGACACCATCTCCCCTTTCAAACATCCAAAGGGTTACATCTGGCTTTGCATGATCAGACTTTTTATTATTCCTCCATAATAGCAGCCTTGCTTTAGATCAGTGCATTTCAAGCACAGCTTCTGTGTTTAAGTCTATCAATTCTAATAGATTTAAAGAACAGAGGGGGGGGGGAGAAAGATTATTCTGTATTCTAAAGGTTGTGAACTGCTTTTAATGCGTGTGTCTGTCTCTCCATCTGGGGGTGAGGGACAAGGGGAGGAGGGAAGGGTGGGAGAGGAGTTGCATTAGAAAGTCCCTCCTTTAAAAGTGTCAAACTCCAACCTGCACAGAACAGGGAAAGGGAGACCACCACCAACCCTCGGAAAATAATATAAAAACAAACCTCAAAGGTAGAAGGAAATACCCAAAAGGAGAAGACTGCAGCTTGCAGTAATCTGTAAATGATTGCTGGCAAAGACTGGAGGCTTCGAGCTTGAGCTGTGTTTGCTCCAAGAGAAAGCCAAGAAGGACGGTGTTAATAAAGAGAGATTTAACTGAGGGCTGTGCTTGGAATAAAGTGGACTACAAAAAGGTCAAATTTGATCAGTTGCAGCAGATTACAAGGGCTTTAAAAGGTAGTGGTGAAGAAATGAAACTGGGACTGTGAAGCAATATAGCACAAGATTGATTTTGGGGGTGGAGAGAAGCTGGGACAAGTGCTTATCAGCTTGAGAAGGAGGAAGAGCTGTGCTGGGTTTGTTGTCATTCCCACACTGAGTAGAGTACTTGCTGCTTTTGTGGTTAGCCTTCCCTGCCGTGGTTTTTTCTTCTTTTTCTTTTTTTTTTTTTTTCGTTTTTAATATACATATTTTATTATTGTTATTCCTACAATGGTGTCTATAATTTCTGACTTGGATCCTCTGAAAAGCTGGAAAGTTTTAAGGTAGGCCTATGTTTTCTTCTGTTTGGTACAGGCATTTTGGGGTTAGCCCTAAATTAACTGGAGCTTGAGTTATAATCGAAATGCGAGCCCTGGGTTTAAGTAAGAAAGGAGTTTCTGGTAATTAGAGCCCTTTTAAGATACAGCAAAACCTTTGAACAGATGTTTAGAGAGACCCGAGAGAGAATTTTTAAATATACTTCTCAGTGTTACAGTGCAGTGAGGAATTCTTTTTTTTTTTTCCTTATTTCTTTTTAAGGAGAGATTGCTCTGTAAATTCAAGCTAATAGTAAAGGCTCACACCAGTTGCAACTGCAGCGTTAACTCTCTGCTTTCCTTGCTGTGCTCTGCCTGGAAATGAATGGGAAACTCCAGAGAAGCAAAAACAAACAGCATAAAAGTTGCTCAAGAAGAGGAAAATAGTTTTGGGGGGAAGGAAGGGGGACTGAAGTGCTTGTTTCATGTTATTGAAACTTCCACACTTTGTTGCCCCTCTTAAGGCATGTTCTTGGCATTTAAAAGTTGCTGCTTTTTTATCTTTAGCACTGATGTTTG
The DNA here is from genome assembly GCF_027477595.1 of Haemorhous mexicanus. Classification (NCBI taxonomy): domain Eukaryota; kingdom Metazoa; phylum Chordata; class Aves; order Passeriformes; family Fringillidae; genus Haemorhous; species Haemorhous mexicanus. The sequence goes on along the minus strand of NC_082345.1, from coordinate 70,592,321 downwards.
GGGGCTTTTAATTTGCATAGTGAAAAATTGTAATTTTAACTGCTAAAAATGGTACGGGAGAAAAAAAAATCCCCATTAATGTTTGCTGCAGATATTGAAGATCCACAGTGTTAAATGTCTGTGTTTAATGTTGCTGTGAGTGCCTGGTTTTGCCTTATTGAGAATGCAGACATATAAAAGTTTGCAGATGGTTTGCAGAAACTTCTGTAAGACATTGAAAACATCTGGGAGCGTAGATGCAAAATTATAAAATCACTTAAATGTAAAGTTGTATAGATACCCCTCAGCTTTTTTTGCAAAACTTGAAGCTGCCTGCACTGAATATTTTTTGAGTAAATTACAGGGATTGGGGGCTATGAATTGGGATATTATGATGCTATACATGCAATAATAATATTTTGAAGTATACTTTAGATTCTTGATACAATTTTTTAAAGAACTTACTGTGTTCTGAACTGAAAGAGGAAAAACAACACTTCAGAATCAAAGTATAAAGTCTACTGACATGACTAGGGTTTTTTCCCCTCACTGAACTTTCTATTTTAGGAGTTTAAAATTCTCTGAGCATTTTCTGAGTCTCTGTGTAGGACTGGGCACTGAGACCCTCTATCCTTGCCTGTGGTGTGAGACTTGGCACGGGGGGCTTGCTGCAGTTTTATTTTATTTTCTTTTCCAAGTGGTTTGGGACTGTCAGCACAGGATGATGAGTTTGTTTGTGACTCCAAAAGTTCCGTGAGGACTCAGGAGCGGGGCTGTGCGGGATGAGGAGCGCAGGGCTGGGAGTGGCAGCGGGGCTGGAGGCTCCCCCTGCCCGGGGCAGGGACCAGAGGCGGGCTGGCTCCTGTGGCTTCCCAGCAGCCACCGACTGGCACCCAAGGGCTTCTGCAGAGCCCCGTCTGTGCTGCCTGACAGCCTCTGTGCTCCGGGAGAGCTACTCTAGGAATTAGTTTAAGTTTTATCGAGCTCTATGAGATTATTTCTGATTGCTCTGCGAAACAAGTCAGGTGATGCCAGGTGTGTGCAGAGTTGGAGGATGGCACAGAGGACACGAAAGTCAGGAAGATTTAAGGAATAGACAAGGTTGCCCTCTCAAAGAATCCCGTTTTCTTTTAAATAACTCGTTTTCCATACCTGTAAAAGAAATATCTCCCAGGCACTTTTCCCCTAGAGCATGCCTGAAGTTTCCCAACTTTGTGTGTGAACGTGGATCCTGCAGCTGTAGGGACACAGAGCAGGTCAAAGGTGTGATTAAGTCTGGACATTTCTGTGTGGTTTCTGTGCGATGAGAGCAGCAGCTCTGCACAGATGTGACATTGTGCAGCACCACTGCAGGATGCAGAAGGTTAAGAGGTGGCAAAAGGCAATAGGTAACATGAGTAGTAATATGAGCAGAATGATCGCTGGAAGAAAAAAGAAAGAGAGCCAGAAGTCATCACAGAGCTCGTATGGCTTGTGACTTATTGAACTGCAATACCACTTCTACTTTTCTTATATATTTTAGTTCCTCTTCTGTGGGCCAATTTCCAACCTGTTTGAGGCCTCTGAAGTTCCTGGTTTTAGTGTGTCCCCAAAGAAGCCTGTAGCTAATAGTTAGAAGAAATAGAGGAATGTTTGTGTGTTTATTTTAGCTGCACAAACCAATTCTTTCAGGCTCAAATGAGCTGAGGTAGCAAATGCCACCACCAGCTCTAAACTGGTGTCCTTCACTGTTAAATTCTCAATTTTGTTTACTTTTTGCACCCCCATAATTTATTCTGTGACTCCACCATAGTTTGGGGCTGATTAGCTGGGAAAAGACTGGAGGATGCAGATCCTGTGTGGGCAGCAGGTGGGAATATTTACCTTGGGACTTGATAATCCCCAGGGGCTCAGAGCAGCCTTGCTGGTTACCCCCATGTCAGCTGAGCCCAGCTCCTGCTCCCCAGACCCTCTGGAAGCATTTCCCTTGGCCTCTAAATAAAGGTAATAATGAAGGGAAAGGTACAATATAGCATCAGACAAGGCTGTGGCTGGTGGTAAAGCCTAAAAGGAGGGAGAGGTCATGCTGGAGCATGACAGGGAATTTTGCTGGATTTCACCCACCTAAGCTGGGACAGCTAGCAGAGGTATAAAATAAATGGCAAAATGATGTGTGTATATATAATATTACATCTTTGGTTGTGTCTGTCTGGAGTGGGACAGTGAGAGCTTGAATAATTTCTGGTGAGTCTCAGCTTCCCCTGGGTGCAAGAGCCCTAAACACAGTTTACTGTGCATCTTCCTTCACTGCATTTATTCAGAGTGGTCTGAGTACCAAAGATACTGGAAAGAGAATGCATGGATATTTTTTTTCCTCCTGTTGTCTCCTTTGAGATAAGCTCCCAGCATAGCTGTGACATGAGCACACCACTGCCTGACCTCCCTGTCCATAGTGGGGCTGCAAGAAGCACCATGTCCTGTTGTATTCCTTGGAGCCAGGAGAGATTGGCAAAACTTCAAGCCTACCAAAAAAAAATAAAAAAAAAAAAGAAAAAATCCTTCAAAGCCTTCCCAGCAAACACAGTGTGCTTGCTCAGCCCTCTGCAGACACAGAAATCTCATTTACAATCACCAAAATGAGATGGGAGCTGGGATGGAGACCCTCTAGTGCATAAGAGAGACCAAAATCAGCTGCCTTGATTCCAGAAAAGTCTCTTATCCCTGTTTAGAACTTCTGGCATGTGATTTTGTTCCTCATAGGTGACTGGGCAATGGTTTCTGAAGCAACCTGTGCTCTGGGCCCCTACAGCAGCAAAAGCAGAGCTGCAGCCTGGCAAGGAGAGGCACAAAAAGGAGGAAAAAAAAAATTAATTCCTCAAGGCCACATCTCCTCTGTTGCTTTTCTGCCTTAATTTGGCTCCAACAAGGCTGAATTCAGCACTATAAATCATATGAGTTACCTATGCAGGGAAGACCTTGTACCCCTTTGCATTCCTGTCTGAAGAAATATGTGACCTTTCCACAGCACTTTGCTAGGAAAAAAAAATTAAAAGTCGGTTTTAACTTGGCTTTGCAACCTCAAGGTGAAATCCAAGGAAAGAGTAGGAGTTTTTACTCAGAGGAGTGGTCAGCCCCCAGCCTGGGAAGCAGGGAATCTTGGTGTCTGCTCTGCATGCAGATGATTGGAACTTCACAAGTCCTATTGAACCGGGCCGTCCAACTTGGCAGGTGGAGCTGGGAACATCTTGTTTCACACATCATGTGTCAGGCGGATGTACCAATTCAAATGTTCTCTCCAAAATGTCTTTTTTCCACCACACACACCATCCAAACAGCCTGTTAATGGTTTGGCTTTTCAGGAAAAAAAAAAAAAAAAAAGTGTTTTTCATGCTTGGCAAATCAGCCCAGGAGGAGCAATTTCAGCCGTGTTGGTGCTTGCATTATGACCTGATTTGGGCAAATAGTTCTATCCCTGCATCCACCCCTGTGATTGCCTGGGAGTTGAGGTGGGTTAAATAGCTTCAAAATGTTCAAACTGGGGAGGGGGGGAGGAAAGCAGACACGACAGCTAAAATTTGGCTGGGGCCACAGAACAATAAATTGAGCAAAGTTTAAGATAAGGCATTCTTTATTGTATTCAGTATCTGAACAAACCAGTTAATACATGGACTCCCAACACACAAATGCTTGGAAAAAGGACTAAAAAAAGAAAATATTTCACTTGTGCTTTACTCTGAGGCCTGGACAATGTTCTTTTCGTCCAGTACTCAAAAAACAAAAGAAAACAAGCCCTGAAAGTTTGGCCCAGGGACATAATGCTGGACTCCATCGCCACCATGAAATACAGAAAATGGAATTTCAGATGTCAGTGGAGAATACAAATTCCCTCATAATTGCCACAATATGCTTGGTTAAAAAAAATAAATAAGTGTGGAAAGAGGGTGTGTGTATCTTGTAGTAACTAAAAACACATTTTAAAAATGGCTTTCCAGTTTACCAATCCAAAAATGCAGATGGTGTCAGAGATGGCATTGAAAGGGGTGTTTGTGAGGGTTACACATGTCCCAAGTTGTGACACAGATGAGAATCACCAGGGGGATGGTTGCTGTTGCCAAGCTCTGATAAGCTAAACATGAGCAGCAAAACATGGTGTGGATTCTTCTGCTTTCAGTTTGAATGTCTAACTCTACAGTCACTCAAGTGAATAATACTGAGATGAAAAATTAGGGCCAGCTGTATTGAAGTATGAATTTTTAATTTTTTTTTCATATTTTCTTATTTGTTCTTCCTTTGCACTTTGTAGAGGACAATATGGGCAGCCTTTCTGTTTGGTTTGGTTTTTTTTTGTTAGTTTTTTAGAGTTTTTTCCACTTAAAAAGGCTGGATCCATGGGATGATGCAAGCAGTAAAGACAACAGAAAACAGCAGATTAAGATGCAACATACTCCTGTATCCATTGCTGATAGGTGAACAACTCATCCAGTCCTCCTCTAAGCCTGTGCAGATTTATTCTTGCATCTTCATTTTCCCCTGATTAAAATTCACCATCACTCCTTTCAATAAGAGGTTATTCTCCACCGTTTTGCTAAAAACAATCCACTTTTCATATCAAGCCTGTGTACAAGCTCATTACATCTTGTTCATTTGGACACGAGCTGTTAAATCTTCCAGGTGCTTTATGGGGGATTTAAACATCCAATTCAAATGAATGATCTCTCACAAAGAGGTTTACTTACTGCTGCTGCCATGTTCCTTTGCCTAATTATTTGAATTGCCCTAGCCCCTAAAACATGATATGAAATTATTGCACCAGCAGCACAGCTGTCTAGCCAGAGTCTGTGGCAGTGAGGTGACAGAGTAACACTCTGCCAGTGATCTGCAGCTCAGGAACTTGTGCCAGCAGCTATGGCTTTTCCTTGATGGTTCCTTCCTCCATGAATTGATCTGCCTGGTTTTGCAGTTTTAAATTTGAGTCCAGAACATCTGTCAGCAAAGAAATTCTGTGGTTTGGCACACTGCTGGCAGTTGCTAACAAAGCAATGCACTGGAAGGGCTTTTCTGCACGTAAATTTGTCTTGTATCCATGTTTTGGGACATGTGGAAAGTGTTTGGAGTGGATTCCCTGCTAAGGCCTTGAGCCATTGACTTCAGGTTCCCTCCTGGTGAGAGGAGGTGGAGGTTGTGTTGCTTCTTCATCTATTATACCCCAGAATTTCATTCCTGACTGGTGACTTCTCACACCCAGGCAGGATGTGCAACATCCACACTGCAGGAAGCAGGAAAAGGCAGGATCACCCTTTCCCTTACACATAATGATGCTTTCTTCTCCCATTTCCTCATCTTCATCTCTTAAATCAGTGGCAGTCCTAAGGTACTCCTGCAGGTCTTTCCTAACCCACCCACTCAAATTTTAGGCTTTATCTTGTTCTGCACTTAGTGGAACTGAAATAAGGAGGAAGTTGCCTGTACACAGGAGAAGTACCTGGGCAGTGGCAGCCTTACACTGTCCTTGAGAAATGAGGTTATTTCATGTTTTTCCCAGGCTTTCCATGTTAGTTTGGAAGTGTTACTTAAGCTCTGTGTGCCCCAGTTCCCAGAGGTAAAATGGACCTGTTAATACCTGATTTATTTACTTTGGCTATAAGATTTCATGGCTATACAAATGTACAGCTCTGTCCTATAAAGCCCCAGTACTGGGGGCTCAGCCTTGGGCTGGGCTTTTCATCACCTGCCCTCATAACACTGATTTAACTGAAACTAGAATTTAATTCTTTTGAGGGTAAATGATTTCTTGCTTGTTTACTAAAACCCCTTCTTTGTTATTTCTGCCTTTGCAAGATTGCACCAAGGACCAGGCACACAAGTTCCTTGGACTCGCCAGCTTTTTTCCTAGCAGTTAGGCTTTGTTTTTTTTTTTTTTTAAGAGATCTTCATTAAAGATGTCTTGCACCTCTGCTAGTCCCAAGATGCTGTACCAGGGAGGGAGAAAAGGAGTTGAAACCAGAGAGATTTGTAGTCTTTGTTGCTAAGATTTTCCATTGCTTGACCTGTGCAAGAGATGAATTTCTTATCTCTTAGGAAAATACTCTAACTATTCCCTTTGGATGTTGTCTGATGGGCATCAGTTTCTCCCAACAAACTTGTTCATGCTTCAGGAGCTCTAATACTCCTGAAAAATGCTCTGTGGCACCTAAAAAAAACCCTTACAATAACCTAAGCGCTACCATCCAACCTTTTTTATATGAGCAGCTGAACGTGCTTCTACTGATTATACTCTAATTTTCCTTAATTAAAAAAACCCCAAACCTACTTTCATATTAATTGCATTTTTATATAACTTTCTCAGATTTTTTTTTTCCTTTGATTGCGTGTTTCCTCATGTTTCATCACAAATTATACAAATTCCTCTTTTTTTTTTTTTTTCTCATCTGGGTAAGTCCATGCATTCCTTGAATATAGAGGGATGTTGTCATCATTCACTATGGGACACTTGTTTTTGAGTTGATCCCAAGCTGGTATTAGTGGACCACTTTGTTACTGAAGACCTGTTGACCTGCAGGCACTGACTTTTTTGTTGCAGTTAATTTGCTTTTTACAACTGAGTTTTGAAAGTGAAGATTTTTTAAAGGTAGAAACATTGAGAGGCTCAGTGATTACCACAGTTGTACTCTCTCTTTTGTGGAATGGATGGATTTCAGATTATTGGAAAAACTTGTCATGTCAGTTGTGCTGGATTTTTTTTTTTCTTCTTCAGATATCAAGTTAAATTGCCAGTTATCTTCTAGAAACACGGTGTATAAATAATTTTTATCTGTTAAAGAATTAATGTACTTGTTCGGGTAATTTTGCAATACTCTTCAGTAGTAGACTGATATTCAGTTTAACATACCTGAATGGCTGAGTACATTTATGTATTAAATCAGTAGATGAATGGAACCAGAGCTTTCTTGGGGTTGAAAATCTTGGTATGACTTTTGAGTGATTTGATTCAGGATAGCCCACCAAAGGATTTGTAAGACGCTATGAAAAGCTTTAAATGGGGGAGAGGTTAGGGGTTTTTACCTTTAGTTTTAAGATTCCAAGTTTTATGTTGGATTCTTGGTTTCCAGGTCCCAAAGAAAACAGTAATCTTATAGAAAGGAGTTAAATGAGCCTTTGAAGCACTGGACATTTCAGTTGTGAAAAATATGTAGTCTTAATAACAGTTCTCCACAAAGAATAGGCTATAAATCCACAATTTAATTAATCTCCACGTGTCATCCAAGCACGACTCTACCTCTTACACTAATCCTGAACTAGGAGGCACTGGCAGATCTCAAGCTGAGGCTCCCTAATTCTGCAAATAGTAATAAAATCACCTTCAAGCATTTTTGCAATGAATTTAATATCTCAATCTCTTAGGATGCAATTAATCTTTGTTCCAAGAAAGCAAGCAAGGGGTTACTGCATATTAATCAGAGGTGGTTTCTAGTTACTGTGAGGTTTGCATGGATTTCCATGCAACTTACTTGAAGAAGTACTGGGTCCATGATCCCTGATAGGCATTTGAACCTTAATTTCTATGAGCCCTTTCATTAGAGGTGCTGGGAATGTTGGCTAATTTGGCATGTCATAACTGGACATCCTTTCTGCCCTGGTGTGGTCTTGGGGAAGAACTTTGGTGTTTCTGGCACTGCAGAGACTCAGGGGGGTCTCTGTAGCCCTTGGACTTCCCCCTTGTTGGAAAAACTGACCTTGCCAAGAGTTGTGAAATGTTGTTGACTGGGGTCAGGTTTCAGCTGGAAACGCCAAAATAAAGGATTTATGTAGCCTGGGAGGAATTACGAGCTTGGAAGGGGGAGATAGGTATTAAAGGTCTCAAATGGGGTGATGGGGAGAAAAGTGTTTAAATCCCCATGTAAACTTTTATTGACTCCAAGAGGAATTAATTGGCAGGGTCTTTTATGTGACTTTTGGGGTTAGATTTCCTGCTGACTCAAACTGACAAAGCTCCATTGAGCAAGATCTAGACTTAGAGTCACTGGGAGTTGAAGCCCATGTGTTTTGTAGAAGACTTAACATCCTTCTTCTTATACATAAAGTTTCTGGATCTAATAGAAGAAAAAAATGTCTCAGTCAAAGTACTTACTGTATTAATTAATTCCAGCCTGTGTTTTTGATACCCGGTTTTACTCTGTCTGAAGTCTGGTCTCTAAAAACCTCTTGGGAATAAAGTTACATTAAGTTTGAATTTTCTATCAATTTTTTCCTGTGTTTAAAAGAAACAGATGACCCAACTCTTTGCTCTTTAGTTAGCCTTCAAGTAGACTAATAAATTTACCATAATCTATGAACAAACTTAAACCCATGACACTGTAGGCTGCAGACAAGCTGAATAAACCAGCTACATAAGTTGCATGTGAATTTAAAATTATTGGGAAGCAGTGATAGGAGACATCAAATGTGCTTTATTGCCAAGTATTTTTTTTTGCTACCTGTCAGAGCTGAAACTTTCCTGATTTTTATAAATGTGGTGGGAGTGGAGGGCTGGGTTTGGGGTGTGTTTAGGGGGGTTTTTTGATTGTTGTTTTTTGGGTTTTATTCTCCTTCCTGCATAAGCTGTTTGTATTTTTAAACCAGAACAACATGATTTTGTACATCTAGCTGTGGGACTGCTCCTAACTGAGTTTAGATCTCCCTGCTGTTCACTGAGAGTCACAGCTACATCTGTGGGCAGCAAGTTGCTCTGTTTAGCACAAGATTAATTAAAATCTGTGGTTAGTGAGAGCCTACATGGTGCACACAGTTATTCTAAGTGTAGCTGCAGAATCTTGGTACATGATGCCTTAAAATTGGCTAGATCACTATGTTATGTGGACTTTGTGGTCTCATCTTTGCTCTCAATTTTTTTCATAAGAAGAATTTAAAAGTAGTTTTAGCTCTTCACACCCAAGAGAAAAAGCAAGTTACTCACCAAGATGTCCCCTAGTTTAAAAGCACCTTCTGTAGCAATAGTTTCTATAGTAAACAACAATCTGATTTTTTCTATCTCAGCCTGGGATGCAGTTATTGTAGTTTACATCCTTTCTTCTGCATCTTATCTGCAGATAATGTACAACCAGGCACTGCAGAGTGTCCAGCAACAGAAATAGGCAATTATTCTTGCCATGACAAAATAGCCCCAAAAAAATCTGATCTACTGCAAAGAAAATTTTGTTCACATTTGTGTGGTTGAATAAAGGTAAAAAGAAGAATGAGCACGGAAGAAGCTGCAGGTCCAATTCCAGGAGGCATGACTCTGTGCTATTCACATGCACATGAGAAATTACCTTGGCCAGAATTTTTTTTGTTGCACATACAGATATTTACTGGGCATGCATCATAGCACAAAAGTCCTAGGAGAAGACCACGGTCAATTTCCAGAGGGGGAAAAAAACCTAACAAAACAAATCAATCAAACAAACAACAAAAAAACAAAAAAAAACCCAAAACATCATAGTCACTCTTCAAGAAAAATAAAGCACCTCAAAACAAAAATGCCCTTTAAGGTACAGAAACACAGCTTGAATGTATTGTGTACCTGTATTAATCTGACTGTACTAATTTTTGTCTTGTTTTCCCATTAAAAACTCTGCAAGTTATTACAAGGTTGATTGTGCATCCTCTATGGGCAATTCATGTCATGGATTAAATTTAAGCAGTTATTATGAAAATGCAATAACAACAGAGGGAAAATAAGCTGTGTTGATGCAGGTGAGCCATGTATACAGTGAGCTTGGGATTTGGACATGAAATAACATTGGGCTCTGGGTTGCAACACCATAAAATGTGACAATCTGGAGGAAAGAACAAGTTCTGCATTTATTTTTTTCTTCCCCCCCCCCTTCCATTTTTCCTTGTAATACACACCAGCAGTCAGATCACACAGGAAGTTTGCACAAATCTACATGGTGAAAGTGGGATGGGGAAGAAGAACGAGCTCCTCAGCAAAGGGTTGGGCATGTTTTATTTCTTCAGCAGCTGGAAGCTTCGTTTGGCACTGGAGTAAAATCAGCTTTGCAGGGAGGAAGCTGTATAAGCAGTATGTATGATGGCCCTTAAGACGTGATGATCTGGAACAGAGCAGTTACCTATATATGGTATCTTTGTATTGCCTCAGTAGGAGCTGCCAATTTTGAATTCCTTCAGGAAGATGGTAAAAAATGTGCTTGAACCGAGGGGTTCCAGCAGGAGTTAGCTGAAAGTTTCAGATCCAGATGGGCTGCCTTCTGAGGAGAGTTTAATTACAGAAGCAAAGAGTTGCACAGAGTAGCCAGTGCTTCTCAGAAATGGTGACTTGAGGCTTCTGCTCATTGAACTATTTTCATAACACAAAGGAGAAACAAAAATCTTTTGAAAGATTTAAAGCCAATAACCCACATGGCAATTAGCTCACAGGATACTGTGCCAGTACCTACTCTGAATACCAAATCCTGAGAACTGGGAAAAAAGTACATTTTTATGGATGATGAGAACATCTACAATCAGATAGGATTGAAATGGCTGGGGAAGGATACAGTCCTCATGTTTTGACCAATTATTGTCTGAGGTCAAGGAGAATCTTTCCTTATTTGGCAACATATCATTATCCATGGAAGGTTTTTGTACCTCTTAGGGATGGAAGGTCACATAAAACAAACTCCTGTCTGATCCAATGAGACAATTGCTGTTATACAATAGTGTTAAAATCCTACTCATTGAATTTTCCTTCCTACCACTGAATTCTAACAACATTCACTTATTGATGCAATGCGTGAAAAAATGAAAGAGCAAACCTTTCAAGCCTTATGTTACTGAAGAATATCCTCATTTTTTTTAACAGCATTGTTACCACTCTTAACCACTTAACCACCATTGTTACCACTTAACCACTTTTTGGACCAATGAGTTTCACTGGGTAACTTTGCTTTGAATTAAAATAATTATCCATCACCGTTTGAACTTTGTGTACTCTCAGATGGGTAAATTGTACACTTTAGCAGGTCAGCATGTATTCTGGCATTGTTATGGGGAAGATTTGCATAAGGAAAATGTAGACTTCCCTCCCTCCCCCTTCCCATGATAAAAATCTCCGTACACAATAGCTGTACTGCCACATGTCAGGGGGACATTGTGTAAATTGCAGAGTTACAAATTTGTCAGCCTAACCAAATGTCTGAAGGAATAATGTCATGTTAGTTATATTTCAGCTTTAAGCCTGGTCTGTTTTAACCTTGATTTGTGTGGCAGCTAGCCATACCAACAGCTTGTGCATGGTTGATTATAAACAACTTTATTTTAATGTAACAAGATTCTCATTTAATTCCTGGGAGCTTGATGTGATGGTGATCAAAGCTAAATGCAGACCTCTCTCTGAGGTAAAGGATTAGATCAGGCTGACCAGAAAATACAGGGTCCTGAAGATTTCAAGATCACAATCTTTTGTAGGTTGTAATTCAAATTTTCTGAAGTTCAATAGTGCACTTAAAATATTGTGAATTATGTTCCCAGAGAGCCTTGATATAATTTGGATATAGTTTTGGTTTTCATTTACTTCCATTTTTGAGTGGAAGGACCTGTATGTTCAACCAAAGTTTATTCATTGCAAGTTATTTTTTTTCTCCACACTATTTTTACACATTAAGAATGAAAAATTTATTCTGCAAGAGCTAGAGTCCTTGAAATCTGCTTTCATTTTCTGGGGATAATGTGTGTATCTTGGTTGGATTGTGTCATGCTGAATCAGATGCATACTTGGTGGGGGCAGAGGGGTCCTGCTTTGGGATTTTTTGCTGTGGTTTCAGTGTTAGGGTTGTTTAGAGGAGCTTTTTTACTTTTTCTTTTCATTATTATTATTTTCTTTATATTTTTGATTATTTCATTTGCTTTGGCCTGGGTTTTATTTTGGGATATTTTTGGGGGAGGAGGGTGTGCTTTGGGGGATTTTTAGGAGGACAGCTGGGGGGACAGGATGTTGATATTGTAGAGGATTAAAAGTGTCCTTGTTGAAGCATTGTGCCTGAGAGGTTTTCTGTCTTTACCTGACTGCCTATTTTCAGGAAGCTTAAGACAATTTAGTACTTTTGAGATTACCACCTCCTCGCCAAGCATCTCAGAAGCTGAACAAGAAGTTCAAAAAAGGTGGGAGGTATTAAGCTGACATTTGTATGTGACTGTATTTACACATCTGACTCCTGAACAGGGTGGAAAGGGACTACAGTGTTCGTTTTATTTTGAAATCAGCAATAGCCAACCTAAGTCCGTAAATGTCAAATTTGAGGGGTCAAATCAAAACCTGAGTTGAACCTTTGAGTGGCTCTTAAACTTGTGGTGAACTGAATCAAATTGCAGGAATGATTCTTAACTCAGTTGTCCCTTTAAACTCCTGCTGATTTGCAGCTTTGCCTTCCTTCTTTGCTAATAGATGATTTTCAGCACTCCTCCTTTCCCTCCTGTGGAAAAAGTACAACTTTTAACTTCAAACAGAATCGAAACATTTTACATAAACATGGTTTAGAAAAAAAATTGGGGTTTACTATTTTTTTTCTTCCCCTCATATCTTCATTCATTATTATGATCCTTGTTTGTTTGAGAGAGCAACAATACAAATTGTGAACTTTAATTTTCTGTGCAGTATTGTCAGTGGTAGGAGGAGGTGGGAAACAGCAATAATAGCCTAAGGTCCTACATTATGTGTTTTGATATTTGTGTCACGAGGCAATATGGTGTTGCCCATTATCCTGGTGTTGGGAAATCTTAGGAGTACAGATAATGAATCCAGTGCTGTCAGTTTTCATCGTTAAAAATTTCCTTGGCTCCAAGGAAAATGATTATGTGAATGGGGAATTCTGGTCTGTAAATACTCAGGGAAAAGGCACAGATGATTGTGTGCACACAGACACTTAAGGTCAATAAGCTTTTTTTCAGTCAGAAGGTAAAAATGCAGAAATTTTCTTATATGTTCTTTTAAAATGTACACAAAATCATATTGTGAAACTTTCTTTACCTTAAGATTGTGCAATAATCTTAGAACTTGCATTGAGGTTTTCATTTGTGGCTGTCAGTCCATGAGTTTTTGAAAGAGGAACCACACAAAGATTTCTGTCTTCCCAGTGATGTAGGAACTATTCTTCTAAAATCTGCACCAGCTTGTGACCAAACTTTCACTTCTGCTTCAGCTGTGATGTTTTTCCCTCACTCTGGGCTATGTGTATTATAAATGTTTCCTGGTTCCAAATGGGAGCCATCAGTCCCGTTTCTGGGCCAAATTTTCATGGTCCTTTCAAATGTGTACTTTAGAAACTAAATAAAACTCCTGCCCAACACCCACAGAAGAAATCAGCTTGCAAAGGTTTCTGAGAGTGTGCTCCATGGAAAGATTTTATATAATTTAAAATAGTTTAACTCCAGTTCTTTTGTATTCTTCTGCTCATGGCTTGCTGTTTTAAAGACCTGTTATTTTTAAGACTCCATACCAGTGTTAATCAATTTTAGCTGCATGTCCCCAGATTATGTATGAAGACAATATATTTATGCTTTTATTTGTTGAAGAAAGCTCTATGCCAAACCAAGGTCTTAATAACCAGGCAGTGCTTGGGTGGGGATTTTTTTTGTTTAGCTGTGTTTGTCCTGGAGATTGTTAGGCTGAAGTATTTGTTTAAAAGAAACAAAATGAAAATGAGGGTCCATAGCCAAGTTTTCAAATGATCCTCTTGCTCACTGGCAGTCGCTGAGACAGGAGAAGTGATGGCTAGTGATTTAAAAATCCTTCATGCTCTCATTTTTTGGCATTTGAGCTCCTAAGAGTGTCTGGCCCTTTTCCTGCATCCTGAGATTAGCTGAAGCACTGGTTTTGTGGGGATTTTTTACAATCTACACAGTCCAAAATTATAACATTGGTTGGGAAGTTTTTAAGACTTTTTTTTCCTAAGGAATCTCCCCCGAGACGTTGGCCACCTTTAACTGTTCTTGACTTCAAAGAGTGTTGATGATTGAGTTTCACACAAGCATATCATACCAGAAACAGCCCTCAGCCTGGGGAGGTACACTTTCCTTAGGTTGTGAACCTCTCCTGACATTTCTTCTCCATGAGTCTCAATTGTTCCTAATCCTGTGTTTAACTTTCCTGCGAACTTTGGTTTGGCAGAGGAATGTATTTGCTTGTTTGGGGCAGGCTGTGTTTTACTGCTGTGCTTGAGTTTCGTGGTGTTCTCCAAAATCACAGTGACTTACTTGGGAATCTTGCCAGTGTTTTAGACTTCAAATAATGATAGTAAGATTTGTGTGCTCATTTGAGGCTTACATAAAGCTAAAGCTAATATTTGTGGGCATGATTAAATGTGTTTGGTATTTTGGAGGGGAGGGATGTCTCCAGCTTATGAGTTATGCTTGCTGCCTTGTGGGGATTCTTATGAAATGTAGCAGCAGCTCAACAGGTTATCTAGCAGAGGGAGAGTTAATGCATGGTGCTGATACTCATAAATCAGGAGATTAATGCCTGCCTTACACCTCTTAATAAAAACAGCAGAGAACAACAATCTTATCAACATACATGTAATCTGTAAACAAGGGTTGTAGTCAAACACAAACAGATTTTTATCATTATCCTGCTCCAAACCATGTGACTTTGCAGTGAAGTACTTGCAGGAGATGAGTTAATACATGTTTGACAACAGTTGCTGCCAAAAAAAAAATAATCATTAATGCTAACATGAGCAAGATAATTGGGATTTGTGGGGGAGTGAATGTCCAGATTTGAACTTTTGAACTGCCAAGCATTAAAGCCTGTTGCTTCCTCTCAGCAACTGCTACAGGCTGTTTGTAATTTTTTTAAGAACACTCAGACTCAAGGAAAAAGTGGAATGTGCTAAATCTTCCAATTAATAGAGATAGCACTGATGCATCAATTAGCAAGCTGATCACTTCTTGTCCTTCTGCACAGAAACTGTTTTCACAGAGTCACAGAATGCTCTGGGTTGGAGGGGACCTTAAAACTTACCCAGTTCCATCCTCCCTGCTGTGAGCAGAGACACCTTCCACTGGACCAGGTTACTCAAAGATCCACTGAAAAATGATACATTTGTGGCCTCCAAAGAGGAGGCTGAAAAGATGTGTTCTGGAAAGAAATTATCTTGGAGAAAAGGAGGAGGAAAAGAAGGCTCAGAAATAAGAAGATGAAGAGAAAAGATCTGGGAGTTGAAACAAATTATGGAGGACTTCCTGAGGAAGACAAGCAGAGATAAATGTTGGGAAGTGCCTGGAGACCTCAGCTGGTGGTGCCCAAGAAGTGTGACTGTGAGCAGTGGCACAGGATGGACCAGCCTAACCTCTGACCCACACCACAGGTGTGGAGACCATGTGAATGTAGCCTGGGTGTAGTATGTGAGGTGTAAAGGAAGGTAAAACTGAATTTCCTTCCTTTCCAAGTAGCTCCTTGCCTCTCTGTAAACAGTCTGCTGAAACATGAGCAGATATCCAAGCCCATTTATAGTTATATTATTTTGCATAAGGTCACTCCCTAGGTGTGGTCTGCAGCACTTGCCAAAGCACAAATGAATTCTGGTTCCTAGATTTAAACATGGATGCACATGATGCACAGGCTCTGAGATGATGTGGGATGACAGTACTTCCATAAATGCTGCTTACAGTAGGCTGTGGGACTGTAAGCAGCAATGTAATCATATGAGTTTTCCAGAGGAGATAGCTGGCTTTTCAATGCCAGCCCACTTCTAAAAAGCACAAATAAGCTGGAAATACTTGGATTTAAATGGTACTCTGTGAAGAGTAGGTAGGATTCGTTATACACGTTCCTAATTGGGTCTTAGAACAGAAATTATTTTATATGGTATTAAATAACATGTTTTGCTTTGAACTCTCAAACCTCACTCTAACCACCTTCCAGCTTTCTTGGGTACTCTTGGATTCAACCTAAACCCCCCATTTTTTCTTCAAATAATCCATCAAGGGCTGTTAGCTGGGGGAAGAGAGTCCTTGGAGAAGGAGAAGCGAGTAAGTCACTGACATAATTGGTTTCCTCTCAAAAATATGTATGAATGAAGGTACTTGCAGCTGTTAGTGAGTACAGAGATAAAATTTCCATGCTTTAAGTCTTTTGATAAGTATTTGTGTATGTGTTTTGCAGCTAACCCATTTTAAGAGAAAAAAACCCAATAAATTGGATATCTCTACTTCCTAAAAAATGAACTCTTATAAAAAGTAAAGGAAATTAAAAACTTTCTTAAAATGCTTGATATGAAAGACGTGGAAAAGTTGGTAAAACACTGATCTGTATCCTGAAGCTGGAATAAAGGATGATGAGTGCAGGGAAGTTTCTACATAAAGGTAATAAATTATTTTCCATCTGATCATTTCAGGACTTTGAAACTCCTCCTGACATAGGTCCTTGTCCTCCAGCAGGTTCTCCCTATAGCCTTCATCACTGATCATTTGGGAAGTTAGACTGGAAGACTCTCTTCTCCTTCCCCCATCTTCTCACTATACTTAGCCCATCTTCTTCCCCAAATATTAATTGAAAATAATTTAAAATCACAAATCTGAGCAGAATCCACATGACAGACCCATAAGTATTGTCCTTTAGGGTAGCTTGGACATCTAGCAGCTGTATTAGCCCAGCAAGCAGGTGAAAACAACCTTGTAAAGACAGTTTAGGCACTGAGCAGAACCTTTTGGTCTCCAGTCATACCTGTGGAGCTCTCAAGCTAAAATATAAAAGTCACAAATTGTTGCAGCTTCAGGTTGTCAAATCTCAGTGGTGCCTGAGACACTGAACTTTCAAAGCAAAACTGCCATTAAAAGCAGACCAGCATCAGCTCTGAGCCCACTAAACTAGGGTAGGCTTTAAAGCACATAAATATGTCTGTCTAACAAAAAAACCTTTTAAATTAGGTCAAGTGAAACTACTCTGTAACCACAATCGTGGCTCCAGTGCAATATTAGTTCAGGTTGTTTTTTCTTTATGAGAGTCTCTGTATTAGAAATTTGTATTCATGTAATTATTTGCCAAATGCCTGACTGCAATTTCTTTCTGTCAAATGAAGACATGAACACAAGAAGAGTTTAATTTACATGGGTTTTTTTGTGTTTGTGTGGTTTACAGTGATTTTTAGAGAGGTGTCTGAGCAGACAGTGGCCCCATTAACTTCAGTGTGATTTTCAAAATCTGCCATAAACTCTGGCAAATATTTAAGCAGCTGGTGAAGGCTCAGTTTTTCACTTCTTTAAAAAGAAAAAATAAAATAAAAAGCAAATATAAATACTGTTATTCGTTTTCAGTTAGGTTGGATATCAGCATTTAAGTGAGCTAGATTCAACTCATGAAGTAATGAAGATCTGACTGTATGTTTGGTATTTTTAGTGCCTGTGCTGCAGGTATTTACCTGTAAAAGGAGTTTGACAGGAACAATGTCCAGGAAAAGGCATCATTAAACTGGGAGGGGGCCCCGCCTTTCCCACCAAGGTGGTGTGAGAAAGTAGGTGTGGCACACCAGGATCTCTTCCAGCAGTGTAAGAAATCGGTGCAGGTGTGAAGTGTTTGAATTTTCTCGGATGAATGTGGTCAGTGAACCACATCTCCTTTCCAGTGATTGCTGGCTTTAAAACGTATTAAATATTTGCTGCCTCAACGCTGGGTTCAGAAAATGCTCCACTCGGTGAGTCACAGCAAATGCATGGCATAGTTAGCATCTGTTGGGGTTAATTGACAGAGAACTCTTCAAAAACAGAAATAGACTCTTAACTCCTCTGCCTACTGTTTCTTCTTTTCACAGAGATGACACAAAGGGAAGAAAATCTTTATGCAGAATCTCATTGAATTGATGAGCTTATGCAGAGCAGTAACAGGCAGTGTGTGGCTTTATGTGCCTAAAGTGCTTTGTAAAACCCAACAATTTACTCGTGCATATTTAGTATAGCCAAGGTACATTCCAGAGAATGCTTGTAACAAAACCCCTGCTCCTGCACTCCCTAACACCTTTGTCCCCTGGGTTCCACCCTGCTGCTCAGTTGAAGCCTTTTTTCATCACATCTTGATTAATACGAGGTGCTAAAAGCAAATTGGTGATAACTGCTGGTCATGACAGCTCTTATGCAAGCTCTTGCCAATGGCAGCACTAGCTCTTTCCTGTTCTTACCTGCAGCAGCCTTCGTATTTTAATCATGGGCCCCGAGCAGAAATTGTCAATTAGATTGAGCCTTGTGGTTGTCTTTGAATAAATGTTCTTTAGCAGATAGATTTAGTGCCTTGCTACTCTATTCCCCTGGTTTCTATGTGCAATATACCTTCCATATACACTAAAATGAAGTATCTTCCTGGGGAAAAAAAAAATCTATCCAATCACACAGCAGATAAAGTGGCTACTCTGCTGAACTCCAGAAAGAAATGAGAGGGCTTGATGAATGCCTCGAGGCCAAAACAATGATTCTCTTGCTGCTTTCTCTTGGAAAAAAAAAAAATCTAAGATGGAAAATCTGAGTTATTTCAATTTAAACAGTATGGAGGATTGTGGTAAAAGAGACAGTGTCACTTCTTTTATCACATCTACATTTGATCAATGCCTCTTGAACAGTTTTGTCCCAAGTGAGATAATGGAAAAAGGGATCTTCTGTGTATCTGGCTACAAATTATTGATAAATGGGATCTGATCTGTGAGGATGCAGGGCGAGCTGTTCCACTGACTCATGAGAGCTGTGGGGGATGCTGGATGCAAACGCAGCTCAGTTTTGCTTCAAAGAATGATGGCATAGTCAGAAATTTAAAAATCACAGACACTTTGCACATAATTATATCTGTTGGGCTTGAGTGGGCCGTGAAAAGGAAAGATGATAGAGTCTGGAGTTTGCTTATGTCTGAGAAAAGTGTAGTCCAAGGCAGGGAGGGACTGCACGTCATCTTACATCAAACCAGTGTCTGATCCCTTTTTTCAAAGTTGTAGCTCTCTCTTTTATAGTGGAATCGACTACAGACATATGAAGCTCATACTCTGGAGGAAGTGAATGGGGGGAAACAACTCTCACTGGGAGGAAAGCTTTCCCTTGAAAGGTGTGTGATGGGTATTGAGCCAAGCGAGATCCCAGAGTGCTCCGTGGTGCTGGGTGAGTGTGTCCATATTGCCCCCAGGAGACATTGGGAGGATTGCCATTTTCTACCCAATAAATGGAGTCCAGAGCTGAGACTGGGGACTGGACACAGAGGCTGAACCACAGAATCATTCAGGCTGGAAAAGGCCTCCAGGTTTGCACAAAAATACCTTTAACAGGGTACCTCCATGCCCATCAAACCATATTGCAAAGTGCCAGGTCCAGTCAATATGTGGAATGCTTCCAGCAATGATGGAAGGATTTTCCCTTTCCCTGGAAATCCTGTCCCAGGGCTTCACCACACTTTCAGTGATGAAATTTTTCCTAAAAACCAACTTGAACCTCCCTTGGTGCAGCTTGAGGCCCTGTCCTCTGGTCTTGTCACTGGTTGCCTGGGGGCAGAGCCTGACCCCCACCTGGCTGCACCCTCCTGTCAGGGAGTTGTGGAGAGTGAGAAGGTCCTCCCTGAGCCTCCTTTTCTCCAGGATAAACAGCTCTTATACCCTCAGCTGCTCCTTATCAGATATGTGCTCCACACCTTTGCAGCTCCATTGAACTTCTCTGGACATGCTCTGGTGGCACTTTCCATCAGAAATTTTCATAAGAATAATTTGTTCTTCATAATTTCATATCTTTGGGGTTTTTTTGTTAGGTTTTGGTGGTGTTTTTTTTTTTTTTTTTTTTGGTTGGGTTTTTTGAGTCGTTCCTCATTCCACCAAACCAGCTTTTAAAAAAAATGAAAAAAAAAAAAAAGAAAACTAAAAATAAATCTGACAAAATCAAGAGAAACACAGGAAGAAGTGAAAAAGTTTCTCTTGCACATATTTCAGCAGTTGTCCTGATGGGCCCTGAGTGCACACACTAGTGAGTTGATGACTGAGAACATGATGTTTAGGGTTGGAAGTAGACAAAGGGATTTGTGGTGCTTGGCAGTGGATGTTCATTATCCAACACACGCTCCTCTGTGTGAGAGTATGGCTGGGGGAGGCAAAAGAGAAAAGGAATAGTTGGTACCATGTTATGAATGGCTGTAATTAGGTACCTTGCCCAAGGTGACGTGGAAATCCTCTGTCAAAAATGAAAATGGTAATCCAGGTCATGAGGAGAAAAGCCCTCTGCAATACACACAAAGTTATCCTTCCTCTTCTAGCTGCTGCTTTCCAGCTAAGCCCTTTCCTCCAGGGCTGTGGGCCTTGGTCTTACCTCTAGGAACATAATGATTCAAAGAAAAGGTGCTCGGGCAAAAAGGATTAGTAACTCTAAGCTTCCCACCACGGGCAGTGTGTAGAACAAATGCCTCTTACCGACAGGTCAAAGGTCCATCTTAGGTTGTGATGGGGCTTTTTGGGGTGGTTTTACCATTAATTTTCTAATTATTATTTGAATTTTGTCAGAACAGAAAAGGCTCCCGTGCCACGCGAACTCTGGTAATTTTGCAGGGAATAAAATGGAGGCAGATTTGCCTGTGCTTCCCCTGCAATTACCGAGCGATTCTCGCGTCTTGTTTGAATTCCCTTTGTCGTTATGAAACACAACAGGCTGACGGCTTGATATTAAAAGCAATTGTGTTTCCATTCATGCAGATGCCAGCCTGTTTAGGTGAATTTACTAAGTCCCTAGACGTACATTTTTCTATTATTGCCGTCTCTGGGCCGTGCTGAGCATTTTAATTCTCTGAAAATAACCTCTGTTTTCCTTTCATCTCTTCATTAGCTCTTTCATCATGAGCACATGAATTTAAAAATATATATGTATCTCTTAAAGTTGTGTGTAATAAAGATGTTTGTACCATTCCAATTTGTTGAGCTGTGCTTTTAACGTTGCATGGCTTTCACAACCATAAAGTGGCACAATTATTTCTGCGTTGTATTGCTTTGTACCCTGAGGTTCCATTTAAAACAAAGCAGAGAGATGTGTTTATAGGCAGTATTGAAAGCAATGTATATGGATCTTGATGTCAGGCATATTTTATTGAAGTAAGATTAAATGACAAGTTCTGCACTATTGAAGTGAAATCCGAATGAGATTTTGTGCTGAGCTACACATTGTTAAGTCAAAATTAAAGTAATACCAAGCTACGTTGTTATCTTTGTGGCTTTTTGGTGGCATCTTTTAAAAATTAACTTTACAGCCAATTATAAGTATTTTAATGTAAATATTCTGAGGTTTCTGGACACATTGTTGCATTAAATGTTACCTATATCACAACGTTATAACATTGTACATGCCTGTGCTCTCAGATATCAGAAGACTGAATTTTCCTGCTATACATTGTGAATATGTGTTTGGATTAAATCCTTGCAAGTAAAACTAATTTTCTTTCTGTATAAAATCACACCATCAAGTACATCTCAGGTAAAAAACCCTTTTTATTTTATCTCTTCACCTATTTTGTTGTACTGAAAATAGGCTCAGAAGGTTTAGGGTTTTTTTTCTAGAAGCGGAGGTTTAAATTATATCTGTTTTAAAGTTAAATGCCTGGAGTTGTCTCTAATTAATACCTGCACCACCGCAAGGACAACAGCATGAGAAAATTAAGAAAATTGTGAATTTTCTTTCTGTCTGCAGTTTTTATTTTGCTGGGAGGGGATCCCGTGGGAAACATAGTTTTCCTTTCAGATTTTCATTTTTGATTCATAGAAGGGATACATTTCTGATTAACAGAGGGGTGTCCAAAATTACAGGCTCAGTTAGACTTTTTGTGCTTCAGGATGTGAAGGAATTACCTCTTTAAGGATGGTCAAATCACATATCTTGCTTCAGTGTTTTAAGAGGAGCTGCACTACATGAACAACTTGTATTTGCACGGGCACTAAAATTTCTGTTGTGGTACAGTGCTAGTGTCTGGAAAATACAGTAAGTTGAGGTTTTGGAAGCTGTGGAGTTGATGGCTCAAACTTCCTAGTGTGCTGTTGCAGGAATTTGAGTATGTAAGGGAACAAGAGCTTCCTATTTTAACTGCATGTTCAGCCTGGACTCTGAATGTCAAGTTGGATTTTTTTTTAATCATCGCTGGCGTTATTATGTCTCTCACCTCTTTTTCCCATGAGACAGTAATCTTAGCAATATGTGATCTAATAAATATAGATGATTTAAAATCCCAGCTGCCTTTATTCCATCTAGTCATGGTTTAGCCTCTCCCTGGTATGTGTCACGTTGTGACTGTCTTCACCTTTTTTGTTTTTCCTGGCTGTTTTCCTTCCAAGTTTTTTCTTCTTTTCCAATAAAATTTCAAAGGATGGAGTTTCTCCTGCAATGTGTTTTATGCAGCATTCAACACAATCAGACCTGGTTCTCATTTTAGGCCTCTAGACATTGGCATCTCAAATATATTCTTGCATACTACTACTACTATTATTTTTTTAATATGTGTTTTTTTATAGCTCAGTTCCACAATGGTGGGACTCCACCCACAATGGTGAATAACATAGAGCTGCTGTAGAGAATACACTTCTTTGGTCAGGTGGGCATTCTAGTCCAAAATTTCTGCTTTAATCATTGAGTGATGATTCTATTTAATGACAAATTATATAACTATAGAGAGAGCATTATATATAACAAAATTGTACATTATAACAAAATCTGTTGCATGGAAATATGACTTTTTACCTGTGCACTGAAATGCTCTGGCTTTGGGTTTTGTTTTGCTTGTGCTTTTTTCCCTAATGTTAGCAAAATCTTTCTACAGATTAAATCCTATCTGTAAGACTACTGCTAGGTGAGGGCTAGCAATGTTTGAAAGCTCAGTTTATGAAAACATGTTTATCCAGGGGGAGAAAGGAAGAAAAGTTGCTTTAATTTAGTTTAATGTTCACAGTTCTTTGGGTGGCACAGTAAGAAAGTCTTTTGCTAGGCTCAGAGGGAGAAGAGACATATTGTTGGTTCAAATATTCGTTACAACTTGAGTATGCTAGGCCCACAGATTTTTAGATCATATTTGGAATTTTTTTTCCTTTTGTTTCCATTTTTTATGGAGAAATTTGATACTTGAAGAAATTGAGGAATTTACCACACAGTGAAAAACCAAGTTGAATGTATTTGTTAATATCAACCCCACAGCTGTCTTGTCCATTTTTAAAGGGGCACATTTTTCTAGGGCTTGAAGAATTAATTAAAAAAAAAAAAAGACCTGTATGTTGTATTTTGGGGAAAAACTTTGCAGGCAGTCATGTTTCTTCATGTTTGCCCAGATGGGCAGAACTGGTGAATCCATAGTGATGACCTCTGTCTAAGTGGCACTGCTGCTGTGCTGTTCACTGTTAACAAAGAATAAGAACTGTGGGAAGCTGCTGTCCTACAAATAATAAATATTAGTAAATAGTGGGGAAAATATGCAGAGCACTCTTAGAGATCCAGTTACCAGCTGTAGCAGTTGTCTGTCACCCACTGCAGGTAATACAAGGAGAAGGATGTCTTGAGGGAATTGTTATCCATTTTTGGGATGTCTTGAGGGAATTGTTATCCATTTTATCTTTAGACCTTGGTATGAAAGCAAAATGGGTTCATAAGGTCTGGCTGCTTTTGGCTCCTCACTTTTTTTTTGGTGCCAGATGACCTCTACCCTTGACAGCCAGAGCCAGTCTGAGTCAGGCATGTGAATGCAGTCCATGCCAGCAGTAGCACTGCATATATGCATTTTCCATTTATCCTTGGGACTCAGCGAAAGACTCCTCAAGCCCCTGCTGCAATGCAGCATGTCAACTTGGCAGCCTTGTTTATACCAACCCTTGGCCCCTTCCCTTTCCTCACCTGTTCAAATCCTCTGGCTCTGCACGTGTGCCAACAAGTGTGAACAGGAGTAAAGAGGCATGTGGCACTGAAGTGACGTGGCTGTCACACAGGATGGGCTTCCCGCTGTCGCGATGGCCCCGCGCGGCACCGCGCCCGTGGAGAGCCCGCTCTCTGACAGGGAGGCAACATTCCTGACTTTGGGTAAATATTTGTGTTCTGACCCTGGTGCTGTGGTGCCATTGCTCAGAGATTTCTTTGCTTTCCCTCTTCCCCATGTGGGCACACTGCCCCTCATCCCTCATTCGGAGCACTTTGCAGAGAGCCCAGCGGAGGGGACTCGATTCCAGTTGTCAGTGTCAAAATCTGCAGGCAACAAAACATTGCTGCTTTATTGGTCACTGCCAGGAACTCACCCCAGTAGAGCAGATCCTGCAAGTAATTTAATGAGACTGCTGCATTTCAGGATGCTGGGAAGCTCCACTGAAGGCAAGTCTTGGTTATAGATGAACTTCACAAAGTGCTGGGCAACTTAACTGCAATGAGTACCATATGTTGTGCTGGCCTTCTCAGCAGGTGAAAAAGCAGTACCAGTGCTAAATTCTGGTGGAAGAAATTATCAGATATATGAAAACATGATTTGGTCAGTTGGAACTATTTGGTTTCAAACCACTAACTAATTTTGAAAAATAGTTATAGTATTGTTATTTTGGTGTTGGAGGAGATCCAACAGAAGAGTAGACTGGATGTGGCACTCAGTGCCATGGTTTAGTTGAGGTTGGACTCAATGATCTTTAAGGTCTCTTCCAACCTAGTCATTCTGTGAATTCTGTGAGCAGCAGAAGGTATTTTATGCAACCATCTTCCTTTTCACAAGCCAAACCAGCTGGGGAGGTTTAGCCATCAGACCTTTCACAAACTGATGGATCTGAGACAATTTCCCAGAGGCCAGGTGGTAAGAACTCAGGTTGAATGTAATGGCATTGTGAAAAACACGGTGTCTCACAGAATCATATCTTGTTTGGGTTGGAAGTGACCCTAAAAATAATCTATTTCCAATCCCCCTGCTGGGAGGAATGCTGCCCACCAGGCCACGTTGCTCAGGACACCTTCCAACGTGTCCTTGAATACTTCCAGGGATGAGGCCTTTCTCAGTCCTGTCACATAAGTTGATACTTCACAAAAAATAGTTTCCCTGCCTCAGAAGAGAGAGCAGGGATGGGTACTCCAAAAGTCAGAGCTTTTAGCTACATTTCTCCGCTGCCTGTCTCACTGGTGGACTCCATCAGTAATTTCCAGCTGTAAAACTGTCAGTCTTCCACTAGTTCAAATTCAACTTTAAAATAAAGCCAGGGCTTCTCCATGGCTATGCAGGCTATTTTTGATGGCTTTGAAAATAGCTGAGAAGTAGGCAGGTTTCTGTGCTGGTTTTCAGTGGTTGGGACAAAGCTTTGTGGGTTACATGGAAGTAGAAAACAAAGAGGGGTCACAACCAGATGGCTTTTTAGTGGACTTGCCTGCCCCCTTTCAGAAGTTACCCTCCCTCCACCAAACACAATTCTTTCTGACTTCCATGAAGTTATAAGTGATTAAGAGTAGGGATCCAGAAATCCCAGAGTGTGAGAGCTCAAAGAGTTCAGATCAAACGGGGCATGGTGACAAAAATGTAGGCAAAGGACGTGGAGCAAAATTCCAGCTGTAATTGCAGTTCTGCTGTATCGAGCAGTTATTCAGACAATGAACAATTGAAAAGCTATTCACATCACTTCACATTTGCTTAGCCTTGTGGCTAACATGTCATTTTGGTTATTGTTAGATGGCAACCAAAAGCAGAGAATAGTCTGTGCTACTCGGGAAAGAATTTGAAAAACAGAGTAAATCAATAACTCTTTCTTGGATGCCTCTTATTGCCCTAAGTTAGACATGGAAGTACTAGGTGAACTCAGCTTGTTCTCTGCAAGGGCCTCAGTCTGTTCTGTATCAGATGGGAAAAGCCAGGGAAAAATAATTAGAAAGGACGTATCTAATTTTTGCACAGTGAAAGCCAACTTGTCTGCTGCTGCTGCTTCTTCTTCTGTAGCAGCTATCAGCCTGGGGGTTCCAAAATCTGAGAGGTTTTCTCATTCTTTAGATTGCTAGCAGCAATGGCTCTTAAGTTTAATAAATAAACAAAAAACCTCATAACAACTAAAACATTCCATCTAAAGTCCATCAATGGAGAGATTATATAGCTTTGTGAAACAATACAGAGGAAACCAAGTACACAGGTAAAACCTTATTTTGTCACTGAGACTGCAAGGCTATCAGAATAAAAATAAAATTAATATTAATCACTGCCAATGGTGTTGTTTGGCTTTAGCATTTTACTTGATGCAGTACAAACACAGATAAATAAAAGAAACCTGTTCATGACAGAGAGCTCTCCCAAATGCCCTAGTCAAGTAGAAATCAAGCCTGTTTGTCCAAATTTTTGTCATGCAGAATACTTTCTGGCTCTTTTTTTTTTTTTTGGTTTTGTTTTGTTTTTTCTTCTTAGTGAAAATCTGGCAATGCCATACAACTGCTTATTGTAAAACTGCCCAGGACTCCTGGATGTGTTAATGTGTGGCCTGACACAGTGTCTAAAGTGAGAGGGAGTGGATGTCTCAAACCTTCCATGTAGAATTTCCAGCTTTCATTACTCCTCCAGAATAAATATCAGAAGCAATAACCAAATAGCTTTGGATTATTTGATCGCCTTTAAACAGTATTCAGCTCCTTTCATTGCAAGGACCAAAGTTTAATTGCTCATCTGACTGATAAAGAGACAAAGCTACATGGTTAATCAATAGATCAAACTAGGTCAAGGCCTAGCATTTGGAATCCATATGAACCAGAGTTCCCATTCCAAGCTGGCAATAGGCATCTTGTGTGACCCTGAAGAAATTATTTAGTGTCTTGGGGGCCTCTGTTCTGTATTAGAAAATCAGGGTGATAGTAATAAAGAATTATGGAGACATAACTCAATAGCACTTGGATGGGGTTATGAAAGTGCTTTCCTGGTGTGCTCTTAACTTCACGAGCAGGGTAGATTTAGTCACAGTCCAATTTATCCTCCAAAATATGAATGAGTCTGGTTCTCCTTGTACTTTAAGAACAGAACAGGTGTGGAGTGTGTTGTGCTTTGGGCTGTTTGCACGGTTGGCTATCCCAGTTCCAAAGGCAAGGTAGGAGCAGAAGGCTTCTGGACATGAGGGATGCTGTCCTTGGGTTGGATGGAACAGAGCCTCACACCAGCTCCATTAATTTGTGCAAACAACTAACACAATTATGGTTTTATATTAAAAACAGTAATTCACAGTCACAAAAAAAAAAAAAAAAATCACTCCCTGAAGACAGCTTGATACAAAGAGGCTGATTTGGTCATTGCGTATTCTGCCAAACCCTTTTTTTAAATTAGATCTTTACTTTGTAATTTTCTTCTTTTTTTGCTCAAGGGTACTTCAGAAAAATTGTGGAGAGATATATAAATGGGGTGTCTCCATCTATAAATTCTCATGTAAACTGCTGGGCTCAGAAAACCCAGACAGACTTGTCTGCCACTGTGCTGGGCTCTGTAAAAAAGCACCTAAATTCAGAGCATATTACAATTTAATTAAAATAAACTGCAATGAGTATAAGGAAATCATTGAAAAGCAAAAGGCAAAAGTCCTTGGAGATTATTCATATTGTCACTTAGAAGCAATTTCAGCACAAGTAGGGGGTTTCATGTCTTTAAAATAAGATAATATATGTAGGTGATGAAGCTGCTAACATCTTCCTATTAAGAAGTGATAGGTTCTATATCACAAGATGTTTTTTCAGAAGGGATTTTTTGGAGCTGGGTATATGAAGTAGCCCAGTTAGCCTGCACCAGGTGGTCTTTTCCCTTCCTGGAGAAGTAATTTGAGCCAAATACTCAGTTTTGAAGAAGGAAGGTAGTCCAACACCTGAAGCACATGAATGAGTGATGAACACAACTTCTGACAGAGTGGAGGACTCTACATGCTGCTTTCATGTGAAGGTTTGGGCTTAAGTCATTAAGAGGCACAAGAGTCTTAATATTAAATAATATTTGTTTTCATTTCCTGAGCTGAAGTGCTCACAGTTCAGTTGTAAAAATCCACTAATTCATAATATTGTGTTGTTTGTGTTTTTCAGGATAAGGGTGGTTTTAGTACAAAATCTTGCTCATGGCAGGAGGAGAGGATTTTAAAAAGGAGAGTACGTTCATGCAGTATTCATTAATGGTGAATCCTTTTACGTACTCTTTACCTACAGCTTGTTTTTGCTTTAGAGAGGGATTCAAAGCTATTTATGCCTAAAAGAAAAAATTAAATTCCCTGTTGGATTGGGATTGGGGGAAAGTGGGTTGTTGGGTGTTTTTCTGTTGTTTTGTTTGATTTTGGTTTTCTGGTTTTTGGTTTGTTTTTTATTTTTTACTATTTAGATTTGCTTCCATCAACACTAATATTTTGGAAAGGCAAAGTCAGAGCTATTTAAGTGTCTTGCAGAGACAGACATCAGCAGGCTTGCAGCCTGTGTTTATCAGGGCTGTCCTGTGTGGCTGCATTTAAAACATCCAGCATCCACCAACAGGCCAAAGGGCAAATAGTTTAAAATGTGTTGCAATTTGAGAGGCTGCTTCTTTTTTGTCCTCTTTCTAAATGGAGTTGTAGCAGTCAGGCCCAAACAATCTAAAGACAAGTGCTGTTTTATTCTTTTCCTATGAACTTCTCTGTCTTGGACCCACTGTAAAGGTTTGTTTTCAGTCCTGTGATGAGCCTTAGAAACTCCAAGCAGCAAGTCTGCCCTAGGAAAGAACATTGCTGCTGTTATCTATGCAAAAGAGAAGCTGAAGTGGAATCTAAGTCATCCAGGCAATCTCAAGCCCTGAAACCTAATTTTAGTCTTTCAGAGAGTGGAGAGGGATGCACAGATCTACTTACTCCAGCATTAGACAAGCCAAAAAAGGCACATGTCATTTGAGACTTGAGCCTGTGGAAACAATTTGGAATGAAAATGTAGGAGCAAACTGCTTGCTTAATCATCATCTTTCCACATCTTCACTGAAGAAGAAAAGTAAAGTCAGATAAATCCAATTTGCCTGAGATTTTTCATGCATGCAGCTCCTGCTGTGAAGTAGAAAAATATTTCCTCTGTGTTTGGAGAAGCCATGATAGCCTGCCAATGGCTAGTTTAACACCTGTAAGCCCACCCAGCTCTTAACCTAGTCCTGTGAATCCAGGCAGATAAAACAATCTTATTGCAAAGAGAGTAAGCTCAATGCTCATGGCTGTGCATAGTCTTTTATCTTCCATGCTCAATCCATTACTGAGTTTTCAGCACTTATTTCCAATATCATACCCAAATAGTTTAAACTGAGAATTGAGATGTGTCTCACTACAGAGGACCCTGCCTGAGAAGTAGGAATATGACATTAATTAAAAAAGTTTTTTATCAGTGTAGAGTGTTTCTTAAATACTTGTGCTTATACACCAATGAAAAGGTACGATGATATCTGATTTTAATTATTGATTTCACTAATTGTTGCACGATTTTTCTGATTTTTCCAAATAAAACTCTTTAAGCACTTTAGGTACTTCAAGTTTTAGAAAAAGCAAAAGGGCAAAAGTGTGTGGTTTACACTGAAACATTCACCACATCTTTAAATTTGCCTGTCTTTCTGATTAGGGTGCATAGCACATCAAGTCAAATTTCTTCCATTTGCCTTTTCCAGAACTGCTAAATTTGTATTTATAACTCTCTGGCTTGCTCTGAAGAGAGCAAGGAGTGTAAAACCAGGGAGTGTTGCTTCAAACTGGAACAGCTGCACTTGGGCAGAGTGGCAATCCATTGGTCATGGTGGGAGCATTTTTACTGATGGGAGGGGAAGGTTTATGTGATCTAAGGGGGTGGCGCATATTTTCTATAGGAATGGGAAATGTGTGTTATTTATAGCCCTTCAAATCCTGGAAAAACCCTCCAAGCACCTTGTAGGTCACCAATATACCTAAGAAAAAAAGCACATGAGAATTTAGGTATGTAAACATGTGCTGCAAAAAAGTTGATGGTTCCTCTGTGGTCAGCCAGAGTAGGGAATCAACCCACCATGGAAACTCCTGAAAAATTTCCTCAAACAGCAAACTATAAGTTTCTTGCCAGCAAAAATTTTCTTTGAAAAGCAAATAAACTTTCCAAGAAATGTAAAATGGAAAAGCACAAGCCTTCTGCATCGCTTCAGCTAGCAGAGGGAAAATGTTATTATCTGGAAGTGAAAAAATTGAACTTTGGGAACTTTGTTTAACAATCAATTCTCTTCCTGATTGAAATAAATGAGCACAAGGATTTAGCCCTATGTTCACTCTTCAGAGAAAGGGCTTTTACATTGATTTCTCTCAATAAGCATAATTTTTTATTTTGATGTGCAATTAGGGCAAATTCAGCTTTTTTTCTCTCAGCTCCTACTTTCACACAATGCCCCTTAATTAAACGCACTGTGCAGAGATGGCAGGTGACTTGACATGCAGGGTTGGGATTCTGCTGTGATCAGGAGAGCCACAGTTCATGCCTGCCAATGACACTTTTAGGAATATAGAGCTGCAAAATTGAAGGTAAGGAAGCCAAAGCTGCCAATGGCTCACTGTAGAATGAGCTGGTGGGAGCCAAGCATGGGTGAGCTCTGAGCTGGGGTGTGGAGAGATGTGGCCACATACAGCAAGGGATACATCTGATTAATGGAATCCAAGTCTGAAACCCTGATTTGTTTGCAACTTGCTGCTCATCAGCAACCCTCAGTAAGTAAAAGGAGCCCCTGCTTGTCAGCCAGAGCTGTGCTGGCTGCGTTTAATGTGATCCCACTCCCTGCCCTGAATCCTGGGCAGAAAGCCAGCAGGGACCTTCAGCTCCTCCTGTGGCTTTGGGCACTCAGTTTCCATCACCCTGATAATTCCTGCATCCTGTACCAGCGTGCTAATTCTCCAAGAACTCTGTAAATCCCTGTGTGGCCCGTTCCAGCTGGCTGCTGTGGAGCACGTGGATTTGCATGCAGACATGTGGACTCCCACCTACCTAAGCAATGCTACAGCACAGCTTGACTTGAAATTTCTCATGCAAAAAGTGTCCCAAAGTATCTTCCAATGGTAAATACTTGTCTGCAGCAAAGCAGGTGTGGCAAAGGGTTGAAGACACAGGGAAATAACTGTGGATTTTTTTTACTGTTGTCTAAGGAAGACAGCAACTTCAGAAAGCAAGAGCATCCAAGGAGATTTGTCCAGGTGGCTAAAAGTCTATTTAAAGTGACATTGCTGCCAAATTCTTTTAGACTCCTAAATTCCTGACCTGGTCAAGATTTCAGTTTCTTGCTACTCATATTCCAGTTCTTCTTGACACTTAAAACTGAGAATGTATTCAGAAGCTTGAGAAGGGGAAACAGAGGTAACCTGAGCCCCTGAAAATGGGCTTTAAGGATGAAACAGGGCAACCTTCAAATTCTTAGATGAGGTGGTATTCCAGCAATATCCTGTTTTCAGATGCTACATGTTCTGCTGACTGTATGACAAGGATAGCTATGACACAGGGACTTGAGGAGCCTTGGAGAAAAACACTGAGAAACCCTTCTGAGTTTGCAGGGTAATTTTTTACTCTTTTCTAATGTATCCTGGCTGCCACAGTTCATATTTTCTTAGTTCAAAACTGTACAGTAGCTGTCTACAAACTGCTGTAAAGTGCAGTTACCTGTTATTGCCCTGTAAATAATTGAATAACCTCTTCCAGGCAACATGGTCAAGATGCAGATTTAATTTACTTACAGGCCAGTAGTAAAGATGGTTGAATCCACTTGGTTCACTGTCTGTGTCTGGAGGTGTTGTGCACAGGTACATAAATAGTTTACTGAACCTGTCAAATTCTCTGGCAGGAGTGAGCATGCCCTCTGGTCTGCTTCTTGTGCTTATATGAAACACTTCCCCTTCAGTTCTCAAGCAGTAGGGGGTAATAAATTTTCCAATATTTTAGTGGAAATAAGTAAAAGACATAATGAATCACAGAGTAGCAGGAATGGACACAGAGTCTGACTTCCTGGGGTTATTTGGTGATTTATGGCTTGGGGATTTTTCAGGGGGTATGATTTCAGGCGTGGTATGATTTTTTAAAATTTCTGTGCTCCTCAGAAATTAAATAAGCTAATTATAAAAGTTATGTGTAATTGTCTCTGCCTAAATTTGGACAGTAGTAGACAATAGGGCTGAAATATTCCTTAATGGGGAATTCAGGTTGTGAAATGAAGCACAGGAAAATCAAAAGGCAAACTAGAGACTACAAAAATCCCCCCATCACCAGGGTGTGGGTTCGTCCCATCTCTATTAAGGAGGTCACCTTAAAAATGTTTTCTGTAGAATTAGTGCCATGAACAGGATTGTGCCTCAAAAAATAGACAAATTGTATTTTGCTTAAAGCTGAAATCCAAAGTCAGTGACGTCCCTTGACTGGTTACCTGAACCTTTCAAAATCTTTCATGTCTCAAAGTTTTTATATTGCTTAAAGAAAAAGAAAATGCTTTTGACTCTGATCTCTACTCGTTACAAAAAACTTTAATTGATATAATTTTCACTTCAAGTTAGTGTGGTTTTAATTCTTTGGTCTTTATTTTGTTAAAAAAAAAAAAAAAGAATGACAAAGAGAAAAAATAATTGAAGGGTGAGATGTATTGGAGGGTAGAGAGAAGAGAAACCTTCCATTTATGAAAACAGACTGAAATGAGCTATTGTCATCTGACGATGTCCCATCATCTAAATTGCTTTTTCAGACTAATTAATAAAATCTGGATGCCACTATTTCTCCATTAACACTATCCCTTTGGAAAAAGCAACTTAGCAGCACAATTTTTGCAGTTGCTGACATTAAAAAACAGCTAAGATAATAGAAAGAAGAACACTCCATTCAGCTATCATTCTCCAAGATCTGAATGCTTTAGAGCCTGGTCACACATAGCCAGTAGAATTCCTCTTTAGCTTGGTAAGATGGTGGGTGTGTGACACACTCACACGTGCTGGCCAGGTCCTGGCAGTGTCCCAGAAAGGATAATGATTTCCCTATCCAGTTCCCTCACAGTTTGGATTAGATACAGCATTTTTGTTCCTGTGGTCCACTCTTTCTCTGTGGCATGGCTGTGTGCTGTTGCACAGCTGTGGCTGTCCTCTGCAGGGATGGATGCTTTAAGCTGGGCTGGTTGCAGGAGTGCTTTCAGGGATTTTTAAGGACAAGCATAGAGGTGGTGAACCACTGTGAAAAAATGATGATATTTTCTTAGAAATTTTGTCCCTTTGAAGGTCAGTGAAGATGTTCACAGTCTTTCAACAGATTGTCTGTCCCATTTGTGCTTGCCCTCCATCCAAGGACAGTGTGGTGTCTTGCTGCCAAGTGACAGCATGGCCACTGTCCCCAGTGTGTCCCCAGATCTGCAGCCATCACTTGTGTCTG
The DNA here is from genome assembly GCF_027477595.1 of Haemorhous mexicanus. Taxonomy (NCBI): domain Eukaryota; kingdom Metazoa; phylum Chordata; class Aves; order Passeriformes; family Fringillidae; genus Haemorhous; species Haemorhous mexicanus. The sequence continues at coordinate 70,559,045 of NC_082345.1, read as the reverse complement.
CCATAACCCTGATCAATAAAGACATAACTGTTCCAGGCAAGACAAAGTGAAGCCGGGGCTGGTGTCACAGCAATGATGTGCCCAGCACCAGTCTCAGTGCCCAGTGACTTCACCACTGCACAGCCTGGGACCTTCAAACAATGCTGTCAAGTTCCAAGGCTGCAATCCCAGGTTTGAAGTTTCTTATTTTGAAAATAACCTCCTCATCATAGAATCATGGAACAGTTTGGGTTGGAAAGGATCTTAAAGGACAACTGATCCCAGCAACCTCTGCTGCAGGGGCACCTTCCATTAGACCAGGTTGCTGAAAGCTCACCTTCCCTGGTTTCAGACTCTTCCAGGGATGGGGCATCCACACTTCTCTGGGCAACCTGTGCCAGGGCCTCACCACCCTCACAGTGCAAACAGATATAAGTAAAGGCATCATATCTGTTTATAATAATGTGCAGATAATATTTATAGAAGTGCCCAGCACTACTTAATAATTTGTCACTTGCATTGCAAGTTTATGTAAAATCTATGGCTGCTGTAGGGCAAAGGCATAAAACTTTCATGAGTAATATAAAATATACAAAATGTTGTTGTTAATATTTAATACAATTTGCAGCAGTCAATGAGCACAATCAATGTTTATTAATTAAGTTGTTCTGTTGCAATAGCAAAGTTTTTTTTTTTTTGGTTTGTTTCTTTTTTGTGTATGTGTATCTTCAGGGAGAATTTTGCAAGCTTTCTTGACCCTATCCCAAAAAAAAAAAAAAAATTGGCATGTTTAACAATAATGTTGGCAATGTCTTACATTACTCATTTGCTTTTTCTTCAGCAAGTAAACACAACTCTTTTGGTGACACCTTCTGTTTAAACTGCACCACGTGATAAGAGAACTGGGTTTTGGCCAGGCTGTTTAATGAGATGTGTTGCAATTTGGGCTGTTTGGAGCAGCCATATTGACGCACTGCAGATAACCCAGCACTTGAGGGGTGGCTTTCTTTGTTTTAACCCTACAATGTTTATGGGGCTTGGAATTTACTCACCTGGGACCTGTTAGATCAGATCTCACTGCACCTGCTCAATCAGGCCATGTACTGAATTGCCCCAAAATGCAGCATTTTGGTCCCAGCCACAGATGTTCCCATATTGGTGATGTTCCCCTTGGAGTTTACACCACCTTAGAGATTTTTCTTTGAAATCACAGGAGAGAGGGAATACCCCAACCCAATGTTCTTGCAGGGATTAATTGGTCAGCAGCAGGATTTAAGTAACCCTGCCCCAGCTGGGATTGTTCTGGCTCATCACCATTTGCCATTTTTGAACTAAAGGGGCTGGTTGTGATGGAGAGCCTACAAGGACAGAGCCTGTCTCAGCAGCAGGTACAGCATTCAGCTGAACCCAGGAGGTTATTTATGGTTAAATATTCACTGTCGTTTTTACCTGTCTTCTCCATTTTCCTCCATGTTATTTCTCTCTTAAATAAAACTAAGCACTTTTAAGATGACTTCTTCACACTATAAAATAGCTTAATATATCTTTCAAGAAATGCTTTTGTGGTAGTGCTTAAGACCACATCCAAAACTGTGTGTTGTCTGCAAAGTCTATCTGTTCATTTTCATCTGTGTGCTGCACTGATTGAGAAATGTCCAAGCACATTTTCTTTCTATTTTTTTTTTTTCCCTTAAACAATATTGAACTCTCTAGCTACATTATAATTGGAGCACTTCATGGTTTGGGTTTTGATATTGGGGTTTTCTTCTCTTCTTCAGAAATAAAAACATTTTACAAAATAGAGCAGAGCCACGCAAGAACTGGTTCTGCAGCACCCACAAAGAGGTTAAGTCATTAATTTATTTGTCTAATGCCTAAAATAAACATAAAAGCCATGACACTTTATTTAATATGTCCTCTGGGCTAAAATTGTCTTGAAGTTACCAGTGATCTTAGTTGTAGTAAGTTTTATATGTGTGTATCTCTGTATAACTGTGCCACATTATTTTGAGCTATACTGCTAGGGGTTTATTGAAATATGTTAACCTTATTGCTAATATTTCACAGACGGTTCTTCATTTCAGCAATATAGAATTCAATTTAGCAGAAATGTGATATTCCTCCTGAAATTTTAAATTCCCAGCAGATGTATAATTCAATTAAGTCCAGAAGATTAAAAAAATTGAAGTCATTCTCTATACATACACTCTTTCTGCTCAGTTCCAAAATAATGAAAAACTACAGCTGTTCAGTTTTGGTTCATCCATCGCTTTGTACAATTTTTATGGGTTTTATGTGTAATCACATTTGCAGAGAGAATTTTTATACAGCCTGCTCCGTTTTGCACAGTTATTATCTTTCCACATTAAAAACAGATTGTAAAAACTGATACACAAGCCTTGGGCCCACTCCTTAAGGCAAGTAAAGCATGGTCATTAATCATGGGGGGAGCAGGGGAAAAGAGAGCTTGTAAAACTTAATTGTTCTGTTTCCTTGTGCTGCAAGATGGCCTTTTTCTCCTTCCTTCCATCCACATGCTTCTTTTCTTTTCTTTTCTTTTCTTTTCTTTTCTTTTCTTTTCTTTTCTTTTCTTTTCTTTTCTTTTCTTTTCTTTTCTTTTCTCGCCTCTCTGTGGAACTAAAGGGGCCATTTATTTGTGTGTAACTGACTTCAGCAGAAATTGGACACAGGCATTACCTAAAACTGTAATTCTCCTCCAGAGGTGAAGAGGTCCCTGCGTGTGAGTGCCTGCATGCTGAGAGTCTTACCAAACCTTCCTTAAGTTCCTGGCTCGTGTTCCTAGGCTGGCACTCGGGGTCAGGTTTCCATGTCAAATGTCACAAACGGTGTCTGTGATCTGTGCAGAATAATTTAATTTCCTGTGCCTCAGTTTGTTGATTTTTTGAATGCAGCTGCAACAGAGACCTGTTTCAGGGGCTGCTCCTTGCACCTAAGCAATAGCTCAGCTTGATGAACTGGGGTGCCTAAAATCTTATTTCTTTCAAGGAATGTAAGTGAGGTAAACCAATAATATATTCATAAAGCTTTTGCTTCAGAGTTTGCCCATTTCTTTTTCTAATCACATCAATCTATTATGACCTCTCTCTGAATTCCTAGTCCAGGAAGGAATTAAAATCTGTTTCATCTTGGTATTTCAAATATAAAATACATGAAATATTTTTAGTCAAAGCTCTACGTGTAGGGTGTCAGAAGGACATTTTATAGAAAATTCACCCTGTGATTCCCTCCAACAAGGGAGCATTTGCAACGTTCCCTGAACAGTCACTCAAAGGTAAATAGCTTAAGCATTAGTGATCACCACTGCATCTAATCAGCTACCTGATTGCCTATACAAATCCTACACTGCTCAGTATTGACCCCAGCAAGGAAAACATTGATTCACTGACCTGTCACTAGATTGTTTTCCAGAAAGTATAAGGGATTCACCCATGCTTGTTGAAGGTGCTTCTTATCTGTTAGGTGTCTTGCCTTTAGTAGATAACAGCAGGATACTTTTTTCTCTTCTCCTTCCCTGCAAAACTGGAATGTACAGCTGTTGAAATTGGAGAAGCAGATGATTTCACTTTGATTTTGTTTCAGCTAAAAGATCTGGCTCTGGGGTGAATAAATCAGCTGAGGAAAAAAAAAACCTGGCAAAAATTCAGTGTTGGCAGGAGAGCAGTATTGGACAGAACAGTGAACAATGATGCTAGGTGAAATATGATGTATGTACTTGCCATTGCATGAGCAATAACACAGCTGTCCTGTCCATGGTTACTGCTTCAGCAGCCATGAAAAGATTTTCAGATTAGAATCTATATTAATCTGTGTTAAAAATTGATATCCAGACCACCTTAGTAATTGTGGAAGAATAAAAACTTATTTACTGTTGACCTGTGATTTTTTTTGTCTTGTGTGTGTGGCAGCATGTAAAGATCTCTTTCATCATTTGAGTACTGTGCATTCTTCTTACTACTCCCCTAAATCTATATTCTATTCTATGAAATTTGCAGAGAGGTTTTTTTGCAGCTTTGTAGAAATTCAGCTCCCATGTATCTTAGTTTTCCAATGTTAAAAAAATGCCTCTGCCATCATGTAACTTTTCACCACATTCTGAATCTTGTCCTATATAAAACATGAAAATCTTGGAGCTGCAGTTGATTAATTACCTCTTCCCTTCCCCTTGCAGTCTGCCTGCATTGTAGGTGCCTCCCTGTGTCTGCTAAGCTGCCAAACCTAAACACTTCTGATGCTGCCATCCTCTTTTATAGGACAGCAGCCTGTCCTTGACTGTAGGATTTGACCTCATGCATGTGAAATAAAGGTCCAAGGGACACAGACCATAAGGAAATTCAGTGTTTACTGGGATCTAACCTTTATGCTTACCTATGACCCTGGGGGTCATAGGGGTAAAGGGTCAAACCTTTGCCACTAAATATGTCTGGTTATGTGAATTCTGCATTCTTGTCACCTGGACACAGAGAACACATTTTTCCCCTCTTTTCAGCAGCTTTCCTGTATTTATATCCTGTATATATATCCTGAAAGACAGAGAAGCATAACTGTAGCTTTTGAAGATGCTGAAGCTTCCCTTGCCCATCTTCTCTCCAGATCATCACAGCACCCCCAGCTCTTCCAGTTTTTGCTACCTGTTAGTGATAGCATTTGAAACTTGGACCATTACTCTGATGCCTTCTGGGCTCTCTCTAATTGTCTCATAACTTTGTAGTAACTTAGTGCCTGAAACTTCACCAGTTCTGAGTAGACAGTGTTGTGCTAAAAGTTACTTTTGTGGAATGAAAAATCCCATTTCCCACTGGGCTTTGTAAAAATGGGGACTCTGTGTTTACAGTCCTGTGATTCAGGTGCTCTCCCCACCTTGCCCTTGACAGCTCTGTATGTGTCTTTCAAGACAGAACAGCATCCTCCCACCATGCCCACACTGAAGTGCTCTATTAGGACTCACCTGCAGAGAGAACTCTTTTAGCCTGGCTACTCTGAGCTGCAACAAAAACAAATAAATATTGTCCACATGGATGAAAAATTATCTTCCATGTTTTCTTATTGAATTTGTTGTATTGTAAAGCTTTGAGTCATGTGCCTGTAGCCATTGTTTTGGAAACTGCCCCTGCTGATGCAGGAAAGGCTCAAGGAAAGCATCCAGAATGTGGAGAGAACCCATCCATCTGGCTGACTGATGAGACAATAAAACAAGAGTGGTTTGGTTTTTTGCTGTTACCCAATCTGTGCTCAGACATTATCTGCATATCCAAACACATTGACTTCCTCCCAGGAAATTTCCATGTGAGGATTATTTTCAGCTCTCTCAATGCACTGAAAATGTGTTGTCCAGTAGATGGGATGGCAGTACTGAGATACTGCAGACAATAAGATCCTTGACTGAGCAAATAACACTCATCAGTAAATACTTCTTTGTGCAAAATCTGTATTTTTTTCAATAATTTAGTTTCTTTCTCTTAGATTATGATGTGAAGTAGCCACTTGAATTTGCCATTTAGCTTGATTGGACCATAGGATACGTGACTGGAGCCAGGAAGGAAACAGAGCTGGGTTTCTTACCTTACCACCTATTCAGGCTTGCTCTTTTTATTGCTGTGAGCATGTTTCAGTGTCAGTTTCAGGGCTAATGTTCCACAGCAACCTCTGTATAATTTACAATTCTTCAGAGTCTTCATGTAATTTACTTTTTAAAAACTAGCGAAAAGTTTTGAAAAGCTTGAGAACTTACCTTAAATCAGGTGCAGGAAAAGGTAGCTGCAAGTTCCACATTGCCTGAGCTGCAAGTGAGCAAGAGTCTGGGCTGAGCTTTGAGGTATTTTTTTGACACCTGCCTATGGTTGAATGTGGCTCTGTGGCTCCCAGAACAAAGGGATTCTTCAGACAGTTCCAAGAACATAATGTCAGTTTGGTAACTGAGATCACCCCAGCTTGTAAGAAAAATTCTCCTTTGTTTTAAATAGTGAATCCTTTATCTGTAGCAACTGGGGAGAGTAAGACAGGCCAAAGTGCTGCTACAGACCTGCTCCTTCCTAGTTTGTTTTACTGCTGGGTGCACATCAGGCTTTCAATTACTTTCTTGTTTACATCAAGAGACGAAAACAATGCTGATTGTACCCACAGGTGGTCAGCCTTTAGGTAATCAAAGGAAAGTAATTAATTCCTTCCATGCACAGCAATGCACTTCCTCCTAATGGCAAATAAACACTGTCACTTCCCATAATGCAGCCAAGGAAGGACCCATGGATGCAGGACTTTTTCAGCTGCCTTGTTGCTTTTGGTTCCCCTTCCGGAGAGGAGAGGAAAGGAGTTGGAGTGAGGCAGGGAGGAACCCTGAATGGATATTTTAACTCCCAACTGTGGCCTTTTATGAGAAACATTTATAAACACAAAAATCCCTGAGGTAGAAAACACTGGAGCAATCCAAACCCAGTAAACTCTGAGGAATGAGTGTCTTAAGGGACACCCATGGTTTACTGCAATCCCAGGCTCTTAAACAAGGAGTAAATAGATGCTGGAAGCTGTTGAACTCCTGGAAGTAGCTCCCATTTTGCAGTGAGCCAAGGTCCAGGTCCCTCATGACTGAGATCCAGGGTCACAGCCATGATTGCCCCCTGAGATATTGTCACTGTGAAAAACAGCTGCTGTCTTTCCTCCAGTGTCCAAGAAAAATATCTCCTCTCTCCCAAGTGATGGCAGATCCAAAAATGTGCTGAGCAAAGCAGCATTGTCTGGATGAGGACTGCAATCCACCCATTCCAGTGCAGGTAATGAGGCTGTTAGGAGATTCTCATCAAAACATTATGGCATGGCTCCTCAGAAGAAACTAGGAAGATGTTCTTTCAAATGCTTGGAGGTATATAAGGATGTTAAGTTACTAATTTGGTTTGGGGATTTGTGGGCTTTTTTTTTTTTTTTTCTCTCAGTTAAAGGGAATCTTAGAAACTTACTTGTAAAGCAAACAAATAAACAAAAAAAAAGCATCCTGCTAACTGCTACCATGGGACTTGCAATAAAAGTGAAGGAGCTGATAATCCTGTATCCTGTCTTTCCAACACATACATTTAAAAGTTTTATGACTTTGACCTGGGTAAGCATAAAATCTTATTCAACCCCAGCCTGAAACTCTTTTGGTATCTGTCTTGCAGTGTGGGTGAGCTGACAGTTCAAATTTAGGTATACTTCATGTCTTGTTTTTATCATCTTTAAATTAAAATGCCTTGCATAATAGTATTTACAAACTGTTTCCTTATAAACTGAAAGGGAGAAAAAACCCTCTCTATTTCATTCCCATTAAGTCTATTTATATGTGTAAGCAGCCAGAGTGAGACTCATAAGAGATTCCAGTCTAAGTATGTCCTAACCAAAAGCAAATTTGGAAAAAACTCAGCAATGTAGAGGGTGGGGTTTTGTTTAGTTTGGGGTGGATTTTTTTTTTCTTATTATATTACATTATATAATTTCCATAATATCTTAATTATATTTTAAGGCAGGACCAGTGATAGAAGGAAGACAGTTCATGGGACATGAATGTAGTGTTATTCTCAGTTCAGCAGACAATTATGTAATGCATTTTTTTCTTTTTACTTTATCTAGGAATTGCCAGTTTTAAAATAAAATATGTCATGAACTAATACAAAAAAAAGAAAAAAGGCAACAAACACAGTTCCCTGTATTTATCAGACCCACCTTTCCTATGCTGTGGCAAGTTCAGTCTTAAATATCTTCTTATGCAAAGAAATAAATTTGAATAAAATGAGCTTGAGAATTCAAATAATATTGGAAGCTTGTATAGCTGTCACACTTATCTTTTTTTACATACATCAGAATGAAGTTTACCACTTTTTTTTGATCTCTCAACATTTTAATCTCTATTGGTGGACGACTCAAGCTCTTCTCTCACTACTACCCAAAATGTTTTGTGATAAGCACCAGGCACTCAACAGCCTGCTCATCCTGTGGCTACTCAAAACAACCTCAAGAAAATAAGATTTTTTTTTTTCCCCCATGCAGCTGTTAGAGATGCCTCCAGACATCACCTTTTCTGCCTTTAGTTTTGTATAAAGAGTGTAATCATTCTTGTGCTTCAAGTGCCCATAGAAGTGACCAAAACCTTGAGGTCGTTTTTTTCCTTGGGGGTAAGGACTGCTGTGTTTTGTGCACATCAGCTTGGCTGCTGCTATCTAACATGTACCTTGTAAATGTGAAGTGTCATGCCTCCTTCAAGTGGCTCGAGTGCTGGGAAACTGCCTTGAAAGCTGTCAAACCAGCCAAAGTGTGGCTCCTCAGACATGATCTGTCACTAAAAAATCCTTTCAGCCAGAAGTTGCCTCAAATAGCAAACTCACTACTGGGGCTATCTGACCAATTTCTATTCATAGAGTGAGGGAAAAAGGAATGTACAACACTGGGAAAATTACTTGCTGGTAATTTTTTGTTGTTATCCTGTTCTTTTTCCAGCCAGCTTTCCTTCTCTCTCGCCTGTCCAGGATGTTGCTTGACAGATGTTTCCTCTTATCTCACTCTTTCTTTATTGCTCTGCCAGTAGTATCTGATTGATAGAAAGTGGGCAGGCTGGTACTTACAATGCCATCCCTGGCTGATAACTCTTTTGCCAACTTTTATAAGAGAGCTGGAGTCATTGCTCTGTTTTGACTGAAATCAGCTAATAGAACAGAAATAAGAGAGGGTGAATTGCCCTCTGGTAATTACTATTCTTATTTTGCATGGGATTTTAATAAAGCCTGAATAAATTTGAGCAAGTCCTTGAGTTTTAAGGATCTTTGTGATCCATTTTACTTTAAGCATTCAGCTGGGCTTGGGCTTGGATTGAGCTCAATGATGTAAAATTATTTAGGGCAAAAGTTATGATCTTAGATCATCTTTGTATAAATAAGCCAGACTGACTTAATTGCAGGTTGTGTTGGGAGTCTTACCCTTTAGGCTGGCTCCTTCAGTCCATTCATGAGAGTGCCTGTCCTGGTGCTGAATATCTCTTGGTCCTGATCTTGGTTCAGTAAAACTTCATGCAAACCCAGGACATGGTTTGTGAAGCAGGACCATTAGTGGGGATGTGGATGGGATCTAGGCACAGGAGAAGAAAGTTAATTGCTTTCATTGCAATTTAGTAGACATTTTTTTGTCTTGATGGTTCTTTCAATTCTCTGGAACCTATAAAACCACTAATGTGAAGAGATTTTGGTGAGTAGGAAATGGAGACCAGTCCAAATCATTGCAGTGACCAACACATTAGGAGTGATCTCTGTGAGAATTTTTGTCACTATATTTCTCTTTTATCACTTTATTTACTATATACCATTGCCAATGCACCCCATTCATCTGTGATTAATAGGATAATTTCATTCTTGACTTAACTGGGACTCTGCATAGCCAGAAAAACGTGGTGGTTGTATTACTTTATGTGATAAGAGTTGTGTCATGTAAGCAATTGGGGAAACATTCTGCCTGTGTGTGTTTATTACAGTGCAGTACTTTGTAAAGTCCATTTGAATTGAACAAGGCTTTTGAACTATTGATTTAGCTGGCACTTGGTGCATTGAGAATAATAAACATTTGTAGTATGTAGTCAGCAGTCTATAAGAGGTAGGAGTCTGTCTGCTGACATATTTAATGCAATAACCCATGTCAGCTGCACTGATGGGAAGCAATAATGAATATGGAAAAGCATAAATTAAAAAAAAAAAAAACAAAGAAACAAAAAGAGGGAAGAAAAAAGAAGAAAAGAGAGTTTAACTTCAAACTGTCTAAGCAAGATCATTTAGGGCATTTTGTCTGGCTTCAGGTGCACAGGAAATCCCATAATATGTTTTGCAATGATGTATACTTCACCAAAATAATTTACACTGTTCAAATTGACTTAGGAATCGATCTAATAGGAGAACAGAATATGTATTTGTATCAGCATGACATGTTTCTAGGGGCTAACCTTCTCTTTCTGAGAGATTTACTTGGAAATAATGAATTACAAAAAACATTGTCTGGAAATTTTCCATGTCTGGAAATTTTCCAGCCAGGTGAAGTATTTGAAGACTATTTATTAAGTTTGCAGCAGGATGATATAGCTGCACATCTTAAATCTCTGTCTCCACTAATGTACCTGAATGGACTTTTCTCCTCTCTCAGTGAATGGGGGAGAGCATAGCACCCACTAAGATGAAGCAGAAATAAGAGGCAGTAATGCAAGGCTCATGTGGGGCTAGGTCAAAATTCCTGCAGGTTAATCAGGATCATCTTTTATCTCTGGCAATGCTGATGACTAATGAATGCAGATCAAATCCTCAGCTACCAAATTCACTTAGCAGTATTTTTAAATTTTTTTTCCCTTCTCTCTTTTACCCAAATGCCTGCCTGAAATGACATCCATGAGGAGCGTGGGCGCTCTCTTTGTGGAGGACAATGGGCCACATCACGTTGTCACTTTGGAGGCAGAACTCCCACGGACTTTCAGCAAGTGCTGCTGGGAGGCAGATGGTGTCTCTTGGCCCAGCCCAGGCGTGCCAGGCTGAACCAAGGCACGAGCCTCCTGTTCAGCAAATCCTTCTGAAATTGGGGTGAATTCTGGCAGCTTTGTGTGATTTCAAATACTGGGACTTTTTTTTTTCCCCCCCTTTTTTTCTTTTATTCTATAGCATCAGCAAAGATTTTTAGCCATCCTGCTGATCCACTGTGATCAAAAAATGGTGCTGGAGCCTTGCTGCTGGTGGGAGGCTTCACACAGAAGCTCTGTGCACAGGATCCTCTACTCACATCCTCAGCAAGTGGAGGGAATAAAGAGGCCTGACCGCCTGGTGTACAATTTTATACACTTTAATGTAACAGTTTATGACAGAATTCAAAGCAACCAACTTTATATTCATAGAGAAGCTCAGAATTAAAATTGGTGGGCTTCTTTACCTTTCAGATTTTTTTTCTCTTCACAAAGGCCCAGAGGCAGCAGCAAGATTAACAAATCACAAGCTCTTAAGTGCAAAAGCATTTTTATTTTTTCCCCCTTCACTTGCAGTTGCTGGGCACCTAAAGTTAACCACATGCCTAAGAGCTTTGCTGGATCAGAGGTGAAATCTTGTAGCACAAGCAAAGAGAAATCAAGCACATGCATGGAGTTTTAGTAGCCACTATTGTTCAGGGCTCCCCAGGTAAAATTGCTGGGCCATATTTGGTGTGCAGAGTTCACCCTTAACCTGCAGTAACTGCTTTACATTTTTCTTATTTGATGATATATTCACTATAGTCTGCCCAAAGCATTGATCATAGACTGATTGGTTGTCAGCTTGATCCAAGGCTTGTCAGCTGTCAGTCAGAGAAGGTTTTTGGGTTTTCCTGTGGTATTTGAGATCTGGCTTTGCTTTGTTTTGGTCCTTCTTCTCATATTTGGGGTGGTTTTATTGCCCTCCTTCAGGGCAAGATACTCTGCGTCCTTTCATGTTGCAGTGAAGGGTTTGCTTGTTAATGACTGACCACAGGAAAAATCTGGTGTGTGGTTATTCCTGACAGGTTGTGAGAGCTCCTCTTATCTTCTCTTTTTTTTTTTTCCTTTACCTTCCTTTTCTTTTTTCCTCCCCCTCCCATTCACTGCAGATATGGGCATTATATAGCTGAATTGTCTGTCAGCCCCTATTTTTCCATCTCTTGTCTCTATGGCTTTTTTACACTTGTTAATACAGTTTAACCAAATTTGACAGGCACAGAGGTCTCAGATATATTTAATTTCTGCCATTTCCTGAAGATAACAGGCACTGCAGAGGAGAAAAAGTGGCCTCTACAAGGTAAAGTCAGGATATCAACCTTTATTAGGTATTCAAAAATTTGCATGGGAGGGCAACTTTGACATATAAATCAAAGGGTAACAAGGCCCCTTTGGTTCTGCCACTCACCAAAACCCTTGTCTTTCTCCCACTTTTGTGTTTAGCTGGATCATAGGAGCAGATATGCCACAATTCTTTGTCTGAGCACCCTGCAGGGTCCAAGAACAGGGGGATGAAAAATTCCCTATTATTGCTGGGGTCTGGTACAAGCCAGGATGTGATTACAATTTTTCATCAAGGTAACCAAAAAAAATTGAAATTGAGAAGTTTGAGGGTGGTTGAGAGAGACTTCAGGGCCTTGGAATAAATGGGTAAGAAAAAAGTAGCACAAGAAGTGCTCTCCCATCTCCTTCCACTCACAGGGAATGATGAGGGAAGAAACAGGAAGAGCCAGCATATCAATACCTGGCTCTGAGCCTCGTATTTCTGGCAGAATTTGGAGGTTTTGATCATGGATCTGTTTATGTTACACAAGGCTGATGGAAACAGTGTGGTTACACCTGTCTCCCAGCGGGGAGAGGAACTTTGCACAGGAGTCAGCAAGGCTCACTAAATAAAGCTTAAACCAGATTTGAAGAGGGAAGGGGATAAAACCAAGCTCACAAGAGATAAGCTGGGGGTAGTACACCAGTGCTTGAGGGGCAGTGTGTTAATGAGGTTCTCTGTTCTGCCTTCTAAGGGGATGGAAATCCATGCGGTAGCAAAAACACAATTGATGTCTTAACCATGGAAGAAACCATGGAGAAACCATGGAAGTGCCCGAGAATGGTCACAGAGCACTTGGGATTTCTGTCCAAAATGTGGTGGGATCAGATTTCCTTTGGGATCAGCCCAAGCAGCAGCATCTACACCAATGCCTGCAGCACACAGGAGGAGCTGGAAGCCAGGGAGCAGCAGGAATTATGTAATTGCCATCACAGAAATGTGTTGGGATGACACAACTAGAGTGCTGCAATGCATGGCAGTAAAGTGTTCAGAAAGGACAGGCAAGGAGAGGTGGTGGGGTAGGTTAGGGAGTGCTTTGATTGTCTGGATCTTGGTGATGACAGGGTGGAGTTTTCATGGGTAAGAATCAGGGGAAAGGTCCATTAGGCAGACACCCTTGTGGGTTTCTGTTCTAGGCCACCCAACCAGGATGAAGAGAGAGACAAAGCATTTAATAAGGAACTGGGAAAAGTCTCACAATTGCTAGCCCATGTTCTCATGAGGGACTGCAGCTTACCCAGGTGTACACCAGGAATAAAGTACAGCAGAGAGGAGGCAGTCTAGGAGGTCCCTGGAGTGTGTGGAAGAACTTCCTTACACAGCTGGTGAGGAAAGGTGCCCCTCTCAAACACCTCTCTGTTGTTTGAGGACAGAGAATGACTGGTGGGTGATGTGATGGTCTAAAGCTGTCTTGAGCACAGTGGTTACAAATGATAGATTCAGATTCTTGGAGTAAGGAAAGGGGTCTGCAGAACTGCTCTGGAGGGCAGGCTTTGGCCTGTTTAGGATATTGGCTGAGAGAGTCCCTTGGAGAAGGCAGCCCTGAAGAGCAAAGTTGACCAGGAAGGCTGGACATTCTTCAAGAAGGAAATCCTAAATGCACAGGAACAGGATGTCCCTATATATCAAAAGACAAGCTGGGGGACAACCAGCCTCGCTGAACAGAGAGCTTTACCTGGAACTCAGAGATAAAAAAGAAGAGTTTGTGACCTTTGGAAGAAGAGACAAGCAATGCAGGAGGAGGAAAATGTTGTTGAAAGGTTACACGGGGAGAAAAATCAGAAGGGCCAAAACCCAGTTAGAAATTGATCTGGCTACTGCCATAATAGACAATAAAAATGTTTCTATAAATACATCAGCAACAACAAAAGGGCTGAGGAGAATCTCCATCCTTTACTGGATGCAGGGGAAAATATAGATATGAAGGATGAGGAAAAGATTGAGGAATTTAATGCCTTCTTTGCCTTAGTCTTTAATAGTAACATTGTCCCCCTGCACTCAGAACTGCTGAGGCCTCACCTCAAATCCTGGGCTCAGTTTTGGGCCCCGCTCTACAAGAGCATGTCCAGAGCAGGGAACAGAGTGGAGAAGGGTCTGGAACATAAGTTCTTTGGGGAGCAGCTGAGGCAGCTCAGCCTGGGGAGAAAGATGCTCGAGGGGTGACTTAATCCCTCTCTAGCAGTGCCTGACAGGAGGTGCAGCCAGGTGAGGGTTGGTCTGTTCTCCAAAGTTACAAGTGATAGAACAAGGGGAAATGGCCTGAACTTGTACCAGGGGAGGTTTAACTTCAATTTCTTCACTGAAAGGGTTGTCAAGCCCTGGAACAGGCTGCCCAGGGCAGTGGTGGAGTCACCATCCCTGGAGGGATTTAAAAGACATGTGGCACTTGGGGACATGGATTAGTGGTGGGGTTGGCAGTGCTGTGTTAATGGCTGGACTTAATAATCTTAATGTTCTTTTCCAGCATCAACAATTCTACAATATAAAATGAGCGTGAGCTGGAGCAGTGCTACCTTGAACACAAAATGCAGTTGCAAATCTAAATTCAGAGTCACTTATTATTTCTGGATGGACTTGGGAGATGGGGAGGGCAAGGCAATGCCCCCACTTAAATGGTCTGTGTGCCTAAAGTGGTTGAGCACAGGAGCAGGTCAGGCAGGCTGGTGCTGCCTGTGTGTGTCTGTGTGTGTTTGCAGTGCCAATTAATTACATCTCTTTGTAGTGTGGTAGTGATTGCATCCAGGGGAAATGAAAGAACGTGCAGTTAAATAACCCTCTGTGTGTATGTGTAATTTCTGGAGCTTCCTGTGAATGCTAATATTGTGATTGGACAAGTTATTTCTCAGCTCTTGCAAGCGCCTGGCGGAGTAGAAGTTTTGTGAAGTTCTCAGTGATTTTTTTTTCCTAGTGAAAACACAGGAGGCTGGTGAAGGCATGATCTGGTTTTGTGTATTTCTTCAATTCCTAATCACTGGATAAAAACCTTTGTTTGTTTTCAGGGAAATAATAGGGAAAAGAAGGATCTACAACTTGTTAAAAAAATAAGAAGTGTAAAGGTATTAATTCTTCATGTATGTAAACTCAACTCGAAAAACAAACCTAAGCCAAGGAAATATTTTAGTCTGAAGTCTATGGCTTTGCTTTTTTTGTTGTTGTTCTCCACTTGTGGCTGCCATTGTGTGGGATGGTGCCTGTTTGGAGGTGTTAATCTATACATAATGAAATTTCAGAGAACACATGCACTATATCTGTAGTGCTCCAACTGTTCTTTGAGATCCCTGTGAATGCATCTCACATAATAACCAAAGAAAACAGTGGAAAGCCTGTGATTAGAAACCTAACAAGTAGAGCTTATTTAGTGATAGCTAAAAAAGCTACAATTCACATGTGCTGGCTTGCTTTATACATCTCAACAAGACAGATCTGGGCTTTTGTTGGTGTAAAAAACACTTAAAAACAGAGTACAGGAATTTTTGATTTCCATGTCTCACTTTGACAATCGATCTTTTTCCAATGCTTTTCTTTTTCTGGTGAAAGCTCTTTCTGAAGGATCAAGCTCTGTTATACTTGCTAGTTTAATGGTTTTTCCTCCACCCTAAGTCACTGATGGGGGAACCTTTCCAATAAACAGCACTGAAAGATTGAAACCATTAGCATCATAGCTAATACCCGTGCTGAGTCCTTATAAAAGAGTCACACATAAAATTACTGCCTGTTCCTTATGTACCAACTTCATACTTGGCCTTGTCTTTGGGATACTGTGTGTCTGTCACTTGCTGAAGAGAAAGGAGGGAGTCTATGTCAAAAGATCTTCTGTCTAAGCAGCCTGTGGCAAACAAACATGAAGTAAGAAGTAATTGAAGCACCAATTTTTTACAGCTGAATATTGTAATATATTGTGCATAATATATATTATATATGCATTATATAATATTGTGCATAAGTATTAAAATATACTTTGTGCACTAGGTTGTTATGTATATTCCAGGTTCACTGCAGACATGGTTTGGGGAAAACTGGGCTTTATGAAGCAGCCCTGATGCACTGAAAAAGTTTTGTGAAATAGATGAAATACTTGTGTTTGAATTTTATTGATTGATGGTAGGGGAGGTGAAATAGGAAACTGTATTTCTGGAGGCAAGTCTGTGAAGACAGATCAGAATTGCCAGAATAAAGCAAGCTGGGGAAGAGGAACATGATGTAAAAGGCGAGTGAAAAAGAAAGAGGAGGTGACTGTGAACTGAGTACTGGGAGTAAACCAGACTAACAAAGCTCTAAAAATAGAGGAAAATTAAAAAGGCACATCATTGGAAGTAAAACAAGGAAGGGCCACTGAGACTTCTGTCAGGAAAAGATGTGGAAGTATGGAGGTAAACCTCAGCAGTGGAAGGGAAAAAGCAAGAACAGTCCACTTGCTGGGCTCTGGGGGATTTTATGGGTTTGATTGTTTTTTTCTTTTTTATTAAAAAAAATGAGCAAAATCTCATGGATTTTGATATCAGAGTATGAGGGGAGAGCTTCAGTAGCTGACAGATGATAATGTAACTGTCACTGTTGTGCATATGGGGAGATGTCTCTGAAGTCTATATAAGTGATTCTAATTTCTAGTCCACCCTATTTAAAACACAAGGTTTAAAAGCCTTATGGCCTTCATGTTGCTGTGGGGCGTGGATTTGGTGTGAATTCAAGGTATGTTACGTGTGAGAGTCACCACCAAGAACTTCCTGGGGTTCCCTCAGAGGTGTCTCCTGCAGTCCTGGAAAGACCTGGCCCTGTTTCACTTATGAGATCTGACGAGATCATAGCCTGGGGTGGGAATGGCTTCTGCAAAGAGCTCCAGAGAATCGGGGATGAGGACAGATTGGGGTCGGGCTGACAAGATTTAAGCTGACACACATTTTGTGAAATGAAAAGGTCATATTTCAATGGAAAGGAGTGGGGGTTTTGTTTGTGGGATTTGTCTTCTGGCTCAAATTTCACTGATGGCATTCTGGCCCACAAACATAAGTGAAAGCAGCCAGCCCTTGGACACCAGGGTTTTATTAAGGATTTCAGGTGGCTGCAACTCATTCATCTGGCATGTCCCCTTGCTCAAATAGGCCAGTGCACTCCACACCTCCCACACCCTTTTTACATGGGGAGCTTCGCCTATGGCTTTATAAACTAATAATATCTAAGAAAGATTTGCACCTCTCAGCAGGATGGCAAAACTACTCTGATTCCTCCTTCTTGAAAAATTGAGCTGGGGGAAAATGTCCCTGTCCTCCTTCTTGAAAAATTGAATTGGGGGAAAATGTCCCTGTCCTTTTGTGTCTACTATAAAATTTTAAACCTAAACAAGTAAAGTCTTTAAATAGGGTAAAACTTCTATAAGGAAATTTTTTTGCTTCTATTGAAACATTCCTTGTTTGGTTCTGGGGATTTTTTTTTCCTATTGAAACACTTATAGCATCACCTCAAAGCTGTAGCTGTGCTCTGTGCTGTCTGTAAATGCAACAAAAAGAGTTGCTTCTGGAACAAAGAGGCTATAATTTATATATAATACATAGCAAGTCTAGGGAGTTCTTACTAATACAGACTTCCCATCTGGAAATAAGCTGTTGTTCAGCTGTCTGCTGTGGACAGGAGGGTTGGGCTGGAGGTTTCTGTTCTCTGCATTTGAGATTGCTTTTAAAGGACTTCTGCTGACTGTTATTTTTCCTGCTTCTCAATACTTTTCTCTTTGGCATTGATTTGTTTAAAGCTCTGTGAGTTGCACCCAATTTCCACCTGCCATGGAGGTTCAATGACTTAAGTTGGATCTCATACTTAAGGAGCCCCTAATATCAGTTGGAAGTACAGTACCCCTAAGGTGTTTCTATTAAGACCCTTTACTCACTGGTCCTATTTTTCCCTCGTGCAGCTGGTGTGGCCACTGCAAGAACCTGGTACCAGAAAGAGAAATCTTTAATTTTCCTAGACACACATGCATTGTGATGCTATTTTTGGAACAGATGGAAGCTATTCCCTCAAATAGTATTACTGACTAAGATGACAATAAATTCTTCCACTTATACTGCAGTGCTCCTTCCTACAGGGGCAAATAAGCACTTCCATTTTTGCCTTCTTTGATCAGAACAATCAGCATGTCCACAGCATCTAAAGATGAGCATTTCCCTACTCAAGTGAATATCATAGCAGCAAATCTCCACTCCACGGGCAAATGAGTTGTGCCAGGAATTTTAATGATGGAGTAGGTTAGCCAGGTTATAATTGTCTTTAATTTGCACTTGCAGAAGCTGTAACATTTACCTGAACATGATTGGCACTGGGAGAAGGGGAAAATTATGTCGCACTTTTGAAAAAGAATCAAAGAAACAACTTCAGATCTCATATTTGAAACAGAATATCCTGCTGATTGACCACGCACATTGGTGGCAGTAGGATTTTTTTGATCCATAGAGCTGAATGATCACTGCAAGTAGTGAACACAAAAAATTAGCTCCATGGTGGAAAGCATACACTTTTGCTTTTATTTTATCTTTCATATTTTTCTTTTTCAAGAGCATTTCAGAAGGCTCAGCCCTTCTCCCTGCTGAATGCCACATTGAATCCCTGCTCTTTGCTCCATTGTCCTCGGAGACCTGGAAAATGTTTTAACTAAGGTTATTTGAGGTTTTGTCTAGTTTAGCTATTTTTAATAACAAAAAGAAGAGGCTGTCCTTTCCTTCCCGCCCACTATTGCACCATTTTACAGTACATAATTTTATATAAATTACAGAAATATAATTTCCTTCTTGACTAAGAAATGGGTGATGAACACCATAACTAGTGCAGGTCTGCACACCAATCCTGGCACATCTTGTGAACTTGCAAACCAAGACTGTGCTTCCTGTTCTGTTGTGTCTTGCAAACTTCCCCTCTTTTCTTTGCAGAAGTTCTTGCAGAAAATACCTACAGGCTTCAATTTTATCCTCAGTGCCGCATTTTTTTGTTATTTTTCAGCTTCTGCAGTGAATGGCTTTTGCTGTCAGTGTTTCTGTTCTGTAGGAGGGAACTGTGGGTGGTTACAGCTGTAATGTGTGCTCCATAATCTCCAGGCATTTGTCAGAAATTTCCCGTTTGCTCTGTTTCAATTTTTAACCAGTTGAGCGGCGCATGCTGGCGCCCTGGGGTAGCCTTGCTGCTCTGGCATCACAGGCTGAGCTGCATCCCACCAACATTTGGAGCTCTTGCCAATTGCAGCAGGACCCCAAGAGACCCAGAGCCTTCAAAGAGAGGATGAGATGAGGGATGGGGGCTGTATTTTAGCCCATCATTCACTGTGGGTGGGAATTGAGGAGAGAGGCTCCTGAAGTTTTGATTTTGTGTTCGGTTTAATTTTTTCTCCCTAATCTTCTGGCCAGCCAGTCCACAACCCACATTTCTGCCAAAGCTCCTGAGGGCATATTAGAGGAGAGTGGGAGTTGTCTTTTTGGTAGCCAGCAGCAGAAGGGCCTAAGTATTGATTGGGAAATGTGTGAGAAAAGCAGAAGGCATGAACAGCAGGTGGTTTGGATGGGAAGAGGCATTTCAGATTAGGGGAGAGGAGGAAATAGACCACTGCTTGCCTTGGTTTGCATCCATCCCGAGCATTTGAGAGCATGTGGATGTTATGTCCTCATATTAACACTCTCCACAAACCCTTTTTTTAAAATTTTCTTGTTGTGGTGTGATATCTGCTACACATTTCCTTAACACTGTTGTTATAGAGACATTTCTCCTCTCCCCGTGCCAGCTATTAAGAGCCATCATGTGCAATGGCATTTGAGTTTATTCTTCTCCTGGCATTAGCAGAGAACTTTCTTCTCTTTGTAAATGTTGAAATGTTTTGCAGCTTAGATATAAATATAACAAAATCATATCGCTTTAATTCCAGCATCTGGTAGGATCACTTTAATATATAATTGAGTAAAAATTAGAATTTAAACAGCAATTTTGTCACTATTTTGTTACATTAAAACTAAAAGAATCCAACTTTTTTTTTTAGTCATGATATGGATAAACAAATATCTTCTTTCTTTCAAACTAAAAATAGCTAAAACTTCAATCTCTTTTTCTCAAATTGCTTGCAATTTATATTAGCATTGGCTTCAAGATTTGAAGTGTGGATCTGCCTATTGAACAGTCTGTGGATTAATGAATAGAGGATCATGGGTTTTGTCAGGGAGACAGGCATGAAACCCTGGTTACCTCCTGTTTACTATGATGGGAGTTGACTTTTGATAATCTGGTAAAGAAATGAATGACAGATGAAATGTGTGTGTCTCACCTGTGCACAGAGAGGTTCCTGCAATGTTGGGTGTGCACCGGGGATAGAGGTGGCAGTTCTCTACACTGCCAAAATCCAGTATTCAACCCCTCTCTTGAGAAAGTACATGGTAGATTTGTGGTGGGTATTAAATTGAAACGGAAGATCTATTTATTCTCTCTTTTACTTCCCTTATTTTTTTCTTTCTTTCTCATTTCTTTCCACTCCTTTGATTTTTGGGGGAGCCTTTGCACCCAAAGACCTTTGAAAATCTGTTTCAGGTTTTGTGTTTTCAAGTTTGGTCTCATTTTCAGCACAGAGGTTTTGTTCAAGCCCAGTAATAGGCACTAATATGTGTTCAGGAGAGGAGGCTGCATGGAAGAAGTTTGGGAGTTCTTTTGTGAACTAATTATAAATTTAGTGAATTGGTCTAACCTTCTGAACAAAGACTGTCAGGCATCTATATTCCCTTTTGCACAGTAATTCAAACCTTTAAATTCTCTGCTTACATTAAATCAGTTGATGAACTTCTGTGATTCTCTGCAAGGAAGCATTTGTTTATACATATAGAGGGAACCTGCAGTGCTGGGGAAGGGAAATGAGTCTCTTTCAGTCTCAGAGCTCCTCATTCAATAAATTCTTCTTTGCAATGGGTGAAATATTTTCACTAATCCTGGTTTGCAATTTGAATTTTTATGTGAAAGTAGTATGACAATTTTTGGTAAAAAAACTGAGCATTATCTAATTTAATTTTTTTTTCCTCTGGTGACTTAAGACTGAAGTCATACACGTGAGATCTGTGGAAATTAGTGTCATTAGTTCCTGCTTCTACTGCTGCTAGTTTGGTGGAGGATCTTGGTAAACCAAGTCTGTGCCAGAGGTCTGTGCTGTAGCTGGAAACCTGTTACATCTGTTAAAAACAGGTAAAAGGTGGGCCCTGCTGCAAGTTTCATGTAAAGTTAATCAAAGCAGATAATGTGGGCAAAGGATGGGTAAACCACTGCAGGCTTCCCAATTCCAGTGATTTAGATTACATTGTTCTCAATCTACACAATTGTCTCCCCCTTTGGAAGGGATGGCCAGGAGAAAAAGAAAGCTTAGCATCACTTGGTGGTTGTAGTTTGCTATCTTGGCATCACAACACTTATTTTGCAGTGTTCGGAAAAGACGTGTTACAGAGTGAGAGAATTTTACATGCCATATCTTCATTTAAAAGCTGTGGCACGCATTAAATTTAATTACTCTCCTTCTATGGCTTAAATTGAGGGCAGCTTCAAAAATGAGGGTGGCTTCTATTAAACTTAATTACTTTTCCCTGCAGTCTGCATGGTTAGTAATCACGGGAAGATTCTAAACAAAGATACAGTAGAGAGATTCTTTTATGAGAATAGGGCTGGAAAGTAGCCTATAAAATATAGAGAGGTGCCAAATACCTTTTATATCCAGCTTTAATTTATTATTATTATAGTTAGTTATCACAATAATAATAATAATAATGTTTCAGCATTATTAAGAAGGTATTGCTGGGGAAGGGGAGTTAGTTGCATTTGGTCTTTCAGTGTTTAAGCAATGAATTCCTCAATTTCTTCAAGTTCTTTTGCAGATTTACGGGGTGAAAAAAGGTTAATAATAGAAATTTTTTACAATGTGTTCTATTGACTATAGATGGCAGATCTGACAGTTAGAATGAAAATTGTTCCAGAAGAAACTAATTATTTGAGATGCTATAGGGATGCATAATTATATTCACCTTTAAAAAAAAAAGGGGGGGGGGGGGAAGTTTTATTACAACTGTGCTTTTTAAAGAACAAGTGGAGAAATAAAAGTAGTAATTGTTCTTAATTATAGCTAACTGTAATTGCACACAACTGCAATATGCAGCACATCAGCAGCAGATTAAGAGATACTGGCATATGTGTAGTGTGCAGAGCAACTTTGAGCAGAGGTGCAGTTTTATGAATATAGTTAAGGATAATTTAGGTCTCCTACTTCGAATTCCATCCGTGTTGATTTTATTTTATTTTTTACGGCTATTATGGCAAGAAAATTGTCAGCTGGAAAGTGCTGCAGCAATGATTTGTCTGCTACAAAGGAGTCAAAAACCTTCAAAAGGAAAACTTGTTTTCTTTTACACCAGTGATGTGGTGGGACCAGGGGAGACTTTCCCAAATGCCCTTGTGTATCTCCTGGTGCAGATAGATGGTTAGAGGGATTTTTTTTCTTGAGCATCTTAATATAAGCAACACCGAGCTCCCAAGGATTCTGCAGCATGGTTGGAAATCTTTGTTAACAATCTATCCACAAGTCTTTTTAGATTCAAGCCCCTTGAAAATGTAACCCATGAGTCTTTTGAAAATGTGAAAATGCTGCTTTGAACAAAATCCAGAAATGTGAATGCCTAAAGGTAGACTCTGATTTCTTCTCTTGCACCTGATTTACAGCCTCACCTCTTTCTTTCAGCTGAGTGCACGCAGCTCCTGTCTTTGAGTGCAGCCTCGCCTGTAAAACATTAAGCTGTCATTATAGAGCCAACTAAAGAGGGAGTACAGATGCTTAAAGGAAGCTGCTGAGCTTCAAAACTACTGGCTGCATTTCCTGCTCCAAAACAGATCATTACTGAAGGAGGAGCAGGGGTCAGTGTGCACCACGTTATCGATGAACGTGTGCATGGTCTTGTGATGATAATTTCTGCATCTCCTTAGTATGTCAGATGCTTTCAGCCCTTGTCTCGATGTGCCAGGATGCTCTCCCATGTTCCCAACCTGTGTTAAGCTGTTCCTTTTACCCAAAAATAAATAAAGCCCATCTGTCACTGAATGCCTTCTTTCCAAAACAGAGTTTTGCAAAATATTTCAGTCTTGGGCCAGTAGCAGAGTTAGTTTAGCCTAAAACTTGATGGACTAGAAGGGAGCTTTTGAACTGCTGATATAGGGTTGTTTTTTTGCCCTCCTTGCTGGCACAAACTATAGTCCCAGTTGCAAGAAGCTGGGCTTCTAGGTTTGTTTGTCTTTGTAGTTTGGGAAAAGTGTGGATACCTACCCCAAATCAACAGAGAAGGCTCTCTGAAAGAACTGTACGGTTTTAATAAAAGGGGCTTCACCAAGATGGACAATAATGCACAAGAAGTGAGTGGCAGATAAATTCAAGAGAGAAAAGAAATTGGGTGGAATCACTTCACAGCAAAAAGAAAAGGTAAAACTGATGGCTGTGTACACAAACAAACATGTTGAGGTGTAGTGTGTAATAGAAATTAAACTCATTCCTGCAGGTAGCAATAAGAAATCAAAACTTGTTGTTTTACTGCGTGGAGAATCTCGTGATAACTAGCATGTTCTAAATAAATCATTCACTTCAAATGGCAGCACTGTAGCAAAAATGTATCTATTAGGAGGCTGCTAATAAGCAAATGCAAGCAGTATTTCTTGACAGCAGGCTGTGATTGTTTTTTAATAAATCTGTGTTAAGTAGGAAAGCAATACAGGCTGACACCCAAATAGAAATCCACTTTGGCTCCTGTTTCCTCACTCCACATACAGACAGATTCATTGACCCAGATCAGAAATTCTTGCAGGATAATTCTGGTTAGTAGAAGCCAACATGGAATCAAATGTGTATACATTTGTGTATGTGTTCCCAGAAAAGCTAATGATACCACTGCAAATGCTGAACATGTTCCCCACTCCTCTTTGTTAATACAGTGTTGCTTATGCTCTGCAATAAACTATTATTTCTGCGCTATTTCTGTAATTACATTTAATAATCATCTCTCACAGTCCAATAGTATCAAACGTAGGAGTCTTTTCAGCAAACCATGATAAATAGCTCCTTGCCGAACTGTTGTACTTGAGGAATCTTTATGGCTCTCTTTGTAAGATTTGTCATTTTCTTAATGCAGCTTCAAAAAGCTTCTGAGCTTTGTTATGGACCGTCACTGTATTTTTCCCTTCCCCCTCTGCCTTCGAGTGTAGCTGGGTAAATGAAGCTTAATGTGCCATTTCCAAGCACTGTGACACTCCTCCAGGGCTGGTTACATTTACCATTGCTAAAGTCTAAATAAGTGAGTTTTAATGAGCAGGAATGGTTGCTAATAGCCGATTCAGGTACTTAGTAGTCCATGTTATTTAACTGTGGTAGAATTACAGAACATAAATGGTCTGATGATTAATAGATGAACCTGCTACATATTGCAGTCTAATAGTTTTTGCCATTAAAGAACTATCTTAACATCTTTGGGTTTGGATGTGGCTGGGGAGAAAAGGGCTTGCTTGTAGATTTATATCACGAGTAACTTACGCTTTAAAACACTTTATATCGTAATTTCACAACACCATTGCCATATTGTTCAGTAATATTATTTATGAACTTGTTAGAGAACAATGGCACTTGTGTACTTCCATTTCCTAAGGTGGACAGCTCAGCAGATTTATTCTCTCTGGTTAGGGTTGTCAAAAATAAACTCTACCCATCCTTTTAAGGTCAGAAATAAGACAGGGAGTTGGATCTTAATCTCTTTTCCTCTCCCATTAATTTTGGGCAGTGGTAGATGGACCAATAAGAACAAAAGTTGACTCTGTTGTTTTTAACATTTCTGATTTGTGGGAGGACAGGTGGCAAGAGGGAATAAAAAGTGGCAAAAAGTAACAGATGAACAACAAATGAGCAAGAATGAAGAAATAATAGCATCCAACATCTGTTGCAGTTTGTGCTGAGATGCTCCAGAAGATACCACAGTATTTATGGAAATAGTATGAGGACTGTTTTGAACTGCAGCTAATGGGAGACAGATCCCTGGCTGGCAGGCCTGTTCAGAGTTCTTTCTGCATTTTTCCTATTCCATCCCATGTTTCAACCTGGCATTGTTGTATTTTATGTTACAAGGAGGAGATGTCAGGACAGAGAGGAGCTAAGAAGCAAATTTACCCTTGATTAACAATTACAAAAAGGAACTAACCATTTCAGCAGGTGCATGAGAAGAGATTTGTGGGATTTTCAGTGGGGTTCTTGTTTTTGGGGAGGTTTTTATTGGTCATGGATTTTTTTAAAATTTGGTTGGTTTGTGTTTGTGTTTTTTTTCCACGGGTAGTTGCCAGTGCCATTCCTATATTTTTGCACACTGAACTGGGCAAACAAGACCATCCCCTTCATTTCTTATGCTGGTTCTCCCAAGGTGCCTATTCTTAGCACCTCACTTTGTTCTAGAAGTCCTTCCTTCAGAAAACTTCAGAGATCCCCAGATGCCCATCTCAGCCCAGCCTGCATTGGCTAAGAAAATGAGTAGCTATTTGAATACATAATAGCTGAAGTATCCAAGTTGTTTAGCTCCAGTAAAGTATTTTGAGACCAGGATGAGATGTCATGTCCAAGCTTGGCATTACTTGGCAGAGAAACAAGTTACTTCTCTGAAATAAGTTTAAATAAAGCCTCCAAACTTTTTGAGTGGCTTGAAGTTTGTGTATATTAGTGAAAACATCTGACATCAGGGAACACCAGAGTTTTGAACTGTTGACATTGTGACATTTGTGAGGGAAATAGGGGCAGGAAGAGTGAGGTGTGGGCATTTAAAAGAAAACACTTGTTAGGGTGGCTTTTTCTTTTTGGCATTCATCACTGAAGACATCAACATTTGACCCAACCAATCATAAAGACATTTGTGTGAATTGTTCACATAACTGGGCCTCCCACCCTACACAAGTATGACAAAGTCTTAAATATCTGAAGATACTTATGGAAGCCCTGTACATGTCAGAAACTAAGGAATTAATCTAGGCTATTACCATCTATAGAACTTGAATAATTTCTGTGTCTTTTTGCATATATCTCATGCAACCTTGTGAATGTATAACTTCTTAATTTGCTCAGGCTGGAGAGGAGAAGGCTCCTTGCTGCCCTACAGCACCTTCCAGTACCAGAAAGGATCTACAAGAAAGAGAAGTAGGGACTCTTCACTGGGGAGTCTTCTGAGAGAAGGGTTAGCAGATTCAAACTGAAGAGGGTAGATTTATAGCAGGTATTAGGAAGAAATTCTTCCCTGTGAGGGTGGTGAGGCCCTGGCACAGGCTGCCCAGAGAAGCTGTGGCTGCCCCATCCCTGGAAGAGTTCAAGGTCAGGTTAAATGGGGCTTTGAGCAGCCTGGTCTAGTAGAAAGTTCCCTGCCCATGGGATGATCTTCCAGCCCAAACCATTTTATGGCTCCATAATTCTTCTGTAGAATTAGCACATGGCCCAGAATTCTCCTGCAGTTCTATATTTGTACAACTAAGTTTGACCCGAAGTTCCTGCTGAGTCTCTGGGTGTGATTCCTCTCCTTTCCGTGGCACAGTGAGCAGAGATGGTGGTGAAATAACACTGCACCAGTGGCAGGGTGACATGAGCTACAGGTCAGTCAAATACCAAATGTGTAAGATTTTCTACCCTGGGAGATTACAGCAGGTTCAATGAGGATGTGGGGAGGAACATCTGCTCTGTTTTGGATGATCTTTCTTCACATTTTGGAGAGAGACAGAGGGTATCTTCCTCCTGCTGAGCCCCCTGAGGCAGTTGCCTTTGCATCACTTCTTTCCCTTCCTGTACTAACAGGGTGAGGGTGTTGGAGTTGGTACCATGGTGGATTCTCCCCCATGTTCTTCCTGCTGCTTGCTGTGTGCTGGAGAGACAAATCCTGTACACACAGTGCTTTCTTTCTTCATTTCAAAGCTTTCCAAGCTTTCCTAACTTTCAAAATGCTCCACTTGCCTGAGAAAACACATAGCAACAGACACGTCCCCAAAGGCAGGGCCTGATCTTGGAGCAAAGCACCAGAGTGGGATCTTCATTTCCTCTCCATGCCCTGGCATTTCTCCCTAATGACCCTGGCTGAATTGCACCCTATCTGTGCCCCCATTACCAGTCTTTCACATGGACATTGCTGTGTTTTTCCCACCTATTAATTTCTATCTTGCTCTTTAATAGCAGAGCAAAAGATGTATGAGAGAGAGGTTCCATGTGATGAGGTCCTTGGTGGGTAGCTGGACAAGGGGCCAAAATCTTTTTCTGGGAGTGGTAATTAAACTGAAAGGAGTGAGAATTTGCCCTGAATTATGCTTTGACTTGTAAGTTATAATATTGCTGTCTTCAAAGATGTTGGGGTGAAGGGTAGATAAAAGCTTAAGTATTTATAAAATATATAAAGTCGTCACGATGATGAGAGCAGGTTTTATTTGGGTTATCATTTGTACACAGAATGTACACTGGACTTGAAGAGTTTTCATGGCAGGTGGTTTATCACTGACTGCATAGAGATTTCTTTCCTCATACCTAAGGAGGAACAAAAAAAATTCAGTAGTAGCAAATTTAGAATACTGAAAAATGCAGCTTTTAAAAATAATCATGGGAGAAAACAACAAGCATGTTTGTTCATGTCCTTTATCTCAGTCAGCTAATCTTGCAGAATGTCACATTGCATAGAAATAGATTTTTACATATGAACTTGTTACATCACTTCCTAAAAAAAGAGTATTTAGCCTGTACTTAAATAGCACATTCAGAGACTGTTTATGCAGAATTTCTGCTGCAAATGTGTGATCCTTGTTAGGTAGCTAAGCTCAGTGTGAAGATATAATATGGCATTGTATTTATTTGCTGCTTACTGTGTGAAAGATAATATACTTACAGAAGTATCAGTTTGAAATCTTGGTAGTTTTTAATAGTTTAAAGTTTTAAAATATTAAATTGCTTTTGACCATTTTGATGTTTAGTTGACATAGAGAACAATTCTACCAAAAGGATACTTAAAGGGTGTGTGATACAGAAAAAAACAGTCTTCTCTGAAATCTATGAAATTAATCCTAGCAAAACTGAATCCAGAATTTAAACCCTATATTTTATCCAAATGTAGCCAGTTAATGCTGCTGCACACTAACAAATCTGAGAAACTATCCAATTTAAGACCAGTGAAATATCTTGTGTCTCACAATGGTATTTCAATACACACTATTAATTCTTCCAAGTCAAGGCAGATGCAGTCCCCAATGTGATTTTAGGAAGAGCAGAGACAACAATGTGTCTTTGGAGGTGCCATTTTTCACCTGGAATGTAAAATCAATGTCCTGACCATTTGTGGTCATTAAAAATCCCACTGCACCATTCTGCAAGACTAGAGGCATTGACTCCCAAGTCTTGGTGAAACTCCAAGAAAGTAATTATATTCCTCCTGATACAACCTTCTTTTAAGGCTAATTTAAAGTTCTTCCTCAGCTGTTCTCCCCTGCTCTGAGTGGAAAATCCTTCTCATGCCTTTGTAAACTTTTCTTTAGTTCTGCTTTATACTGACAATTAGTGACTGTCTTTTTTCACATTGCTGATGCATGTCTAGGAGCCGAGAATGTGTCTGCAATTGTGGACTCTACAATTAAAAAGCTTTATTTGTGGTCTGGTTGAGGGGTGCTGTTCAACAACAAACTTTGGAGCCCTCTCCACCCCAATTTTCTTGTGTTTCTCAGTCAGTGGTGCAGTGTCAGTGAACAGGCAGAGCCAGGAAAAAGTGGTCAAAAGCATCAGGTGAGTTGTTTGTTCTGGCAAGTCCAGTTTTCCCCTGGGCCAAAGCAAAGAACAACTTATGGTTATGAAATATTTGGAAATATTTCAAGGTAGAACTTCCTAGTTATCAACTGTATTGCAATGTGTCATATACATCAACACTCTTGGCATTATCCAGTTATGCCCAGTGGATATTCCTGGGGAAAAAACCTGTAACTTTTCAAGTGATCATACAAAATACGTCATTTTTCTTCAATGTCTGCTTTTTTCTGTTTACAAATATATCCCATCCAGGAAGATCAATGCTTGTGTCAGTGGTAGGACTCTGTTTAGTGAAGGCTTGAATGTTCCACCCAAATCAGAAATACCAGCTTAACCTCTTGGAGTTTTTTGTGCTTTAAGGAAAATGAGCACAAGTAATGGGAGCTACTGCTTCTGTACATCCCAGGGAATCATAGGGGTCCTGTTCACCTGTCCTGGAGAAGACAGGACCTTTTAACCCTCCTTCTTGAAACGCTGACTGCTGGTTCAGATGCCTAAAACCAAGACCTCAGGGTTAGGGCACCTCTCTTCCCAAACTATTCTGCATCCTGGGGCTTTTCTGCTTGCATTTGAGCTGCGTTTGTGTTAGCACACCCTGCAGATCCCTTCTCCAGCTTCGCCCTTATCCTCATGTGCCTTGTGTGCCGTAGGCGGGCTTTATCCTCTCCCCAAAGTGTGAGATGGAAAAAGGAAGAACGGTGACACCGTTGCAGGGATGTGTTGCTGTCTTTTTTTGCATCTTCCCCAGCACCCCGACAGATTGCTTAGCTAGAATCCATATGCTTTCCTTTGCAGAACAAAAATTGTTCTCTGTGGAGACCTAAAGCTTCCGAATCACTAAGGGTCATGATCCTGCAGAGCTAAAAGAAGATTTCCAAGTGTAGTTTTGACTTGTATGGTTTGAACTCAGTACTTGCTCAGGTTACTGCAGTGCATTTAGCCCAGATGACCTCAGGTGCCCTTTAAAACCTGCCCTGTCTCTTGTGCCTCAGTTTACATCGCTGCAGAAACAGTGAAAATCATCGAATGGTTCGGGTTGAAGGGACCTAAAAGATCATCTCATTCCAAGCCTCCTGCCATGGGCAGGGACACCTTCCATTAGACCAGGTTGCTCTGAGCCCCATCCAGTCTAGCCTTGTCATCACTTCCAGGGACGGGGCAGCCACAGCTTCTCTGGGCAAACTGCAAAATGATGCAATTTCAAACTTCAGAGTTGTTTTGTGCCAAATCCTGCATGTAGGTGGGTAACAACAGCTGCCAGTCAGCCTCAGAGAGCAGAGCACCATATGATTTCTCAGTGAACAAAACATTTAATATAAACACAACACTTTCCAGATATTATGAAGAGTTTTTCTGAACAACCCTTTTTAAACAGAACTATTAGGCAGTAAAGTCTGTTTGCTGATCTTTATGCAGATCTTCCCACTTCCACTTCACTGTAAGGTTTTGACTAAAATATTTATACTTTTCTGCTTTGGTATACATCCTACTTCAATCCTACGGGCAGGATTTCTCAGCCTGTAGAGAGAAATGACAAAGTACGTGTGTGGTGCTTGGTTCACCCACACTGGCTCTCTGGGCTTTGAGAAGAGCTGCAAACCAAGAGCTGCTTGGCTCTCTCAAGAGTGCAGAGCTCCTGCAGTAGGACAAAGCTCCTCACAGGTCTCAGAAGCAATTTGTAACTTTGCTTTTTAGCAAGACCCCATAGGAGGCTGCAATATTTTGGGGTGCAGGCCTCCCACCCAGCACCATCCTGGTTTCAACAGCACCTACATCTTCCATGCATACAGATCATGCTGTCCCAAATCTGTCCTTTGCGGCTGAACACAAAATACTTAGAAATTGTAAACGACCTTCCTGGAAATGCTGCCCTGCTCTTCCATAATGCCATGCCTCTTCCTCATCACTGCTTTTCCAGGGTTTTCAGCCAGGTCCTCTCCTTGCCTTAGCACTATTGAGCATCAGCTCATCCCATTCGCATTGGAGCCAATTTCAGTGGAATTCAGGGCAGCTCTGACAAAGCATTCAAGTTTCCATCCTCACTCTTTTTCAAGGTCATCCTTTCATATCTCTGGCAGGATGTAAAAATACATGATCTTACATTCATTCTCCCTTTGAGTATTACCTTCTTATTTTCATCCAAGAATTTTCTGCTTCCTGTAGATACAGTAAATTGTGAGTTATATTTATTGTGTGTGAGTTATATTATGTGTGTGTCATTGGGGAGTACTAGGGGTCTGAAAATTGGTTGTGCAAGTCTAGTTTCAGTTTCTTGAATGACTACAGAATGAGTATCTATTATCTTTAAACAAACTTTAAGGGCTTTCTTGATGAGTAATTTGCTCCAAAAGATTTTCTTTTTTAAACTCCCATGAAATATATTTATAGAGTGGTGTTTCAATTCCTGATATTTATAGGAACTCTTACCATGGACATTAACCATCTTCAGCAGCCCATGTATCATTTATTTTCAATGGCATGGTGGGGATAATTGTGTTTGTTTTCTGGGAAATAATATTTTTAGTTTCATAGTCTAATGTGGGGTTAATTTGTTTTTATGGTAGAAGTGTTTACTGAATTGATGAGAAGCAGTGAAATCTTCGGATCGTTAGGAACTAATCAGACTTTTACTTGTGACTTTGAGTTTTATTTGAGTTGGATCTGCATTTCAAAAGCCATCACCTTACATATTTTTGCTCAAAAATGGAATTTGATCTAACCAAATAAAAAATTTGCAACAAAATGAATTACATTAAAAATGCATGTTAAAGACCTGCAGTGTCTTTGTTCAACATTCTGATCACATTCAGATATTTTTGCCACTGCATTGACTATTTAATAATTGTTTCCACAATGCTAACATCCCTTGTAGAGAGTGTTATTTAACAACAATTAAAATCTTTAGAACTTTAGATGCACCAATCACTCACTGCTCTGCTCAGAAACTGAGAGCGTGGTTCCTCTTTTAAACCTACATGATTCTGCTTCTTGATGCTTCCTGCAGCACCCACCCATGATGTGCCTGGTTGCCTCTTTAAGCTGGATGAGCAACTGCTGTTTTATAAAATGTGCTGCCATACCCTAAAGCAATAAGGTTTGTGCCATTCTGGTTTTGGAACAGTAATGGATAGCTAAAGGCTACGAAGCCCCTTTAGAAGAAGAAACAAAGAGATGCCCAGATCCAGGTTCTTTCCTTAAAAAAAAAGCATTTCAATGAAAAGAGATGATACCTGGGATTAACAGTGGAAGGGGGAAATGCCCTGACTGTTGGAACCAAATTTAGTAATTTGGTTCTTTGATAGGTTGCAAAAAGTATCATACTAATTCTTTGAAGTGTATAAGTCATGAGTAGGGCTTGGAAAATGAGGTGGTGTACTACCAATGTGCAGGAGTTTAATGAAAATAAAATATCTAAAATGCACAGCTGTATCAAATAACCCCATAGAAACGGAGTCTGTATTGCTCTACTCTAATTTCTTTTTCTTATCTCTTTACATTCATTTGCTCTTTCTCCTGGCTCTCACCTTTGATGTCATTTATATCATGGACTTTGTTCATCACAGACACCTGCTAAATATGTCTGCCTTAGCTGGGGTGGGAACTGTTTTTTTCTGAGGTGCTTAAATATCTGCTGGACTGTTGCTGAATGGTGCATGCAAGAAAAGGGCGTGAGCCATTTTTTATTTCTTGCCTAGTCTTCTTTGCAACCACTGAACACAGTTCTGATCTGTGCCTTTTGAAGCAAAGCACTGGGAGGTTTAAGGCAACCTTCTGTGCCCAGTAAACTGCACAGCTTGGAGACAAAGACTCTGAAAATACAAAGCTGTGCACGTTTAGAGGGACCATTTCATTTCCTCTGACATTGTAATGGAGACTGCAACTGTCAGTGTAACCATTAGGGAAAAAGCCTGGTGTCACTGTGGGATGTCCAATAAATTTAAAAAATTGTAATTAAAAAAAATTAGACCCTTATAGCTGCCCACAGGTCATGTAGTGTTAAAAAGCACTAGAAAGATCTAGAAAGATCTAGAAAGATCTCCTGAAGAGGAGTTCTGAATTATTGTGGTTTTAATGTATTAACTCTGTAGTTGCCCCATCAAGAAAAGTGACTTTTTGAAGAACATGGGTAAACTCTAGAAAAGCCTTCAAAAATTTATTTCTTTATTGTTTTTCCTTTAGATTCATAAATAAATTAGCTTTTGGGGTTCAGTCTGGGGTTCAATGTATATAAAAGGTTCATACTCTTGCAACAAGAATATATAGGGCTGTTTCACTACAAAGAGATCACTAGATCTATAGTTTTGTAAATTGCTTAGGCAAGGAAGATTTTTGGGACCTATCTTAATTACTACCACCTTTCCCTTACAAAAAAAGATTCCCCTCCACCTGTAAAAGTGGATGGAAGGATTTTCTCTGCTGTTAATAATAAGAAAATATTATGTTGAGAATTGTTCCGTACTTTAAGTTTCATCTACAGATGTGAAATTTTGCAGTTTCTATCTCAGCTGAAGCAAGCAGGGTATGAAGTAACCAGTTACCTTTCATGCAGAAAATTTGTATTTGGATATAAATGTTGTAACTGGACAAGAAGACTGTGGAATGAGAAGGGCATCTGGTCAAGTCTAAGACAATGAAGCCTCTTATGCCTTCTTGCTGTTTTTTTAAGGTTCTACATATGGGAGAGAAATGAGAAATGGAACTGTCCAGCTGTTTTCCTGATTCTTGGATAAGGTCTAGGCAAATTTGCTGGGGAGGGAAACAAGGACATGCAGTGGTGATAAATCTGGGATGTACTTTAAGGCCTGTGTACATAGGTAATGGCAATGTATTTAATTGTGCTTTAGTGTGACATACCACCATTAGCTCTCTTTCACTATCTCGCACTCAGCTTCCCTCAAACAAATTGCACACCCACAAAAGAGTTTCAGACAAGTAAATTGGACAAGAGGTCACATATTTGGAAAATAGCTGTTGTTTAGGACCAGCATAAGAAGATTTAACATTAACATGGTATTTTCTCAGTGCATAACCTGCTGGTAGAACTGTCTAATGCCTTGCTTTTGCTGCGGCACTGAAATAAAAGGGAACATTTTCCACTGGAAAATTGGCCCAGTGCTACGTTTTGTCTATGTAAGATCATGCAGTGCTGGCATTTGAAATAGTGATAATTTTATGCCTAAAAAAATGAGTAATTGTACCGCGGAGAAGTTGATTCTGATAGATCCTTAGATCACACTCCATCGTCTGCTTTTTCACATTCTTTTGTGTGTGATCAGGGGGGCACCGCATCCGTCAGCGACGCGCTTGCGTACGGAGCCGTGGCTGTGTGTCTGCACTCCTATAAAACACAAGCACTACAAAGGCATCTTAAAAATTTTATAGCTGTTTAAAACACAAACTAAGTTTTCCTCCCTTTGTGTCTTTCAGAGAGACTGCCACAGAGTTATCTGGAACGTTACCAAGGTAAGCAAGTTGCTCTAAACCGCATCTGTGTGTCAATGTCTGGAAGGTGCTGAAAGAAGCACGACCTTTGGAGGCAGAACATGATCCTTTTCCTTGGGAGAACTGCTGGGATACTGAGAACTGGGGGTGCAAAGAGGAGAACGCTCCCTGCATGCCACAGACAGACAAATGACACTGAAATACTGGCACTGCCAAGCCCACACAGCTTAAAGCGATGGGTTGAAGTTGCTTTGAGGCTCAGCACAGTTGTGCACCTGATGAGAAAAATCCCAGCTGTGGCTTCCTTCCAGCTGTGCAATTATACCCATGGCAGGTGGTTTGGCTTTTGCTGTACATCTCACCTGAGGGATGAGAGGAGGGAAACTTGGAGGTAGGAGGAAAAAAAAAAGCTGTTATCTCAAGGCATTTTCATTTGGAAAGCAGGAAAGCAGCTTAGACCAAATTCTTCTATGCTGAGAAATCTTTTCATAAAATAATAGAAGTAGACAAGACTCCCAGGTTGTGACAGAGATTTTTGAAGAGAGACCTGTCTACATATTGTTAGAGAATGCAATAAAATGCTGTAATCATGCAGATAGAGAAAAGGGTGGAGAAAAGGGAAACAAAAAAATCTGGTATGGTAATCTGTCAGCAATGCCTGGTGAGTTAAGAAGAGATGCTCTCAGTCCTCTTGTACCTTCTGCCACTGGTTTTGCTCTCTGAGGTACAAGGGGTTTTAGTGGGGTTATGCTTTTGGGGGGTTTTGCTGTCCTCTGATTAAAGCAGTGTTGTAGCTCAAACAACATATAATGTAAAAAGAATATTTCAACAGGAAGGAGAGTTTTCTTTAAGCATGATAATACGTGCAAGATGCTTCTGATTCTAAGGCAGAAAAAAAATATCCACCTTTCTTTAGAGGTGTGTGGTGTATATTAGTTGACATTTTTTTTACTGATAAGCTGTAAAATATATTTTTTCATTATATATTATGACTTCTTCCTGTGTAATGTACCCTTTTGTTCTGTTTGTACAAATTTATGTGATTTATATGATTTGTTCATTTAATAGCTACATATCTTTTTATGGCTTACCATCACTTGGCCTCCGTGGTTGCGCAAGCAAATATTCTCATGAAATTTTGACTTGTGTTTGAAGAGCTGACCAGTGATCAGGCCTACCAGACACCAAAGATTTTGTTCATCTTCCTTGCAAAATAATTGCATTTCTTCATACACACACACATACCAGAAAAAGAAAAAAAAATCCAGTTTCACTGCACTTGGTGAGGTATTATAGGACTAATATACTGGAAACATGGAGTCCTTACACTGCAGAAATGAATTCCACTTCAAATTAAAGTTAAAATGAGACACATAAGTGTTTGAATAAACATCCCGTTTCGTACTTGCCATTAATGATTGTCTAAATGTTCTTTTTGAATTATTACCACAAGGCTTTAATTTCAACTGCAGTAAGATGTCACAAGTAAAATCAGATTATACCAGCAATGTGCACAAGGCATTGTAATTGTGTTATAAATATTAAACCAAATGATCTTGTCACGATTTAAAACAAATGTTTCCAGCTAGGCACAGGTTGGCTTGTCCTCCAGTCTTCTACAGGATTCACCTGTTTCTGAATTTCTCTAAGCAAACAGCTCCTTGGGGTTTTTAATCTTATGTTGTGATGTAGTAATCTAATATTTTTTGTTCTTCTTTCAAACGTCAAGTGACTCATTTTGCTATTATTAATTCATAAGAGTGAAATAGTCTAATTTCCCCACGTCTTCTTCCACCTTCACCCTGAAACTACGTTACAACATACAAAATTTCAGTTGTTTCACCTTGAAATGACAACATTAATAACCACTTTCCCATCATTGCTGGGATTCCCATCACTGTATTTTGGTCAGTGGGGCACAGCAAATCCCCTGTAGAACCAGAAATCCAACTCTCCTTTGTTCAGGCAAGTACAATGCCTTTTCCCAGAGCAGTGATTACTCTTGGATATATTTGTGGCCAGGATTGATCAAGTAATTTTCATGCACTTGCAAACCTGGTGAAAGGGTTTTCACTGCAAGTGGTGTAAGTGTGAACAGATGTTTCAGTACTTGGAATATTTTGTCTGGCTGTCAAGAAAGCTTAGGCACCGGTGGCATTAATTATTTATTTTTGTTGTTGTTGTTGTCATTAAAAAAAGCCTCAAAAACCCCTCCTGATTTTTTCATAGTTCAATTAAAGAGGTGAAATGGGGGTCTTGCTCCCATAAGGCCCTTAATTAGTCAGAAGTACAGAGCAGTATATTTTGAATATTTTCTCATCTCAGTAGTAACCAAGAGAGGTTACATATGTGCATTAAAAAAAAAAAAAACAAATATAACACATATTAACACACATGTCTTGGTAAATGTGGCTTTTTAATATATTCATTTTCCATTAAATGCTGCTGATGGCTCTCTAATGATTATATTTAAGGAAGAAGAAATCAACCTTCCTCTTGCCACTGAAGTATGTGTATCACTGATAGGCAAAAATAGAAAAATGTGAGTTGGTGGACATCATTTAGTAGGAAAGTTAATAGATTAATTTTGCCTGTAGAAAGATATAAAAATTTCAGTACAATTATATTGTGTCAGTTCTAATTTACCAGTTATTTCTGATGATTTCAGGAAGCTCAGGCTAGAGAATGAATTGAAAACTCAGACTTTAAATGTGATAAAGAAGCTTTACAATTTTTATATTAAATGACATTATTATAGCTATGAATGTATATTGTTTTTTTGAAGAAAGGCTTTCTGTGTGCAACAGCACATCAAAGAAGAGATCTTCACAAGGAAAACTTTACAATAATATTAAGTTGTTCATTGCATGACCTATTTAAAATACTCAGATACTTCTTGTTGTAGACTACATAATTAAATTTTAAATGGAACATGATAAAGAAATTATACTGGTGATCTCTAGAGATTTGAATACCCTATTTGGATCTTTACAAGAGTGTAGCGAAGGCATACTTTTAAAATTTAATAAAGGTCTGGCCTATTTTTTTTTTCTTTTAGATGCTCTATAGCTGCTATGGCAGCTGTGATTCAAATGTGTTTGCTCTCAACATTACATAGTCAGTACCTGCAATAACAGAGCAAGCTAAAAGTATTAGAAAAAATACAGTTTAACTTGAGAAATTCACCATTAAAAAAAGAAGGCAATTAATGAATGGAGATAAACTTCTAAAATCTTGGGGAAGCCAAGCTGGTAACCAGGCTTTCCTGGGCCAGCCTCTGAGCTCAGCAGTGGAGGGGAGCAGGGAATGAATGGAGTCCTGGAGCACGGTGTGAAGCCCTATGGGCATGAGGGAGATGATGTTTGGAGCTTAAAGGAGAAACTACTCAGCTTCAGTTTCAAAGGAATGATTTCAGTCTCTAGCCACTTCTGTTTGTTTCTGTGAAAGTTACTTTATATTTAAAGAAGAACAAATATTTTAAATATAGACTAACCACATGGATTATTTATTTGCTTAATACTAGGTTAGTATTAACAGAAGGAAAATCTGGGCTATTTTTCCACTTTTATGGACTGGTTCAATTTTTCATTTCACTCAAGGGGGGAGTAAAGTTTAAATGGCCACTTCCTCCTCTAATCTATTGAAAAAAGGAGAAAAAGTCAAGCTAATAATTTGCATTCATATTTTTAATGGAAAACTTTGTAGAAATATCACTGAATCACCTGCTTAAATCTTGAACAAAACTCAGGGAATCTTATCTTTTGAGGTGAAGGCCATCCTAAAATTGTCATTTAGATATTTTTTTAGAACTGTGGGAGGAAATCTGCAGTGGATACATTGGTGTTAAAACAAGCAAGTATGTTCAAAATGGAAATGTAAATCTTTGGCTTGTCCTTGAATTTTAGTCATCTACAAACTTAATATTTTTTAAACCTGTGGTTTAAAATATACGCTGGAGTAGGGTACAGGCTTTGGCCCTCTTGATGTGGGATTTCATTCCCCACCATTCCATAAATTTCTTTGATAATGTCTCAGTTCCATTTACTGCAAAGACTTCTGTTCTCAGGTATCTACAGCATTTTGAAAATAGAATTTAAGTACTGAAGTCACTTTGGTGCTTTTGAAAAATGTTAACCTGCAACTTCACCATTATTGAAATCTAATGCAACTAAGCTTTTATCTAAAGCAAAAAGAAGAATTGACAACCCACCATATGACAAGCAAAATGAAATCTCTTGATCACTATCTGTCAGCAGTCTTTCTAATACCATTGTGTTAGGGAATGATATGTCTTCCAAGAAGCTCAGTACACAAGGTTTTGAATCATTTCTGTCTTGACAGCCTAACACAAGTAACTACTTGTAAGTGCTTGGATGAATTATAAAATCTATGTGGCTCTGTAGAGTGAGTTAATAAAACATCTATGAGCATTTTAATTACTATGAAATGAAAAGGATTTTTTCCTGACAGTAATAGGGGCATGGTCTAAAGACCAACCTGACATCTCAGCTGCTGTCTTCACTGGGTTTGCACAGAGAGTGGAGCTGGGGTTGCCTTCTGTGTTTGCACTTTTGGTTCCCTCCCATCTGAGATATTCTGGCAAGCAACTTCTCTCCCTCTGAGAACACCAGGTCATACCTTTCACCCCTCATGTTTTCATGTCCTCTCATGTCACCACTGCTGCTTTGCCAGTTATGTCAGGCTTGAATGCCCACCCGCCTACGCCAGGCATGTCTCTGCCAAACTCTGACAGAATTTTCCATACCCTCACATAACATCTACTGAAGCTTTTTTCTCCCTTAAATAAAGCAGGTATTTGGCATAGTCCATTTGTGATCCTCCCTTCTAATGGAGAAGTTTTGCTTTCCACCTTCAAATAAATCCTTTCTCAAAACTCGCTCTTGTTTTAGAGGCATATAAATAATTGGTCAAGAAAACATTGCTCATCCCGGATGGCAGGCAGTGCTAGCTGATAATATTAAAATATCTTGAATGTCAAACTATATGCAGCAATTCAGACCTGGGTTTTGGAAATGATATCATCTTCTATCTTTTCTTAAACCTCATCATTAAAAAGAAAAGAAGAAGATTCCAGCCCTCGATATTTAAATGTTCTCAAGTCAACTGTCTTAAAGAGCAGATTTTCCATAATTTGGATGCCTGCTATTTTCTAAAGTACTTATTTTGAAATGAGACTTGAATTTAACTAATCCTTTATTAAAAAAAAAAAAAAAAAAGTAAAAGAATCTGATGTTTGACCTTTCTCTTTGCCTCAGATGCTCATTTTGAAGAGGTACTTCTTTCATCTAACTTTTGAGCTGCTTTTCTGTACTGGAAGCAGGATTGCC
Source organism: Haemorhous mexicanus (assembly GCF_027477595.1). NCBI lineage: Eukaryota > Metazoa > Chordata > Aves > Passeriformes > Fringillidae > Haemorhous > Haemorhous mexicanus. Next base: position 70,519,623 of record NC_082345.1, on the reverse strand, counting down.
TGTACCCCATTGTATCTGCTGTAGAGGAATGCCCTGATGGTGCTTGGTGTTTGAGACACTGGAATATAAATTACAGTAATTATTTGGGATGGTAACAAGTTTGATGCTATTATAAACAAATCTGGAGGTTTTGAGGAAATTATACACGAGGTCTCTTCACTATTCTGATTTTTGTTTTTCCTAAGATTCAGTATCCTTAAAATACAACATGGAGCTTTTCCTTGTAGTAGCTGTCAGCATGTCTCTTTTTGTTGTTGTTTTACAGCCATTTTGAAATATATTTTTTACAGCTAATGATAATCTTAAAACACACTTATGTGCAATCTGATCCCTTTCTAAAGAGATATTTTAAAAATCTTAAGAGGAGCCTAAGGAGCATAGAGATGATTATCCATATGTGCTTACTGATGACTCTCATTCAAAAATTAGGAAGATACCAATGGCAGGATTCATATTGCCTAAATTTGGCTATCACAAAAGTCCTCTGTCAAAAGAACCAGGGGAGGAATGGAGAAAAATAGGTGCCTCATCTCAGGGCAAGGTGAATAACCTTGGGAATTGTTTTTCTTTCTCCATTGCCTGAAAATGAAGCCTGGGGAATAAGCACAGACTAAATGTTTCACCTGATGATAGCTTTAATTTAAGGTGAGCAGCCAGACTTTTATAAGTGTTAGAGTGCCAAGTGACGTAAGCCGATGCCTGCTGGAGTTTTGAGGACATTGGCATGCTTAACCTCAAAAAAACTTTCAATATTTCATACTTAAGTCCTAAAGATAGATCCTGGGAAGGAGGGGGGAATGTCAGACAGAAATCATTGTTAGACTTGATACAGCTCTGACCCAGAATGCAGGAACTCTTCTCACAGTGCAGAGCCCTCAGAAATCACAGCAGCCCTGAAAGGGTTCACAATTATACATAGTCTTTGAATCTTAAAACTGAGTATAAGTGATTTTACTCAGAGTCTTGGTTTGGAACCCACAACCATTTTTCCCCAGCAACTGTAGGCATCTTTCAAAAACGTTAATGAATTTGACAGCAGATTTTTATCTTAAAAGTCTGGTAGAGCTTTTGTTTTTATTCCCTATTGTGAAGATCTAAAACTAGAGACATATTCCCTTCTCTTTTTTTTTTTTTCTTTTCCTGTTATTCACCTTAACCAGACTTCCAAGCATCTTTTTAACTTGTTTTACAAAGCATTGCTAAACGTGCCCAGTGAGGATAACGTGCAGTAGAAATGAAAGGACTTAGATCTCTTAATTTCCATTCCTGAAGGTGAATTCCAAGATCGCGATTATTTTTATTTATACAGTGCCTAAAGAGTACTAAATACTTTATGGAACAAATAGAAGACCTCTTGTAAAAAGCACGCATTCCTATAATCTAATTTTAGTCTCAAATCAGGCAGCATGAATGCTAAGCAGCAGGGCTTGAAGAAGCACAGAAGGTGTATGAGGGCTGCACTAACAGGATTGAGCAGTTATTTAGGTTCATTATCTGTCCCACTTAATAGCACTGCAATATCTTGCTGGTTTAAGTTAATTTACATTGTCCTGTGGAAAACATTTGACTGACACAAGAATGATATTTCTTGGGTTTAATCAAAAAATAAGCCTTTGAAAAGGAGTTTGAATGAAGAGAGAGAAAGACACCATTGTAGGTGGATTTGAGATGCCAGTCCAGTGCAACAAGCAGCAAATAAAACCAGCTTAAAATACTAAACCTGATTTCCCCTCCTCACTTCATTTCCCAGCTCAGTTGAAATACTTATGTTCTAAGTTAGTGCTTTGTATGTACCTTTTGATTAAGTGTGTCTTTAGCCCTTAAAACCATCAAAATAATGTTATTTAGAAATTCAGTGCAAAGGATGAAACTTGTGGGAATAACTCCAGACGTAAATATGCATTTCTGGGGAAAGCAGAAGTGTTCACACCTCAGATTCTGCAGAAGCAAATCAGCAACGGAAGTGGAGATTTGTTAGCATGACAGAGAAGCTCTATCTTAGTACCTTTGCTGTAGCATGAACAAGGCATGTGTCATATATTATATAATATAGAGTATTACATCATGTGTTTTATAAATAGTTAGGAGTGAACTGCTCATATGCAGAATTCTTAGCACCATCCTTGCCATTGGTCCCAGAAGAGCAGTAGCAAGAGACATGGATGGAGCAACGTCAGGAAACCCACACTGCTTTCCCTAAGACAGCAGAGACTCTGGTTTAAAGCTCTCTTCAACATTCTCTGCCTTCTGAGCATTGCTTTTATTTATGAAATCACTGCTATTGTAGCATTTACAAAAATTGCGACTATTTGAATGTTTCCAAAAGATTTGCTATAAACTAAAAGCAAATCTTGGACAATTCTCAGTAAATTATTGAAAGAGTTTAAAAAAAAAATAAATCCTAACATATTCCCTGCTGTTCAAGGTTAACACTTTATACTTCATCTACATTATATTAAAAACATTTTTACTGGAGTCCATAAATGTTACACATTTTTAAAAGGCAATGAGCGCAGCGGGAATAGAAATGTTGCATAAAGCCAGACACGAGATCTGCAAGCAGTAAGTGCTGCCTGGTGGTTTTTTTTTGAGGGTGCTGACTTGAGATTGCTTCTGTGAGGTGATACCCATTTTTCTGGTTATATCTTGCCATTGGAAGCAGGCAGTCCCTAAAGTTTTCCTGCGGTCAGCAGCAGACCCTGAGCCCCAAACTCCCGTGTTGGGAGCAGTGTCTCACCGCGGTAATTCTCTCACTGGCCGGGAGGTATTGCCAGTTTGGAGCCTCAGAGGACCTACCCCAATTTCCTGTGTACATCCTTCCAGAGCATTTTGCAAGTTGTGTCCTACACAGCATTTCTACAGCAGCAAAGTGCCGGCGTGGTGCTTCTCATCTCCAGGCTGTAATGGAAAATATTTTTCATCCAGACCCTTTGGAACCTTTCGAGCTCCCACACCATTTTCACACCATTTTGTGTAGAGCATGTATAAGGCTCTACAAAGAGTTCTACCTAGTCCACCCAGTAAACTGGGTGCAAATCATGTCTTTTTGCTGTAATCTAACCTTAATGAATGCCCATGAAGAAATAAAGAAGGAAAACAAGACTAAGCTTTACCCAGCACAAAAAAACCCCAACCCTAAAAGCAGAGATCTTTCAGCCCCTTCTGTATATTTTGCTTCTGAACTTTTAGACAGAAATGCCACAATGGCTCACATGCTTATTTTTGGAGAACCGTCCCGCTGATATCAAAGTGATTGCACAAGTCAGTGCAATTTCAGCATGAGTATTGCTGCTTACTCATTGCTGTGAGATGAATATCCTCTGATTTGATCCCAGCATTGCCACTAAGACTGTAGACAGCTCTACTTGAGCAAGAAAGAAGAATAAACACATAGAAACTCAGTTTTGGTAGCATCCTCTTGAAACATGAACTGAGGACCATAAACTGGAAACTTAAAAGAAGGCCCTAAATGGCTCCAATACTATTTAGAGGTATGGTTTTGGCTAAATGAAAATACTGGACAACTGCAGGTGCCACTGACTTTGGTTCAAAGAATAAATGTGCTTTTCTGAACCAAGCTATCAATTCAAGATCTTAAAAGGTGCTTGTGACATTTTGGAAACATTCTGTGCTTGAAGCTCAGGAGCTCATCTTTTAACTAGCTGTTCAAAATTTGGTTTCTTTTTTAAGTTTTTCTGTTGGGGACACAGATGCACCTGCACTGATGGGCTCATGGATGCCAAAGGAACTGTGGCTTGTTGCTGGCAGATTTCATTCCAGGATTGCATGGAGCAGTAAGCAGAAGTTCCTGCAACTATAAAGTTTCATTTAACAAAAATGAAATATTATTATTCATGTCATGAGTAATTGAATCCCCAGATGTTCTCATTTTCTATCAATGGCTGGAGACAATATGACTCTAGATAGGCTGTGACAACATGAATTGATTTCTTTCTCTTTTTTCTTTTATTTTTTCCCTTTTTTTTTTTTTTATTTCAAACCTGCAAAGTGACTGTGGGATTTTTTTTTTTAGTTGATTGCTTGGATCTGACATTACGGGCTGTGCAGCTGTAAAAAAGACCTTCTCATTTTCATTGAGAATAAGTAAAATAAAATATCACAGAAATAGCATTGCTCTTCCCTGGTCCTGCCCCTATTTATTTCTGCAGAGATAACGGGGACAGACCAATTGAATTTGGAAAGAAGTCTGCAAGAAGAGATGGGTTGCTGCTAACACTGAATATTCAGAACATAATAATAAAAGTAATCGGGTTACTAAAAAGCCACCTGTTACTTTTTTTTGTTGTTTTTCTCTAAAGCATAGAGTTTACTTTTTTGTCTCTGAATTTATAGCAGAGATGGGAAGTCAACTCCTTAGAAACCTTATTATATGCAAGGTAGTAATTCCTTGTTAAAGTAGGAAAAGAAGCCTACTAACATTTCTAACCACTAAGAGCCACTAACATTTCTAATGCTGCTAAAGATGAATGTTTGCACAAAGGAACAAAGGTAGAAAAACTTTAAGTGCTTGTTAAGGCATGCACACACAGTGCATACAAGCAATAAGTCTGTTTTGCTGAACTGTGAAATTGCCCTGAGTAATTTCTCTAATAACAGAACAGATATTGCCCCTGTGACCCCAGAGGAGCCCTGGGCTCAGTGCTGCAGCCAGTCCTGGTATCAGCAGAAACTTGTGCAACCAAAGCATGGGCTGCAAGCTGAGCACTAGAAAATAAAAGAAACTTGGTGGATAACTTGTAAATGATCTGGCTGATTTCAAAATTCAGAAAATGATTAATGATAAAGGTACTTTATTTATTGATTTCCCCCCATGACCTATTCTTCAGAGGAGCTGGACTATTGTGTTCAGAGCTGTGTTTGACAGCTGCCTCCTATTTCCAAAGACAGTATTCATTCCACTATGAATGGAATGTACAGTAGCAGAAACTTTTAATTGGCATTTCTTGTTAGCTTTCTCCTATAGAAATGATGTAGTGCTGATGCTTTTCCTCTGTGTTATGGAGAATGCCTCTGGAAATAACAGCTCTGTAGCTGGAGCAGGGAAAAAAAACCCCACAGAATCCCTTGGGATAATGCAGCACATGCAGAAATAGGAAAAGAAATCATATGAGAAAAACATTCAGTTAAAGCAGCAACTTATGTCTTCTCTTTCAAAACTTGCAAGGTGAAAAAGAGCAATGTGGTTTAAAGGGGATATTGATTTGGTGGAGCTATGCATGAACCCGTGCCACAACCCCAGTACTTCTCCAGTCTCTGAACCTCTCAGAATTAATGCAGGGGTTTTAGACTGATTGCTTGAAGTCTTTCTGTAAAAAAAAAACCCATGTCTGATGAATGGCAAGGACTTGAGGAGATTAAAAAAAGAAAAAGAAATTAAAAGTTCCTTTAAAGAACTGAGAAAACCTTTGTCAGCTGTACTTCCTTGCAGTGCTGTCTAGTTAGAGCAAGGCAGCCAGAGACTCAAGCTCATTTCTTCTGCCTTCCATTTTGTCTTGTGAGTGATTGACTTCCTTCAGCAGCTCCATCAGGTAATGTGACATAAATGGGCAAAAAATTCCCACCCTGAATTCATCTTACTGTGCCAGGGACATAGCAGACGTTTTTAGCTATTCACCCATTTGAAAAAGAATTCTAAGCTCAGGCAGATGTTGAAAGTCTGGCACGCGAATTTGGTTGCTGTTCTCTAGGAGGTTTTCAATTTTTTATCTGAAGTAGGTGATATTTTTTGTAGAGTGCTGTGGGGCTTTGTTAATGGTTCTGGATAACAAAAAATATGGGGCAGGAGCTGTTTATCTTTACAGCAGTGTAAGAGGTGTTGTTCAGGAGAAAGGCAGTGGTTTGTCTCTTCATCTGGAATTATCTGGCATCTGCAGTGTAAAACAGGTTGGCAAAGTTTAGAAAAGCACAATAAAGAAGAAGTATCTGAAAAGAAATATCTGAAGAAAATAATCTCAACCCCATCCCAAATCTCTTTTCAGAGAATAAAGCAATGCTTTCCATCCTTGTTTTCTGTGCTTTTATGGCTTTTATAACTCCTCCTATTCCACCTTTTCAAGAGATAGGAATGTCCAGTTTTCTTCTGACTTTCAGCTGTGATGCTTTCTTTAGATTAACCAAAAAATCAAAAAAACATATTTCCTTTCATAAATTTAGTTTTGTATTAATTTATTTCTGTAAGGCAAAACACAGATTTGGAATTGTGTCTAGAGTCCACAAAAGCAATAAATAAGGAAATAAGGACTACCAATAAAAAAGAAAAGGCCACAAATTCTCCCCCCCCGCCCCATATTCTGCATTTATCAAAGCTGGTCTCTTCTGACCTTCTAGAGGCTTATAGGATTTATGGTCTCTATAAATCTTCTGGTGAAGCATCAAGCCTAAGATGAGAAAAATCACTCTAATATGAGAAAAAGACACACAAGACAAAACAAAAAGCCCCAAACCTCCATCAAACCCATCTTTGATAATATTCTGCTGTGTGAGAACATCTCAGAGTAACTAGAGACAGTTGCACAGGATTTTCCTCTGACCAGTACTGCCTGTGCAGCACTCACCAGTGGGCTGCTGCTCTCAGGCATCAATGCTTCAGTCATCACTTGCTTCTCACACCAGGTTTTTTAGACTTCGTTGCATGTAGAAATTCTCAAAATGTGCTTTCCTAAAAAAATCTGCTTCACTACCAGTCTCTTTTACCAGTGTTTCCTGATTGAAAAAAAAATTTAAAAGAAAAGAAAAAAGGGCTTTTATCACACATCCCATATGTGCTTTATGGTGCTGTGACTTGATAACTGAGATATGATTTTATAATGAAAAATCCCCAAAGGAAGTATGCAGATGTACTGTGGAAAGATACTGACACTGTGTGCTTTATTTGTAGGAAAGGTATGAACACTTTCTCCTCTTCTTTTTAATGGCAAAGAATATTAAAATAAAAAATAGGCTTGTGTCTCTTGTGAAACTCCCAAGGATATGTCCAAGTGGTGGAAGAACTACCTACATGTTAAAATGGTACTCTGCAATGCATTCCCCTAATATTTGGAAAATATGACTATCATTGGTGATATCACTCTTTCTTTTTTTTTTTTTTATTTTCCCCAATTAAATCTGTAACCTTTTGAATTTGAAATGAAGGCTGCAGCTAGGGGAATTCAGTAAGATGCTAGCAAAGGGGGCTGTTGATGGCATGCTCTGTACTGGAAAGCTGTCTTGTTATTGAATGCAAATGTGACTTAGATATGTAAATTCCATTCAAGATTTCATCAGTAAGCTTTTAATATATCTAGAAAGTATCCTAAAACATTTAAATAAAATGTTAATTGAAAGTATGGAATAGTGTTAGCAAGCTCTTTCAAAGAAAGCTTCAATTCAAGGCATGTAACAAGGAAGCAAGTGCTCTGATTTAGTCAAACAGAACCTCCCATGGTAAAAACCTATAATTGTTTTAAAGTTCTCAAAAAACCTACATCCCTGTTCTCATCTCATCCCACACACTGTGATATTCCTTATGTTCCTCACTCTCCTCTCTCAAAGCTGACTTTCTTTGTAGCCTTCTCCCACTCCCAGCGTGCTGCCTTCTCTCACCTCCCACGCCTGGAGCTGCCTCCTGCTGCCCATACAACAAGCACTTTTCTACACATCCCAGCCCTTTTCCTTTCCTTGAGCTTGTCTGTGTCTCATTCCTTGCAAAACCATCAGGATGTCTTGCCCTGCATCAGAATCCGGAGGGTGAACTCAGGAGAGCTCGGTAGTAAGCCAAACAGTGAATTTAGATCTTCTGAGAGGGATCATCAGATGGAGCAAATGACTGATCTTCATATTTAAAAATAAAACCACTTATTTTAAAGGCTGAAGAGAGAGTGATTGAGTTAGACTGCATCCCTCTGGTGCTCATGGAAATGCTTGCACAAGCAGCAGGGCAGCTGAGCTGTGTTGGCTTTAACCAGCCCAGGTCAAATTCATCAACAAAAGCTTTAAATTAAAACCCTCAGAGCTAAAAGTGTGGGAAGACAGAAGCACGAGCATCTCTTGCTGCAGCTCTGGTTTTGATTGTCATTCCTTACCTGCTCATTAAGCAGAAAGATTTTGGAAGTATTTGCTAAGTTACCTTCCTGTCTGCAGATGGTCTGCAACAGTGACAGCAGCTGTTCCAAAAACAAGCAGTGAAGGGAGGTATTACTGCACTTTAGCTATGTTTACAAATTTGTAACAAGACTATTATTTAAAGTGTGGGTTTTTGTGTCTGCACGCAAAATGTTATTACTGAAATGTTGCTGGATTGGTGGAGGGCATCAAAGTGATGTGGCACAGAGAGATTTCTCTGCTTTGGCTTGGTTTCTTACTTCCAGAGCTTGTGTGAATCTTGTAGGTTTGGGCAGAGGCTGCGCAGATTAATGTTATAACCTGTGACTTGTGCTCCCATGACCAGGGAGCTTGGGAGAAGGGCAGCCACATGACACTGCTCAGCTGATGGGAGTTTGCTGGGGAAGAGCTCAAGTTCAGGAAACATAGAGTTCTACACTGAAAGACAAAAAAGAAATAGAAATAAAGTGCATCTAATCCTTGCATGTTGGATGCGCTTCTGATGCTAGAGGAAAATTTCCAGCTGGGGATGATTTTACAGTCTATTTTCACACATCCACAGACCAAAGGAACCCAGCCTGCTGTGTCTTAGGGAGGCTGCTGGAGGATACTGGGATGCTCCTGCAGCAGCAACCTGGACAGGCTGTGCTGCTTTTACCATGATGCCTTGTGGCTATGACCCAAATGCACAATCCATGCAGACAGGACCTTGTTCTTGAAGGTCAGGAACCAAGCCATACATGAGTAGTGAAAACTAAGGTCCTCTTCATACTTTTCTGGTAGAAGCTTCTCCTTTTCAGTATATCCTTTCTGTTGTGCTCTACATAAAATGGTTCCTTTGAAGAATGCTTTTTCCTTTGCAATTTAACTACAAATGGAGGTTTCTGACTGGGTTTTCTATGGGAGGTATACACAGAAAAAAAAACAAACTAAAAAGAAGATGGGAAATGCATGAAATGAAAAATTTAAATATAAATTCTAAACTTTCTGTTGTGGAATTGAAAATGCAAACAGCCTCATTTCTGTAGGAAATGTTGAGTTTCTGTGTGGTTCCCCACTTGCATGATTCATAACTGGTGTTTGTGTTATGCCTACTTGGCTTTGAAGCAAGCCAAACTTGAGCTCTCCACCTTCTCAGGTGAAGGGATTCATCCCACAGTTCCATATTGGAAAGATATGAATCATTCCTGTCTGTTTTCACTGCTGACTCAAAGGCAACTTATGCATCAGGGCTCCCATGGAACCCTGCAGCAGGGTCCATGTTGGAGCCAAGTGGAGTCAAGGGAGAAAAGTTTCACTTTTGTCAGTGCCATTGTTTCAGTGAGACTGAGATTACAGTTTTCATTTTCTTGAAATAATACGATACGTCGCTGTAGTGATGAACTTCACCCATTGTGTGGTAACACTTGGCAAACCATTTGGCAAAAGTAAGGCATGAATTGAAGGCTATGGTAAAGTGAGAGTGTGTTGTGTCGTTTCGAACATTAGTTATTAATAAAATACATAATTACCTTTCTTGGAGTATTTATCATACTGCTTGTGTGTTAGGAAGCAGAACTAGAAAAATGCATTTAAGAATTGCACCTTGCTGAACTGGTTTAATTAGAGGTCAGTAAAATACAAATAGGAGAAAAAGCTGATGCAGATGGTTTGAATTTGTTTGGATTGCATATGAATACAGAAAGTTCTATAATGTAAGACTGAAGGTTGTACTTGGGTTCTCTGGAAGAGGAAGGTGAATAAACTGTAGCTATTCCCTGTTAGGGGAGATAGAAGAAAAGATCATCTTTCTCTTTTAAGCCAAAATTCTGGTATTTGCAAGACTGTTCCTTCAAATAATGTAGCCAACAACTGCTCTAAGATTTCCTGTCTTCCAGTCTGCTATCATTCCTCTAACCTTTGAATACACCTGTGTAATCAGATCAGAAAGTAAAGGTCTATCATTTACTTCTCTTAATACCCTTGGACAGATTGCTGTCTCATTAGGAAGACTCGACAAAGTAATTCAAGAACTGTAAGGCGCTAATAAGACGCTGTCTTTAAAAATGGATTGGCTGAGTAGAAAGTCTGGCAGGTCCCCAGGATGAATATCTGGCCACAGGCTGGAATTATTTCTCTGCTAATCTCCTTGGTGTGTTCAGAGGATCTATTTGCATCTTGTGAAGTGGGAGGTTTGGAGGCTGCTGACCCATGAAGAGCTCCCATCTGTGGATCCTCTCTGCAGTGATGCCAGGCTGAAGACTGAGTGTTTTCTGCAGCTCCACTCCATGGGCCAGGGCAGCACCTCTGATCAGAGGCTTATTCAGAATATGTCCAGCCCTGAACTGTATTTACTTTTCATTAGGGTGATGTATATGATTAATGTAGCTTTGTTTGCTGTGCTGAAGTGAGCTGTCAGAGCTTAGCACTGTAATTTTTTTTTTTTTCTAAGAAGCCTAGGGAGAGGAGTCATTGGATTTTGGAAAGAGAATGGCAAAGAGAGAGCTGAGAAAACCAGAAACTCTGCACCTCACTGAGAAGTGACTGGGCACAGCTCTTTAAAACACAGGGTCTGCAGTTGTACAAAATTGATCTGGAAGAGATGCAAATTCCACATGGACTAAATTCAGATTTAGAATTAAAATGCTACTCACATGGGCACCAGCTAATACACCAGCCAAATTCACTCCATTATTAAGTTAAGAGGCTATGAGGTGACCCTCATGAAATGTATTAACATAATGTCAATAATGAGTCTTTTTATAGGAAGGTGTTGAGGAAATGCAAGCAGAGTTTGTAACATGGTACCACGCTTCCAGCCTGGCTCGATTCTCGGTTCACAAATCTTTATGTCACAGATCCATCTGTTCCCGGGAGATGGGTGTGAGTTGATGCCATTTTCATGGGCTACTTTGTTTCTAGCTTGAAGCTTTCTGAATTCTCTGGAAGTTGCCTGAGACTTGGTATTTGTTGCCTGGGGCTCACTGTTGCCAAGGCATTCAGCATGGAGCAGAGATTGCCTTCACAGGCTGGGTGGGACCTTTACTTAACTCTATCAAGGCTCATTAAAGCTTCAAATCTCTGAATGCACTTTAAAAATTGAGTGACAGGAACTTCTGGGAAAGTTTTGTTGAGAAGCCTGGCATAACCGAGTAATTATAATATAGCAGTACTTCATGTGCAACTTGATTGTCACAGCCTGTGTCAAGAGAACACATAATTTCTGAAGGATAAGACCATATGTTCCAAAAAGAGCTTTCAGAATGTGAGATACTTGTTTTGGAAGTTATTTTTTTACTCTTCATAAAAAAAAAAAAAAACCAAAACCAAGAAAACCCAAAAAACCCCAGTGTCATGAAATGAGATTAAAAAAAATCCCCCACACTTAATTAAACTGATCCTTTGAGAAGAAGTCCCAAACCTGTAGGATAAGCATATTCTGAGGTTACTGATTTACTTCTGGGTGCATCTGAAATAAAATGTTGCAAAAATAGTTGAAATGACAGAGTTATCCTAAATATGAGGATGCTTTCCCACTTATACAGTCTAATGCACCAGTTGAGGACCTCTTGGCATATAATGACAATCACCTTGCTGGGGATAATTGGCCCCTGAAACAAGGCATGGACAGGAGAGTCCACCAAATGTCCAGACAGATTTGTGTGTAGCAACTGGAAATGTTACATGCTGTGGTTCACATCAGCATCGAATATAAATGGAGGTGACTTCAGTGTCTTCCATTTTAAGCTGTATCTAAATCACCTGTACTGTCCTGAAAACTTTTTTTCTTGTGAATGCAGTGTAGAAAGGTGATCGGGTATCGCTGGTGTTTAAAAGTCAGAACTGAACCTGAGCTGACATTTCTGAGGATGTAAGCCTTACACAGAATTCTGCCCCAGCAGGAAGGAATAATATTGACTAACAAGATTTCAGCCTGCTTTTGGAGACCCTGAATGTACACTCTGTTTATATTTTTAGCATGAAGATTTTATTTTCATTGCAATATTCTAATAGTGGGATGGTGAAAACTTACAAGAGTCAGGTTGGTGGGTTGGGATATTTTTTCCCAGTAAGGGACAAGCACACAGGGAAATCTGATTTTTGCCCCAAGAGACTGCAGTATGTAATTACAAGTACAACTTGATTGGCTAATTAAGACTTTCCATGCAAGATTTCCAAATAGATTTTTTTTTTTCTGCATTTCATATTGAAGAACTGGCCAAACATTACTTACCTTGCCTGGGAGAAGTTTTACTTATATAGATGCTAAAAAATGGGATAGAATAATTCTTGTAGATATTTGCTTGTCCTGGCTATGAGGCAGTCAGCTCATTGTAGCTTGGCATACTCAACCTCTTCATTTTAATGTTAACTTTCTTTAAATTAGGGCACCATGTTGTAAAGCCTACCTGTTAATTTACCCACTTTCAACACTTGGAATTTTCTAAATGATTAATGTATGTTAAATTTAACTTATTTTCCTTAACATTGCATATTTCAAATACAATCTTATCTCCAGATTGCTAATGAATACTTATTAAATAGAGCTGCTGGAAGGGGTCTGTGTAGGTTTGGCATTGTTTTGGACTTGAAATATTTGCTGACCTATGGTTCCCATGGAGTATTGATTGAGACATTCCATGAATCTGAACACCATGTTGTATCTGCATATTTGATACCTGTTCTGAAGATGTCATCATCTGGAATAGCTGTTCAGTGCTTCTTTTATGATTATTAGAGAAAAGAAGGCACTTTTCCAAAACTTTTTCAAGGAAGATATTTAAAATAGGTTGTATGGATTTTTTCTTGCACAATGGAGAAAAGGTCTAAAGTCATGTGAAGCCAACTTGTATCTTGACTCTTTATGAGAAGGTAAAAAACCAAATAATTCCTTCAATCCTTTCTATTATGCTGTCTCACAGAATAATATCTAATAGACTGACACACGCTAAAAAAAATCACCCATTTTCCATGATTTGTCAAGTTAATTAGACAGATCTTGCCTATGTTCATTTTATGGTCCAAATCCCAGTGATTTGGTGTGCTGGGTTTTGGTTGGGCAACTTGCAGAACCTGCAGGAAACCACCTGGTCTGTAAAGGCTGCACTGCCTGGCGTCAAGAACAAACCAATTCTGCAGGGCAGAGCCTCCATCAGGCAGATCCCTGGTAAATGCTGATGGGTAAGTAGCAAGAGGCATTCCAGAAGTGATGTGAGCTGCCTCTGCTTAACAAAATACCCACCCTTTCCCCAGTTTTAGCTTGTCCCAGTTCTCATTTCCTAATCTACTCAAACCACAAGAGAACTGTTTAGCTAATGAATGATTGAAAAGTATGAACACCGAATTCAATAAGTCAAAAAGAAAACAAACATAAAACCCCACAGAGATAACAAAATGTATGCTTAAATGCATCATTCAATTACTCTACTCGCTCTTTGCTTCCCATTACACTCTCCTTTGTCAGTACACTGTGTATCTAAATGGCAATCTCTTTGTGACAAGGAATTTCTCTTCATGCCTTTACCTGCTGGTGCAGAACACTGTTGGTACTTTGCAAAATCAAGCAATAAAAAGAATTGATTGCAAGCAACGCAGGACTTGCATGATGGCTAGTGAAGCTTCTCAGGATTTTCCCTAAGAAGTACTGATGCAGCCACCAAAATTTGCAGATTTGAGCTTCTCTGGTCTTTACGAATGTGGCAGTTTTGGGTAACTGCTGTCAAAAAACTTTAGTTCCTTAAGTCTCCAAGGGGGATACAAGCCTCAGAAGGATTGTGATTGAGACATTATTCTTTGGTTTTTCCTAGAGGATAAGTCAGCCAGGAATCACGTTGCTATTCTTTGCTGAAAATTGTTTGTCCCCCAGGATGTGTGTTGTATCAGATTTTTCATCCCAGATTTTCTTTCTCGAAAGTTCCTTGAAAGTTGCTTCACCAACTTGGCACAAATGGAGCAAATCCCCCTCAAAAGGGAGGCTGGAACTAGATGATTTTAGGTTTTAGGTCCCTTCCAACCTAAGTTATTCTATGTTTCTTTTCAGCTCAAAGACCACCCTCATTGTTAAACACAGAAGTTCCCTTGCCCCAGAGAATGGAGCCACCTCCTTTGTCTTGCACCATTCTTAGGAGGTCCTTCTTGACTGCCTGTAATGCAAATAATTCAAAGACAGAGCTAACATTTGTATTATTAGACTGCATGGCATCAATACTTCTTGGGATCTCAAAATCCTCATTTTCAGTGTACTAGCATCTGAAAATGATTGTATGATCCTCTAGAGACTTTGCTTGGATATTGCAAGCAGATGTTAGAAAAAAAAATGAAAATGGATGGTGGTATTGATGAGTGCCATCATAAAAAGATAAAATAAAAATGTCATTACCTTTGCATTGCTGTGTAGCTTAAGATGATGAAATGCTGCAGTTATTATGGAAGAAATGGTCTTTTTGCATCCTCCAGCTATAGTCTATTGCACAAGATTAACACCAAGAGTCTTTGCTAATTAGTTTTTATGGTCAAACAGTTTTCATGAAGTTGGTTTCAAAGAAATCAAAATTAAGCTCTTCATAGCTCTGAAAGGTAGAATTATGGAATATGAATGCATAGATAATCTTTACAAGCTAGAGGAAAATGATCATTGAGCAATTAAAGCCATAAAAAAGACCCAGCAATATCTCAGGTATTGCAATATAGTCGGCTTGGATAAGCGATGACACTAGGAATTTTGGAAATGCAGTTAAAGCAGGGTGAGGATACACAGGGTTATAATTTGTCAGGATGCCCTGATGGGAAACTTCACTCTTTACTCATCTTTGCAAAATTAAATCTGTAAGAATAGGATGTGGTGGACTGAATTTATCCCATCAGAACTGCCAGAAATCAAAATGCATCATTTCCCCCTCCATCATTTTGCCTTAGTTCCTTTTCACATTGTTTTGTTAGTTTGCTTTACCTTCAAAGTAAACCATGTCCTGGCTTCATCCCACAGCATTAGTCCACCTTCTATTTGAAAGTGTAATGACAAAACCAAATTGTGGCGTTGCTTTTCTAAGTCAAACCACCTTAATTTACCTGTGTGTTTGTGCAGATAAGCTTTACTAAACTGTGGCCCAGTAAATATCCTCCCTCCAGTGAGCCTGTAGCAATTACATTTCACAGACAGAAAGGGAAGCACTGGATTTAGTACAGTTTTCAAAACAACTTGCATTTATAGCAGAAAAACATTTAAGCATTTAGGGGCTCGTATCCTAGTCACTACCAATAAATTTCTGTCTCCCAGAAGATTTAGCAACTTAAGTACTCCTGAAAAATCTATCTTTTGTTCACAGGCACTCGCAGCTGAATCAAAAGCATGTAATTCTTTTAGAGAAGAAAGGGGAGGTCTTAACTTTATTGGGGGCTACATTTGGAATGAAGACCGTCCTTTATAGTGGATAATGGAGACAAAAGCATACAAATCCAAAAGAACTAGATGTCTTAACTGTTTCATGAATTAGCTTTGCCCCATTTCAGTATCATTAATACCTTGGACAGATGAGCTTTACCTCATATAACTTAACCTCTGATAAGGTTTGCATATCTGAGGTTCCTCACACACTGCTTTCTTTGGTCCAATTGTTAATGTTTGCAAAATTAAATACTGGAATGAAATTGAGAATTATTCTGCCTTAGTCTAGTTTGTTGCAGCTCTAAGAACCTGCAAAACCTTATTGTTGTCCTAAAGTAGCACAGGGTGAGCACGAGAAGCTTTCAATGGAATCTTGTCCTCTTGTGCCAGGATTTGGGGTTTTTTGTTGCTTTGGGGCTTTTACCTAGTCTTACAAATTCCCAGCATCATTGTTAAGAAATTAACACACATCTAGTAGTAGAATCTTACCCCTTCAGAGACACATCCAACCAAAGGCATCCAAGGTAACCAGGTCTATAGGCTATTCATGGTTTGGAAGTTTTATCAGCTCCATTTCAAAACAGGTGTATTCTCTCCCAGGCAAGCTCAACATCCTGCTGAGATCTTCACTTTTATTTTTTTGTATGATTGATGATGTAGGTCAAATAAATGTAAAACTTGATTTTGAGATACATCACTTCAACCTTTGTGCTCAAAGCCAGGTTGGATGGGGTGTTGAACAGGTGTCCCTGCCCATGGAAGGGGTTTGAAACAAGATGATCTTTAAGGTCCCTTCTAACCCAAAATTTTCTGTGATTCTATGATCCCAAAAATGCTCCAATGATTGTCATTTTCTATTCAAGACAGCACTATCCAGTAATAAATTCATCTATTACTACACCAGATTAAAGGATGTGAAACCTTGACATGCAACAAGAGGTTAAATTATGGAGTGTCCCAGATACACTCCATTTATAAAGAAATAAAAACAAACATATTTCAAGTGTTTAGAAAAGTTTTTTTAGTTGTTGTAAAATTGTTCAACAGACTCAATACAAGAAAAGGGGCTGGCACCATCAAATCATTAAGAGATGATTTGCAAGTTACAATTAATTTTTTTCTGAAGCTTAAATGCAATAAACCCCTGTTGTGTGGCAGAGGCTGTGACATTCTGTTACAGGTTAATTTCTTTCCTTGCAAATTAGAAAATAGTGTGACTTGCAAAACAGGAGAGAGAAGGGGGAAATATGCCAGCAGCTGTGCTTAGACTTTTTTGCCTTTTGGCTTCTTCTTTCATTTTCTAGTCTGCTGCATTTCTTCTTTCAGTGATTTGGATGCTAGATGCCAATTTGAATTTCCAGTGCATTTAGCATCCTGCAACACCAGGGAATTTAAAAGACAATTAAGAATATACAGGGCATTAAAAAAAAAAGATCTATTTTTCAACAGTCCTTTCTATCTTTTTTACCTCTCTGTGATCACAGTGGTAGCAGAATCCAGTAAACCATCACCACAAAGAGCCAGTCACACATTTATTTTGCAAAGGTGTGTTTGTAGCGGGAACTAGATGGGGCTGGCTCATGGCTTGCAATCTGTGGAGGGCTCTTTCACAGATCAACAGACTATAAGATTGTTTTCCTGGATATGAGCCACTGATGGACCCATACAGGCTAGTAAGAGTCATGTAAGAGTCTTTTATCCTGTCTCAGCGGGGACATCTTCCCCATGGGCTTCACGAGAGAGTGTTTTCCTAGCAGCGGATTTAACGGGGGGAGAGAGGGGATGGAAAGAAGATTAATGTTTCTGCCAGTTCCCTGCAAGTTCACAGAAAATATTGGCTAGAGCAGGAGTGGCCCAACTCCGTCATGCTCCAGCCTTTTCTGTGTACTTAGAGTGGCATGTTTTTAATCAAATGTGAAATATAGCTTTAGCAGGTCGAATGGATTAGCTTTCCTTGTAAGTAACTCTGCCTGCTTTAGTCAAGAGTGCAACATTTTTTTTTTTAAATGTTTCACACTTAAGGTTGTTGTCTTTAACTGCATCAGTTTAATGGGTCTTTGGAGTTTTGATTGTTGAAGGTGAGAACTATTTAATAACCATATTCGACTGAGCTTCTTCCAAGTACATGCACTGAAGACAGCAAGGTAGGAAATTCCTCAGCTGGTCTGTCATAAAACCTTGGAAAGGCTTGAGACAAACAGGAGGTTCTGCTCCTTTTTTAATACCATATTGGGATTACAGTGATCCCAAATATTGAAGTTTTCCTTGCTTTGGGATTTCAGATCTGCCTGTGTTTAGGAAGTGAATATCCTTGGACTCAAAAACTGGGAAATCTGTTCATGACAATGTACATAACTGATTTCCCTCCTCTAATGCTGGTTGTTATTTATCAGAATCTCATCAGTCTCCTGTTCTTATACAGTGCTGAAGTTATCAAAGATAACAGGGAGAATTTTCAGCTTCCTTATTTCTGGGCCTCAGAATCAGCTGAGCCTCTAATAAAGTTAGGCTGTTCGTATCAAACCATCCCTTATCAGTAATGCACTTTGAAAGCTGTTCTATCTGGTTAAATCCAAGTGTAATAATAGACCTCGTACCTGTCACATCCTCAGGCTGCTCTAAAATGTTGTTGCTCCACTAAAATAAATAGTTCAGGTGATTTCTCTGTGCCAAGAAATTCAAATAAATGTTAGAAATTATTTTTAAAATAATTTGATTTTCAGAGTTACTGAAAGTTTGGTTTGGTTTTGGTTTTTTTTTATTAACTACCATATTTCAGTGTTAGATATGGTATGGAATGGCTGTCATTTTTTCTTGCAATTCAGACTTTGAAAAATTCATATGTTATTTGTACTTTTCTTTTATGTTTCTGACCTATGGTTCAATGTGTCATTCAGAAAAATTTCTAGGAACTTGTTCATTTTACTAAGTGTGGTTATAAAAAAAAAAATTAAAAAAACCTATCAAATCTTTTAAAGCTGTCTTTATAGGAATCCATGGAATTAGAAAACTAAAGAGAGACAACAAAGTACAAATACACCCAAAGATTCGTGGGCTGAAAGAGGTCTCCTGTTTTAAGATGAGGTTCAGTTTGCATAGAGGTAGATAGGAAATTTTAACATTCTGTTTATTAGAAACCAATAATGGGCTCTTTGAAGACCCTATCTGAGATGACTCCCTGTCGTGTCGAAATATGCTACAGCAGTCAGCAATGTGATAGCAGACTGTAAAGACTCCAGCAGTCTTGACATTCTGCAAAATTTTCAGGCCATGGAGAACAGGGTAACATCGTAACTTGGCCTTTTACCATTGGATTAAAAATGCAAGACAGTTCTTTGATTTCCATGAGGATATCTGCTAGTCATTGCAATGTGACAAAATTCATTTCTTACCATAATAGATTTACATATTTTCTTAAAGGGAAAAAGAAAAAAAAGTGCACCCCAGTAGTATTGCAAAAGATGTTGGAACCAGATTCTCTGTTTCGTATTCCTAGCTCCTCACACATTGCAGTCACGTATCTTATCTATTCCTCTGCCTGTCTGTCCATTAAGTAGGAATAAAATTCAAAGGATGCCTGGTGTCTTCTGCACTTTTTTAATTTGACTGTTGGTTCAAGGCCATGTTTCAGCAAAGCATGTCAGCATTTGTTTAAGTCTCACTGCCTTTAGAGATGAACGCAGTGTTTTGAGAAACTGAGGCATCTGAAGCTGTGTGAAAACAGTACATCCTCAGTATAAATAATATCTCTTGCTTTATCTAATTAGTGATGGGCCATGCTTTCTTTTTTCCCTGCTTTTTAAAGCAACTGCCTTCATTTATCACCATCCAGGGACCTATTTGGGTAGTCAGTGGACAGAAAACACGGCATGAATCTGTTGGAAAAATAATTTGGCTTGTGTAGTTCTTCTAAATATAACTCCCTGATCAAAGCACAGAGTGTCTTTTATAAGTCCTATCCAAAACAGATATTAGATGAGGAATATACTGAAGCCTTCAGACTTTTGACTGTGCCTTTTCAAAGGCATGCCATCCTGAACGTACCATCATGTGATGCTGTTTGAACTGAGCAAACATTTCTCCTTCAGCTTCTTTCTCTGGCATTATACAGTTTAAAAAAAAAAACAAAACCACAGAAAAAAAAAAAAAAGGCCTCTTCAATTAAAATGCTGGGGATTTTTGAAGGCTGCTGTAGAAGAGCAATTGTACTGGTATGTCTTAGAACTAATTTTTTTTATTTGTAGCAACTTTTGGACATAAATAAATATAAACTGTTTTGTGGTACCTTCATAAACATGAGAGTCCTTGCAGCTGAAATGGAATCCTTCTGAAATGACAGTTAATAAAAGCTGCTTTTGATTTAGCTACTAACCAGTTTGTACTGTAACAAGTGTCTTTCAGGTGACTCTTATTGTCTTGGGCAGAGATACAGGTGTAGGCATAAGAATATGATGAAACCCTGGTGAATTTTTACCAATTACTGAGCATTGAACCATCATTGAAATGCTTTTCCAATGCTGTGGTTTTCTAAAACAAAATTCTTAGCTGCTCTCGGGGTGCAATCACAGGAGAGAAGGAGGTGCAGAGGCACAAGGCTTTCCTACAAGTGCACCTGGGAGAGAAAGCTGTTGTTCCTGTAAAACTGCCACAAACACTGCTAATTAATATACTGATTTTACAAGTGATGTAGGGGACTTATGTAGACAGAATTAATTATTAAGATCTCTTTCTTCAAAACACAGTTTCTAAGCTGCTTTGCATGATTATAATGTGAACCTGCCCTACAAAGAAGTTGCAGATCTAAGATCACATCCAGACAACAGTCATGTACTTTATCAACAGTTTGAAGATGAATGTATGCACACACCTGGTAAAATTAGGGAGCCTGGTTTGGAGTGATGCTGTCAGGATCAAAGCCTGGGGAGTGTGACACAGTGAGTGAAGTCAACACACTTCAGGGGAAAGGAAGACTTTAACAAGTCAGTGACAATCCCTGTGACTGCTCCCTCGCTTTCTAGTTTTTAAAGTATAAAGTTTTTTGATAGTTCTATGAACTTTACCATGTCTTTTTTATCAGAATGAAGAGAGGGATGTAGTAAACAAATCCTGCTGTGATTATGCTGGAATTGCGCTCTCTTGGTGCTGGATTTACTCCTGAACTACCTGCAGTAATCTGCAGTAGCTATTCTATAGTGAGCTGGGTTTATTTGTGGTTTGGTTTGGGTTGTTGTTTAAGTTTTTTGGTTGGGGTTTTGTTTTTTGGTTGGTTGGTTTTGGGTTTGGGGTTTTTTTTTTAGCTATCTAATTGGGGTTCGCGCTTCAGGGACCTATTTTTAGAATTACAGTAAAAATCAGATCTTGCAGCAAAGAAGAGTTTGCAACAGACCAAAGGCCAGATTGTTATTTCTAATGCTGGTTTTATTCTTAGCCTTACATAGTGATGCTCCTCATGTCTGGAGCACATAAAAATGAGATATTGATGGCTTTCAGACTCCAAAATCCTTCTGCTTGTCTAGAATGCAATTATATAAGTGGCAGTAAGTGATGCCTGAATGAGATTAATATAGGCTGCTTTGCTCCCCACTGCTGCAGGTAGGAATGAGAAGATCTAGGGAATGAATACTGAAAGTATTAAGCAATTAAGGTGGGTAGTAAGAAGTGGAGACTGGGTTTTTTTCTTGAACTTCATGATAATTTGAAGAAATGAGTAGCTGCATTATATAAACCATCAGTGCATTACATATATAATTCTTATTTTGCTCAAGAGCAGCTTCAAAAGATCTAATGTTCCATCTCAATCTGATTATAAGCAAATGGAGAATATTTAATGATTCAAGTCTCACTTTACAGCCTAAATGTTTACATCCCTCTAACTTAACAAAATTTAAAATAGAGGTTTTTGTAATTTAAAAGCAATTTAGTATACAAAATGACAATAGTGTACAGGTAGAGGTTCAACCTCCCTGCTAGGTCATGTCTCTGTAGTGCTTTGGTTTGGGGCAGAATCTGTTCACAGTTTTACATCTCTATAAATTGACAGTGACTTCATTAGTGGTACTATACCTAATCTGTGTAATTCAGGTAAGAGCTGAGACCCTGGAGGTTGAAAAGCACAATGTCAAATTGCAATAACTCTAAAGCCAATCACTGTATAATTTCCCTTAGGTTCCATGGGTAGTGAAGTATCTGGATACCTGGATAAACTCTGAATATTTGGGGGAATATAAGTTCTGAGGGTTGAGTTGAGGATCTGAGCTTTCAAGAAAGGAATGTTTGTTTGGGTTGTTTATTTGTTTGTTTTACCACAGAAAATGAAAGGATTGCATTGATTACATTACTGTAATTCATAGGACCACAGAATAGTTTGGGTTGGAAGGAACCTTAAAGATGATCCCACCCACCTGCCATGGGCAGGGACTTCTTCCACTATCCCAGGTTGCTCCAAGCCCTACCCAACCTGGCCTTCAACACTTCCAAGGATGGTGCATTTACAAAATCCCTGGGCAACCTGTGCCAGTGTCTCAACACCCTCCCAGTAAAGAATTTCTCCCTTATGTCTAGTCTAAACCTGCCCTCTGTCAGATTGAAGTCATTGCTCCTTGTGCTGTCACTTCATGCCCTTATAAAAAGCCATTCTCCATCTCTCTTACAAACCCCTTTTCAGTACTGGAAGGTGCTATAAGGTCTCCCCAGAACCTTCTCCTCTCCAGACTCAAGAATTTAAATTCTTTCAGCCTTTCTCCATAGGAGAGGTGCTCCAGCATTGTGATCATCTCATGGCCTCCTCTGGACTTGTCCTTTTTGAGAACATGAGATGTGTCCTTCTTCCAGGGCCCAGACCCTGCCAGAGCAGAGGGACAGGATCGCTTCCCTCGACCTGCTGGCCAAGTTTCTCTTGATTCAGCCCAGGACAAATTTGGCTTTCTGGGATGTGAGCACACCTTGCTGGGTCATTTTGAGGTTCATGTCCCCCAGCACCCCCAAGTTCCTCTCCCCATGGCTGCTCTCAGTCCATTGTCCGCCCAGCCTGAGCTTGTGTTTGGGATTACCTAAACCCAGGTGCACTTGGCCTTGTTGAACCTTGTGAGGTTTGCACAGTTCCATCCCTCAAACCTGTCCAGGTCCCTCTGGATGACATCTCTTCTCCCCAGGATGTCAACTGCACCACACAGCTCAGTGTTGGTGGCAAACTTGCTGAAGCTGCACTCAATGCACTGTCTGTGCTGCCAACAAAAATGTTAAAGTTTGCCCATTGATGTGTGATAGCCCATTCACTACAAAGTAAACCAGGGGAAAAAGTCTTGCTCCGTTCTTGAAAGTATAATTTTAAAACATATTGAACTTAAATAAGTCCATTGAATTTCATTGTGGAAGAATCACTTGAAAAGTTACCTAAACTGACACTAACAGTGCTCTGGGAAATGAAGCAACAGAACAAAATTCTGATCTTATTTATACTGATATAATTAAGGAAGATTGTAGGCGCTTTGGTCTTTAAGGTGCATGAGGAGGGACAATGGGGGCTACAATAATAAAACTAATATACCAAAGAAAATCACTGACACTGCTGTAAAGCTGCTTTATGGGTAACAGTAAAGCTGCTCAACACATAAAGCATCCATAACACATTTTTTTCAGGAGTTTGTTCACATAATATGCACACAAGTGTGGGAATGAGAAGGTTGATTATCTTCTACATTAAAGTCTTTTTTATGTCTCTCTGGAATATAAAGCAGCTGCAGAAAAGAATTTACACCTATATTCAGCTCCCTGCTCATGATGTCTGGAACACAGGGGTGATATGTGTGTGAGTGAGTGGGAACAATGCCTATATATATATATATATATATATATGTATATTTCAGTGCCAAATAGGGTTTTCTGCTTTGCAGTGCTCATAGGGAAGCTTGAGCACAGGACTTTGCTTGAGCACAGGACTTTGCTTGGGCACAGGACTTTGACAGGTTCCCAAATGGTGCTGGTGCCCTTTCTAGGAGTGGGTTTATTCAAGGCAACATGAAATAAAATCTGCTAACCCTGTCCTTACTGCAGACAAAGAGGGAATGGAGGCCACTCTTTCCCTGCAAGGAGGAATCTGGGGTGTTGAGCTGCCAGCTGCTCCTGCCACAGGTACATCTGAGGATGGGGTGGGGGAAGGATTCAGATTTTAGGCCAGACACTGTGGATGAGGCAAAATGTCTGCTGTGAGCACATGTGTGCCCCGTGCAGGGCAGCTGGTGTCACTGCTCTGGGTTTGCTTTCATGCCTCTTGGGGCTCTATGGAAAACCCCATCTATTATGTTGCAAAAAAATAAATCACTCTGTGTCTGCAGCTCCTCTACACAGAGCAGCACTGATAGCCATGTCATCCTTACCTTCTCTAGCACTGGTAAAGCTGCTGTTTCTCCTCTAGTAGAACATAAAAAGTAAAAAATAATAAATTTAAAAAACAATTTTTTTTAAGTGTGGCAACTGTGCACATAGCTCCTTTTGAAATTTTTGAAATGCCCAATATTTCAGAAGTATCCACTAATTAGGGCTGCCAATTGAGGCCCTAATGTTTCAGATTTTTCAGATCTTCTGAGGGATTGATGCTTTCATTGATCTTTAAGAGGAGTGGACAGTCTGAGCATCTGAAAATCTGTGAGACAGGCAGATGAATGTTGATGCACCAGAGGGAGAGTGTGGAAAGACCATGCTTTGTTTGATATTACTAATTGTTTTGTTTTGGCAATTAAGCTTTTTTTGAAGCAAGTGTCTGATTTGGTGAGAGATGAAAGGGGGGATTAAGTGTGACCCACTGAAACTTTTTTCTATCCCTGGCTGCTTATTATGAAATTAGTTCTTGTTTCAGAGTAAAACACACAGACACACTTAGTCGTATGGAAACTATCAATTATCTGTATATACAGAGAAATCCCCTTCTGTAAGTTGTCATCCTCTTATGTGACAGTCTTCTAAATATATTCTTTTGAATGTTTTAATTATTTGGTGACGTTTTAAAAAATACCAGTGAAAAGGAAAAGAAATAGATTGTGATGGAAAACAATTGGAAATATTGTTTATTTTTTATTTCCCTAAAATATATTCAAACCCAATTCTTTTGGCCGTTTGAAAATACTGCTGCTGGTTTGTTCAAGAGAATTATAACGCTCTGTCAAAAAATGTTTGAAACAATTATAAAATATTGATTTTACTGCCTTTTTGTTAAAAAAAAAAAAAAATAATACTGTGTTGTTTGCTTCATTTTCTCCCCCAGCTGAGGAGGAATTACGCTGAAGTTAGGTGGTAGACAGACTCCAGCAGGAGAGTGTTTGTGTTGCTGTGATTATCAGACACTTTATGGAATGACCTGAAGAACACTCTGTAGTATTTTGGGCACCTTTAATCCAGACCTTTTCTGCACCAAATGTCTACTTGAAATACAACCTGACATACCTCCAAAGAGTTGGGACTTGATTTTCCACACAAAACAAAAATCAATGAAAAAAATTAGACCTTACAAACTATTTACTTTAAAGGAAGGATGGGGCTTCCAGAATAATTTATAAAATATACAAGAAGAAAAACAAAGATCTAGGATGCCAAAAATTTTGCATGTGTTTTTAGGAACATGAATGGATTTTATAAAGGGTTCATCCAGGCTGCTGTAACTCCTTCCACAAGGCTGATCCTTGGCCACAGCCAGTCAACAGCTCCATCTCTGTGGCTTTGTAGATGATCTTTCTCTGTAGCTGCAGCTCTCAATGCAAAAAAAAAAACAAAAAAGGAGCAGCAGAAAGGGACATAAAAAAGGAAGCAAAAAAAGAAAAAAAAAAAGAGAGGAAGAGAGCAGGGCTCTTAACAGTAGAGCTTGATTTGATGTTTTGCCTGAATCTTCACAAATGTAAATATTTGACTGCATTTTTGGTGCTTTTTTTATTCCCCTTCAGGTAGAGTATTTGTTTACACAGCACAACATTTCCTCCTTCCTCTCTTCTGTTCTTTCACTTCACGAGTGAAAATCTGCAGCTTTTTTGGCAAGGGTTTAAAGATAATAACAGTAGTGAGTGTGAATGCTGCTTTGTCTAGAAATGGTATAAATCACTCTCCTTTTACTAAAGGCTTCCATGGGAAGGAACATTTGAACTTTGACCCATTCTTTTGCAGCCTAATGTCAGCAAGACCCCAAATGGATCTGGAAAGCTTGGTTAACAAAACCATCAGATTTTTTAATGTGAACACCCAAGGTTCAAATCCTTACCCAGGTGAGACCTTCCTTACAAAGAGGAGGGCAATTTGGCAGCTAATGCTGGAAGTCTTGCTTGACTACTGTCTATTTCATTAATCTTAATTAATGCTGGGAGCATATACACCAAGAATATTGCCCTCTTTTACATGAGAAAAATAGCACAGAGTTCTATTCTCAAGGGGAAAAAATAAATAAAATGTATGCCCCTACTTCTAGGAATCACATTCCTCATTTAATCTTTCATCCAGCCACCATTGCCTCCAGCATGTGTTGCCTCCTGCTACATGCACGTGGTAGGATTGTTCAGGAGTTTAGGAGTTTACCTTCTCTTTGGAGGTTTGTGTTGTTTGTTTAGCAGGCAGCAACAAACAACTACACATGTGTTCTTTCAGATGTGTAGATGCAGAGAAATTTGGTTATAAAGCTTATATGGTTCTATTTGATGGTTGATTTTAAATGACATTAAAAAAAAAAAACCACCAAAAAAAACCCCAAAACCCAACCCTAATTTAGCCTTAAAAATCCATAAACAAAGCATGTGTTGTCATTAGGGAGGTTCATACCCCATTTGTGGGATCTTGCACAAGAGAATAGTCACAAAGAAGATTTAACACTGCAACAACTCTGACATTAAAAAGCTCCCTATTTCGAGTGGTTTTACTGAAGTGAAGTATATAGCTGTAAGATTTAGGAGTAGCTTAATTTAAGAATATTGAAACCTAATGATTGAGTGAAACAGCTTTTCCTAACGAGTACCTTGCTCCCAAGGTACAGAAGATGACTTGCAATTTTTTTTCTTAATGAAAATGGAATAGGAGGAATTAGGTTTCACAGTCCTGTTTCAGAAGTGCTAATGCAAGAAGCAAATCAGGAATGAAAGTACAATTTTTTTTTTGTCATGTGAAGGAAAGTTGCTGAACCTGTAATGACTGACAAGGGCCGATTTTCACATTACTAATAATTTTCTCTGTGTGTTTTATTATGAAATTATTGGCCACTTAAATATCTTAATAAAATTACCAGGTTTGAAAGACCAGCATGGGATAGTGTGGAAGATGTCATGCTGTCATCTGTGCCATTTCCCATTGGAAAGGTTCAATCTTATTTATTTTGACTTATGGGTTAGGAAAGAACATCTTTTCTAGAAAAACGTGCAAGCACCTTGCAATTAGCTGTTCACACCCATGGCTTCTCCAGGACAGAAGGTTAGCTAGGGTGATGATTTTTCTGTCTTAAATTGGTCATATTGCTTGACTTATGGGACAAAAAATGATTCAAGGCTGTAATATTCTTTTAAATCACACAAGACAGGAAAAACCCACTCATTTGTCTGGAAGCAGATAGAAGATTGTTGTAGTGCAACTGAAATAAGTGGAAATAATTTGAGGATGGACTTTGTGGCACCCAAAAATATTTCCTTGATGAGTTCCTAAACTCTAGACATTCTGAATGCTGTTAGGGACTTTTAAGCTATATTTAGCTTTGTGTCCATGAGGTCATCTATGAAATGCTGTTCTCTGTCTGTGGAGAAAGAAATCCTTAAAAATAAGATTCAATGTCTCCTTGGGTTTTCATACTGAACTAATCCTCTGGAAATTTCCTTGTCCCCTCAGTTCAGCTGTTTTGGTCCTTGGGAATGATTTCATACCATTTGAAGTAATGAATCCAACTTCTGTGATACTGACATACTCAATACTGCATGATTTTATGTAAGTGCTTCCTGGGAAGTAGTATGTAGCTAGATTGAAATATGGACAATGTGGGTTCCCATTAGCTGAAATACCTAAAGAAATTGTTATATTTAGAATTTTGTTCACTTATGCTTAATAGAGCTCCACTTTGAGTTAGGGAAAATTGGTTTCATTTTCTCTTGCTACCATTAATAGCTATTAGAGTTGAAAATAAGGCTTTAAACATATCATTAAGGTACACTTAAGTAACTTGCAACTGACAATTAACTCAGCATGGTAATACATTATCATAACATTTTTCTTTGATAGGTCTGTCTCTTAAAAGATAGGAGGAAAGACAAAGGATGGTTTTATAAGAATCCTGATGATTTTTTTTTTCTATTTTAATATAATCTACGTTTTGTTATTTTATCAGTGAAATGTGTTCCATCAAACATGTCCAGAGAACATTTATTTGGTGCTTCATAGAAAGGTAGAATCATAGAATGGTTTGTTGTTGTAGGGGACCTTAAAGATCATCTAATTAGTTCCCAACCCCCTGCCATGGGCAAGGACACCTACCAAACCAGGTTACTGAAAGCTGGTTTGGTGGTAGGCATTTGTAACAGACTCTCTTCAGGGGGTGTCTGGGTTTTGTTGCTTTGTTTCTGTGGGTGCAGTATTCAAGTGGGATGGATGCAGAAGAAAATTTGCTACACACTTCACGGATCTTAAAGTTTGGGAGATTACTTCAATAACCAAAGAATACAAATACAGGCAGAATTCAGACCCACATTCAAGCATGGTTTGCTTTCAGGTTTTATTAAAATCCTCTTCAGCAGAAAGCAGGATGAGTTCTAGGGAAAAAAATCTGATTACCGACATCTCAGCATAACAAGCCATGTGTTTTCCCTTTCAAGACAATAGTAAAAATCCAGCACTGCACTTAACTGGGAGCACTGTTTGTGCTGATTTTAAAGGATGGAGTTAATGGTGAGTGAGTGAGTGAGTGAGTGAGTGAGTGAGTGAGTGAGTGAGTGAGTGAGTGAGGAGTGAGTGAGTGAGTGAGTGTGGGGCTCCTCAGCACAGGCACCAAGGGCTGCCACCTCCCAAAGCCAAGCTGGAACGTTACGGTGACAGCAGCGACTTTGGTGACATCCTCCACTCCTTGCAGAGCCAATGGGCATTGACCTTATCCTGTCAAAGTATGTAAAAAGCAATGTGGGCAGCACTGGCTTTGTGAAAACTGGGCACATTTATCCAGGATGTTTCACTGCATTACCACAGAGTCACTTGTAGAAGTGCAGCTCAAACCGCTGCTACGTGGTAAGTTTTTTGGAGTGAAGCTAGAAATGCAACAAAGGCAACAGTAGGGTGAGGGAATGTTTTTGCAAATGCTTTAGAAGCAAACACACCAGTGCCAGGAATACAAAACCCCATCAGTTCTGTGCCCCAAATCTCCTCTCCTGCTTTCTTGCAAGTCCACTCCTGAACATATTGGTTTGAAAATTGTACATTTTAGGTCTCTGGCAGTCTGAGCAGTTTGTTTTGTTTTGAACAATTTTGCCATGCTTAACTCTGCAGAACTTTAAGAAATCAGACTAGTTGCATGCATTCTCCTGCAGCTGATAATAGCACAGCATCCAAGCATTTGCTAGTATTTCCTTTGCTCCTCAATCATTTCTTGAAAATTCCTTCATAATAACCTTATCCAAACCATAAATATGAAAGTCAAATAAGCCCAAAGGAGATTTATCATCCTCTGACTCTGCACTCCTTTTATGATTAATAATGACATTGATTCCTTTGGAAATGAAACAAAAATTAATTTAAAGGTTCTGATTGGTTTTAGTATTAGGTAAACTTAACATATTGAATGAGTGTAAAACAATTATCAGTCTTATTAACAAAATTAGCTACAGCAAATTTACCAGAAGGAAACTGTTGCTATTTAGCTCCCTAATTATGTCACTATTCTTTGTGACCAAATGATATAATGAAAATAATTTGATCTACTGGTGCTGCATAGAGAATTTTCTAGGAACTGCTGAATATCATAATCTGTTTTGAACGTATGTTTTCCTGCCCTTCTTCTGTTTCAGAAAGTAGAGGTCAAGGGCTTTAAAGAACTTTTCAATAAAGTAAAGTTGAACTGCACTAGGCAGAATATGCAATAGATTCTTTTCCTATTATGAAATGGTAGATAACCCTTTCCTTGAGGCCAGAACCCTTTGACTTCTTGAAGTGATCTATGGTGTATGAATTTCAGACTGGAAAAGCATAGGATGTCTTTTATCCTGTCTGGCACTAAGGCCAAGGATTGGATTTTCCATGCTGTGCTGTTGTCTGCCTATTTCCTTGTGCCGTGCCTCAATCCAAGCACACAAACTTGGCAAGTTTTTCTTTCCAGCCCTGAGAGCTGATAAAACAGAGAGCAGTTGGATGCCCTCTAGCCACAGGCATTTCAGCCCAGGGGGACAGTCACCTGGCCAGCCTTGAAGGCCACCCAAGCACTGGTGATGCACAGAACTTGGGGTGCCAGCTCTCATCTATTCTGTGAGTATCCTGTGCTCATGGGTTAGAAGTGCAGTGGGGTAGAAGTAATGAGAGCTGACGAAGCTGATGAGAGAAGTCAGACGTGATCTCAGAAAACTTCTTGCAAAATGTCTCTACTGGCACTCCTGTACTTCCACCTCAGCAAGCATTTAGATGGTGGGGTCTCTGAGCATTTCTGTCCTACCAGATCTGTCTATCCTCCCTGGTTTCATCCTGACTGGTCAGGATACCACCCTCACTGTGTGTGTGTTCTCATTTCTTCCCCTTGCCATCTGCCCTCACTGAATTGCCATCAATGGGCAACTTGGGTCCAGGCACATTTCTTACCCCATACCTATAACAGCTGTCCCCTTTTCTAAGTAGAATCTTTCCCTCTCTCCTTCCCAGTGTAGCTTTATGAACTGGAAAAAGGAGGACAAGACACTCTGGTACAGGAAGAAACCTGCAGCATGAGAGTGATCTGCATATCGTAAAACTGCCTTAGATTGTAACAATGAACTTCAATATGATCAACTCCAATATTAAACTTCACAGAAGTGAATGGGAAAGCTGCTGTGGAATAGAAATCCCTCAAGTACATCCCCTGGCTGCTTGTTTAATGCTTATGAAGATGCTCTGAACTACACAGCTTGTTTTCTTGCCTACACTCCAACTTTACATCTTTATGGTTTTTGTCCTCTGGGAAACATTTTTATTTTTGTTTCATTATTTAAAGCAAGCCTAATATTAATGACAAGGCTGCTGTGCATTAAGGCACTGTGCTACCAATACACATCAGCTCATAACTTTTGGTGAGGCTTTCTGCATAATTTATGTCCAAAAGGGAGTATGCTGACATAAAATCGAGGATTTAACCATGTTTACTACTGCTTGTGATAATTAGATCATTTCATGATCTAATTCCAGTTCCAGTTTCACTGGAACTACTAAGCAACTGAAGTAAGGTGTGCCTCTGATCAATTGTTAAATTTATAGTCTTCTCTTAAAGAATCAAACATGAAGAACTTGAAATATGTTTTGTAGCCTGATCTTTATATAGCATTATCAGAAAACCCAGATGCTGTACATAAGATACTTGGGTGCCATCAGATGGACCAGCAAGAACTGGTAAGCAAAAATCATGCTTTCATAGGATTTGCCCAATCATCCCCCAATTGCTCAGCTTTATAAAGTTTCCTATGGTATTTATTGAAAGTCTTGTGTTACGCCCCAGAAGAAGTTCCAAATATCACAATTTTTGATAGTTTCAACACTTCTAAATGTGACTGGAAGAGAAAGGGCTTTAAATGAGAAATCAAATCCTTATGTGCTTCTATTAACCTCTGGTTCAGCATATTTTAAATCACTGCACACATTTCTATATTTTTTCTGATTAGCCATGCTCTGGCATCTGGTTAAAAGCATTTAACAACTCATATGGCTCAGCTTCTCTGAGAAATAACTGTACAAGTGGTATGGTGTCAATGTGAGAAAGATCTAGAAGACTGAACAGGCACCTAGTTCAAAGGCAGTCAGGAAAGATCACTCGAGGGGTAAAAAAACAACAAACCACGTTCCATAAAATCTGTTGTTTTAGGTGGGAAGCAGAGGCATTTTTTCCTTACTGATGGATTAAAATTATAAGAAACATCAAATCATACTCATGCAGTCCTTAAAGAGGCTTTGGATCCAGGAGAGCTAAAATGTACACCGTCTTTCCTAGATAAAGTGTATAGACACTTAGTCCTTTGCTTTCAAAGGCATTTCCATCAGTCACTCACTCCTGTCGCTCCTCCTCAAAATCATTAAACATTACAGATCCTATACAATCAAAGCATCAATTTTGGTTGCTCATTGTGACATTCCAAAGGGATATTTTGATTTCCTGGTGTGATTTGTTTCTTTCCCAAACTGGATAATACCTACTCTTCTTACTGCACCTTTTATAGCAGCTCTCCTTGTTTCCCTTCAGGTCTCCTGAAGTGACACGTGAAGGTGGTGGGCTCTTGCTGAAGTTCCCCTGTTAGATGGGAATGTTTGTTGGGTTGTTCCTGAGATGACAAGAGGTGTAACCTTTCCCTAGACATCTTCCTGCTTAGTGTAGGGTGCTTTTTCTGAAAGATGGGTGTTCTGTGGCAGGTACATACCACACAGCTCAGAAATGGCATCCAAAATTAAGCCATCTGTAGAATATAGATATATACTGAACATCCATCTCTGACTCCCATCAGACCACGGCAGCTTTAAGAGAAGCCATGATTTGGGTTTTGTGGGGGCTTAATATGTTTTCCTACTTGCATCCTTTGCTAGGAAAACAGAAAGAGTTATCCCCCAAATCCAGATTCAGAAGGGATGGATCTTTTTTCAGTGGGTCAGAGCCTACCATGCCTCAGTCTTAACACACAAATTCCTTTATGCAAATCCACTTTTCCAGTCCCTGATGCAACATGATTAAGAATAACAGAGCTCCTGCATATCTTACTCCTGCACTTCGTTTTCTCAGTTGTATCTATGAGTGAAATGCATTCAAATGCCAAAAATACATAGCATTTCTGAAGCTGATTGTTATTAATATTGTTCTGTTTGGGTTTTTATAGCTGTAAACCTTTTTGAAGTGCCTAGCAAAAAGTGAGAGGAGCAGCTTTGGAGGGGGGAGACAACTTTGAAATCCACAGAGCAGAAGCTTTAATCTCCAGTTGTGACTGACATCAAACAAAAGTGCAAAAACTCCCTTTGTTCTTGAGCACAAAGGGTGTGTTTGTTGTTTGTTCAGGGTAAGTGAAAGGCCCCCATGAAGTCCCACTGAAGATGTTTAATGAATCTGGCAGCCTCCACGCTGTCTCTTCTACAGAGTAATGCTAGAGACAGACCCATCACACATAATTTAACAGAGTGTGACACGACAATCTCTGCTCAGGAGACACTTTGGAGAGGGAATACTTTCATTACTCAACAGCACAGACCCCTCAGGGCTGGTGCTGTGGGGCAGAGCTCTTGGTGGTGGTGGCCACACTTTCATCTCTAAATTGAGGAGTATTGCTCAGGTATTGCTTATTAAGCTTCTTTGAACTCACAGTTAAAATCAAGAGAATTGTACTCTTTTTAGTGCAGGGGGCAGGGATTTTGGCAGTCTCAGCTTCTAAGAGAAGTCAAAGTCAAGAATATCTAAGAAAGCAGGAGGCTTGCTACCAAAATCAGGTCAAACAGGGACGTGGATATTAAGGAAGGAAGAGAGAAATTCTATTAAATTGGAACAATAATGGGAAATACTACCAAAAAATAAAGTGAATGAACATTCTTAGATGTCAGATCCATTAAGGTTCACCACATATATGTCATCTTTTATCAGTTTGTCCAACTTGATCATTCCTTGGATGAGTAGAACAGGAATAACCATGGTGTGTACCTTTAACCTCCCTTGTCTTTGCTATGATCTAATAGCAAGGGCCTGGGTATTGTGGAATCTGGGCTGTTTGCTGCCAGGTCTCATGTCCTGCTGCCTGGCTAGGGATGTTCTGTGTGGCTGGGAGCATGTGGAGGAGCTGGTGGGTGCTTTTATGGTCTGGGCCTGTATTGCCCATGGATAGGACAGAGGGGGCTTAAATCCTCCTTAGATTTGAGTGTTCAGGTGGGTGCTTTCATCTTCTCCCAGTTAAAACCAGTTTTCAGCACTGCCTCATTCTAAATGGGGGCAATCCATTTCACCATTTCCTCCATAAAATGGGCATAACCTTGTATACCTCCTTTGGGGTAAGCTATGGCGTGGAGTGTGACATGGCAGTGCCTGTGAAGAAGACACTGTTCTCTTGGAGAACACCATGGTTAGGGTTCTTTTTTTCCCTAGCTTTCTCATGGCATTAATCAAATTTTATTTTTTATCCCCTCTGCTGGATGTAAATGCAAAATGCATTTGTAATGCAGATGTCAGCCACTCCTGGGACTGCTGAGGGTCTAAGCACTATCTGCTGTTGCATTTGATCCCCCTGCCAAATGCCAACCAGAGCCCCAGAAAACCATCAAACATCCAGTCTGATGACTGGGATTTAGACTTGGTACCAAAACAACCTTGACACCCTGGATCACAATACACAGCCCCTTTCTAAGAGCTTCTCTGCCCAGCATCACTGTTTGAAATATTCTTTGTTCTCTCTTAAATTGCCAGAATATTGTTGGATCTATCTAAAATAGCAGTCCCTGTTTCCCTCCCTTCTTCCCCCACCCGTTATCAAATCAGACGTCCAAAATCAAGTGCCTGTGTGCTCTGCTGACAAGCACAAGGGGATTAGGGAGTGACGGGTTTAACAAAACTGGCTCAAGGTTTTGTAAAATGCATCTTGGAGCCTGAGCTCTGAACGAGCCATAAAATTCCTCCCATGAGGTACAAGTGAGGTTTCTACAAGACTGGATCAGAACTTAATAATGTTTTTTCCTAGGTTGTTTTTTTCCTTGCTTTCTAAAAGGTGCCAGAAAACCATCTGACTTTTTAAGAGGCTGTAAAACTAACAATGGCTTAATGTAACCATTGTGTAAAAAATCCAAAATATCTTTTACCACCATCAAAAAGAACTGATTTCTG
Source organism: Haemorhous mexicanus (assembly GCF_027477595.1). NCBI lineage: Eukaryota > Metazoa > Chordata > Aves > Passeriformes > Fringillidae > Haemorhous > Haemorhous mexicanus. Next base: position 70,485,148 of record NC_082345.1, on the reverse strand, counting down.
GGCTGCATGCAAACCATTTGGGGCAATTAGCATGTAATTTAATTTGCATTAATCAGCAGAAGGTCAGCAAGAAATTAACTTTGGGTGTAGATTTTACATATAACAGCATTTGAGAAGAAGGGAGGAACTGTTTTTACAGGGTGTTAATTTGGAGCTAAGTGCATTCAGCAAGTTTGGCGGGGCTTGGCCTTGCAGGAGAAAGATGAATGATGTGGATTTGAGAGCACTGAAAGCACAAAATGATGTGGCAATTTACCAAGCATTTAATGTTGCAATATATAAACACTTTAACAGACTTCTTGGCACTTGTAATGATCAGAGCACAGGTTTTGCTGAAGCACTGAGCACTCTGCTAGCACTGAAGGGCTGAATGTGGGCAGGGTCCCACTGGGCTGCGTGCACTGACCATGGGTTGTGCCAAATGATTCAAGAACACAGCCAGATATCCCAAAAGAACAGATCTCTCTGCAGCTCTGCAGCAATTCCTTACTGGAAGGAATTTAGGCAAATCACTCATTTTCTTGTGTGCCCCTTCAGGCCTCCAGTCATTCCCTCTGCAGCCATTTCATTTCACAAAGTCTCCTGGGGCTCCATGAGCCTGTCATGTGAGCAACATGGTATGTGTTGTGAGAAACCCACTGCTGATGACACAGAAATTGGTTTTTTTGACAAATGTTATCTGATTATGGGAAATAAGATGCTAAAGAGTCTGGTGGTGTTTGGCTATGGTGAGGTGGTCCATAAAATGTTTGTGGCTATCTTACATGTTTTTCTTTGAATGAAAAGCATTCATTGCTTTTATGTGGTATGGAAGGTGTCTGAGAATGAGTCTCTTGTACTTCCTGTTTTTTTCACAGAGGGTAATCTCAAGGGTCTTTCCAGCTGCCACTTGTCCATCTGTAGTTCACACATGTCTTTGTTGCAGCAGGGTTAGAAAGAACCACGGGCATCACGGCACAGCTTATTTTAAGACAGGATACCATGGCCATGTATGTAACCATTGCCTAGATATTATTCCAGAATCAGAGATTTTAGAAAAAGTGGACCTAAAGGCCTCACATCCAGTCATTTATGCTCAGCTGAGATGCTGAGGTTGACTCCAGCTCACCTATGCTTCTTGCCTCTTCAGAGGGAGATCCATGGTGGGCTGAAGTGGAATTGGATTGGAAGTCCAAGGGGATTGATTATGCTTTTGAGCTTCTTTGTTAAGTTCCCAAACTTAAATGACATTAATCAGACCAAAGGATGTCTGAAGGAACTGGCTGCACAATGACTTTTGGCATGCAAAGTACACCACTTTGGGACTCAGAATTAGGATCCAGTTTGATCACAAACTGGGATCATATCTTTATGAGAGAGCTTAGTTTTTCTTGAATTTTTCTTACTCTGTGGCTTAGGATACTTTTATATCACCCACTGAAAATTCAAGCTACTGTGTACAGCCTACCTGCCAAGGCAAAAATCTGTTTGTGAGTGGACTTACCCAACCTCTTGTGTTGCTTCCATTGCTTCAGCAAGGTTTTGATACCTTGACAACCCATCTCAGCAAGATATCCTTAAACAACATTCCCCAGTTGTCTCACTATTAAAAAAATATATCTTTCATTTTTTAGTTGCATGACAGACTAATAAAAACAAATTTGACTTTAGAATCATAGGTTATATAGGTTGGAAAAGATCAAATCAAAGCATTAACCCAGCACTGCCAAGCCCACCACTAAACCATGTCCCCAAATCCCACATCTCTATGTCTTTTGAATCCCTCCAGGGATGGTGACTACCACTTCCCTGGAGAGCCTGATCCAATGCTTGATAACCCTTTCTGTGAATAAGTTTTTCCTAATATCCAATCTCAACCTCCCCTGGTACAACCTGAAGCTGTTTTTTCTCCTGTTCCTTGTTACCTGGGAGAAGAGCCTCACCCCAGCTGGCTAAACACTCCTGTCAGGGAGTTGTGGAGTGAACCTCTTTCTCTCTGCAGTAAATACCAGCAGCTCCCTCAGCTGCTCCTCATCAGATTTGTGCCCAAACCCTTCCCCAGCTCCATTCCCTTCTCTGGACACACTCCAGCCCCTCCATGTCTTTATTGTAGTGAGGGGCCCAAAACTGATCACAGGATTCAGGGTGTGACCTCACCAGAGCTGAGCACGAGGGGACAATCATTCCCCTGGTCCTGCTGGCCACACTCTTGTGACACAGGCCAGGATGCCCATGGCCTTTTTGGCCACCTGGGCATGTTCTAGCTCATGTTCAGCCTCTCTCAACCAGCAAATCCAGGTTCTTTTCCACTGGGCAGCTTTCCAGTCACTCTTCTCCAAGTCTGTGGTGCTGTGTGGATTGTTGTGACCCAAGGACAGGACCCTGCACTTTGCCTGGTCAAATTTCATCCAACTGGCCTTGGGTCACCAACCCAGCCTGTCCAGGCTCTGCCTTTCTACCCTCCACCAGATCAACACTCCCATCCAACGCAGCATTGACTGCAAACTTACTGAGGGTGCATTCAATCCACTCATAAAGATCTTTGATAAAGATACTTTTTTTTTTAAATAAAGATACCTCCTTCTTCAAAAATTTGTGCTCTGACATTTTAAGGAATTCCTTAAGCTTAGAATCTCAGTTTGTGCAGATTTTTCATCAAAGGTTTTGAAATGCATCCATCTTCTGGGTGTTTTCACAGAGTCTGATTTATTTCTTCCTTCCCACAAAGCAGGATCTTAACTCTGAATTACAGGCCCTACAAAACTCTCTGAGTTTGGGCACTTAGAATCACGAAAAATCGCTAGTCGTTTTTTAACATCTCGCACAAAACTGTCAAGTGTCAGATGACATGAGAAAGGTCAAAGAAAAATGTGTTGTAAATCTAACTGAAGATTTATATCCTAGCTCTTTCATTTTAATCAATGTTAATAGATTTTTAAAGACAAAAAAGGAAGAAAGGAAGAGTATCTTTTGAACAAAAAATGTTAGGTAGAGAGTTGAGGGAATAAAAAAAGTGGTGATTTTATTCTTCAATAATGAAATAAAACTGATTAGTGAGGATAACAGCTGAGGAAACCAGTCTCTGTGCTAATTCATTTTTAAAATAATAAAAATTATTTTGTAGCTATTAATTTTATTTTTATGGCAACTCTGTAGAAGTGATACATTTCCTTTCCTTCAGAGCATTTTTAAATAGAAAATCTGACTTTTACCAAGTAATGAATCGAGCATTCTCAAGCAGTATTTACAACCAAAGAGCAATTCATCTGATTTGAATCATTCAACTTGCAGTTTGTTTCCCTTCCACATAGGACAATACCATATTACCTGCCTTTTCAGGAAGCTTGGTGGATGATGAGTTTTCCCCATAAGTCTTTATTTCATGTTGGACATGTGCCACAGGACAGTGTAAGGTCCAATTCCCACTTCCCATTCATTGCCAAATGTTCTCTTGGTAGATGTATCCATGAGTTTAGATGTCAGATCACAGAAATTAGACTTCTTTCTCTTTTCTACTTGCATGTGAGTTTCTGTTCAGCATCACTCTCTCTGGTGAGAGCTTGTTTTTAAATATCCACTTTCATCCCTACTTGTTGCATGCCTTTCATGGATGTGTGAAATGAACCTCCTGTGTAGAACACCATAAGATCATTTTAAAATAGGTTCAATAAAAATGTTAAATGTGGTTCTATTTCTAATTTTAGCTTAAGAGGACGAGTAGCCATTAAATTCTCATCTGTAATTATTAACATTTTCCATGTTCATTGATATGTGTTAATACAAGCAGCTCATACATTTGTATATATTGTGCAAGTTCACTTTCTTTAGATTGTGCTCCCAAGAACTCAAGGTCCTTGATATCCCACATCATTAGAGTCATGATCTTGGCATTACTACAAGAGCAAAATAAAGATATTCCTGTTTAGACAGAGCAGGTCTTGCTTATGCTTTAAATAGATTTTAAATTAAAGCAGAAAATAAATGGTTCTGTAACCAGCTGTGTTTGTTCTCTCTCTGCCTTTTCTCTCTCCTTCTCTCAGATCTGGTGCTCTGTTGCCTCTTCTGTTACTCTTCACTCTTTTGATCAGCTTTCTCCTCCTTCCCTTTAGTTGCAGGCCAGATGTTCTTACGACATGTAGAGCTTTCCAAATACTTTATTTCCTTTGTAGAGTAGCCATGTCTGAAACCACAGCCTAGCCAGTTGTAAGTTGTTTTAAGTGATGTATTGTCTTTAAAAAACACTCTGAAGTGCATTTCTCTGTCAGAATTTGTGAACTGCACAAAATGAGAGTTTTTCCCCCTTCCCTGTCAAGGGCTGGGGAAGCAATGGAGCACTTTTTTTAGGTAGATAGGAGAGGTTTGTTCCTTCTGTCTCCCAGATGCTGAGATGCAGAGTCAGCTGAATGCTGCTGAATGCTTGAGGGAGGCAGCACACACCTCTTCTGTTGCAGACAAGCAGTGGGTCCTGCTATATGCTTTAAATGCAAACTTTTTATTCCTCTGCTGACCAAGTATTAATCTTCAGCATTTACGCAACATTTTGTATTCCTGTGTTGTCTGTCTGTGCTATTTAATTTTCATGATGCTATTTGGATACTCCCAAGTGAAGAACGCTAGGAAAGACCTTTTGCAGCATGCAGACCAACAGTAATTGCCACCCCTATGACTCAGACAGAAAATCTAGGCATATAATCTAAAATATCTACCAAAGCAGACAAAAGGAGATGGGGCAAATTTTAGACTGGTTTTGTTGCCAAAAAATAAAAGTGATTTGTTGTATCTCTACTGCAAGAGCTTGAGACTAATCTTCCTTTTCCTGAGCACAAAGATGCTGTGAGTACATTTAAAACATACAAAGTATACAGAGGTAGTACCTGTCCTGAAGACCTGTCCACATCTGTCCACATCTGCATTAATGGCCCTAAAGCTGATCAGTATATCATCACCATGAAATTGTATTTAGATACTTAGAGGTGAAGATCTGAGTCTCTGTGACTTGTGTTTTCCTAGCCTGGAACAGCAAAGAAACATCTCCACCTGTATGCATGTCCATAACACAAATAGCAAATGTCACAGTGTTACTGCTCTCCTGGTAGAAATGGCAACTAGATGAAATAGAAACTCAGAAACAGTAGCCTAGATGTCTGATTGCTGGAGCTGAGGACAATTGATCTCCCATCTGCAACTATGTTAAAGGCTGTATTATCAAAACCTAAAATCAACAGAGGAAGCAGAGACAAAATGTGATGATTTGTTTTAGGAAAAAATGAACAAAAAATTTCAATTAGAGCAGAGGGCAAAGTGTGATGAGATACAGCCTTTTGAGTTACAGAAAATTCTTTGCTATTCACATTCACCAATTAAATTAAGTGATCCAGAGTAAAATGATTCTAACAATAATACCTGGGCTTGTGTTCCACTATTTCCAGTAACACAAAAGCTGCAGGCAATGAGTTGCTCATTATTCTAGATTTTAGAAGAAGATACCTAAATGAACTGTCTGCTTTCTGAAAGCATGCTGGAAAGATTCCATTTCTGAAGCTGAGGCCAATTTCCTTTCTGCTTCAAACTTTGCAGAGGTGTAACATATGAATATAATCACAGAATGGTTTGGGTTGGAAAGGACCTTAAAGATCATCATGTTCCACTACTCTGCCACGTACAAGGACAACTTCCAGTAGGCCAGGTTCTTCAGAGCCATATCCAACCTGGCCTTGAACAATTCAAGGAATGGGGCAGCCACAATTTCTCTGGAGAACCTGTTCCAGTGCCTCAGCACCCTCACAGTAAAAAATATCATCCTAATAACTAATCTAAACCTGGCCTCTTTCAGTGTGAAGCCATTCTCTCTTGTCTCATCACAACATGCCCTGCTCAAAGTTCCTCTACAGATTCCTTGTGGGCCCCCTCAGGCACTGGAAGGTGCTGTAAGTTCTTCCTGGAGCTTTCTCTTCTCCACTAGGAAATAACTCCAGATCTCTCAGCCTGACTTCACAGGAGTGGTGCTCCAACCCTCAGAGCATCTTCATTCCCCTCCTCAGGACCAGTCTGTTTCAGACCTGGCAGCCTTGCCCACGTGCAGTTTGATTGCTGCAGACATCCTGCAGGCAGGTTGCAGCTCCCTGGGAGTGCCAGACAGGCTCAGGGTGTCTGAGGTGCCCTTGCACAGCAGCCACAGGGTGCCCAGGGCTGGGCAGTGCTGTGGAGCACAGGGGTGGACACGTGCTGGTGATACTGAAACAGGAACATGGGAATTCTCACCTTCACTTTAAGCACTTCATGGGATTCATCTTGCCTGGTATATGCATTTAAAATTTAGGGATCTAATCCCTTTGTAGTCAATGGAGAGATGTGGTAATGCTCTTTAGTATAACTAATCTCCCCTCAGTGACAATAGAGAAACCCTAGATGACTAGCTTAGACTAATTGCTCAGCTTCAAAGGTGGGATTTAACCACCTGAAACAGTAAAATGCTATCAGATTAAAGTGTAGCTTTTCACACCTATACAAAACAAATGTGATTTGAGCCTAAACAACTGCACAGAACAGCAGATAACTGACTTAGACTGCAAGTGCCTCTTGTGAAGAGAAGAGGTATTTTAAATGTTTGTGCAAGCCACAATAAAGCACTGATTTATACATCTTGCATTGTTCTGTATTATGGTCACACTGCTCTGGAGTTTATTGGATTTTTTCATTTTAAAGATGGAGAAGTGAGCAAGAGGTTAATTGGTTTGCATGAGATCTGACACAGGGACACTTGGTAAAATGGGGACATGAATCAAAGCTTTCTATTCCTCTCACGATTGCACTCATGATTTTTGGTCCATTGTCCTGGACATTTGTCCACCATTTCTTTGTCATGAAATCTAGTCCATCTCTTGGCTGGTAGAAAGACTTTTATATTGTAGGAAAATACCACTATATTTTGGGCTTCTGAATACTTTTAAAATACTGTAAACAAATGGAATGGTCAAGAAATAATTTCAACTAGAAGTAGAGAGCAGAAGGAACACTTTTAATTGGCATAAATTAGTCGTTGTTACTGGTTTGCCTCTGAAGTTTTGATCATTTTGCTTGTGTCAATGATTGTTATTCCTGTTGCCTTTCAAGGATTTGCAGCATGACATAATTAGTTTAGCAAACTCATGGCCATACGTGGAAGGCTTGGGTTTCCATTAAATACAGGGCAATGAAATTATTAAATTTCCACTGTATGTAATTTGTGTAGAGCATTCTGCAATATATACATATCAGTTATGAATCTACAATCAATTTTCATATTAAATGTTGAATACAAACCCACAGCTGGACTTTCATCCTGAAAGAAGCCAGATAGCCCTGTGCATCTGGTTTAATCTTCCCTTCAGCCATATTATTTTAAAGGCACTCCTGCTTAGTACATCTTACAATTGAAAAATAATACTTATATTCCCTCTCATCCTCAGCAGCTGTGATCCCTCTGCAGATGATGTTCTGTCAGACATTTCATTACGTGTGATAGAAAGCGTAGGTTCTTTCCGTCTGTCTGTGTTACTGCTTTGTAGATTTTCTTTCCTTTTTTTCTAATTTTCTTTTTTATTTATTCCTTTGGCTGTAGATGAGTCCTTCCATAATACTTCACTTTATCTCCTGTTGCTGCTGCTTCTCCTTCTTTCTAAGTGCAGAAATGATCAAGAACTTGCAACTGCGTGGAGCCTCCCAACAGAAGCCCATTGATTCCCCACCAAAGGGCTCTGTGTGAGCCATTCTGCTCCAGCCTGAAAAGAAAGCTTTGTTCCCTCAGCTGGTAGTGTCTTAAGATGCTGATCCTTGCCATATTTTCTGAAAACTGTAGCAGTTCATCAGGCTGTTTGACACTTCCCGTTCAGCTGTGTGCTCTCTAGCACACCCTGGTATTTGCTGCTGCTCGTACATCAGCCTCAGCAGCCCGAGACTGCTCTGGGCACCACGGTGAGCTGTGCTGGGCACAAGTCATTTGGAGGTGAACAGTAAAGGAGCTCAAATCTGGAGTGCTGGTGGCCATGCCTGAAATGGTAGTAATGGATTTAGTATTTGGGGCAGGAGGTATGGGATTTGTCATGTTGGTTGAGTATTTTCCTGGCCGCCTTCCATGACTGTTCAGATATTTTTAGCATGAAGTACAAGCTATGTTGTCTCAGTTGACCTTGGAGCATGACATTTTAACATGGAATTGGTTTGACTTGCTAATCATTAAAATGATTTATTATTTTTTATTGCAAGAGCAACTAGAATCCCAGTCATGTTTTGCAGATGAAAAGGGAAGCAAATTGAAACCTGTCTTCCCTTAACTTGCAGTCCTTCATGATATCCATGTTTCCTAAGATGCTGTCTTTCTCTCTACACCATTAAAAGTAGATTATGTCCAGGTTTGTTTTTTAATTTGTCTTTTAGTCATTTGACAAATATTACATCAGAGTGACTGAAACTAATCCCAAGGTTTCACAGTGCTCAATGAGAAGTGTAGTACAAAAGGATTGTTTCTGTTGCAAACAATTTATGACCTTAATAGAAGTTTACAGCTGCCATCAGAAAGGCAAGATCTTGCTACCAGTGTATTTATCCTGGTGATTGTTCTCTCTTTACCTTCATTCCCAGGCTCAGGTTTAAAGATCAAGCCCCTAAATACCAACTTCTGTAAGGAATTAGCAGCAGTAGCACTGCATCAGGATTTTGTATCAGTATATTTTAAGGCCGTAGTATATAATGTAGAAAAAGAGCTTAGGACCAGCCACAGAGAAAGCCAAAAGCTCATGAAAGCTGAATTCAAATTTTGAAGTGTAGATCAATTTTTAGCCTGACTGGACTTTTTGACAAGTTGTCAATTTTGGACAATTCGTGTTTATTGAGTTTTGCACCTCCTTAAGTTAACATGACCTGAGAGGAAATTACAGTCATTTTTAAGATGCGTTTTACTGCCACAGTGGTGCAGAAAAGCTTTTGACTGAAAGAGCATCAAGGACTTGTTGACTTTTTCAGTCTACTAAATAAGCACCTGCTCAAGTATCTGATATACATTAAAAAAATAAATTAAAATAAAATAAAAAAAAATTTTAAAAAAGAAAGAAAGAAAAAAGCCAACCATCCTCCTGCATAGTTTAAAGATTTACCCAGCAGAAGCTGAAATGAAGATGTGAAAATAAACCTCTCTTTGACTACCTTGGCAACTGGGAAGACCACAACCTGCTCCTACAAATCACAAGGCGGATCTCCCAAATAGGGCCAAAGAGGCTGTTTCCCTGAAATCTGTGTCACACTATAGTTCCTTTCATGCATAGGAAGTGAGTAAATCATTGAATAATGCAACATCCTTCCCCGTCTGCCAGAACTGTGCCAAAGCCAAGCGTGAGGGTCTGGGTTAAAGCAAACTCAGTTACTTGGTAACCGAGTTGTGTTTTGGAGGGGTCAAAATTGGTGGGATTTTGGACTTGTGTTTTTCAGGGGTTAAAATTGCCAAGCAAAACTGAAAACTTGAGGAAGATCCCCAGGTGCCTGCATTAATACTCCCCAATCCCTCTGATGTGAGCTGGCAGGTCCCATAAAGCCACTCAGCCTTGAAGAGGGAAGGGAAGGAGGGAGAGAGCAAAAGCTCCAGCTGCGGCTCCAGAGCCCCAGAAAGAGCCTCTAACCCAATTCCCTGAAAGTGCACAAGCCTCTCGAGCCACAGCATCTCTTTGCCACTGTATTCACTGAGTTCGCAGGGCAAACAAAAGACCCATACCAAGCATGCATCCTTCCAGAGGGGGAAAGCTTTTCCTCATTTGCCCATAGATTTCCCTCCTTTTTCTTTCCGTTTTCTACATAGAGATATGTATGTGCACATATTTAGATATATACATTATTATTTTTAACGGCGGGCGGTGGGGGGGGAATGTTGCTAATTTTTTTTTTTTTGGCTGGTAATTAGGAGAGCTAACACCAGCTAGGCTAGAGTGAACGCAAACAAGACCCCTATAGGCAGCACAGTGCATTAATGTAAAATATGCCCAGACAACATAACTTGTCAGAGAGGATTATTTCTGCTTAGTGAATCTGCAGGGGCCCCTTTGCTCCACCACTCAGCGTCTGACTAGAGAGAGAAAGAGAGAAAGAGTAGCCATTAGTGAGTAGCTACTGTGGCATTGATGTTTGAGCGCACTTCTGAACTGGCTTTTGTTGAGAATATCGGTGCAGAAAGCATGCGCTGTCCCAAATCCGCTGTTACTATGAGAAATGAGGAGCTGCTTTTAAGGTATGTTGTCTCCTTTGTTTTAACGCGTGCTTTCGAGTTGCCTGGGCCCGCTGCAACTATAACCGTGCTGTGTATTAAGTAGTTTCCCTATTTAAAGGAAAAGACAGGCATTGCTGGGTGCAAGCAGCGTTTTCCACTAGTTCGGGTCGCACATTTCATGTATAATGACAAATGTACGGAGAGGGTAAGGAAAGGAGAGGGGGGGAAAAAATAAATATATTTATCTTTCCTTTTTTTTTTTTTTCCCTTCCTAAAGGAGAGCCGGTATTTCTTTTATCACCTTCTTTGCAATATTTCTTCCTGCTTCATTATTATGCACTGGGCATGGAATAAGCATGGAAAAAAGCTCAGGGAGACTCCATATTAGAGCTAGTGCCCTAAATACCACTTTAATTTTCACTTAGCCTATGTAAATAGTTACTAATGCTTTACCTAGTCTCTGCAGCTCGAAGATGCTTTAAAAATCCCTAAATACTCCTGTAATGTGGGGTTACACATCCATTCTCTAATAATGCTCCCAGGTTTAGCGGGAGGCCAGCATCGACTACTCTTTTCAGAGACACACAACACGCAGACACGCACACACGCACACTCACACACAGAATTATGCTGGAATTGGCACCCCGCTTTGAAAAATGTAGTCTTTTGTTTATTTGCTAGCAGACATTGTAGCGCTGAATACATCTTTTGGTCTGACAATGGGACAGCTGAACAATGGTGTTGTCAAACTAGCTTAATGTATGCCTGGCGATGGGGCGGTTTGGGTTGTTTTGGGGGTTTTTTCCTTTCCTTTTCTCAGCCCCTTTTTCATTTCCCTTAATCTTTTTGTGTGTACAGTAGAATATAAAGTGTGTTGCCTGTTTTGTGGTGGTTGTTTCAGTGGATATCTGCTGCTAATAGTGCAGGGAGGGGGAGGTTTGTATCTTACAATTATGGCTATTGCATTAAGTTGCAGATTTATTACTAACCTCTCCTTTAACTGTGGCGAGAAAACTTATTGATTCTGAAAGCTTACAATACTGCTGTCAATCTGGGAAATACATACTTGCCAAATGTGCCCTTGCTTGATTTTATGCCCGATCGTATCAACTTTAACTGCTGTTTTGAAGATACTGTTTCTAATTTTGTTTAGGTAATGAAAATGCAATAAAAATGATAAATCAGATCTCAGAGTGGGAGCCCATGCGACTTTCCATTTTTATTACATTTTATACATTAGAATTTTTTAAGGTCAGACAGAATAATTTACCTGAATGATTCCTATCCCCAAATCAAACAAATTATTCATATGACATTTACTAAATTATCTTTCTGTTTCAAGAACCATCGCTTAGCATTAAAGCAGTTGACAATTTTGGGTTTGAATTTGGAAAAATGAACCTTATGCATTGTGAGAAAAAATTGTTACAAAGCTTTTGAAAAATTTTGAGTTACTACTTGGACAGCAGCTTATGTCTTAAATAAAATGAATTGTTATTACTCTGTGGAGTTTCTTAAACTGTTTAAAGTCTTTAAATACTTTACATGTTAAGTAAATGTATTGCTTTTAGCAATAAGTTTAATGATTATGTGAGAGAAAAGATTTATTTATCAGTGGCTTCTGGTTTTTGCTTTGATCAATTAATAGTAGAGATTTTGTGTTTTTTAAAAAAACTGGACTCTAGTGCATGATTTATATGGGTTGAGGGGTCTCTTGGACCCCTTAATTAAAACAAAAAGACATTGAGGATTTATCGGTAGCAGTCAGAGCCCTCTAAAGCATGTATTTCAACACAAAAATATTTGGTGGGGAGACTGAATACTTGCTATGCTGTTTTGCATTTTTTTTGTCATTGTATCTTCTTCCTTTGAGTCTTGAGATGGTGTAAATCAATAGCCAGGAGTTTATGTGAACAAAAAGGGCAATATCACATAAAATACTTCTTGAGAAGCCAAGAGGTTATGGATTATCAGGTGCTTGCATGCTGTGTGTTGTGCATAAACATGAAGAAAGCAAGGATGGTGTTTAATATTATGGGACCATGACATAATTCACTTCCTTGGGAGAACTTCTTTCAAGACAAACATTAACTCATTCACAACCACTCTGCTCTGCCTGAACTGGAGGGTGGAAACAGTGGCATGCTTTTATAAAGTTGTTTTTCTATCATGTCATGTTGCAGCAGCCTGAGCTTTCTAGCAGCTACTGCCCTTTGTGAGTGGTAATAAAGTGAGTCCCCCACTCTCAGTTATGTGGAAATGCCCCTTCAGGGACAGCCCAGAGCAGTGTGAATGCCACTTCTGTAGCAGCCACCAACAGACACCTGGGCAGCAAAACCAACCACTACTTTTAAGGACTATTCAATCCTATAACTGTTCCCTGAGCTCTCTGCTCACAGGTGAGTTCCTACCAAACTTACTGGAGTTTCTATGTTTTCGGATAAAATGTTTCATAAAATTCATATACAATGATTTTTTTTTGTCTTGGATTGAAAATTATTTTGTTTTTTTCCAAGGGTATTTTCTCACATTGCATTCACATCAAAGACTGATTTTTGAATTAGTTCGTGTGAATCCCACTCAAAAAAAAAAATCTTTCTATGCATATTTATTGAAATATTGCTTTCTGAGCCATAACAATTATTATTAACATCAAAGAAGGTGAAGCAAAGCTGTAACACAAGCAATTTCTTAGCATCTTTAACAAAAGTAATGGCTTTTGAAAGACTGCATAGGTTTAGAGATCTTATGCCTGAGCATCGGAGGTGTCCTCAGTGCTTCCTGTTTTGAATCTCACCCATTCACAAATCAATGTGGTGCCTTGCAGTTGTCAAACTTGGCAACATCTGTTTCCACAACAGAGCTAAGAGAGGTAATTCAGACTCTACATGAGCAGTTATTCGTTCTTGCAATGGCCAGGTGTAATGTCAAAACATGAACACCCTCAGTCCTACCTGTCAGAGAAAGAGCAAGACAGATCTTTGCCTGGGATGTGGCTTTCCATGCTTCCACAGGGATATGGAATTAATTTATTAGCCTGGAGTCTTTGTGTTCATTTATTTATTTATTTAATTACTTTCATATTCATGAGCCACAATCATCAACATGCTAATATTTTCTTTGTTAAGAGAGGATAACACTGACATGTTTTTGTTATCAAATTTTAAGTATGAAGGGATTGAGACCCACCCTGCATATAAAGACTTGGGGGTGAAAAGCTGGATGTGAGCTGGCAATGTCCACTCACAGCCCAGGTAGCCAGTTGTGTTCTGGGTTGCAGCAGGAGAAGGGTGGCCAGCAGGTGGAGGGAGGTGATTACCTCCATCTATCACACCCTCATGAGATTCCACCTGCAGCATCTTTTCCAAGTCTGGAGTCCTCAACATGAAACTGTTGGATTGGATCCAGAGGAGGGCCACAAAAACAGTCAGTCTGGAACACCTCCCCTAAGGAGATAGGCTGAAAGACCTGTAGTTGTCCAACCTGGAAAAGGGAAGGATCCAGAGAGATGTTAAAACAGCCTTTCAGTACCTAAAGGGGGCTTATAGGAAAGGTTTTTTCAGCAGGGCCTGTTGATATGGGACATGGGATTGTGGCTTGAAACGAAAACTGTTGATTCAGGCTAGACATGAGGAGGAAATTCTTCACAATGAGGCTGGTGAAGCACTGGAACAGGTTGCACAGAGAGGTGGTGGCTGCCCCATCTCTGGAAGCATTCACAGTCTAGCTGGATATGGCTCTGAGCAACCTGATCTACTTGAAGCTGTTCCTGGCATGGGAGCTGGAAGTAGATGACCTTTAAAGGTCCCTTTCAACCCAAATCATTCTATGATTCTATTCTGTATAAGATTGCAAACTATACCTTTGGGGCTGAAAAACAAAGCAAGTGTTCAATTAATATTCATATCTAGAAGTTTTACTGCAAGTGTAGATTGTGCTTGAATACTTAAGAAGTCATTCAGGAGTGAATCAATACTAATTATTGTAATCAGGAGGGTTAATTAGCTGAAGATGCTGCTGATGGAAAGTTCACTGCTTACAGCCCTGAAAACACCTAAGTTGATGAAATCTGAAAGCAAGATGTCTAGGAGGACTTTGTGTGGAGAGAAACGTTTGGCTTTCCTTTGGCATTTCAAGAGCCAGTCATTCCAAAGGGGAAACATAGCTTGTACTTTGTATTTTGCATGATATTAATTCAGGGGGTTTTAGAAGATGCAACTAAATCAGTCATGAAGATATTTTGTGGTCGTCTCTCAATAAATGCAAGTACCATTCTGGATAACCTGTACTGTCTCTGCTGCATTCATTTGTAGATTACCATAAATTAATATGGATAATCTTATGCATTTGAAATCTGGTTCCAGCACTGTTATTTGGAACATGTTTTTTTTTTCTCCATTTGTGCTCAGGCACAGGGCCTTCACATGGTACATGTACATGAATGACACATGCTCTGTTACTAATACACATATATATGTGTGCACGCTTACATGTGCGCACTTAAGTTTAAACATTTTTTATTGAGGTTGTGTATTTCTATAATCCTGTGCCCTTAAAACTCCCACTCAGTTTCTATCTGCAAAACAGTATTCAACTACATATGATTCAGAGGACAGTTATTGAAGAACGAGTTCCTGAAATTTAAGTTAGATGACAAGGAATAAAGACTGAAAAGAAATGACTGAAGAAAATCCTTTTCTTTTCCCTCAATTAGAGCAGTTGTGTTTCTTAAAGTGAGCATTACTGAATTCAAACAAAATCCAGCTGTACAAAACCTTTTCCACAAGTGACTTGCAAGAAGATTTTATATTTAATGCTGGGTGTTTGGGTTTTGCATTGGTTTTGTTGTCAGGTTTTGGGATTTTTTTCCTTTTCCTCTAGTTCTATCTCTTAACCAAGACGAATGTCTGGATGTTAATTCAAGGAAAAAAAACCTACAGAAACCCCCCCTCTCAGTCACACACACACACATAACCCCCCCAAGTCAAGTGATGCTTTCAGAGGAGAGAAATCCTATTTCAAAACACATCCTTCTTTCTTTTCTAATGACATTAGAGATTATCACGTGCAGGTGCTATTTATCTTTGCAACTGTTTTCCTATGACTGTTTTACTGCTTCCAACACATTTACTTGTATGTCAGCCATAGAAAAGGTAACTGAAAATGGCAGTTGTTGAGAAAGCATGTCGCCATGCCTGGAATGACATGCATTATCAGGGCAGCAGGAGTTGCTGGCTCTACAGCCCATTTCTACTTGACCTGCAGAATGATTGGCTGCCTGGGATGGTGATGAATCACTGGAGTTTATGAAACAAGACTGCTGGCATCCTCACAGAGGAAATAAAAACGGGATTTTTTTTTGTTTTCCCCCTCTAACATTCTTGCTGTGACAAAAAGCTTCTTTTTTCTTTTTTTTTTATGTTTTGTATTGCTTCTGTGTTATTTCACCCTGCAGCAGAAGCAAATGTGTCAATTAAAGTCGCTTTAGTACTCTTCTCAGCAAGTTAATGATGCACTGAAGGTTAACTATCTTTATTGGATGGAAATGGTCAGGAATTCTCACAAATTTTGTGTAAATCTTGATCTGGACTCAAATTTTCTCATCCCTCACTTCAGTCTTGAGGCTGAGATAGCATAACTAGTAATCAGCTCGAGCGGGATGTAAAAAGGATTTCAGCTGTTCTCACGCACAACTTTATTTTCTCTGATTGTATAAGGATCAGTGACCATTCCTTGGGCTAATATCAGTCAGATCCATCTTCAGCATTTCTAAACTAATGACTAAAATGACATTTCTGGAAAGCACTGACTCCCAGATTTGCACTCACTTTCTAGGTGGTTTGTGAAATGATATTGTGCATTAAGCCCACGTTACTGGATTAGGCTGTTAAGAGCCTGTGCTTGCAGGAAAGCACTGTGGGGCTGTAAATCTGCCAGTGCACTGACAAGGCTGACACAGCGTGGATCACTGGCTGCCCTGTAAAATGCAGCCAAGTAAAAATGATCCTTCCATTTCAATTAAAACACCCAAAAATTGTGTTTGGGGGTGGAGGAATGGAGAGAACTACTTGCTTATCCCTCCATGTAGCATACTCAGTGTGCTGATGTGTTACTCTTCGTCCCTTATTCAGGTAAAACAAGCTATTTTTAAGTTAACTCTCTCTGACTCAAAGAAATAAGATTATCAATAAAATTGCTAAGCAAGTTTTAAATACAGCACTTATATGAATATAATTATTTTTGCCATTACATGAGAGAGGGTTTTTCCTCAACTCTCAGGCTTTGCTGCCCAAGCTTTTCCTCCACTAGTTTTGGAAAGCAGTTTGCATACTCACATCAGTTATTAGACTTTTCCACCTTCCTCCGAATAATTCAGCTGCTGCTGGACACTGCAGAGGCTGCAACACTCTGGTTATTTAAGACACAGCTTTCCAATGCCCCTTGTGAAATAGAGGAGGGCAAACTTTAACCAGGAGAAGGGCAGCACAGGGAACTGTTGCTTGTGCCCTTCGGTGTGTGAGGGGTAAATGCTGTCCTTGCTCTGGAGTTCCCATGGCAGCAAATCAGCAGGTCATCCTCAAGAGCAGCCTTTGAGGATGCCAGACAACAGTCTGTCACCAGGAGGAAGAGAGAGCAGAGAGTTTGAGGAAGGGGAAAAAGAAATCTAGAAAATTGGAGAGAGGACAGGGGAAATTACAAACAGAGGAGGGAAAAGTAATGGTATTCAGACACAGATCATCTGGAAATTGAACCTTGCACGTGCAGATACCTGTGGATGATAGGATGGCTGCTCTACAGAGTGAATTTAAGATTCAAATTCAGCACCTACCCTCCCTGGAAACTGCAGGTCAGCATCTGAGGGATTGAGGGCTTCTAGAGAAGAAACAGAGAATTAGCAGAAAACTTAAAATTTTAGAGACTCTAAATTCAATGGTACAACCTCTTGATTTCATTTTCCTTCTCTTCTGCCTAAAAAAGATTTATCTTCTGCTAAACTGTGAGGAAGAAGCTCACTCTGAAGCTTGAGAATTTGCCTGCATCATTTCAGCCCACATTTAATTTTAATGAGAGAGTTATATAACCCCCTTTAAAAATAACAAAACACTAACAGAACTGCATTGGCAACACCAGGTGTTCTGCAGTGCTGCTCCAATGAATCATATGGAGATTTGTCTGTGCACGGCTGATGAACATACATTAAACTCAGTTAACCCCCACCCCTCAATAAAGCAATCCAAAGTGACCAAAATTTTTCCTAAAGAGCCTTTCTCACAAAACAATGCCTAACCAGATGCCTGCCTCAGGAACCTTGTGGTTCCAGCACTTGTTCCTTACAAAGTTTTTGTATCAAGAGGTTGAGTTTTTCTTTAAAAGTTGCAGATGAATTATTGTGACCTTTCAAAGTGAAACATTGTATGTTAAACACTTAGTTGGGTTAAATGTTTTGGTTCTGAAAAGAAAATCAATGTTCCTCTTTGTTGTGCTGAGCCCCAAATCCCTAAAATTGTTAAGAACAGCACATTTAACAGGTATCTCTGGGAAAAATAAACATGTGACTTCATCAATGTTCCTCTCAGTCAGAGGATTTGTGGGAAAACTGAATCAGTGACTTGAGCTTGTTAAACATTTTGGTTCAGATGCCATTCTTGATTCTAGGAAGTCCTCAGCCACCTGCTGCTGGAAGGTGTGAAGGATCACTTGCCATATTCATGCTTTTTCTCTTTCCATCCCTTATCAGAGTCAAGGTCATGGGCTAGGTGGACCTTTTGGTCTGGCTTATGTGGCAATTCTTACACTGTTAATTTAAGGGGGAAAACCCCCAAACTACTAAAACCAGGCATGGTGCAGTTTTCTGCACATCCAAATGCTTTATAATTACTGCAGGAACCTTTTCTTTGTGTCCTTCATGTCTGATAGTTAATGGTTTCTGTCTGTGAAACAAAGATAGCTACTTTGCATACTTTCAGGGTGATTATTGTTTTTGAGGATTGACGTGTATGCTAGGCACTTCATGAACAAATGAAAAAAGGAGATCTGTGAAATTTCCTACCTTAGATGGCACAATTTGTGTTTAAGGTGAAATCCAATCATTTGCAGTGCAAAAGAAAGAAAAACACATGATAGACGTGAGGATGAAGGTTAAGCTCATAAGGATCTTGCTGCTAGAAATGGAGTGCAGTAGGTTAATGCAGATATTGTAATAAACCTCTCAGATGTCTTTACATTTTGTTTATAAAAATAAGTCTCCTTTTGGCTTCTTATCTCTTTTGATGTCCTTTACTCACATTCTTTTTTTGCTGATGCCACATTAGAACTTCACACTTACCTTTGCCCATGGTGTTTGGAGTTGGAGATGCCCTCCAGCATCACCTCCTGATCCAGACCATCCTCATCATCTACTTCCCTCATCCTGCCTTTCTCCCAATAACCAGACTCCCCAGAATGGCAAAATCTCCAGAAAACTCACATTTATATAAAATGAGAGAGATTTTTGTGTCTCCTGTGGGTGTAGATGGCAAGGAGGATGGTTTTATTTTTTTACAGTGGGATTTTTCCTCTGGTCTTTGAAGGAAAAGGTGCATATTGTGAGGATGGAGCAACACAGACAAGAGCACCAGATGTGTGGTTTCTCCTCTCCTAAGTCATAGGTTTTCACATGAAGATAATATAATAGCCAAATCCAAGAATATTGAGTTCCCTCTGACAGGGTTGTTTGGAAAGGTGTCTTTTTTTACCATAAATAACATGTCTGCTCTCTAGTAGGATATCAGGTCTGCCCAGAGCTTGCATTACCCCAGTTTCTCTCCTTTTTGGGGAGTGGTTGCTGATAGTTAGCAGGTGAGAAGATAAGGTAATCCATTAGAAAAAAAAAAAAATAATAATATCTGTTATGAAGTCAAGATAAGACTGGGTTGACAAAAGCTTGGGTCTTGTGTCTATATGCACAAAGGTAACACCTGTGGATCAATAGTAATGCTCTTCAATAGGACTGCAAATAAACAACAGGACAGGAAGCCTTGGTTGGTCTTGCAAAAATTCACTTGTTTCTGCCTTCCTTCAGTATTCTCCAAATGTAGTGGTGAGCTCAGGAACAGTCCAGCTGGAGCAGAGGTTCCTGTGCAGCTTCTGCTCAGCACCAGCCCTGCACAGGACTGGACCTGAGGGTGATGATTGACTGTCCCATGTAGTTGGTGCTGTTCACAAAGGAGGGTGTTCCTCTAAATTAAAGGCCTTCCCAAAAAACCCTCCATTCCATGTAGCATCTGCCCGTGCCATGATTTGTTGCCTAATTGTTTTAGGAAAGATTGAGTTATTACCCACAAAAGGGAACAAAGGCCCTTTACCCACAGTGGGATGAAATCACCTCATCACTGGTATAAAATAGGAAGGGAAAAAAAAAAGAGAAGTGAGTGGGAAGTTTTACTATAGCAACCAAGTTTACATAATATCAATGCGCTTCAAGTGAAAGCTCTAGAAATGCTTAATTTGAGGGACCTTTTCACAGGACTAATTTTAAATGACGTTTATTTCTGAAGATTACTGATGAGCTACAGTAGCCTACGGAAGCGGAGGGAGCCTCACAAGCACTATTTTAAATACTTAAAATTCATTGATCAGCTTTAACCAATATTTTCATTTTCTTTTTAAAAGGATTTCAGTTATATGCAAGTTATTTTATTTCTCAAAATGAGTGGAAGACTATTTTGTGTTTGGTTTTGTAAATACAAAATCTCTACTGAAAGGATAAGGTTTCATAATTCAAATTTTTATTCCAATATTAGACATAACTGACAAGGACAGTTTTGTTCCAGGTAATCACAAATGGTAAAATGGTGTAGAATTGCACCCATTACTTTTTACCATTCAAGGAAATGAAACTACTTTTCCCTCTAATTGTTAATGATTTATACACCATTCTGTAGCCCTACCCAAGTGCTCATGTGCTTTGCTTTGCTGTTTCTTCATGCCCCCTCCCCTTCTTGCCCCTCCAGAAGTCTGCTACTAAGAGTTAGGCTGATATAAGGGCTCCCTCTCTTATAGGCAGGTAGGCTCACACCCCATTACACAAACCAAAATGCTGTACTGCCTGCTCTTTGTCACACCACTACTTCCAGGCTCATGGCTTGCCTGGGAGGTTATTTCTTTGTGGAAGATAGCAACCACCTCGTTTGCATTGAGCAACTCCAGCTGGACCAGATTCCTGCTCTCCCTCACATTAGTGGAAGATCCTGAGTGATTCCACTGGAGTCATTCGAGCCCGCTCCAAATTTACACCGCCCGCCGCTGAGCTCTGCTTCTGCTGCCTCTGTTAGAAACTTGCTTTGATGCCAGAGATAAGCTGAATCCCAAGCATGTTCATTGGCTTAGGGGGGAATAAAGCAGAGGATTTGAACTCTCTTCATACTGCCTTGCAGGCTTGGGAGAGAGTGAAGTCATTCAGAAACTTTCCCTTGAAGTGCTTCCAACAGTAGCATTTCCTTGGCCCAAAACTTGGGGGCAAGTTGATTAGAAGAATGGCAATTATTATAGGGTGAGGAGGGAGTCTGGAGGGGGGAATGTGATGTGAGTTCCACACTGGATTTGGCTCTGGGGTCTGGAAAGGAAGAGGGTGTCTGCTCTCTTTGTCACTCACTGAGGAAGCCACAGCAGTGATGTCAGAGTGAGCTCATACACACAACAAGTCACTTGCTCAGTCCTGGCCTTCTGCAGCTGAACTTTGTGGGGGGTTTTTTTTGGTTTGTTTTGGTTTTTTTTCTCTGAAGAGGTGTGCAATTTTCAAAGGTTGAGTTGTTTGGAGAAATTGTGTGTAGCACTGTGTTTAAAAAGCTTCTTGAATGGTGACTAATCTGCCAAGGTGAGGTGGAACTGCTTCATCTGCCCCACTCAGATGGATGGAGAAACTGAGGGACACAGATTAAATGAGCCAGACTGGGCCTCTGAAATGAGGGGAGGAGGGATAGGAGGCAGCATTTGTAGCTGGAATAGGATTAAAGTCCGAGAATTGATTCCAAATTCTAGGTTCCTCCCTCAAAACTGCCATATGCTCCACCAGTTGAAAAAGCTTAATATTGGCGGGCAGCAATAATGCAGCTCCTCTAAGCCAGTGTTTAGAGCCATTGTCTGATTTATGCTGTGAAAATAAATGCAGTTTCACTTGCCACTCTCACTCCCCATTTCCCTCTGTACTGTAGCAACACATCAGAGCTTCCACTTTTCCCTTAATTTTTAATAAAAGTTGCTATTTTGCACACGTGCTAGTCAAGAATCTGACATTAATGTTACAAATAACAGAGCTGAGCCTGTAACAGTGTGTGAAACAATCAGGATTTTTTGTTTCTTGCCACTTACCCTCTGCCATGGGGAGTTAATTCATACATAGACACTACATAATTTATGTTTGAGAACCAAATTATTCGAATGCAGTTTTTCCCTCTAAGCTCTCCTTGAGTCGTATCTCAGTATCTTTTATGGAAAGGGTTCCTTTTTGCATTTGACCCTGTTCCTGCTTCTAACTTTTAAATGGCAAAAGCAAATGTGCTTTGAAAAGTGTGTTACACTGTAGTTGTTAAATAAAGCAATAACCTATGCACTTGTAATGCTTTCTCTATGACCTACTTACATACTACTTCACCCTCCTTATAGTATGATTAAAAGCTGCTTTGAATCCACTATTCCCTCAAGGGATTTGAGGCTAGAATTTAACAAACTGCTGAGAAGGCTTAAGTCAGTAAGAGGGCTTCCCTACAGCTTCTTCCAGCTAATTCACATGTAATTAAAAGGAAAATAAATATTTCAAAAGAACATACGTTTTAATGAAGCATTTTTAAGCACTTACACCTTGCATAATGGGGCAAATTTATAAGGATCTCTCTATTCCATACGCAGATTTTAAGCAAAATTATTTGTGATCCTCTCCTCCTCCCTCTCTGCATCCTGTGTGAAGCGTGGATTTACTTTTCAGTCAGCAGCAGTGGGACTGTGGTCCTTAGAAGTGACAGGCTGGTGAGACTGAAGTCCCTTAGATTTAGCATGTACCAAAAAAACTTGTGATGAAGAGGTGCAGATCCAGCCGTACAGGGTGAGGTGGGGGTGGAGACTTCTTAGTTAAAAGAATATCTTCATCCTCACTGAGCTGCCCGTATTTCTTCTGAGCTAAAACCTGTCCCTTCTGCAGTGGCAAGATTTTGAAATTGAAAGTTAATCCAACTCTGCTCTGGGCCGGATTAACCACCATGGAGGCCTCAGATCAAAGACCAGGTGGCTGCATCCAGCTGGAGAAAGTTGTGCTGGTTTCTTCTTTCATTTGGACTTTGCACTTAATTTTTTTATCCACTGTATAGTCAGTCCTACGCTGTGATGGATGGGTGGTGTAAAGGAATCACCATGAATTTAGTGAAGATAGCTCTGCTTTGTGCCTTTCTAGGGGGATGTTTAGGTGCCATGGTGACGAGGACAGTATGTGAACATATAGAGCAGAGCAGATTAATAACACTATAGATATCTGTTCAGGATTGCAGCTGTCCTACGGAGATTATGCCGAGGGCCAAGTGAACCTTTTCTTTCTTTAGTCTTGCAAAGTAGGCAAAAATTTTAGCAGCCTGAGGGGGTTTTCTTCCTTTTTAACTATTTAAAATTGGAAAGTCTCTTAGTGCAATAAACTGGACTCTAAAACTTGCCCATCCTGTATTTTTTTTCTTATCAAATTAAAATTTAAATAAAACTTGGCCTGACTGATAACACATTTTTTATGGGTAAATTTAGTTTTTATATTAGAATGCTCTTTGAAAAGTTTAAGCACAGTAGGTTTTAATTTGCATTTGCTACTTTTTGCAAGTGTTGATTATCCATAACAAATCAAATTATAAAACCTAGCGAGAGATTCAGATGGAGAAGCACACACAATGGAGAGGAACGTTCTGTCTGTCTAGACTGCTCAGATCACCTAGTAATCTTCGTAAATATGTTAATATTCTTTCGCCTGGAGCGGCTTTGTATTGAAGCAAGTAGGTCTTGGAGATGGAAAGGAAAATTTACACAAATTTTCAGGGGGAGGTGGCGTGGAGAGGGGGGGCCTCCAGCTATTTGTATGTGTGGAATTTTGTGTGCGTCTTGGTGGTGACACTTCCGTGTGCGGCCAACTCTGAGAGCAGCGAGGTTGGGAGCGGGTTTTTGGGAGGTTACAGCCACGAGAAAGGATTTGCCGTCATTAGTTATTTAAATCCCTCTTTCTGATCAGCGAGGACAGAGTTACTACCGGTCTCTCGCCAGCCAGTAACATCACTCTGAGCATTTAAAACACTGCCAAGGTCTGAATGGCAGGAGTTTGAGTGGGGAGAGAGCCCGCACCCAGACCCTGACCAAACCCCCCCAGTGCCCCAGGCTGGCTCCGGCCGCACCGGGGAGCGCCGTGCCCGAGCGAGCCCCCGGCGAGTGCGGGGGCAGTGCCCGCCCCGGGGCCGCTGCCCCGCCGGGCCGGGCTCGCCCCGCACGGCCGCGGGGCCGGGCAGCGCTGCGGAGGCGCCGGGCGGGTCCCGCCGCCCCCGGAGCCGGGCCGGGCGGAGCCGCGGAGCCCCGGGCGGGCAGCCCCCGGCCCGGCGGCGGCGATAGGCCTCTCCCGGGGCGGCGGGGGCGCAGGGGTTAACGGGGAGCCGCAGCGGGGAGATGGCTCCGCCTCCCCGCTCAGCACCTGGCGCTCCACCGACAGTTGCCTCAGCAGTCGATTTCGGAGGGGATTGGCGGAAAAAACCGAGAGGGGGAGAGAAATGTGACAACTGCCGGGGCTGGCGGCTGCCGCGGGGAGGCCTCCGCACCTGTGCCTGCCGCTCCGCCGCCCGGCGCAGTTGTGGGATCCGCCGCGCCCCGCCGCATCCTCCCGCCGACCGCCGCGGCGCCCCCGGAGCCCAGCATGACTTCTTCGTTCAAGCTGGATTTCCTTCCGGAGATGATGGTCGACGGCCGCTTGCTGGTCTCTGACAGAATGTAAGTGGCGGCGGGGCTGCCGCCGGGTCCCCCCCTCCCCGGCTCCGGGTACCGCCCGGCACCGAGCCCCCGCCGCGGGGCGCGGGGCTCCGGCCGGCTCCCTCCAGCACCGCCCGCCCTTCCGCGGGAGGGGAAGGGGGACTCGTACCCCCAGCCAGCCCTCCCCTTCCCAAGTCACTTGGTGCTCTCCGTGTCGTGCCCCCTCCCGGGGTGCTCAGAGTCCCGCAGGTCGGTGCCGGCGGGCGCGGGGCGAGCGCGGGGGGTTATCGGCTGCCGCTGATGATGATGCAACGTGGAGAAACGCGCGTCGGTCGCGCGTAGCTGAGCGCTCTCCGCTCCGTGCCCAGCGGAGCCCTCCACAGACACCTGTCCCCTGCAGCCAGCCCGGACCCACCGGGGTCTTATCACCCCTTCCCGGCAGAATAAAAATGCCCCCCCCCCCCCCTCTCCAGGCCGCCCCCCCCCCCCCCCCCCCGCAAATTTTCATCAGTTTTCAAATTCAGATGAAATACTAAGCATCCACTGGGAGTACCAGGCAGAACGCAAGGATTTGGGGGGTTTTTGGGGTAGTCCCCCCCCATACCGTCCCCGACAGCTGCCTGGTACGGCGAGTGTTAATTAGGGTGAGGATGGTTGTTTTACATGCAGTTGAAGTGGGGATGAAGGAGCTGAATGCTGGAATTTCAGAAGGAGAAGTATTCCCCTAGCCCGGCTCTGCTCTGTTAATCTCGGTCTGAAAGTTTCTATTATCATCCTTTTGGGCATTGCCAATTGGCAGGTATTTTCAGGTAACCTAAGCCTTGTATGAAAAAGTAAAAGGTAGAAATGATGAAATAGACATCTGCTGAATGATACGAAGTGTGAGGACTGTGCTGCGTTGTTTTACAGTATCCAAAATATCTTTTTTTTTTGTTGCTTTTTCTTCTTTCATCGGGATGACAAACGTGGTCTGAGTTACGTTAGAATGAAGCGAGAAGCTTTGGCATTGACTCTGCTCTGAAGCAGTTCTGGTTGAGGCAGCACTTAAGTTACAAGTGTAAATAAACCCGTATGTGCAGCGGAGAGTGTCACCTGAAATTTGCACAAATCAGGTTGCATACTGTGCCCCCATCTAAGGCTATTCAGACTTTTATTGCCCTTTTTACTGGTAACCGAACTTTCTCTGAGGTGGAATGCTTTTCCCTTGCACCAGCAGTGTTCTGCATGGAGTCATTCAGTAGTGGCCAGTTGTTCAGACAGCTGAGGTTTAGTGAGTGTGTGGGAGAGGGGCAAGAGTCAGGGGGGAAGCTATTTGGTGACTTACACTATTTTTACAGTCCTTGAAGGACAGCAAAGTGTGTAAATGCTGCGTCTTGTCTTAAATTTGTGATCTTAGATTCAAAAGTGTTCTGTGCTGTGTTTTGCTCTTCCCATTGTAAAATCCCAGATTTTATTGGAATTAGTCAGTTTTGGTACAAGTGTTGTCGATTTCTCCCGTTTTGCAGAGAAGTTGCAGAGGTTTGCCCATTAGGGTACAAAGTAGCAGCTGAACATTGGTATCTCTTGCTCTGCAGCCCTCTGTAGGGACCTGCCGCAGCCAAACTTCCCCTTGTTTTCATCATCTCAGCTTTGATTAGGCTTTCCACCTGCTGTCCTTCCGGGCAGTCAGAAAAGATCCTGCTAACAAACATCTCCAAGCTCAAAGGCGCTATTAACTGTGGCTGATGATGCCCTGTTGTCACTTAAGCTTATATAACTTTATCTCCAATTTGCCCCTCGAGGTGGGGGAGTACCACGTCAAACTCTTTCTTCTGCATTGCTCTCTTCATACTCCTTTTCTCTGTGAAGCATCCATAATATATCTTAACACAGCTTGAAACACAGTCAGTGTTCATTAGACGCAGAGCTTAATGTGTGTCCAAAGATACAAAAATTAGTCCAGAGAAATGTCAGCTCCTAAGTGGATCTTAAAATACAGAAGTTTGATAATGGAGTTGTTAAATGCACACATCCTTGTAGGGTTGGCATTTTTGAGGGGGAGGGGTGACTAAGTAATCTCTTGAAGGAAAAAAACTTTACCTCCTGTATCATCAGTGGTCGTGATGTGATGTGCTTCCTTGTATTAACCAAACCTTGCTTTGCTGCTGATCTAATTGTGGAGATGGTATGATTTCAAGGGATCCTGTGTCATGCATGCAAATTAATATTGAGGCTAAATTGCCATGAACTCAGGGAGCTTCTATTCCTAACAAAAATAGTCTTGAAACTAAATGCTGTGTGTGAGAGCTTTGCTGCACTGCCTTTCTAATACTCTGTCATTCGCTGTTTAAAACCATCTTTATCTCGTCCTTCTTAGCCAAAGGGTGACATATATTTATTTGCAAGTCCCCAACTCTCTGGACTAATCAGTGCTGACGAGGATGCAGTTTGATTACGCATCAGGGGTCAGGGGCACACGAGCACCTTCCCCTTTAGCTGCCCCCCCAGGCGAGCGGCGAGCCGCCAGCAGCGTTAGCGGGGTGGCGCGGAGCATCCGAGAGCACGCTCCGAGTTACCACGCTGCACAAAACTTTTAACCTCGCCATCTGCTCCAGCCATTCCATGCAGCTCAGTTCACTCTTTAGCAGAAAGGAATTTCTTATTTTAGAGTGAGGCAATTAGCAAAATATACGTATAACATTTCACTTTTGCAGCACAAATTGGCAAAACTAGATTTTTTTCTAATACGCCGGTGGCATATCAGCTGTTTTGGGAAATTGGTAGCATACAATATCACTTTCAGTTCTTCTTTACACATTTAAAAAATATTTGTAAAGGGATTTATTCTCAAAATCATCCATTATTTCAGTGAGAGAGAAAAAGGGGATTTTTCAAGGAATAACTTTTCAGTGCATACCTAGTGTGAAAGTCAACTGCTGGTCTGATAATTGCAAAGTTAAAATGCTTTTACCTCTGTGAGAATGTTAATGACTCTTAAATGCTGCTTCCTTTCAAATTTCGCTGCTGTTACTATATAGCTAAACAGAAATAAAATAGAACATCAGATACATTGAGCATGACTGTGTATAATTAAACTGCATGCATGGCATCAGTGTACCTGGTTAGTGACTGAATGGCAATTTACTAGTAAAAATTAATTAATGACATGTCATTGGAAAATAGATACTCTAGGATATGAAGCATAAAAATGCATGAACTTCTGTTTTGAGGACAGATGGCAAGCTGGTTGCTCTAACCATGGTGAATGCCTGCAAAGAGCCCTGCTTGGTGAGTGCTCTGGGAAGGATCAGGAATTGTTTGGCCGCTGTTGTGCACGGTAGGGAAGAGGCAGTTCTGAGGAAAATACCCAGACACACGTAGGTGAAACACACAGATGAAATGTGTGTGTGTATCTGGACAGGGCAGGAGAGGGTTAATGGTTACTAAGTGAGGTTATAAAATCTGAGTTCAGTGTAATTTGCTGATTTCACTGGCTCACATGTACATGCCAACTGGATGATTGTGAAGTGGTTGCTTTGAGGATTAGATACTCATCGTTGTAACCCCCCATGTTGATTTCCGCAATACCACAGAAGATTTTTCCATTCCATGTTCCACATTTCAGTGCCTGGGATTACCTTTCATGTAAAGGAGTATCAGTGTTTGTTACTACTGAAACAAACTCAAATTTTACTTTAATTTTTGGTAGCTGGACATAATGCCAATAAAATGCATTAGTCTTTAACAGTGTGCATGCAACTGCATGGGTTACAGGGCAATAATGTGAAAAAATATGAAGCCTTTGAATTTCTTTCTTTTCTAATCAAAAATGAGTCAAAATCCGATATACGTGCAATATGCTGATTAAAAAGCCAGTGAAGATCAATTTTTGATGCTTTTTGTTTGTACTTGCTCTTTAGTAAATAAGAAATGTCATCATTCACAGGACATGCTTGCATTTTAAAATCCAGAACTTCATTTTCTGCAGTAAACCTGCAATACAGGACTTTTTTTTTTTTTTTTTTTTTTTTTTTTTTTTTTTTTTTAGCAAAAAACTGGAGATAACAAATTTATGTTTTTAAACTTAACAGGAGGGAAACTCAACACCCTGTCAAATTTCTTTTTTTCCACTTTCTGGTCTTTTTTATATCTAGAATATCAAATCATGATTTCCTAACTGAAAATAGACAGGTATTTTTAAGACCACAGTCTCATCCTTATACTGGCACTTTTTTCTGTCTTTGATTCAGTAATAGCTTTATTTTAAGTAATATGACTTTTACTTAAATTACTTGTGTGACAGATTCCTTGGGCCACTACTGAGGAAAAGCAAAGCAAAAAAAGAAGAAAAATTTTGACTGGTGCCAAGGAGCTTCAGAAAAGAAAATAAATCTTTGGATGTCTATTAAGTAATTACAATTTCATGGTGTCCTTCTGCCCATCATCTTTTCTAGAATCTCATTCAGAAGTTCACCTACGATAACTCTCAGCACATCAATATTTAAATATATCTTTCACTTCCTATGATACGATTTCACAAGTTTTAAGCCTCCCCCACACATATTCATCATCCAAATTAATCATCAGTTATGATTGCTCTAACAACTTTGATAACTCTAAATATTTCATTGGCATTTTAGGATGTTTGATATCTTATGAGCATTTGGACTATTCAAATTTCATGATTAATTCATGGATTGATATAAAAATGTTTGACCAAACTGATACAGGGGAAAGGTGTACAAAATCTTTTCATTTTTAAAAGCACCTGGAATAGAAAGAGTACACTCTGGCAAGACAACATTCTACAGAGAAATCATTGTTTTATAGTTTAAGCAAATAAAAACTTCGTTCCTTCTAAAGTGGAGAGGCAACGTTTTGGTTTTCTTTCTTTTTTCTTCGTTTCCACCCACTGTTTCCTATAGGGGATTATTTTTTGTGTGTTCATATAGTTGCAAAGTATGTTGCATCTCCTGACATGATTTCTTTGATTAAAACAAACTGGTGGCAGGGCAAGGTGAACCAGAGGCTAAAGTCACAAAATAGGGAATATACGTAGAAAGAAAGACTGAGCTTTCCTTAACAAAGTGGGAGAATAAGAAAAACCTTCATAGGTACAAGAAAAATGCAGGAACAAGAATGCCTATTTGGAAAATAAAAACTAATTGGAGCAATAAATGTAATGTTCTCAAGTAATTGTGAAATAATTATTCCCCTTTAGAATCATCATACTTTAATTGCTTTCCAACGCATTCCTGCATTCTCTGTGGCTGTGGAAAGGAAGAGAAGGGCTTGTGTTCCCTTCAGGATTTCATTTTTCATTTGCAGTAAGCTGCTGGCTTTCTCATAAAGGTTTTCAGAAATATGTTGCCTTAAATGCTGTTGTGTTCTTCCATATGGTGTTAAATAGAAAAGGTGAATGGCAGATGCTGAAGGTATAAATTCCCTCCTAACATCCAGATAAAGCACCCTGAGATTTAGTGGTGCAGTTCTCCATCCTCTGTATCACAGATTTATAATCAATCTCTCATTTTCATTGAGACTGGGTTACGTAAATAGGACACACTTCAATAGTGTATTCTCTTTGCTCACAGCTTGATTCTTGAAAATTCAGCTGACAATAGTTTAAAATTATAATATTAATAAAGAGGAGATCATCTGGCCCTCAAAATGACATCTGAAAGCAGCTTCTGTTTTGTGTTAAATCTTAATTACTGTGTTTAAATGAATGCCTAAATGAGCCAATTCACAAAGGAGTTGCCTACTGTACCAATAGTGCCTGTTTGGTGATATTTTTTTTTTTCTTTCCATTTACACAAATATAAAAAAATAGTTTCTATGGATGAGAACAGCTGCGTTCTCTTGCCTCTTACAAGTCAGCTGAAGAAGGCTGAGCATCTTGAGTGTGTTCTCTGCCCTGGGATGGTTTCTCCCTTGCCTGCCAAATGGTGGCAATACTTAAAGTCAAGTTCAAAAGCGATGCTCTGAAACAAGCGTTGGTGTGAGAGCTGTGAGAAAGATCCTGCAGCAGCCTCCTGGGCCTTATTTTGTGACTTTACCCATCACTTACTATCAGGGGCAGCATGTGGTCACAGCTGAGGGCAGGACTTAGGGCTTAGTAGTGTGGAGAGACTTAGTCCATGCCTGTGGTTAGGCTGGAAGGTATTTGCTCCTGCCCACTTCTGCTCAGCTTAGTCTGGAGGCAGAGAGCTGTGTCCAGCTGGAAGGAGACTCCATGCCCAGCTGTGCCCTGCTCCCCACTGCATCAGGGATGGACTCATCCCCTGCAGAGGAGCATGCAGGGAATTTATGTCCTTGATTTCCCCTCAGCCTATGCATAGTGAGCCACTTCAGGTTTGCCAGGGAAACACCAGCAATAGCAACCTGAGAATTTTGCTTTATGATTTTCACATCCCCGTTCATTTCTTAAATTGTTGTGTGGATCTTACCCTGGGGTGTTAGAGTTTACAACCATGGTTATTCCAGAGATGTAGCTATTGCTCTTTCAGGTAAATGGCATTAGTGATCTAGTGATTTTTTTTTCATTATTATTATTATTATTGTTATCTTTTTTCCATGTGGGTTAGTGTGACAAGGAAAATGTAGTCCTGGCAGAAATGCCTAACACTGTCCCAGCAGTCATAGGTAGCAATTTATTGCCATATTAATCTACAACTTTTTCAGTATCTTTCCACTTAAATGTACTCACTCCTAGACAGCAGTGGAGATCTTGAGAGGAATATCCAGACACAGCTGGTGTGTGGAGCTGGGTATCCCCATGACAGGGGAACCATGACCCTTTCAGTCCCAGGCTGTGCTGTGCTTTCCCTTCTACTCCCTTCCTACCTCCTGTTTGCTTTGAAGCAGCTCCAGTCTGATTGCAAGTCACAGCTGACAAGAGATATCTTTTGTTTCATAACCCTGAAAAATAATGAAAATTCATCATCCTCTTATTCCAAAGGCGTGACAATGTCTTCTTGCTTAATATGTAAGTGCTCTTCCCATTTCTTGCTCCTCAAAAGCTTTGCACCACTGAATTGCTCAGAAATGCAAAAAAAGCCCCAAACATCCACAGCTTGCTTGACCCACCACTTGTGTTGTTGACTCCAGGGGCACTTGGTCCAGTGATGGTTTCTGGCCTAGTGTGAGATAAGTGCACTTCATTTGCCTGAAACAGGCCCAGTAGTTGAAAATTATTAGCTTCTGGAAGAGGATAACTGCATTTGAAAATCTACAAAATCAAGTGATCTATTCCCTTCTCTTTTTTTTTTTCCCCTGGCTCATTCAATTGCTTGGCTCTGTCAGCCTTTCCCTGCAATTCATTGCTAGTGAGAGAGACATCTGGTTCTGCCCTTTATCAATAAATGCTTTTATATATTTTTTTTATATTTCAACACAGATGGAATGTAGAACAAGCATTAGGAGTCTGAAATGTTGTCAAACATACTCCATGCCCAGTGGCTATTGCTTGGAGAAAACACTGTTTTACACCTTGTTCTCATACAAATGCTCTAGAAATTGCAAGTTAAATGGCTGTGGTTTGTCTTGATTTCACCATGAGTTTTAGTAAACTTGATGCCCTTGTTGTGTCTTCCAGGGAAATAAAATACTCTTTCATTTGATCTGAAATGTCTCTCTATTAACATACAGAAAAGCTGATAATTTCATTAGTCAGTAAATGAACTTTCAATTTTTTTCTTCATTTAGTTTCATTTTTTTCTTCCAAGATCTTATTGCTTAGAAAACAGTTTCTCATATTCTAATGGCCCTATCCAAACTACATTAAACCCCTGCTGTCCAAAACAAAAACAAAGCAAACAAACAAGAAAAAAAAAAAAAAAAACAACAGAGATACAAAAAAATAGAAAATAGTTCAGGAAATCCCAGTGACTATTCCTTTAGGTATGCATTTAGCCTTTAAAATTGATTCCTGAAAATATCTTGATTGGGAAGATATTCAAAGATTTGACCACAAAGCCAGAAATGCTGAATTAAGGAATAATCACAGATAATCTAATGATCTCTCCAGGCAAAAAAATGCAGAAGTCATTGCCCTTGTCCTAATCTGACCCACGTCATTCAACCTTTTTCCTCAAAGCACTGAATTTTCAGGATTGCCAGGTGAGCACTGGCTTTTTCTGGCAGGTTCAGTGTTGCCAGCTCTTCCTGGAGATCAGTATTGAGTGGGAGAGGACCAGGGGGAAGAGGAAGGAATAAAATTAGCATTTAATTTTGCAGGATGTGGAAAAAATCAATGACAAGTGAAGCAATTCTTAGAAAAAGAGCACCTCTCTGGACACGTAAAGCACTATTATCTGATGTTTTATTACCAGCTATAGCCTGCAGTCCCTGTTCAAGCCAAACTTCCGCTGGGCTTCCAGGAGCTTGGCTTGAATGAGGAATGCATAATGCTGGGCTTTGCATCCCGTGCCAGGCTGCCCAGCTCTGAGCCATGAATTGCAGTCGTGCACGTGGGGTTTGCAGCCTTTTTCTCATTGCTCGCCTCAGAGTGAACTTCAGCATGGAAACATGAGGCAAATAACTTTTCAGACACTGTTCTACCTAGCTAGCAGAGTGCCTGTCTTGATGATGAAGTGGAAGATAAGTCAGTTTGAGTTGGGCAGGTATTCTTTTGAGGCATGTTCACACATCTCAGGTAGGGGCAGAGGGGTTCTACTTCTGTTGTCAAATCTTTTTCCCTTTGCCAGATAGAAGGATTCATCTCAATGCCTGAGGGCTCTCAGCTTTCACAGATATCTTTATTGTTTGGCTGCAGAAGATAGAGTACAACTTCCCCTTTGTCGTTGGTTTGTTGTCTGTGGAGAAGAGAGTAAATGCAGCAGCTTCATAACTGTGCTCGGATATAGCTGAAGAAAGTCCAGCACTATATTACAGATTTTTAAAACAATTGGGTTTGCTTGATTTCATTGTCTCCTAAGTGCAGCCTAGTATCTCACTTGGTAGACCAAATTTATTTATCTTCAAGACAAGGCTGTGTAGAATAGGAAAAGCTCAGGGTTCCAGTTTCTTCTTCTTACCATTTCCATGTCTCTGCTGTTCCTAGGGTGTTTCACTGGAATAGGATGAAGCTTTGTATATCCTTTAGTATGTATTGCACAACATAATGATTTAGGGTGTGATTCTGGGTATTTTTGAGCCTTTTTTCTTCCTGCAGTGACTGTTTCAATATGGCCATTTAGATGTTGACACAAGGAGTTTTTTCTCATTGTCATTGGCAAGTAAGACAGCAGCAACTTTTCAATGCAAACCCTTCCTTTGAAACCAGCATTCACAGAGGAGTGAGACCTGTTTTCCAGCAAGCTTATAAGGCTTAATGTAGCCCAAAGAGTCTTCAAGAACACTGGCTGATTTCTGTGTTTTCAAAGTATTGTTACAGGCTCCTTCAGGTCACTTCTTCTTCCCCCACATGCACAGATTATCGGATTTGGGAAGAGGTCCTGCAGCAGCCTCATTGCTGCCTGTTTGTCTGGGCTGATGAACAGCAGGCCAATTGTAGTAAGAGATACACTCTGGAATTCAGAAAGGAGCAATTTTCAGCTTGCTCAGATGCCCATATTGCTACCTGGAATCTCTGCAGGAGCTGGAGACTATTTGGCTGATTCTGTGCCTCTTTGCTCTCTCTGTCCTCACCTCTGCACCAGGGGATGCTTAGACTTTACTTTGCTGGCCTTCAGAGGATTTGAAGGTCTCTGAGCACCCCTTGGCTCTCCATTTCTTCTCAAGTGGGGAAAGGCAGCAGAGAGGACTGCTGCTGACTTCAGCCTCTCAGGCCTCTGATTTTCCTGTTTGGTTTGGAGCAGAAAAAGGTATGTATTTAGGCAAGGCTTTCATATAAGATGGAAATTCAGGATTACTTAGCAGAGAAAATAATAATTTAAAATTAATGTTATATTTAAAAAGTGGAGCATCATTTGTGTTAACAGGAATGAAGGTTTTATTTTTAAGCTCAGCAGAGCCCCAGATCTCAGAAAATGCAAAAATGCTGCTGATAATTTCTGCATGTGAACCTGAAAGGCTTCATGGAAACTTAAAAATAAATCAACTTCCCTCTTCTTTCCCAAAACTCTTTGGGGAAAAAAAAAAAAGGTGTAAATATTTAACAGCAAATAATCACATTGCCAAGAACAGCAAACAGCCTTTTTATTCAATTCTATAATATGCTGTAAATAATGAAATCCCTTATAGATCTAGCTGGATTTTTTTATCAGTGAAGAAGCATAGCATGTAGCACTTTAAAAATCCATCAACTTAGCTAAAACTCTTTTTCCAGTCTCTTACCACTTCATGCCATATTTTTCTCTGTCCCTGAAATATGTAATTTGCCCAGCTTATGTTTTTTTAAAGGGCTGGAAGCTTCAGCCTGCTCTGATCCATCCATGTTTCAAGCAAGAAGCCTTCTCTGCTCTTTTCTACCTTGTGAATTAAGAACTATCCTGCTTTTCTCTCCCTTTTCACCATCCTTTCAGTATCCACAAAACCACCACTGTGATTCCTTCCCTGCTTCTCTGGTAGACAAAGTTCCTACAAATACCTGCAAAACATTTGCTTTGTTTTCTTCCTTCTTTGATAAGTAAGAGAAATTTATTGAACTTGGAAGAGAACCACCGAGAATTTAGGTCTGAAGTGCTTAATGATTTTATATTCTTACCATCCAGATAGTCATTCAAATTTCAGAAGTCCCTGAAAGCATGACCAGCCTTTCTGGTCTGTGTTCCTTGACCCAGCAGACTGGAATTATCAGCCTTGGCTGTGATTTTCTAGGTCTTCTGGGGATCTGTTGCTTGACAAAGTATAGTAGCTTTTTTTTTTTTTTTTTTTTTTTTCCTGTAGTGGATGTTTCTATAGGTTCTCTCAGCTGTTTTTAAAACAATCTTGTCTACAAGTTGTGAACCAAATACAATACTATCATGTTGTTTTCTTTTTTTCCATAACCACAAGTTGCCCTACTTACCCAATGCAAATCACTGTGGATCTACACTACATGCCTTTCTCAAGGGCATCTGTTAATTCCATGTGACAGGCTGGGGAGTTTCAGCCAGGAATGTCGAGCACTGAAGGAAGACCTGGTTAGACTCAGTGGGATTTACATTTTGAGCAATCCTCCCAAATTATGGCTTTGACAGACCTTGTGTGTGAGCCAGTTTCTCCGTTAGGTGAGACTTTCATCATTAAGAGCATTCCCCTTTACAGTAAATGTATACAGCACCAAGGTACATGATGCTGCAGGAAGACACAGGGACCTCAGTAGCAACCTTTTCTCAAAGCACTTGACTTTTTATACCATGAAACTGGTGGTAAAACTCAATGAAAATGAGTGGTTTAGAGTCAGCTCCAATATTCAGGTTCCAGAAAGACTGGCTGTTATAAATAAATTAAGGACTGAATCCAAAGCTTGTTGAGTGGATGGGCAGGCTCCCTTTGATTTCAGAGCACTCTGTATCTGTGATCCAAACGCACCGCGAACAAATAAAGACAAAGAATTTATGTTGATTGGACATATTCAGTGTGACAAGAGCTTAAGTCTGATTCTCCTCTTTGCTTATGAAACACAACTGTGAGCTTCTCCCCGGGGTTGCTGGAAGACAAGTATTTTGGTAGCTGCATGCTAGGACTCCCAATTAGTACAAGTGCTGGCTCCTAGCTTCACAGTGCTCTGTGAAATGGAGAGAAAGTTATGGAAAGGGAGAGAAGGTTATGGGTGATAACAATGCATTGTGGGATTATCCTGATTTGCCTTCAGGGCTTTAAAGATCTTAATTTATCCTCTTCTTTTTTTTTTTTTCTTTTTTTTTTTTTTTTGTTAGTTATTTTTAAAAAGTCATCTTGATCTGTTTAATGGCATCCAAACACTTGCAGTTAAATTGTGGGCTTTAGAGAAGAGGTTCTCTGCTGGCTGAATGCCCTCTGCTCTCATCCCTTGTGCTGGTTGGAATATTCTGTGGCATCAAGCTCTGGGTCTGCCTTGGGACTGCCCTGGGACTTGTGGACACTGTGTAGATTCTTCTTTCTGTGGGTAAAACCTTGTTTAGAAAGTGTGTTTATTTTCTTACTCATGGAGCTCAAGGCACTCCAAGGGATGGATATGTTGATAGTAGCACAACAGTAAAATCAAGATCACTTGTGTCTCAGACTGATTCTGGTTTACTACTGAGGTAGATGCTGAATAGAGAAGTACAAATCATTTTTCCTTACGATATAATTAACTTACATGAAGCAGAACTCTGATACAGATTTATTTTTTTTATTATCAGATACATATATTTTATAGTTTACTCTTCTGGGTCTTCTGAACAAATCAAACACTTGATTTCTCTTTCTGAAGTTCTTGATCATGTTATCTTTGAAGCAGCCTTTAGTCCCATTTCCAAACTGAAGCTGGTTGGTTTGTCTCCAAGTGACTTCCCTTCATGCAACCTTGATACCTTTTCACTTCCTATCTTTTTGTTCTGATCTAGATTTACTTTTGCAGCTGCAAAAGGCATGATCATTTGAACAAGGTGTACTGAGGTTTACACCTCTATACTTTTAGCTACTGTGTTTCAATTTTTTTATATAGATCTCAAATTTTCAAAGTAGCTCCAATTACTCTCTGTTCTGGTTTATTTAGGTTCCCCATGCAAAGAGTAGAATAATGGGAAAAGTACAAGCAGAATGTATGTAGGGGTTAGTATAAACCACAATCCTTTTCATACTGAACATTAGCTTGTTGAAATGCCTCCACTCTTGGCAAAAGACAAGCTTCGTAACCTAAGAGGATGTGATTTGAGTGGAGTTTTCATGCCCCATGTGCTCATTGTGTTCTTGCCACTGATGCAAACATTATCTATAATTACATTTTCAAGAGACTGAAAATTGCAGTCTTTGTGGAACAAAAATGCAGCTGAAGAATGGAATGTATATCCTCTCCACCCTCATTATAAGGCTTCTAAAAATCAAACTATAAGGCCCAGCACCGTAGCTTTCAGATACAGGAAACCAGCACTGTTAGCCTGCAGTAGAGCATTTTCACTGAAAATTAAGGCCTTTTGATAATCAAGCTAGTGCTGTTATATCTACTAGCTTGCCATTGAAACTAGTCAAACTAAAATTTGTAATTCAGATCAGTATAAATAAAGTTGGAGTAATTACTCTGTTTGCTTATTTACAATATTTTAATGGGTTTGAGATTTAATTCACAACTGGCAACATTAGAAGATTTATTAGACAGATCATAACATGGGTGTAGAAACATCCTACCACACCATGCTGTGGAGCAGCCATGTTTTTCAGGAGGAAAACAGCAATGCTGGAAATTATGTTTTCATTATGTTCTCCTGGACACTGAGGAGTTTTAGTGCTGCTGCTCAAACTGCACATCTCAATAAAACATCTCTTCCCTACATCAGTGTTACCATCTTTATTCTAGTAGCAGAAGAACCAAAAGAAGAAAGGAGAATACATATCCTTGATTTTCTGTGTAAAACAAGTAATGGAAACTTAAATAGAAG
Source organism: Haemorhous mexicanus (assembly GCF_027477595.1). NCBI lineage: Eukaryota > Metazoa > Chordata > Aves > Passeriformes > Fringillidae > Haemorhous > Haemorhous mexicanus. The sequence goes on along the minus strand of NC_082345.1, from coordinate 70,447,492 downwards.
TTTCCAGGTGGAGACAGCTAATCCTGATCTTCTGTAGTATGCTTTTTAGAGTAGAAATTAATGAAATCACAGTGTATCAATCACCTATGTTCATAACACCCATTTTTGGGTGTTCATAACACTTCATTTTTCTCTTATGAACTTCAGTTCTGAGTTGGGTTTACCCTCCAATAAGGGGGGCATTTGAATGTTCTCTGAAAGTGGAGTTTTCTCCAATGCCAGGGAGATAAATGCCTTTGAATAGAAAGGCACATGCTGTTATTGGTTCTATTATTTACTGCATTGAGGAGTATACATAAAGGTGTTGAATGAACACATCAATGCTAATAAATAGATAAATAAGGGATGGTCCTGAATGCCTATAAATTCATGAGAATAGATGCAGGAAGGTAGGAATTTATTGTTGGAAGCATAAATATTCTGGACTAAAATTAGTGTGTATTCACTTCTTTCAAGCTGGTTGTTTTTTATTATTCTAGAGGAAGTAATAATTTGGTTGCCCTTCCTAGGTTCACAGTTATTGTTAAAAAGCAATTCTAAAAATAATTTAGATGAAGCACTGTAAGTCTTATTAGGTATCTGTTTATGACCATCTAAGATTATGTGGAAAGGGCTCATATTGCAGTCAGTGACAATAAGGACAGCTAGAGACACATACTTTACACAGTTGCTGCCCAAGTTGGTAATTCTGCCTCCAAGTTCTGCACCCTGATTGCTGCAAGTTATGCCCAGGAACACTGTAGTGATTGAGTGCTGGAGTTCCCAGGACAGCATCTATTCTTAGTGGTCCAGCAAAACTTATTAAGAAAAGTAATTAGAACAAAGCTCAAGTACATTAGCCTCTTTAATGCTTCTGAATTCTCAGAGCTGTCTTCAACATTGGCAGAGGCTGTTTCCAGTAGAGAAGCTGAAGCAACTTTCTTTGCTGAAGTTAAATCCACTTTGCCATCGTGGTGGGAATTTCTTCTTGCATAATAATATCAAGATCCAGACAGATCAAAGGGTGCTGTATTCCAATTAGTGAAAATAACTCACTTGCCTTTTATTTTTATGATTTCTTATTGGTGTTATTTTTATTTCTTATTCTTATGATTTTTTATTATTTTTTATGGATTTCTGTCAAGATGCAAAGTTCTGTGTTTGTGCCTGCTTCTTATGTGTGGTGTTCTTCTACACCATGTCACCTCACACCTTTTCTGTCATCTTCTGAGGCACAAGAACTATGACGTGTTTCTATAATTTTCAATTTCCCTTTCAAGAATAATTTTTTCTCTCTTTCTTCCTTATCCTAAGTCTGCCATCTTAACTCTGGCAGGATGGAAATGTATTTTCTTTCTCTGCTTGCAACACCACCCAGCATTACATTTGTTCAACAAATCATCTCCATCATCTCCACCATCCTCCTGAATATTTTTTTCTCCACTGGAATCCAAAATGCAGTTGCAAGCCTGTTCAGTCTTGTCTGAGGAATCAAAACTATGTCCCTTGGGCTTTCACAAAGTCTTTGTGGGGATCTGTTTGATATTTAAAATACTTCAGAAATGTGAGTGGCCATATTCCAGAGATGGGAAGATGGTCACTAAAGACCTTCAGTACAGGGAGATGTGTTCTATGAGAGGAGCTACAAGGAGAGGTGCTCTTCATTTTTTTCTTAATATACACCTATATTCACTCATCTTGGGTACTTATCCCCTTCCCCAAGCATTGCCCTCCCTGCTAATTCTGGTAGAGTTGGACAAGAGTTAACAAAGTGCCCTTTGAGCTGTAGGATGTCCCATTAGGCAGGAAAACGGGTTTCTAGGTTTTACAAGTCCAGACTACTCACATTCACTTACTGAACAAGCAGTCTATTTATAAAAGGGCCTATAAGCTATTTTTTCTTCCCTTATGCCAATTAGTGACAATTTTTAGGTCTTCTCTTCTGCCACACTCTGGATTCTTTTGTCTTTGTTCTTCAGTTGCCTTCGAGAGGTCTTTTGATGCTTTCTGTACTGTTGCTTTGTAGGCCAGACAGTCACATCAGGTGTCACTCCTGACAATGTGCAGTCTGTATAGTAAATTTAAAAGAATAACACTCATTTGTCCTTTATCTCAAAAATAAAATCCTCTTCCAGTGGAAGCTGCTGAGTTGCAAGGATTACACGGCAGCTTGTGCTTCTGGGAACACCTGGAGGACAGTTGGGAAGACCCATCACTGTGGCCACACCAAAACTCTGCTACTTGGTTTTCCTTCTTAGCAATTCTTAGACCTATGGGGGGGGTGGAACATAATTTTCAGTAAATTGGCTTATGCCTGCATTGAATCAAGCTTGTCCCATTTCAGATATTTGTATCGTACATTTCCAATGGCACTGAAAATATGCTTCCCAATTTTAAAAGATTCTCAGGACTTTCCCAAGGATGGAGAGGAATTATGTCCCATAACTCCTGAGGAAGGCTGACTTTTGCCTGGCACTGCAGGCAGGATTGATGTTAGTTTCCCAACCAACTTTTTAATAAAATACACCATTTGAATATAAATATTACAGCAGTCAGAAAGGAGTCTGCTGCTACCTGCCTTAAAGCTTCTGTTTCCCCACACTGAGGAGCTGAATGCTGATCCTCAGGCTATTCCATTCTGTGATGCTAATAGCACTAATACAGTATCATTGTGTCTGAGGCTTCAAAGATACCATACAAGCATTTTCTTATGATTCCCTGATCTTTGCATTTATACCCAGCTGTTTGTTATTCAGTTCAGCCATCAGCATCTAAGTCTCAATGGACCATGTAATATGCAGCTGTAGCCAGATGTAATGCTTCCTATTCCTAAATGTTTCTGTTAGAAGCTAAGAGTGGCAGGCTAAAGACGACTGATAACAGTGTTGCTTGCATTAATTTAAACTCTAGAGCTACAGTGATTCTGTTTGGCAAATTTATTCCATGGCCAACAAGCAGAGCAGTATTTCCAATCTCCATCATTGCTAGTAGTGTTGACATTAAATACATCGAGAATGTCTGCACTGATACACAATGTACTTATGTGCTAATTCAAATAGGAGAGGGATGTCCAATTTGCATAAACAAATATATTTTCAGATACAGTTCTATTTAAGAGAGATAAAGACAGGAAAAAGCTTGTTCTAAACAATGGCTCGCAATAATTTGGAACAGTTCTGCAAATCTTTACCCTCTTTAATTTTTTGTTCTCTATGGATAGCCAGGGAACTTCTACAATACCTTGTTCATGCCATGGCACATCTTGCTCTGCTCATCTTTCCTGGCATGGGTGGTGGCACAGAAGAGAATTGCAATGTTTGAGTTTTTTGCCACAGATCACACTGAAGCATTTGGCAAATCCCTTCAGCAGGAGTCTGGGCTTGCACACATATTCAGGGAAACTTGGTGAAGCCCTTTACTAGAAGAAAAGTTGAGAAAGTTGTTCAGCCTGGAGAAGGGAAGGCTTTTGGGAGGTCTTCTAGCACCTTCGAGTACCAAAAGGGGCTACAAGAACAGAACTTTGAACAAGGGACTACAAGGGGTAATGGCTTTAAACTGAGAGACTGCAGGTTTCTGTTAGATGTTGGAAAGAAATTCTTTACTGGGAGGGTGTTGAGGCACTGGAACAAGCTGCCCAGAGAAGCTGTAGATGCCCTATCCCTAGAAATTTTTAAGGCCAAAGTAGCTGGAGCTCTGAGCAAGCTGGTCTAGTAGAAAGTGTTCCTGCCCCTTGGCAGTGAGGTTGGACTTGATGATCTTTAAGGTCCTTTCTCACCAAAACCATTCTGTGATTGTTTCTAAATTGATGTCAATGGGTGGTTAGAGACTTCTGAGAAACTTTGGACAGGAGCATTCTTCTCAACTGCAATATTCCTTGTCAGTGGGGGACTCAGCATACTTCAAAATTTTTATAGAAATTAACTTTTCTCTAGGGATTTTCATTATTCATTGGTAGTGTAACTTCATAGCACACACTTTAGATTCTGCTTGGTCATTTCATATTGTTTTACTCAATGTAAGAATGAAATCAAAATTAGATGTGTAGTTTCTTCCCTGCCCCTAAATCCAGGTTCTTATATATGTGTATATATATATATATAATTAGAATTATTTTACACACTAAATAATCTTAAGCCAGCAGGGTGGTTGAGGTGATGGGCAGTGCTCTCACCTCCTGTGCTCTGTGCATCCCTGGGTGGTTGGTGTTGCACAGTCAGATGCAGCCCCAGTGCTGGGTACTCAGGCTCAGGTTGGATTCCAGCGTGAGCAGCATTACACAGAGGATTTGATGTGATTGTAATGAATTGCAGAGGGGAAGTGCTTGTTTGAAATCAACTCCATAACTGAGAGCACAAACCATTGCAAAATCAACAGTTTTTCTGAGTGGCCACCGCCAGCCATCTCTTTTGAAAACACTAATGGGCTGTTTAATTAGGTGATGAAAATTGTTTACCGTTGGTGATCCCAAGTTTTGTCATTTTAATAATGGTTAAATTCAATCTCTTCTTTGATTCTTGGCAACTCTCTCATTATTTCATAACCTGCTTATGTCTAGTTTAATTCATTTGCCAGTATTAAAACCGACCCTGTTGTGCAGTAGTGGTGTTTGCTTAACTGCACTGTGTCATTGCAATACGTGGGGAGCAACTAATATTCAGCAGTGGATGTTAAACAAGTACAACCCTGGAAGAGAATGTTTGCATTTGTGGAAGATGTATTCCTTTTGAGTTTACTGTATTTGAGACCTGAAGATAATCCATCCAATAGCATGTGCATTGCAACTGTTCCTGTGTATCTCTTACTTCTGGGTGTGCTAGCTCTTCTCTTTCCCTCTCCTCTCCTCTCCTCTCCTCTCCTCTCCTCTCCTCTCCTCTCCTCTCCTCTCCTCTCCTCTCCTCTCCTCTCCTCTCCTCTCCTCTCCTCTCCTCTCCTCTCCTCTCCTCTCCTCTCCTCTCCTCTCCTCTCCTCTCCTCTCCTCTCCTCTCCTCTCCTCTCCTCTCCTCTCCTCTCCTCTCCTCTCCTCTCCTCTCCTCTCCTCTCCTCTCCTCTCCTCTCCTCTCCTCTCCTCTCCTCTCCTCTCCTCTCCTCTCCTCTCCTCTCCTCTCCTCTCCTCTCCTCTCCTCTCCTCTCCTCTCCTCTCCTCTCCTCTCCTCTCCTCTCCTCTCCTCTCCTCTCCTCTCCTCTCCTCTCCTCTCCTCTCCTCTCCTCTCCTCCCCCCCCCCTCCCCCTCCCCACAGGATGCCTGTGGGCTCATTTTCCTCTTCACCCTATCTAAGCATACTACAAAGACCCACGAGTTCCTGTCTTAGCAAGCATACAGTCTAAACAACAATCAAAAACATTGTAGGAATGTGCACAATTATATATAAAGCACACCTGAATGACAGGATGTGCATCCAGACTCATTGGATGGCACTGGCAGAGGCCAGGAGATGCCTGGTTCCCAGCCTCTTGGTCCTTTGCCATCTCAATGGACTTGGATTTTGGTTTGATTTTTGACAGCATTATATGCCTTGTATTTTGCCAAGAAGCTCAAGCAGAGGCAGATAAACAAACTGGCAGATGCTGGGGGAGAAAACATCTTTTCAGTTTGGGTTTTCTTCCCTGTCTATTTCAAAATTATGTCCTATACAGGTTTTTGGATGTAGGAGGAATAGGAGACTTTCAGTTGAGTTTTGGATACCACTAAGATGGAGCCCCATGGAGTGGGTTTTTTTGAGGGGCCGGAGACTGATCTGTTCAGCAACCACATTGTGGTTGATGCTGTGATATGAAATCCTACAGCATTTCTAAACCTCTTTGTGCCTCCTGTTTTTGCATTACAGATGTAAAGGCATCATTAATATAAGCGTGCAATATGCTGCATGGGTAATTAAAGCAGACTTTATGGGTGTACAGACACTTACAACCATATGTGACTGCAGTTAGATAAAGGTTGTGCTTTCTGGAGCTCAGAAACCATGTGGGAGACCCAATTCTGCCTTCAGAAGGCACTTCATGGCTTCTGAGTCCCAGGACATCTGCAAGGACATCACTGAGGTGTTTTCAAAGTCCTTCTACAGTTCAGCTGCTCAAGAGTTCTTTAGCCCTAAGAGTTCACAGAGAAAGAGAAAACCCTGGGTATTGCTTTAGAGCAGGTGTTGCCACAGCAGCTGTACATGAGTGGCCAGGCAAGTGTGTGAAAACCAGAGTGGTAAGAAGGATGTACACAACAGGGGAGGCATTTCCAGCATGACAATATTCACTTCAGGTGTTTTCCACTTCTATCATGTGTACTCAGCTTTCTGAAATCAAGGTAAATAGACAAGCTGAGGATTGTTGTTTTCCTGTGTTTCTGACATTACTGGACTTCTGGAAGCTACTGTGATGCTGTTGCAGTATGACAGGTGGTCTATTATATAAATAAGAACAGCTAAAGAAGAAATTGTTTACGTTCAAGGCGTAGAACTACATGAATGATTCAAAGGAAATGAAATTTCTCCCATTTTCCGACTGTTGTATTCTTGGAAGGGTCTTTAAATATGCATAGAAAATGCAAGCAAAATAGGTTTTTTTAAATTTCTAATTGTGTGTGCCGTTTTCTCTCTAGGGAGCAAACCGATGAACCAAAATAAATAAGGTTTATTCTACAGCTTTTGTGATAAAGATACTTGACCTGAATAATAGTGGGAAATAATGAATGCAAATGTTTGCAAGAAGCTGTCACATATCTTTATTATGTAATCAATACCAAAGAGTTGGGATTATGTTCTCATAGTAGTGGCACACCCTTAAAATATTGTGATTCACCATAAATGCAATTTAAGAGTACCATTCAAACCCTCCAAACAAAAAGGGATGTTTTTAATAGTTTCTCCTCTGACCTTTGTGTCTTAGTTACACACTCATGAAAGTCTGTCCCTCCTTTGAAACTTCATGTAGCAAACTGCATGAGAGAACAGGTTCTTGGGCTTTAAGGGTCAAAATTCTATGAGCCTGGCTATTTTCAAAGCTAGAAAGCAAAGGGTTAAAAGGAGTCTTTGTATTTCTCTATTCCCAAATGGCCATTTAAATTGAAACATAATTTTATGAACATTACATCTGAATGCCATTTCTTTTTACAGGATCCTTTACCTCTGGGACACTGGCTTGGATCAGGATTTTTTTTTTCTTGCAACAGCTGTTCAGTGCATGAAATAAGCCAGTGGATGTGGTCCAGTTTATAGTGGGAAAGTGTCCATGTCCAAACCACCATCTCAATTGGCACTGAGTATCATCCTTGTCTCAGCAAAATGGCCAGAAATTGAATGAGCATGAATAATGAACCCTTTGCAATTGTCCAGGTCAGGTTGACAGCAATTTTGCCTCTGTCTATTGATAAACTTGGCAAAGGTGCTGCATTTCCAGGCACACAGAGGCCTTTCTTAATGGTTAATTCTCCAAAATAAAATGCACCAAGTTTGAAGCTGCTGTCTTTCCTAGTGTTGATGAATACGTGGATGGAGTTTTCAGAACATTTAGAACAGGGAAAAACTTCTTGCCCTGAACAGTTTTCATTTTAAAATCACAACCACAGGAACAGTAAAAGGTGGCTTCGTGTTGCAGGATTCCAGAGCATGAGATTTAAATAGTACAGACTGTCACATGACCTAAATTTTCAAATTTGGGTGTCTAAAGTTAGACACTGAAAATCAGGACAATTATTTTAGTCTTCCTACCCATTTTTGCAAGCACAGAAATACATTGTTAAATCTCACATTCATTTTCTATGGAAGTAGTGATGGTTTAGTTTTAACTTAGTGCTTTTTCTCTGAGGAGCCCTGAGCAGTTTTATGAAGTGTGTCAATGTCTTGGTAAAGAAAATTTGATATTGAAGCCCAGAAAAGTTGAATCTGCTCTCATCTTAATATAAAACTGTCCTTTCAATGCAGCCTGGAGCCTTTGGAGGTATTTGCAAGGAGGATTTTTTTTCTTGGCATCCTCCATAATCACTGGAGAATGAGAGGCTCCAGTTCTGAAATGTCTTATTGGAGCCAAATGTTGTTACTCTGCATTCCACTGAGGAGGTTTTGGTCTGGTGTCTGTAGAGGGAACCCAGATCTGGATTTCAATCCCTAAAAGTATCTTTGTGAGTACCTTCTTTTGTGGGATTAATGCAGTATAAGAAGATGATAATTCTTCCATGGTTGCCACATGAAGGGCATTTGTCCCTTCAGGTCTCACTTTTTCTTATCCTAGAGACATCCATTGATCAAAATGCTGGAGTGGGGCTGATAAATCTTGGGATTTGTCAAATATTTACTCAGGCCTTTCCCTTTGAAGGGCCTGGTGGGACACCCGTGTGTGGCACAGAAATGAGACCAGATTTTTGTGTCAGGTTTGTCTTTATGTAATCCATCTCGATTGGAGTCAAGTTAGGTGAAGAATGTGGTGTTAATTGGCTGGTCCCATTTGACCCATTTGTCTGGGCTGAGCCCTAGAGCCAACTAGAAAGCAGAAGTCTCAAGAAAAGCAAAAGGAGCATCCCAAAAGCAGGCTTGTCTCAGAAGCTCTTTGTCAAATGCTGAAAGTGAGGATGGAGACTTAGGGTTTATGTGGTTTGGGAACTTGTGGTGAAAGTATTCTCATTGCAAAATGTCTGTGTTATCCAGCTGGTTTTGTAGAAGTCCCTCAGCTTTCTGTCAGGGAACAGTCCTTTGCTCAGGGGTGGAAGTAGGTGAAAGATGGATCTAGGTGGGCTAGCAAGCTACCAAGTGGGCCACTGTCTGGACTGGCTTGATTTGAGTGAGAAACTTGAACCTTGGTGTCAACCAAGTCACCTGCTTGCCAAATTGTTTGGTGATTTCCTGTGCAGTGCAGAAAAGCCCTTCCATCCCTCTGTCTCAAAGCCAATGAGCTCAGGACTCACAAGGACAGTGCAAGACTAATCTTCAGAATTAAATCTTCCCTGGTCTGTAGAGATCATGTGTCTTGTCTCATCAGTCCCCCCCTTTCCCAAGACTTTCTGTCTTAGAACATCAAATTCATCATACCTTTTCTAAATATAAAGTAGAATTGTTCCTTTAAGGGAAGGCTATACATTCTGTTCTGCATTTCTTCCTTTTATTCAGTAGATTTGTTTCTCATTTCAGACTCATTTGAGACCTGAGACTGTGCAAGATCTTTAGAGAAAAGACCATTTCCTTGTACTGTGTTTATACAAAACCTAATTCTGGGGACCCTGACCCATGAAAGGTCTGAACAGCTCCTACAACTCAAGTAATAATTTGGGAGATACAGGCTTAACCTCTGCAAAACCAAATGCATTTGCTGGTCATTGTAGGGTGAAAAGGAATAAAAAAAAAGAAATGTGCATAAAGAAAATGGCATCTGGTAGGCTGCAGGAAAATGGATCAGTCTATTAGGAATTAGTGCTAACAGGCCTCTAAGTTTCTTTCCTCAAAATTACTGCATTCAAAAAAAAAAAAAATACCACTTCACATTTGTGCTTAATTTCACCTCTGTTTATTCTCCTCTCCTGTTCCCTGAAGAATGTAGATGAGGTTTAAGTTAGTCTTAATAGTAATAGGTTTGGAATCTAGCACACTTTCACAAAATTAACTTTGCTTCTGTTGATCTGGGAATTAAAATGCTTCATTAATTTAGCAAGTCCTGGTTTGACAGCCAAATAATGCATTTTGTGAGTTGTACTTCTAAGTCTAAAATTCTTATCTGCAGCCCTCCCTGGATGTCTCTGACATTCAGGGCAGCTTGCAGATCTGCGTGGCCTGGAAAGGAGGAAAATAATGTGCCTGAATATATATATATATATATATATATATATATATATATATAATATATATGTACAAGTGCTCTATACTGTTGATATGAATATGTTGTGTCCAAGCCTGTATTTAAGCAGTACTAGGTAACTATTAGGAAACCTGTTTCTTCCCTCCTTTACAACATACACTTGTATTTTTTTTTCTTTTTCCTTTGTTGTTTTTTCTTTCTCATTTACCAATGCAGCTCTACATAAGCATCAAAGTTTTTGGTAAAGGGGAAGAGGCTGGGAAGCATGATGGATTTCTGTGCTCTACACTGGGGCTAGGGGAATGGAGAAAAAACCCCAAACATGTCTGTGTTGGAGGGAGAGATTTGTCATCTCCCTTCTTCACACCAGACACCATGTGGTGCTGACTCCTGGGAAACTGAGGGGATGCTGATATTGCCAAGTTCTCAACTGCACAAGTCTATAATAGTCTTCTCATGTTTCTTGTTCCAGTCATTCTGCAAATGCTCTTTATCTTGTAGAAGTTTTCCTTGAAAACATCCATGAATGACATGAACCATGCTATGATCATGTATCAAGCTTGCAGACTGTTCTATTGTACAATACATACCTGCAGAGGACTTGGATGGTGTCTTCAGAGTTTTCCCTGACACAGAAAATTAATGTCTTGTTCACATCTCTTATAAACATTCCCCAGATCTCTTTTATTTGATTGTGGCTTGTCTCAAGGCTCACTCTGGTCTGGGCTGTAAGGCTGTGCATGGGCACAACCCAAGCAAATGTCTACAGAACACAACCATGAAAAGACTTCAGGATTCTCTAGGCTCATAAAACTAACTGCAAACCACTACAATATAAAACAAATTGAAACAGTTTCATTTTATTGGTGTCTAAAAACGCTTATTCCCTTTTAGTGTCACCTCAGAGTGGTGCAGACCAGCAGTTTCACAAGGACATAATATAAAAGCAGGTACAGGTTCCCTAGCATGAGGCATCACCGGATTCCAGGTTATAAAGGCAGAGTAGTTTAGCCAGACCAGTAATCTGCTGGATGACCACCCATCACAGAGTTATCAAGATGGTAGATTCAGCTTAATTTGAACTTGGTTTCTTTGCAGCTCTATGATTTGCACTCAGAATCACAGAATATGCTGAGTTGGAAGGGGCCCTTAAGGAACCTCGAGTCCAAATCCTGTCCCTGCACAGGACACCCTGAGAGTCACCCCTGTGCCTCAGAACATTGTCCAAACACTTCTTGAACTCTGCCAGGCTCAGTGCTGTGACCACTGCCCTGGGGAGCCTCTTCCAGTGCCCAGCCACCTTCTTGGTGAAGAAACTTTTCCTGATATCCCACCTAAACCTCCCCTGGCACAACTTCAGGCCATTCCCTTCAGGATTGTCACTGGTGACCTCAGAGAAGAGATCACTGCTGGTGTGCACAGAAATGTCATGCAAAGACAATCAACTGTAATTTTCTATTTGTGTGCCCTGCTGCAAAAGCAGGAATTTTTACCTGTGCTAGATGATAAAATTTTTGGAATTTATTTTCTCTGCTCTAATTACCATAAGTCAAGATGAGTCTGTAGATTCTGTAGCTCAGGCTAATTGTGCTTTTCTTGTAAAGGTCTGTGGAGTGAAAGGCAAGGTGATGTAGCAGAGTGGCACTCTCTTTTCCCCCCATACATTGCTTTATAACCTCAGTTATTTCAGAGGCAGCTCCTCTTTACTGTGGTTCATAGCAAAACTTAATATTTCTGTCTGTGTTTTGGGAGGGGTGAGGGAAGAGTTAATTTTGCTCTTCTGTTGTCTAGGAAACAGTGGTTGTACTTACTTCCCTTTTGAAAATAGATAGTGAATTCCACATTCAGGGAGCAATGAATAAGATAAAAAGCCACAAGATTAGAGGCTTGAATTAGACATCGTTTGAGAGAGCAAAGATAAGTTCGTGTGTGCTCTGGAAACTTTTTGGTTGCACTGGAGTGGAGTGGGGAGAAGATCTGCTTTTAAAGAAGGTGCTCAGGGCTTTTAGGCTCCGGGCTGTTGGCACTGATTCAGCAAAGCGTTTAACTAAGTGCCTAATTTTAATGATGTAGGGCCCCACTGAGCCCAGGGCTGAGGATGTGGTCCGGTTTGTACATTAAGCACTTTGCCTCCCACCACTTGGAGAATTCAACCCTGTGCACATCGTGCTGAAAATTAAGAGAAAGAGAGACACCAGCACTTGCAATCTGGGCTCCTGTGCTGAAAACAAGCCATCCATCCAATTTAGGGCTGTAAATACTAAAATTGGAGATGGGGTTAATGATTCAGAACAGCAGAACAGGGAACAGGATTTAAAAAAAAAAGCCTTGACGGTTGTCACAATGGGCAGCAAATGACAAGTGCATTTCAGTGCAAGTTTAAGACGATTATACTTGGAAGATGGAGCTAAAATATAAAGCGAGGGCTGTATGCAATGCTGCACGTTCAACTGGAAATGTAGGTTATGTACTTGGTATTAATTCATGTCCCAGTGAACAGGGGGAAAAAAAACCTTTCTTCGATTCAGATGGGACTTGAGCTGTAGATTTTTCTGACTAAGAAGCTCTGGATAATTCTTTTCTTATGTATTATTAATAGTTCTATTACATTAAATCTTAGGTGTTCAGAATGATCCACCAGAGGTGTTTCTCGCCCCATTCTTAATCCCTTGTTCCTAGCTGAAGTCTAGGGTGTACCTGGGTAGGTGAATCTGGGCTTGGAAAACTGGCACATGGGTGCTTATGAAGAGAGACACAATTTTCAGGACTAATTTCTTACAAGCAGTTCAGCAGATGTGTTTTCAGGAGGGATTTTAGTGTAGTCAAGGAGGTGCTGCCCTCCAAAAGGAGCTGTTTGAAGAATTGCAGAGTCCTGGGGAAGAGCTACTAAACCAAATGAGCAGGAAGGGGGAGGGAGTGATGAAAAAGGAACATGTTGGGAGTGGTGAAGCAGAAAGATCCTGGCAGGGAGTGAAGAACAGGTTTTCTGGGTGTGTTTAAAGGTGTAAAAAAGGGCAGCCTCAGAGACAGTAATGCAGATAGTAAATCTCCTCCCAGGATTTGTGATTACTACATTGTGATTAAAAAAATCCCAACAAAATATAAAACCACTCAAAACCAATAAGGACCAAAAAAACAAACAAACAAACAAAAAAAACCCCAACCAAAATAAAAAAGAAGTCACATGGAAAATCCTCCTGTCTCGTGTGTTAGTGATCACAAGCAGTCCCTTGTGAATGTGGTCAGCATTGCTATACAAATATGCATGCCATGCTTCTGAGCAGCAAATTCCAGCCCCCTTTGAGGGGAGCTTTGTGAGAGATTTTGGAAATAAATATAAATGCAAAACCTAAAAACCGAGAAGGAATACGGAAAGTGGAAAACGCTCGGGAGAGGATTTGTGATGACTTTGCAGACTGGAAGTAGGATGCAAACTCCCAGGCTGGAAGATGTTTCCGAAATGGCAGTCAATTAAAATAATATGTGATAGAGGGTTGACAGTTTGGGTGTTTTCAAATGATCCAGCTGTAGCTTGGAGTGCAGTGGGTAAGGTGCTTAGCTGGATGTTCTCCTATGGCAGTCGTTAGTCACCTTCTCCCTTCCCATAGAGCAGAGAGAGCCCTAATGACAGTGGATATAATGATGCCTTCAGGGATGCTTAAGGAGTAGCAGGGCTCCTATAGCAAGGTGCAGCCTGGCTCCCTTAGTCTCAGCCTCAGTGGTGTGTGGAGGAGCCAGGACATGCCTCGAAGGGGTTGTCAGCCCCCCCTCATCATTCCAGAGCTGTTAGACAATTAGTGGCTGCTTCCTGCACACGGCCAGGAGTTGAAAGGGAGCTCCAACTCCACCACCTCACACAGGGCTGGAAGTCATTGGGCCTTTGCTGCAAAGAGATGAGAAATGTGAGTTACTGCTCAGTGTGGCCTGTGCACTTCACCATAAAGGGTTACCTGGCAGGGCCTCTATGAGAGGCACCTGATGAGCTTTGCCAGTGCTGCTCTTGCCTCATCTCTCTGACATCCTGAGCTGCTGCAGCCTTATGTAACTGCCCCAGCTCCCCTAGCAGCCTTTTTTTTTGGGGGGAAAGGTGCTGATTCACCCTGCACACAGGTGCTGCAGCACAATTTTGGTTGCAGCTCTCAAGTCAGGCAGCACCTCTCTGGAGCAGAGCGAGGGAGAAGTAAAGAGAGAGGAAAAAGTTGGAGCTGGAGGAAGGTCACACTACAGCACTCGAATTTCTACCTCTCCCCTAGAGATGCTTGCAAGGTAAAGACAAACCTGATGGATGGTTGTACTTTCAAGAGAATGCAATGCAAAGCAGGTGGTTCCTGGCACTTAATAGACCCAGGGTTGTGTCTGTTCTGCTTTCAGAGGTTCACCTTCAGCAGGCTTTCATCCTGGCTGCCACGGGTCCTGCTGACAAAAGACACAATGGCAGAGAGGCTGTGGAGTGAACCACCCAAGTGCCAGGCCCCAGCAGAGCTGTGCCTACTGCAGAATACCAGCACTGATGGTTTTTTGCTGCCCCAGGTGATATTGGGGTGATAATCAGCAGAACTCCATCTTGCCCAGCTGCAACACCACCTCCCAGCAGTGGTGTGGGTATTCACCCCATGCTGTGTTTGGTTGTGCTACAGAGGTGGTTTCCTCCATGTGGATCCCTGTATCACCGTGGCTCATGGACACATAGGGCTTAAAACAGGAATTACTGGCTGTGGCTCAAGCAGCCAACTCAGAAATCTGAGTCTGTAATCTTGGGTTCTTCTGTGCCCTTTGCTTGAGAAGAAAGGGCATCCCAGGGCTGGATGTTCATCTATTCCTGAGCCACTGGTGTAGAGCAGATGGAAAAATGGCCTTGGAGGACCAGTTTCTGTCCCTGATTAGAGAAGTGACTTACAGAGCCTCAGGCATCTGAGATGGGGCAAGATGACATGTGGAAAGACCTAGGGATGTGGGTAGAAACCAAGGAAGGGAGGCATTTTAAAAATGTGCTGCTTTAATGAATATTTTCAAAGCAAAACCAAATTGAAGTCCCGGAGTAAGGCAGTCTACAAAAATGGCAGACTTCAAAAGCCAAAAAGGGGGAGCTACATGGCTTTCAGTGTGCAGAATGCACAAAATATAAAAATATATTTTTGAAGACTTCTAAAATCCAGAAATCAGAGTCAGGAAGAAAAGAAAAGGTGAGATGAGAAGGAATGAAGAAGGGTTTCAGGGTTTTCTTTGTTGCTGCAGTTTTGTTTTTTTCACTGCTCATCAAAGCCTCCTTCAGGACCTCTTCATCAGGCAGCTCTAAGGACCTGTCCCAAGAAGTGCCTCCTCTAGCATGGATTAGCTGTTTGTTGTGAACATGCTAATTTCTGATCATATTTCTGAGAGTGCATTTTCTTTCCTTGCTGATAGAAACCGTATTAGCTAATAAAAATAATTACATTTATATTCTCTAGATGTAATTGGTGATTATGCCCTCTAGGTGGAAAAAAATGCTTTCAGATGAGCAGAAGCCTATATTCTCCATTCAGATTACTTAAATTCCTTAATTTCCACAGAAGTGGACTGCAGAGAGAATAGTATCCCCCAAGCCTGCACAGAAAGGGCATTAGCAGCCATTTCCTACAGTAATTTATAGTGCTGGTCACTGTATTATGCCAACTCTAACAAACTCTCCCCTCCTTTACTGCTAGCATGGCTGTAATTCCAGTTACTCTATTGGGAATTTGGCTCTTGGAAAGCTAAGTGATTTATAAATTTTTAAGAGGTGATGCATACAGCTAATCTAAAGGAAAATGGGCTCTTGCAGCCTGTGCACCTGCTGTCTGGGAGGGGACAGGATTTCTTGCAGAATTCCTCTGCTAAAATGGGAAAACTCTGATCATCTCTAGGGTAGCTTGTTTTAACAGATTGATGAAAGGCAATTGATCTTGGAGCCTAAAGCCTTCAGTTTACCCAGAAATGGTTAAAGCACAGATATCTATTTTTGCTGCAGTGAATCATCATACGACCTTCCCAACTGCTGGCTATTTTGTGTGAGGGAGTAGTTTTTTTGTGAAACTCTGGTGGCCTTTATTTAGGTCACACTTGGGTCCCTTCTCCTTGCATCCCTCCCCAACATGCTTTCAGTATTAGAAACAAACTCTTTCTAGGAAACAATTTGTTAACAGCCTCCTTCCTTCCAGCTGGGACTTCTGAGCCCTGGAGAAGTGTGGAGCAGAAGGGATGCAAGGCAGGGAGCATGGGAAGAACCCCTCCCTCCATGGTGAATTCATACCACTGTAACTTGGTATTTGATTTCTGGAAGAATAGAGTTACTTGTGCTATTCTGAAATTGCCTCTGAAGGACTTCCTGTGTGGATACCCATGGCAAGCATAGGCTTCAAAACATGTCTTAGAAGAGTTTAGTACTAATCCATTTACCCTTGGTCCTTGACAATGTCCAGGTCAAAAGTTACGTGGTGTTCCCACTCCTCTGACACAGATGGCACCTGAAGCTGAAGAGATGGGGGAGAAGCTGCTCTCTGCCCTGCTTCAGTTGTTAGTGTGTCATCGTTGCTAGAGAAACACAAAACCTTGGACTGGGATTCTGGCAGAATAAAAGCCTTTCAATTCATATATGATCACATTTAAAGGAGGGGGAAGGAGGGACCTTGTAAAAACCCTGTTCATCCACTAGAGAGCATATAGGCAGTGCTTCTCCTTGGAGAAAATAAAAATGTCAAGCTCCTATTATGCACAATAATGCAATGCAGTTTAAATGTTTACTGCTGTTCTACCCACTGCAGTTACATATGGAGAAAAAGCTATGTGAAAACTGGGAGAAGGCTTTGCAAATATATAACTTTTCATGTTCAAAAGCCTCTTATCTCCTTGTTAGCGTTTAATATCTTCTTGTTCTTAAAGAGTGTTCCTATTCTCCCCATGGAAATATTAAATTATTTACAAAGGTCCTGAGAAATACAGGGGTGGGCTTGAGAAGGTGCAGAGCCGATCTCTGCAAGGGCATTTTATGGCTTTTAGAGGATTCCAGTGTTTCATTTCTGGCTGATGTGGTTTGGAAGAAGCTTCTGCAAACAAACTGATGTGAAGCTGCTCATTCTGCAGATGATCAATGCAAGAAGCTGGCGCTGAGAAGGTGATATCCTTTGAAGTCTAATGATATTAATGTTGACTCTTAAATATTTCATAGCTGTTACTCTTTTGTAGTGATTTTAGTGCTTGCGTTAAGGAGCACAATTTTTTTTCTTCATCAAATTTCCATTTTTCCCCTCTAAACTGCCTCACTCTGTGTGTATACAATACACATATGTAACTTCCATTTAAACCATAGGGATCTGTGTGCATTAAATGGATGGTGGTACACCCCACTAATTAATTAAACTTTTTTTTCCCCCCATGGGTGACAAATTTACTTTTCCAAAGGCTGTTTGTTAATGCAGTGCATGTTAGAGACAGTTTTTTCTGTGGAATACGTTGCTGACTTTCTCTGTTGCCCTAGTTAACCTTATTCCGTCCATCTGTAGGTTACAGATGATTCCACTTGCACTTGTAACCTGCTGTGAGAGCTAGGCATGAAAAATAGTATAGAAACCTCAGGTAACTCCTCGGATACAAAGCTTTTCCTCTGAATTGCTTTTATGCTTGCTTTATTTTGTGGGAGGTAAAATCCTTTGTAATGAACTTGCTACGCTCATATAAAGCAATATGGGTTTGTTGTACATTCATTATGTGGCCTTTCCTGGTATTTTTTTACTTTTTGTGTGCCATGATTCTGACTTAGCCAGTGGCAAAATATTTGTGTAGTACTTGGATACTGGATGGATTTCCACTGACACTAATGGACAATCTGGTCAGGATTTTACTTGCCATCAGCATCAAGCAAAACTTTCTTTTTGTTGCCTTTTGCAAGTGATCAATGGTTCCACTTAGATTATAACCTGGAGTTAGGAGTAGATTTACATGTTAATATCACTCATTGCAATAAAACAACTGTTAGAATCCATTATTTTTCTTGGGAAAAGAATGGGATTTGTTTAATTTTAACTGCCTCAGTAGTGTACTGATGCCTGTATAAATGCTGATGAATGAAATCAGGCAATTAGAATTAGGAATTAATAACACAAGGCATCTAGTCATTTCAGGGAGTTTGCATTTTGATTCTGATTGATTTTTCTAATATTTGCTAAGTGCATATGTATCCACAAAGGC
Organism: Haemorhous mexicanus; assembly: GCF_027477595.1. Taxonomy (NCBI): domain Eukaryota; kingdom Metazoa; phylum Chordata; class Aves; order Passeriformes; family Fringillidae; genus Haemorhous; species Haemorhous mexicanus. The sequence goes on along the minus strand of NC_082345.1, from coordinate 70,429,540 downwards.
TTTATATCCATATGCTGTATTTTTAAAAAGCTGGCATGTTGACTTCTGGGAGCTAGATCTGTTATTTGACAGCATATTATGATTTAATTTCTGTTATCTGAAAAGCTGCACCATTAAAATAGCTGATGCAGAATTTAAGTCTGTCTGCCCATTGTTCTCTTTTTCAAGGTTTTTGGAAATTACACTTGCTGCCTAACTGTGTAAAGTTGGTTTACATTTCAGGCAGGGTTATTTTTCCTCTTTGAATGACAGCAAGTATTTGGGAACATGTATGCAAGTGTGATATGAAAATATGAAGATAGCTGCCTTACAGTTCTGTTTTTGCTTTTTAATTGATTTTTGGATGATATAAAGCAAGCAACTGCCATATGACAATAAAGTGGACCAACTTTCCCAGCTGGATGTCATATTTGACAAAGTATGTAACCAGAGAAACTGTGAATTATGTAAAGTGCTAAATAGGATTGTGGGTGTAACTTATTACCCTGAGGGCTGGAAGATACTGCTTGTTATTTACTTGCACTTTCTGAAGCAACATTATCCTGGGTGTTTCTCAGAAGTGCTAAACTTCGTTATTGGGAAAAAAAAATAGAGAAGTGAGTGTCATACTTCTGGTTTCCTATGGGGAAGGAGAGGGAGGCTTTCAAAAGCTGGCTGTGAGTAGTATAGAGTATGATTTCTTGAGTCCTTGTCTGCCATGCCTTGCATGTGTCTGCTCTGCTGCCACCAGGTAGGGACCAGGGCGAGGCAGATTTCCTGATAGCTCTGACGGAGACAGATGCTGCTGCCTGGGTTCACTTAGATAAGAGTTCCTCGGGCCTCTTTGGAGTGGTGGCTTTGTTTTATATTCTGTGTTCACCTCACCAAGGAATATTTTATTTACTTGTTGACTGTGTCCCTTTGTGTCTCTGTGCTTAGATTTTTGGGTTTTATTTTTCTTTTTCAGTTAAACTGAATCACATCATTTATTTTTACATATAGTTCATGAAAAGCCAGTGTACTAACATCAGGCACTTGCTTTGCTGCATAAACCTAATGCAGCCTCTCTGAAGTAGACATTTTTAATTTTAACTTCAATATAAAACTTGCTACTTTTTTTTCTGCTTTCCACACTGCACCTGCTGTTCTTCCTCAGGATCTCTGGATTTCTTGTTGGGCCATGTGCAGCCCATTCTTATTTACCAATTAACACAAGTGTCATAGGTGATCTGTGGAGTCAGCCAGACTTTTTGCAGTAGCATTCAAGTTGTGTCAGGAGGTTGTAACCACATGAGGGTGTACGAGTTGGTTTGGTTGTAGGAGGAAATAGTCTTAAGAAGGACCAGATTTGGTGAAGAGCTTTGCTTTTGTGCTAAAAATTGTTGCTTCATGAGGATTAGACTGGACTTGTACAAAACCTTGCTGCTCAGAACACATAACTGGAGTCATAGTGGGCATCTGGTTGGTTTGTGGGAGGGATGCATGTCAGAAAAAATTCATGTCCATATGTTGTTGGGTGTTTTTGTCAAGATGAGGCAATATTAGCTGGTGGATCAGGCCCTGAGCTCAGGGTTGTCTCTGCTGTATCTGGCCCTGCAGGTGAAAGACAGTCCAGGGGACCTGCCAGGTTTCCATCTTCTGGCAGAAGCATCTCGCCCTGCCTGTCCCTTCATTAACTGGAGGGGACAAAAATGAGTGATGTTTTAAATACTCAAGTTTTGAAATAAATACTTTCAGCTGTTTTCCCTTTTTTATCTCTGCGCTTTCAGGTTCTTTCTTTTCCCTCCATGTTTTTTGGGAAAGCAGATGGTGCTGTGCAATGGAAGAAATGGAAGTTTTCTACTCTTCTGTGTGTGAGCATTATGCAGGGTGGAGAGAGTCCAGGGAGAGGCAGCAGTGTGGCTGGGAGAGGCATCCTTGCTCTTGCTGAGTCTTTGGTGAATGGCAAACCTTCTCTTTCCTAAAGACTTCTCCAGAGAGTTTGTTGCTCTTGCAGCTAGCAACAGACACTGTCTTTTTCAAAATCTTGCTGAAGGAACAGGAAAATATCAAGAACTAGAAAACACCTGCATTATCCCCTCTTTCAAAACATTCCTGACTTCTTGGCAGACGAAGAGAAGACCTGGTGCATGCTTCCAGGAAGGTTTAGGTTTCAGCTCATAGGCATTTTCCTGCATAAAATCTTGTTCAAAGCATGTTGGATCAGCTCACAGAGCAGGTCTGTGGGGTGCAATACACTGGGAACTGCTTTTTTCCCATAATCCAAATGTTTTGGGGGCGAAGAAAGGAGAGTGCTGTTGTGGTGGTGACTCACAAGAGTCTCGTGCTGCTGTGTTCTTCACTTTCTCATGTGAAGCTCTGTTCCAGCATGAAGACAGAATGCACCACACCACAAGTGCTTGCAACCATAACCATGTGCCTTCCTTGGTATCTGTGCTCATTTTGAGCTTTAAGGTCTGCAGAGCTGGGTGAAAAGGTCAAGGGCCTTGTTACTGTGCTGGTGTGGTGGGAAGGCCTCACAGAACCCCTGCAAAATGACAAACGTTGTGTCAAAACCTCAGGAATCTAATAGCTTGTAAACAGCTTATCCTTCTCCAACTTTCCAGAAGTATTTTATTTTCACATAAATTCTATGTGATACCTATGAATACAGCTATCTCCAATTACAATTCTATGATTTTTTTCACTCACACATGAAACTAGTTCTCAGTTTTCTATAGTAGATTTGAGACAATATAGTAACATATAAAGTATTTGAAAATTGAGAAATTTAAATACTGCTGTTGGAATTTTGGTCCATCTGTCAGAATTCAGGCAGTGGTGTAGCAGTTGTTGCCCAATAATTCCTACTGCACAATGCAAAATTATTAAGCTTAGCAAGAAGGTGTTAAAAACATGAGCAAACTGAATTTTCAGTTGGTTTCCTGTTTTTAACATTTAGATTCAAACTACAGTATGAACATAATGCTTCCCATCTGGGTCTCATCAGTTAAAACTTATCTTTTGGTAAATCTAATGATGAGTTTCTGCTTACTAATTTCACTGCAAGATCGTAGGCTTAAAAAAATAAGCATTGAGATACTCAAATGAAAAGGAAGCTTGATATGTGCTGTGTGTTTCTTTCTGCATAAGCACCTTAATGAAAAAAAAGAAATGTGATATTTTCCCCTTCTTTATTAACTTGTCAAAAGTCTTGGGCTAAAAACTGGAGAACTTTATAGCTATAGCCTTCAGTGCTATAGCACCTAAACTGTGCTAAAGCACTTGAACTGTGTTCAAGTTCTGCTTTTAAAAGCTTCAAGTAATTTTTAAAACCAATTTACCAATTTCCAAAAGGTTTCCAATCCCAAGTATCCTAGTTCTGTAAAGTTGTGTGAATCTTTTCCTTTTATGTTAGTTGATCATTGTGTCTTATATCTAAGTTGTTGGTTATGGGGAAGAATTACCAATATAATTCTCTACAATCACCATTATTATCTCTGCCCTTCCCAAAATAATTCAGAACATAAAAATCGCATCTTTAAAAGATACTGGGGTTTTTTTTCAGTTTTCATAGAGCAAGTAACCAGTGCTCAGACTCAGGCCCTTTTAAAATACCTGGTTCTGCTGGCCATAGTTGGACATTCAATAATCTCATTTTTCACTAGAAATTCTGGGTTTTTTCTAGAAGTTTTCACATGGCCTACTGCTTTCAGTTTGAATTTTAAGTCCAAGTGATTTATTTTTTTTTAATAAACTTCCTCCTTGCATTTGCTTTGTACCAAAATTCAGCCTTTTCAACTTTTCCAGATTTCTTTCCCTGACTGCATTCTGCAGCGAGTTCAGCCCCACTTTTCTGTATTAGTTAACCTTTTGCCCTCTAAATATTCTGTAATGGAAATTTTTCCTGGTTGGCTCAGGTTTGTGATAGTCAGAGAGCCTGGGCTGATAAGGAAACCCCGCTGCCAGCGTGCCGAGGAAAGCATTAAACCACAGCTGTACTCCTTAGTGCTCCAGTCTTTACCTGCCCCAATCACATACCATTACACTTGATTTATCCAGTGTAACGTGATCCTTATACAAAGCCAAGCTTGGTTGTCATAAGGCCTTCCATTTTCATGCCTTCCTTATCTCTTTTCCAGCTGCATTTTCCCCAGTGCAACAAATAGCTCTGGCGTAAAACTTTCACAGTAAAAGGAGCCAGGAGAGAATTTGTGCAGGTTGGGTTTTGATGGAACTTAGACAGATAAATGTGGCTGGGGAGCTTTTTTATTTATTTTATTTTATTCCCTTTTAGTCTCCTGCTTTCTGATTTCTTTCCATGATGTTAATCACCTTGCTTACCTCACTGCTGGAGTGCTGGAGATTCGAGCTGTGAGATGCACCAGTCTGTAGCATACACTGTTGTCTACATGTTTTCCTGATCTGCCTGCAAGTGCCTTGGGAGCCCAGCTGCAGCCACTTCAGGCTGCCTTCTGGGGGGATGCAGGGGGCATTGAATTCTCCATTTCCGTGAAGCTGTGTGTTCAAAAGCTAAATAAACCAAAATAGGCACAATTCTTCCATAGTCAGTCCCACCAGGGCACCTTCCTCATGAGACTTTGGCATAAAGCAGCTCTTAGCACTGATCTTTGTGTTGGATGGAGCTTACAATGTGTTTAGCAAAGAAGGCTTCCATTCATGTGTCCCTGCAAATTAAAACTATCAAAGAGCTTAGAGAAACCTAAAACAATTTGCAAAATGGGAAAATGCTGCTAAGTTCAGGTGATTAGAAATAATATCGTGCCTTTAGAAGTCTTTAAATTGATGGAGAAATACCAGATTTCTGTGACACAAAGGAACTTAAAAATTTAACTATATATATTTCTTTGTCTTAGGAACTTTCTTTCATGTTTTAATTTTTTTTTTCTTTGAAGACACATGGACTGAAAAGTTACTTTGCCCATTTTTAGAAGGGAAACTCCTGTGCAATATAATTGGTTGTGTCCTTCCAGTTTAGATTTTGATTTGTACTGAGTATTTTTGGATGCATCAAAAACATGTCTTGCAGTCAGAATATGTGTCCTTGTCAACATTTCAGTAAGCAGAGGTCAAACCAGAACATGAAAATACAACTTACATATTCATAATTGCATAAATTGTCCCAAAAGAAGGTCTTTTATTATCTGCTGTCCATTTGCATGCTTAGTTAATAGTTTAGTGGGCACCATGAAGATGTCAGCTGCTTCTTTACTGATAAATTTTACTTTATTTTGCATAAGCCTACATACTTTTTCAGACAAGAGAATTAGTGTAATCTCTTTCAGAGTGATAGTGGCATGAGTTCAATGCCTACAAGAAGGGATGATAGCACTGGATTTCTGTTAAAAAGGAAGAAGTCTTTGAAATATTCCTTCACCTGTGCGTTTAAAGTGACTAGAGATTCATACAGTCCTCAAAACATTGATGCAACTTTACTGTGTCTGTAAGTTTATAAGCACCTGCCTCCAAAGCAAGCAAGCAAAAAACAAAGTGTGAGAAAAGAGAAAGTCTTTGAAAGATAAAGCAACTATAAACAGTTACTGTGCTGAAGGTATGGCAGTTTTTTAACAGTGTGGATAATAGAAATGAGGCAGGAAAATCATGGGAAAGATAACATAAACTAATGGAAACTTATGTGGTTTCCAATTAATAGTTTTTAGGGGAGGTTGGGGGAAAAGCCATTTCATAATAGAATAAAGAAATAAAGACAGGAAGCAGTGGTAGTCAGGGCCACAGATGCAGCCAGCTGAAGATGAAGAAACCCAGGTGTGATCCAACATTCCTTTGTTCCAATTTTTGATGGCATCTTTGGCACCAATGACTCAGGAACTTTTGAGGATTTGTACTCTAATCAGCTCCATGCTGCCCTGAGCACTGTGGTCAAAATTCTCTAATATTCTTATTCTGACTACAGCAAAGCTAAACCTGCCTTCAGTTGGGATAGTTTGCAGTGGTGAATCAGGCCAACCCCTGGGAAAAGGTGACAGAGATGCAGGAAAGACAAAATGTCAGGAAAAGAACAAAACCCCCACCTGCTTACTAGTGAAAGCAAAGACTGTGACCTAGTTTCCCTTTCTTCATTAGGATGTGGTTTAGCAAAATTGTCACCATGTGCCTGCAGAGGTGATGAGCCCCAACCACACCTCAGGGCTTCCCAACAGCTGAGCTGTGCAGAGCCCAGGATCATCCCCACAGCAGATCATCTGCCAGAGCTCTGGAGGCAAGAAAAAAACAATCCTAGAGGCAGCAGGTGACTTCTGAGAAACACAGGGCCCCTGCCAAACCCCCAAGTGGGGCAAAAGCACTTGTAGGAAGCAAGAGGCAAGTCAAAAGCAGAGCAAGGGCTGTGGCAGAGCCTGCACAGGTTCACCTGCCCTGTGTTTGTGCCTCCAGCCCTCCCAGGCACAGCCACTTGCCAAAGGAAACTGCAATTTTTAATAATGCCTTGAATTGCAGCCAGATAATTCCCTTCAGGAAGTTTTCATGTTGCTAAATGATAATCTATAGAAAGTGAATGAGGAACACAGGCTGGAGGAAGGAAGCTAAAAATGTTGTAGTATAATACACAACCATCTTAATTTAGAAGCAATGTATAGGAAGATCTAGGTGTGATCTCCAGGGGAATAGTCTGTGCTGCAAGTGCTAATCCTAGGAGGATACTTTGCCTTTGGTGGATATACACAGTGTCTGCATACTGGGCTCAACACATTGAATCTTAATCCTGAACTACCCAAAATTAGCATTGAGCAGTATCAGCCTGTTGTAACAGTGATGAGTGTCAGAACTTTGCATGTGGCTTTTCAAGAATCCAGAAAACATCTCTGCTGAAGAGGCTGTTTCCTCAAGCTGACTTTCACATAGACTTTTGGTTTTTTTCACTGCTATTAATTTATTTCCTGCATTCCATTAAAAATGGCATTGACAGGTCAAGGAGCATTAAAATGATTTCATGTGCAAAAAAAAAACCACAAACAACAACCACAACCGAAAAACAGCAGCAAAACCCTCTCTGCCTTTGTTGATTGTGCAATTTACCAAAGATTTACATTTTTAGCATCTGTTGCCCTTCCATTATAGTTTTCATCTTGCATGTAAAATTGATACAGCAGCATAAACAATCTCTCAATGACTGGAGAAGGAAAGCTTAATAATAGCTCTGATTATTTTTTTGTCCAAAAGAATAGAAAACATCCTGTATTTTTTGTGATGTCACAACAAGTGGAGAGTTTGACATTATCACAGTAACTGCTAATGTATAAATGCAGCACTAATGTACTAGAATTAAAACTTTGTATAATGACCTTCCCTTGGTTCAGCCATTAAAAACACATTAATACTCTGTCTTGCAAATTGGACCTGATGCAATTTTATTCATCAATAACTAGTTTCTGGGGGTTTCTGTTTGTATGGATATCTGTGTTTATGTTCTGGAAAATTATCCTGACTTCATCTTTTGCAAAGTAGAAGCCAACAATATCTGAGGTGCACTTATATAGCCTTTATTTTATTTTTATTTTATTTGCAAGAATAGTAGCCAGAACAAGGAAACTTGGTCTCCCTCCTTCTATCTCCTACTCAAGTTGGCCACTTTATTCACTGCTGTGTGCTCCAACACACCCATTTGTAAAATCTGTGTATTACTCATCTCATGTGCAAATTGAGACTTAATTAACAGATGTTTGTACTTACTTTCACATCCTCTTAGGAGTCACACTATGTGAGTGCAAAGCAGTTGTTGCTGGGACATAAGAACATTGGAGCAAAGGCATTTTTGGAGATGGGGAGCAGGTTAAAAAGGGCTACATGGGGGGTTACTTTATTTATATTTTTAACATACTTTGGAATCTCTTAAAAGATCCCTGTTATGAAGCAGGTGGAGAGAAGACAGCAAAAGATACCTCCTGTATAAAAACTGTTATTTCTTGCATCCTCCTTCTACAAGCTACATGCATCAAGGTTTTATAGCTCTTAAAAGCAAGCTCTGAGGTAAACAAAAAGACTGCTGGAACAGCAGTGGGCATGTCGAAGCACACTTGAAGATAACAGCTGTCAGGACACAGGAGATGAAAATGCAACCAAGTACACAGGCTGCAGGAAAACTTGGCCTTGGGCATTTTGCTTTCACTTCAGTAGTTTTAACTCTTTGTACTCCAGAAATGATTTTTAAAGTTGGGGGAGCACAATGGAGGAGAAAATCCTTTGTGAGCTGTTTCTGAAAAATGAAAATACACAAGTAACTAGTAAATATCTGCTGGGTCACTGCTATAAAGTACAGGCAGGGCTGCATTTAGACAGCTTGGCTTTTATCTGATTGTGAGCTGTGTGTTTCCTCATACGGGAACTACCGCCAACCCAATTTTAATCAGTTGCAATTTTGTTTTTGCATCTAAATTAGAATAGCTTGGATTGAAGGGGAAGTGAAAAGAAATGTCTGTCAAAGCATTTCTGTAAAGCAAGAACTCTTTCACTTTAGTTTCATCATGCATCTTCAGTCTGATATTCTTCATTTTGCCCAAATATTACCAGGATTACTACTCCAGTGTATTTTATATCAGCTTTCTGCTTGCAAAGCTAAACAAACAGTTCATGAGCCATGCTGGGGAGTCTCCCCAAAGACCTTGCTCTTTAAAACATTTAAGTACAAGCATGACTCAGATTGGTGATGGAGAATGGAAACTTTCAGTTCTGTTGCTGTCTAGAATCCACCTTGATTTGGGAACAACCAAAAATATTCCTTCCTGATGACCGCCCGGGGCCTCTGCGAGGAGAGTCGGCGGTATCAGTTACTGCAAGTAAGCAGACCCGAATTTGGCACATGCCTCAGCAGAGACCAATGCACCTCCCAGCCAAGCTGAGGGACATTAGCAGGACAGAGCTTGATTTGTGACTAAACTCCAAGCTGTGACCCAGCAAAGCTGCTCGCTACTGAGCCTGTTGCTCCTGCACTTTCCACCTGCTTTTTATCCAGTTAGAATGAAGGTGGCTAGATGCAAGTTTCTGCTAGCATCTGTTCCCATGCCTGTTGTCTGAAACAAAGCCTAAATATGACAGCCCCTTCCTTCATATTTTCTTTTGACTTACCCAGTTGTCTAGAGCTTTGATATCTAGAGCATAAATGCCAAGGCTGAAACATGCATCCAATTAGATGACTCTTGACTGACCTACATAACAGTTCATTCATGAGATAATGTGACCTGGAGTCATGGAGATAGAAGCCAGTTGATTGAGCTGGCTTGGCTGTGTACACTGCAAACTGTCCAGTGATTGAGGAATCATCTAAAATTAGCCCTACACTGTACATTGTTGAGAGCCTTTCAGACCCAGCTCTGTTTCAGTAATATTTTTTTTATGAGATAGGCGTATAATTTGTCACATTGTAATTCTTTAATGCTTAACTTTATTAGCATGAGGTACTTGGGTATCAAATAAAATGAGCAATTAAGTGATTTATGCTTGAGGTGTGCTCTCAGTTCAGGGCATAGGTAGCCAGCCTCCCATGAAGGGGCGAGAGAGTGCACAGTATTTACCACTTCCTTCAGAGAGCTACAAAATGGTGCTTTTTGAAGATGAACCTCGTTGTGCATGTAAATCCCAACTGCCTATGACTGCGGCGCAAGTCAAAATGCATTTTTGCACTAAAGGTTATTGTGCGTTTGTAGAGAACCACAGGCTGTTTTCCTCAGCTTTTGCCTTCTACATTTGTGAACTTGCAGCTTTCAGCGGTGAGGGGAAAAAAAAGTTAACCAGGGAGCGAGCGGTTTCAGCGTAACGACTGAGCGACAGTTCTTGTATTGCTAAGCCACAAAGGAAGCTCAGATAAAGGTTGTAGGTCAGAAAGAAACCTTGAGGAGCATGCTCGTGAAGTGAGGCACTTGAAGAAAGGCTGCAGCTGTCACTTCCACATCTGAGGGGGCTGTGAGGTATTTTAACCATTTTCTTATTCTATCTTGGCTTAAAGATTCGTTAACTGAATAATGTGAAATTATCTGGTGTCCTCTGGGGCGTAAGTCCTTCTATTTTTATTTTTTCCCTCAGTGAGTGTGGTAGGAGCAGTCTGTGCTCTGTCATGTCCAGTTTCTCTCAGATGGAGCTGCTCTGACGCTGACTGATGCGTGTTGTGAGGAGGATGGGGGGACATTTTGTACAGGGATGCTGTGGGCTCTTCAAAACACATTTGGGACACAGCACTGGGGTTCCTGAGGCTTTCTCTTTTAGTAGATGCATCTCGTGGGGGTTTTACGTGCTCTTAAAGAGCAGGTTGCTTGCTGCCTCCTTCTCTGTCTCCTCCATGGTTCTGTGGTTAACTCTGTGCTGACACAGTGGTGATCCTCTCTTGGGGAGGGTGAAGATTAATCAAAATGCCCAGGAGCTGGCTGTCAGATGTCCAGCAGGAGGTTTCCTGAGAGTCTTTTTTTGAATTCCTTTGGGCTTCAGGGTTTTTTTTATTACTTGACGTTCTATAAGAAATAATAAGGAAGTGACAACCAGCACAGCAGTAAAAAGGCATTTAATTTATTCTTTCACATCGTACATTTTGCAGTGCTTTCGTACGATCCATTTTATTTTATTTTTTTTATGATGCATACACATTCTTTAGCTTTGAGTAAATAAATTGTTGGGAATGCTGGAGAGAGGAGCAGCAGAGAAACTTTTATATTTTGCAGGAGTTTTTTGGTTCAGACAGACCACTTGGGCTCCAAGCTGAGGCTGAAATTGCACAGGGCCCAATTAGTGCCTGTTACCTTTGCTGTTTGCTCTTGATCGGTTGCAGAGACAGAGGTTTAATTAAGCAGAAATGGGGATGTGGAGTTAATGTTCATTATAACTAAAATCGAAACAGCTGTTTACCTTGCTGAAGCCTTGTGTGTTAATGTCCATAAATCTCACCTCGAGGAGAGCTCAGAGGAGCCAGCCCCTGTACTTGCCTTTCCAGATACCATGTGATATAATTTTACATACTCATTTTCACAACATTTCCTAATCATATTAATTAACACATTAGGGTATAATTCTTATTGTCTGCAGAAATTACTTCAATTAAAACTATTAACATATTATCATGATTGTTATGGTATTTGCAATTTGCTTTGTTACTACTCAACAACTACTGCAGCAAACCCAAATGTTTGAAATCAGCATAAAATTGTCATGGCTGCTCTTTTCCTCTTAAATGTCACATCAGGTCTCACTGTAAACTTCCTGAATAAGCTCTGTTTCTGTGCTGGGGTTTCCTCTGTGAAAAAAAAGATGTGAGAGGCCATGACTCCTACAAGTTGGGGCTTGAAATATTTTGTCTTGATTAGGCTCTGCAGTGCCTAACAGGAGTGTGATCACTGTGCAAGTAATATGGAAAGAGTAAATATCTACAGTGGAGAAAAAGCCAGTAATCGATAGAAAGTGGTCACATTCATGCTAAAAAAATTAGTAGGTTTTTTGGGTTTTTTTCTTTTCTTGGTCAGAGCTATGAGTTTCTGGTCTGGCTGTCTTGGAAGAGGAATGAAGGCATCAGGCTAGCTTTAATATTGAACGTTTTCAGATTCAAAATCTTCTTACAGCAGAAATGTGCTCCGTGTGTAAGAGGCAAAAATTTTTTGCTAGTGTAATTAAAATCTTAATGGTCTCATCAAAGATTGTTGTTGTTGTTGTTGTTGTTATTATTATTATTATTATTATTATTATTATTATTATTATTGATATGCTTATTAAAGGAAAAGAAGGAGCACTGTTATGAGGGAGGAAAGCTTCAATAACACATTTGAGATGGATATAGACATTTCTGAGTGTCTACTCCTACCCAAGGTGTTTTGCTTATCCTTACTCAAAGAGCTTTAATTTTTGGAGCTGAGAAGTGGTGAGGGCAAGTAGTCAGATACCAAGGGCAACACTGGGAGGGGTACCTTGAAAATGGAGGTTTCTTCTTCCTTTTTGCCTTTAGGAGCATGATGTTGATGGTTTCCTAATCCTCATTCTGGGTTCTTCTTCTGGCTGTTTTAATGGTCTAGTGGGTGGGGTTTTGGGTGGGGTTTTTTTTTGTTTGTTTGTTTGGGTTTTTTTGTTTGGTTTTGTTTTATTTTAATGTTTTCTAACATTCTTTTGCGCCTTGCTCATTCTCCCTTGGATTGCAGCACCACCCATTCAATATGTATGTGATGTCTCACGTATCTTGCTACTTTTTCTGTCTTACCCTAAAACCACAGATTTGCATTTGTTAGGCAGCTGTAGGTGAATTTTTGTTGCCCTGGGGTCTTGAGTGTCAGGCTGTGCCCTGTCTAATATCTGCTCGTGCCTCCACTCCTCTGCACTGTACCTTGTGTAGCCTCTTCAGAGCTCTCCATTATGATACCAGGTCTGTGTTCCTCTGCACTCTGTTGTTACCTTGGGATCATAAATATTTCATCCTGTGCAGAGTAACTGCAAGTTACTGCTGTCTGTATAAAAAGTGCACATAAACCACATCATTATGCAAAGACAAGCAAAAGCAAAATATATTAGGCAATAGCCACCTGGCCATTAAGAAAATTGCTGCTGCAGCTAAAGCAGCTAAAATGAAGCTCTAAGTTGAGCAATACCAGTGTAGGCAAGACTGACATGCCTGGGGCTGAGGATGTGCAGGCTCAGCACAAAGTCTGTGTCCTATTACTGGTATCACTGGGCTACAGGACATGAATGAGATCACTCTTTGGGTGTACCCTTACTGGCTGGGTGACACGGGATGTCCTTTCTGGTCTTGGGTTTGTAGGAACACCTTAAACTGTTGAAATAGAAAGGGAGTACTTTGCCTTTACAGAGCAGGTGTATATTGGTGTAGTATTAGCAAGCAAGTTGAAGAGAAAACAAGAAATTTTATCTAACTGAGGTAGATAATTGCTATCATTATTCTAAGCCATATGTATTCTATTCATCTTCATGATATTGCTGTGACAAAGCTGTTATGCTCCTTTACAGATGGAGTATTTATCTTACTGTTGGCCTAGGATGCCTCTATAGTCAATGGAAAAACATTTCTACCTCCATTTTAGTCCACCTGAAGTCTGAATTGCCCTCTAAAATGATTATTTCTCTTCACGGACCAAACAGGAAATCCCACACACATAAATTTAATAAATCTGAGCCAAAGAGATTAGAGATTTGTCTGCAGCAGATGAGTTTCAGAGCCTGTGCTTTCACAGCTGTTACTAGTAACTAGCTTACCTTAAGTTTATTTCATATATGGGATATATAGGTGACTGCTATAGTTTAGACTGTACTGTTGTTATACATCAAATGAGACACATCCAAATGGCCAAGTGTGGAATTCAATTTTCATATTTCGAATGAGAAGATAATGCCCTAATCAGGTCTTGTCTGTCTAATGTGCTCAGTGGCACTACTCAATTCTTTTCAGTTTGGCTACCCCTCCAAACTGTTCAACCATCTGCTGATAGCAGCCGAAAAGATGACAATATAATAAATTACCAGAAAAAGTTAAGATGCCCAACATCTGCTCTCCACCAAGCTCGAGCATCTTCCCTGAATTGATGCTCTGTCATCTCCTGACACAGTCAGGGAAGATTCCTGCTCTGAAGCTGTTGCAAATTCCAATCATTTACTGCTGGACCTACATTCCAGGCATCCATCCTAGGCCTAAATAGGGAATAACAATAGAGAAGGGAAAAGACAAAGGCAGGAGAGCACATAGTTTCTTACAATACCTTAAGAAGTCCCTGGCCCAGGTAAAGGCCTTCAACTACTCACTATTCATTATGATTAATGAAGAAATACCTAATGATGGCAAGCAGAAATTTGCAAGACAGAAATAGAAACTGCTGCCTCTTCAGAACCACATGATTGTCTGCACTGGAACTACACTGTGCATAATGTTTTAATCAAATAACAGTTTGCTCAGTAGCAATGCACCACATTGGTTAGTGCAAACAGAATGCAAACGTACTCTAGACAAGATTATGTAGCTCCAAAGGTGCTGGTAGGCAGACACTGTTGAGGAAATATACACATAATATTTATGGAAAGCGTTCCTGGAGCCTCCTTTGGTGTTATTAGTCTGTCATGAAAATCTGCAAACACATACTTATCAGAAACTCACTGCAAAACATTAGGCAGTTAGTGAAGTCAAATATAGAGGGTGGATGCCACAGCAGAGCACAGTTAATGGTTGAGCTGTGACTTAACTTACATCCAAGTGCAAACATAATTAAATTAGAAAAAGGCCTGAACCAAATGTAGGAGGTGTAGCCTGCCTGGAATGCAAAGATGAACATGGATCCCATCCTACTGCTTCACTCTCCTGAAGTAGAACTGGAGGAAACAGGAATCCAGAGCTGAATCCAAGTTAAAAGGTATAAAACCAACTAGTAGGTGCCACAATGTTCTGCTTATTATTGTGGTACAAACTCTCACAAAAGTAGCTGATCTAAGAGAAAGGACTTAAAGACTGGAAAGTTTGGTGTGCATTAATTTTGGAGATTTGCCTTACATTAACTAAACCCAAGTGGTTTTCTAGTTTCCTTTTCTCAGTTTTTTCAAGTCTAAAATCATCCTCTTAAGCTATTATTTCTCTAAGCATAATAATTGATTTCTTCTCTGTTCCTAGTTTCCCTGACATACACAGCCCTATCAGCTCCTTACAGAGTGAAGAGGTGAAGGAGGGGCACTCCTTCAGCACAGATACCTCCACAGTAAGCTCCAGTGATTTTAAGCTCAGTGAAATTCAGTGAAATTTTAAGCTCACTGGATCTAAATTCACTTAAGCAAAAGGATGATCCTTGTAAATAAATATGAAATCATAAAATGTAGTTATAAATCATAAAATAATACAAACATAATAGTAAAGAGTGTAAATACCTAAATACTCCAGTAGCCTTTAGTATACAGCAAAGCAACTGGATTTGATCCTGGAGTGTGTATTCCACATTGTATTCCCATGAGTCCTGCTCTGCCACAGATCTGTCATCCATCCATCCATGAAAATCTATTCCTTCAGGTCTAGATTAGAAACTGCTCCCCCCTGTTTTTTCCTTGTAACTGTGGTGTTCATCATTCCCTCTGCTGCTTCTCCTTACCTCCTTCTGTCTCCTGGTTAGACCTTGGGGCTACTGGCTGGTGTTCCTTAGAGCCAGCAAGTTTTTCCTCAGCTAGGCCCAGTAGAAGCAGTAATGAAGTTCTATTTTAGCTTGTGTGACTTGGCAAGCACTGGCTATGATGTGATAATACCTGAAATAAGGAGCCAGCAGGCTGGGCTGGCAGCAGGAGCAGGGAGCACCACGGTGCTGGTTAATCTGAGATTCTCGCCATCAGTGCACCTGGATGTGTCTAGGCACAGACACTCAGGTTTATGTCATACTGCACCAGCCTGGAGGAGTCCTGAGGGGTTGCTCAGATGAGCTGGTTTGGTTTGTGTGCACCAGTCCTGCTTGGAAAAAGTGGGAATGTATAAATCTGTCTGCATGTGTGCGTCCCTGACTGACAGATTTAACCTAGCACAGAATTAAACCCATAGCTGTCACTGTCTCATCCCAGCCTGGTGACCAGCTGTGCCTGACTGATACAACAGGCTGTTTTCCCTTTTAGAGGCATTATTTATAGTGTTATCATTTGTAGTAAGGTGTGAGACTGGAGTATTTGGCTGGGCAGCAATGCCAGTGTGTTCGTCTGCTGCAGGGTAGAGGTGATGTTTCTAATCAAGCTGAGGCTGAATGGACTTTGCAAGAGGAACAAGGTGAGATTTCTAAACAATTTAAAGGATTTGGTTCAGAACAGGCATTAATCAGTCATTTAAAAGCAATTGCAAATAACCTTTACTTTCTGTCCATCCCTAGTGTTTCTCAAGCATGTCCCTGGAAGCTTGACACCATTCTGCAGTTTTAGCAGTAATTTGAATGCAACAAATCGTACCTGCAAAGCACAGATGTTGAAAGCTGAAAAATCTGAAGGTGCCGTATGTTTCCTGTAATTGAAGGCAGGTGCCCTGAAGGAAGCAGAGATTCTGTTTCACTTTATGAAGTATCTAGTTGGCAGAGCAGGGAAAAAAAAAAAACCTGCT
Organism: Haemorhous mexicanus; assembly: GCF_027477595.1. Taxonomy (NCBI): domain Eukaryota; kingdom Metazoa; phylum Chordata; class Aves; order Passeriformes; family Fringillidae; genus Haemorhous; species Haemorhous mexicanus. The sequence goes on along the minus strand of NC_082345.1, from coordinate 70,413,522 downwards.
AAAACTTCATTTACTAGGACTGGATAAAACAGATTAAAACTGTTGTTTTATGACAGCTCTTGGGCTCAAACAAGGGATCAAGATCCTGTTGTGTTGGGCAGCACTGACAAAAAGGAATCAAGTCACAGGGTTTGGAGTAGTAAATAAATGGAACTATATGTATTTAAAGGATGGGATGAGGGGAAGGACCATGATACAGAGACCTCTTGGAGTGATTCCAGAGGAGGACTACCATGATGATTAAAGGGATGGAACACCTATGAGGAAAGGCTGAGAGAGTTGGGCATTTTCATCCTGAGAACAGAAGGCTCTGGGGAGACCTAATTGCACCTTCCAGTGTCTAAAGGGGGCCTGGAGAGAGCTGGGGAGGGACTTTGACAGGGACATGTAGTGGTATGAAAAAGGGGAATGGCTTTAAGCTCGAAGAGGCAGGTTTAGATTAGATATTAGGAAGCAATCCTTTCCTGTAAGGGCAGTGAGACACAGGAACAGGTTGCCCAGTGAAGTTGTGGATTCCCCATCCTTGGAAATGTTCAAGGCCAGGTTAGACCAGGCTTGGAGCAGCCTGCTCTCATGGAAGATGTCCCTACCTATGGCAGGGGGTTTGGAACCAGATGATTTTTAAGGTTCCTTCCAGCCCAACCCATTCTGTGGTTGTGTTGTATGATAACCATTCCTTGTGCAGCACTGAAACCAGGCCCAGCTTCTCCATCAGTTTGGGCACTGGGGGGGATGCTGCATCCCAGGTTTGCATCTCCCAGTGGCCCCACACCCAGACACTCCTGGCATTCCTTCAGTGAATGCTCAGTATGGAGGGCTGCCAATATCTTTTGCCTCAGTTGTTGTTTATAAAGAACCCAGGCCTAAAAATTATTAAAAGCTATGAAAATTTGTTCTTTGGAGGATTGATTTTTGGGAAACAGACTACAAGGTGAAGCCTCCAGGGTAAGGAACAGGAAAGTCCCTGGTGAGTTGTAGCTGCAGCTCTGCCAGCAGAGCTCACAAGCCTTTAGGGAGGACTTCTTTGTGTGTCTGTGCCTCAATTTACTGATGGGCAGTGGTAAAGGCCCCAAGGATCCTCTGAGAATTGTTTAGTTGCTGTTTGTGGGGGGATTTTGCATGGTTTGTGGTGGTTTTAAGACATGTAAGATCCAAATGTTGTACACCCCATGAGATTTAGCAGAACTGTATTCCAGCTGAATATAGTCTGTAGGTGTAGGTAATATTTGATACTTAAAGGCAGAAAAACAAAATAACAGAAAAGCACCCCAAATCATCCAAATTTACTGATGGTTCCAGCCAGTTTTGTAGTGCTGCAAGGTGGGACTACATCCACTTCTATTCTGTGTTTTGGTAGTTCTAGCAGGCATAGAAAGACAAAACAACTTTGTTCAAAACATTTTTCATCTGTTTTTCTAATGAAACAGATAGTGCCTGGCACAGAATCATTGTACAGTTATTTCATCTCTCTCAAAATGCTTTTCTTAAGTTCTGAAAGTGCTGACTGACCTGTGTGCACCAGACTTAAAGCTCTTGCTCCCATTTAAAGACTCTCCAGCACTTTCACTATATTCTTTCACTTTGGATTGCCCACAATTTTTTTCCTCCATCAGAGGAGGAGGCAGAGGCAGACATTTTCTAAGACTTTTTCTTCTTTAGTTCATCAAACCACTGAAAGACAGAAAAAAAAAGTCCTTTGTTCACATTTTGACAGAGAACATAGATTTTGCTAGGAAAATAGTGAATTATGTTTACCACCTTTTTCTAATGGCCAAGAATAGATGGGAAAACTTGGGGGGAAAAAAAGTGGAAGAAAAGGCCACAAATTTAATATCTGTTAGTCAGTTTTTCATTCTTTTTGACAATCTTATTTAACTGACTTAATACTGGATCTTAATTCTGGCCAAAATTTTAGAAACTAGGAATTTAATGACCACATCATTTCTCTCTGTGTAGCTTCCTATACATGAAAGGTCAATGTCAGTCAGACTGTACCATTTGGCATGAAGATGAATATAGAAGCTAAAGAGGATTTAAAAAATACATGATCTGCCATTTGAAAGTGGAGTCCGGGAGTTGAGTCCTGCTTTTATTCCTTTATCTTCTGGTGACCTAGCACTTCTTCTCTAATGGGGTGTGTTTACAGATTTAAAACATTTTTTGTCCTACTGCATGGCAGTGAGGAAAGTCCTGCAGAGGCTGAGTCAGAGTTTTAGGTAGGTTGAAAAAGTGTCTGGTTGATGCTACCACTCTCCCTAGAGGCATTTCTGTGCAGAAAGTATGTAAAACAGGGTTAATACTCTCCACACCTCACAGAACCTGAAAGAGAAGTCCATTTACCTAAAAATCTTTGGCAGGGATGTCTGGTCCCCTTGTTTCTTGTTATTGACTGTAGAAAGAAGGGGAAGTGTCTGGGTTACTAATGTGGTATTTACTGAGGCTTCTGCAGCTCAGTGAAACCCATCTGAGCATTAGTGCCTTAATTTTCCCATGTGAAACATGGGTTGTGTCTTGCAGTGGAATCGTGGTCCTTACTGCTCCTGTGGTCAGAATGCCTGGAGAAAGAAGGCAGAGTTAAAAGGCAAGGTGGTATATTCTGATCAGGGTGGTGCTTGCTCCAAGAACTGCAATACACAGTCTGATAGTACAGCACAGATGTGGACATACACAGAATGAAAAGCACAGCACTGAAAAATAAATTAGCATTAGATGGCTTATAAGCCTTATTTCTTTGTGCAGTGGTGCTTTTAGCAGTGTTGTTAGGTATCTCAGGAAAGGAGTTGAATATTTCCAGTCAGTCTTGGAAATATCCATTATAATGTGCACAGCAAAGGTGGAGGGACCTTGTGTCTATGATTTGAATACTTGCAAGCAGTCAGGGCTCTGTGCAGAGTCCCTCTGCATCTGCTGGCTTGCTAGTCTTTATTTTTAGTCACTCACTTTTGATAGTTGCATCAATTTCTCAATTGAAAAATACATATATATTAAATATGGCTTTATTATGCATTGTTAAAGAGTAAGAGACAACAGTCAGGCAGCCTGGAGAAATGTTCTTACAAACATTATAACAAATGTCATAAAATTTCTGAATTTCCAAGATTTTTTATGAAATGAAACCTGGCTGAATAAGCCACATTTCTTGTCATCCATTTGCCTTTCTCTGTAATCACACAAAGCTCCCTTTTGGCATGTGTGAGCCTTTTGCACTTCAGTGCCACACTGTTCATGTTTTCCTTGGTCTGTCTTGCCAGCTCTGTGACCCCATCATAGGCTTTGAATTGTAGTGAAAGCATTGACATAGTTAAAATGATTGAGAGCAACACAGTGATGATTTTGGGAAAACCTCATTGAGGATGTAAAAAAATATTTCTTTTTTACTCTGATTTGTGTAGCTTGGAGGTGATTCATAAGTTTGAGATATTTACTGATGCTCCCTGGACTTTGAAGCACATCAGAGTAAAGATACTCTGGTGGTGTCTGACCAGTTTATTTGGCTTTTAAGGGGCTTAAAATGTGGACTTGAACCTGGGAATCAAGCTGACCAACAGCTACAAATTAGAATCTATTGTCTCAGGCTGTTTATAATTTAGTCTCTGTCTCACAAGTCATTTGAACAGGAAGTGGTTCCACAGCACACATTTAGCATTCACTCATGGGGTTTTCCTTTCTCTGTCTGCAGTAGCTTCTTCTATGGAAGCAGAACTAAAGGGTCTGCAAAAATTTGAACTCATTGGTGTTAGCAGATGCTACTGAATATGAAATTACTCTAACTGCACTTCCTTGGGGGCTGCTAAAAGATTTCTGTAGCTTCAACCACTGTGATGTGATGTTCAGGATGACTCCTACTTTTATAACTGCATATTTAATTGTATATCTTAAAGAGTGGAGGGTGCTACTCTGGAAGAACTTTTCCCTTCAAATGTATGTTACCTTGTTTTAGTTTTCTCTTTTATGGTTTTGTCATGCATATGTAATATCAGCTCTTCCAGAATAACTTAAGCTTATTTAAAGTATGAGCTGAGTTTGCAATTTGGTGTAACCTACATTGAGGCTTCTCCTCTGTTTCTAGGTGCAGAGAAATCTTGTATCTTCTTAGGATGCCTAGGTTATCAGGCACTATAAAATATCCATCACCCATTCCTACATCTAGAATGGCATTTTCAGACAACAAAAAGTCACAATCCCTAATTGCTGCAAATTTGTAGCAAAGTGGGATAGATTTTTTGAATGAAATCTGAGATGATCTGGTGATCTTTAGCCTCTGCAAGATAATTGTTCTTTGCTAGTAAATAGCATGTCATTTATTAACACTAAAAAATTTTGATGCTTTCCATCCTGTCGCATAAGACCAAGCTGCTGCTGGGGTGCACAAGATATGGGTATGCTGCCCCTGGAATAAGAATGCACTTGTTTCATACTCTCTGATATTTCAGTTTCATCCCTTCATGATCTGACGGCTTTCTCTTGTCACTTCTCACTTTCATAAGGTATTGCTCCTGCTGTTGGTAGTAGTAGTAGGATCACGTGGCAGCTGAGGTTTGAAGGTCCCTCAGGAGATCTCCAGCCCAACCTCCTGCTCAGAGCTGGGTCAGCTGTGAAATCAGCCCGTGTTTCTCAGCATGTGACACACCTGTGTCTTAAAAACCTGCCCAGATGGAGAATGCACGTTGTCTCTGGGCAGCCTGTTCCAAAGGCTGACTCTCCTCGTGGGGAAAATATTTTTACTTCTATTCAGGAGGATACTCTCCTTTTAACTTGAGTATGTTGCTTCTTGTCTTCCTGTCATGCCATGCAATGGACCTGGTCTTGTTCATCCTGGAGAGGAGAAGGGTTCAGAGGAGCCTCCAGGTATTTATGGGAGGATATGGAGAAGACAGGGACAAGATCTCAAATTGGTAGATATTCCCATAACAACTATCAGTGAAGGTTGGTCTGGAGCTGTTCACACTTTGAGAAGTCTTTGAAAGAAGGTGCTTTAAAGAGAAGCGATCTCATTTCTGCCAGTTGGCAATGCTTGTGAATTTAAGGAATGATTCTGTCCCTCCTCATCTTTGACTCAGGGAATCCAATCTGCCCTGCATGACGTCTTGCCTGGCTGATGACAGAATCTGCCTGCCACTGTCTTAGTCCTTTGGGCATCCACAGTCCACTGGCAGCCTGCTAATACATGCAGTGAGGCTTGTTCTGCTCCTGGTTTTCCAAACAGATAGAAGGGGTTTTCCCCTGGATTGCTAACGCTGCCTGCACCAAAGCAGGAATGGTTGTCTTCAATTTTGCATATTTCTGGATTTTCTCTGCAAGAGCTGTCTCATGTTAACTTAGTGCCTGAAGTTACACAAATTACTGCTGCAAATGGTTAACCCTTGAGGAGATGGGGAAATTGCTGTTCAGACAGTACCTATCAGTCTGGGGAGCAAGCACACAAAAACTTGTTTCACTAAGAAAGAGTAGCACCCAAAGGCAAAGAACTACACTGGTGTTCTTGAGCTATTTAATAACATGGGGTTTGCTTGTTGTTTGGTTCTTTTGTTTTTTGTTTTGTTTTTAATCTGCCAATAAATACACATCTATTTCAGCTAATTTTTGAAAAAAAAATAATGTGGGACTATCCTATTATTTCCTTGTTGTATATCACTAGGCTTTTGCATTTTTTTCATAATCTTAAAAGAGAAATGAAAGCAGATTACAAATCAGGGCTTGTTCTCTGATTTGCATTTCTAAATCTTACAAGACCCTGTTCCCCCAGAATGGCAAATTACTTAGGTACCAAATTCAGACCTAAATTAAACAAACCTGTGCTGTATTTTGCTTCTGATCTGAATTAAAACTTGTGCTTTAATGAAAAGAATATCCTTTCCAGTCCTTTTAAAGGATTTTCTACATTTCTCAGTTTTAGGTATGTGTTTCTACTGCTAATGCATCTTGTGCTGCATCCAAAGCACCCCTGCAGGTTTCACAAAAGCATAATAACCTCTTCACCAACAACATTTTCCTTCTGAATCTGGAGGGTCATGAAAGTAAGGAGTAGAAAATACAGAAAGAGGAGGATTTGAGATTTTCTGGCAAATTATTCTCCAAGGGATAGACAGAGGGCTTTTCTTCCTGGAGCAATGCTTAGTAGCTAGACTATGATGCATTTTAACTTAAGATATGACTAAAAAAGAGGACTAAATCTTTTTTTAACAGCTATTTAAATTACAGCACAAGCTGTGTAAAAGCATGTGAACAGCTTTACTACACCAAAATGAATGTTGACCTAGCCTAGTAGCTTGATTCCACAAAACCCAGAGAAAATAGATAAGTGAGAATAAATAAAATAATAGTAAGTGTTCAAAGATATTATTCTTTTCTTTCTGTAGCCTCTCCCAGATGTTTTCAAACTGAAACGTGGTGGCTTCCAAACCTGAAGTAGCACCTACACATTTGTTTTAAACAGATTTTGTTGAATTTCTTTTCCACTAGGGAATAATTTGGCAAGGTTTTTTTAGGTCCTCATATACTGGACTATTTTGAGAGAGAACTAGATATATTTTCATGATATCACTGTTTGCTACTACGTTATTTTACCCTCCTGTACATTAATAGTGCTGAGTTATTAGCATCATCCCACTCATTCTGTGTTGATGCCAGCAGGGTGAAGAAGAAAAACATCTGCCTGGGAGGTAGAAACGTGGTTTTAGATATGAATGCATAAACATGAAAATTCTACACCTTCTGCTTTGAACTCACACCAGACAGCACAGGAGAGACCTGTGAATTTCTGCAGTTGGGAACTGGCCCTTGTGTAAATCCAGTGGGAGGAGGTGGAGGGGATAAGGTGTCTGTCCACATCCGTGTTAATGAAGAAGAAATCTGGCAGAGCAACTGCTTCCTCTGGGAGTAAAGCTAGGGATGTTGTGACACTGGGATACACTTGCTGTTACTTCCTCAGCATTCATGAACTGCTTGGTCATTCAATTAAGCCTGTGTTGTGTTGCTTGAACGTAAATGCAGTGCTGGGAATATTTAAGGTAATGTTGATCCATCCATTTTATTGTTTTTTGGTGTTTTTTGGGTTTTTTTTTGTTTTTTTTTTTTACAATGGCCTTTTTTTCCTAATTTTTTTTTAATATTCTAATTTTGTCCATTCAGGATGGATGGGATCTGTTAAGCATGGCAACTCCTGATGGTTGTGCAGCTCCATGGCATTGATGAAGAGATACAGTACAGGAAAAAGATTGTTTAAAATAAACAAGGAGCAATTCTTGAGCATTTTTATATTCAGAGAAGTGCATCTACTTATATGTCCTGGGACACATTGAGCTTTTATTAAATATCTTAATAGGCTCAGGGGTCACAGTGGTCCTCCTGTTGATACCAGGGAGTTTTCTGGCAGCTGACACCTCCATGGAAAAACAGGAATGTCAGCAGAAGAAAGCAGCATTAACATCTTGATAGATGCCTGTTGTAACAGCACCTTTAGACAGAGCTCACGTGCTTCTCAAGGAAGTTGATTTTTGCCACAATAACTTGAGTTTGAAGAGTCTTGTATTGAAAGGTACCTATGATAAGATCGGGTCTTCCAGAGTGGTCTGCAGAGCCTTTCAGGAAAAGCCCAGGCCTCTGTCACTCAGTTCTGCCCAAAGTTTGTGTATTAAGTGCAAGATGGAAACAGAATTCCCTCTCCTCTTTAATCCCCTCCCCTTTATCTTTTTAGCCATTTAAAAATGTTGCATTTTATACCATAATGGAAAGGTAATCAGAAACCTGGCAGATAAGAAATCCTACAGCCAGTGGAGATGCTGTACAGACAGCAGAGCTGTGAGTATTTAGCAACATCACAGTAGCCTTGTTTCACATTTGCAATTAATACACGTCTGTGTTTGCATTTGTTATAGGACTCTTGACAGCACCAACATAACAAGAAAAACGAACAACCTGAGTAATAAATCTCTGGAGGCATTCAGCAAGTGCCATAGGGCTCATTAATCTTGATTATTCCCCATAATAGATAACTTCACAAATCATCTATTCTCCCCAATCGTGCACATAAGGATAATGTATATGTAATAGCCTCCCATACTGTAAAACCCCAAATAGAATTTCATTTTTTAAATATAAGTCTTGACAAATGCAAGACAAATATTTATAGAAAAAGAATGGGTATGAATAACAATGAACTGGACTGAAATGAGTAGAACAGTGACTGTTGTGAAAAGATGGGGTTTGGCTTTCTAGGGGGGGAGGAGGCTTCCTTTACTTTATGATGTCTCTATTTGAATCAAGAAATTCATTTATTTATTTATAGCCTGAAGTAGATGGGATTTCCTGGCTGAGAATTTTGGCCTGGGAGATAGAGCAGTCTGCAGCTGCAACCTTTATGCATACTATTTAAGGAATGTAGACAGGGGAAAATAGAAGCAGCTAAGAAATACGCTGAGTTCCAAACAATTTAATATTTATAATTCATACTGCTGATTCCTTCTGTTTCTTGTATCTTCCCAAAGCCTTCCTTTGAAACCAGAGTTATCAAAGAAAACCCTGGTTCTGATTTGACAGTCTTCACCTGTTTACCAACTTTTCTCAAATACAACTGAAATTTGCCAGCATAAGAGATCTGTGAAAAACATCATATCTGGAGTAAGACAGGGTGTGATCCTTTCAGTAAGAACAGCAGAGGTGCTCTAATATGCAGAGTTGCAGGCTGTGCTTCAGCTCACAGATGCCTTGATTACCTTAAAACTGATTGATCAAACAGAAAATATAGGTGGCATATTAAATTTTGAAAAAAATTTGCAAAATATAATGGTTTTAATGCAGTCAGTTTTAAAGGATAAAGAATAAGCAAGTGAGGAGGAAAATAAAAGATTTTTTTTCCCAGAAAAGGACCAGTATTTTTTATATCTTTGTAATTGTAGTGACCTTAACCTGATGCTTAAGAGTAGGTTCTGCTGATTGAAGTTTCAGAAGTGTAAAGCTCTATTCACAGCTGAGCCTTGCTCTTACACACTATAAAGCATGAGATTTGATTGCCCTCATCTTTGCCCACATACCCATTTGGCCCCTTTCTTCTCCCTCCCTCCCTCCATGTGTCCAAATGCTCTCAAAACCCCAGAATTTTGTTCTGTGACCTGGAGCACCAAAATAGCAGTTTTGTGTGAGTGGAAAGGACTTTACAAAGGAACAACTGAACAGCTTTAGGACATATTTCTTCTTCTTGTTCACTGTTCCTCCTCCACCCTTTGTATCAAATACTCAGGATTCATTTCCTTAAAATTTATTGGAAAAGAGAACATATGCATCATCTTTCAGAGCTGAAAGAAGAACAACCTGAAATTTGGATCTGTTTCTTTTTTCTGCTGTACACATTGTTTGTGCAATTCTATTTCTGTAATTCTTTTGCATGTGAATGCATAATGCCCATCTATAAAGTATCACAGTCTTTTAATAGCCTGCACTGCATGTTGTGTCTCTGTTCCTAAATACATATGTGTTACTCATATCCACAGGCAAAATAACTTCTGGCCAAGACGTGAAGAATGGGTCTTGCCTCTAAGAAGTTTTAAAAAGTGGAGGAAAAAAAAAAGTGAAAATGTTCACAATCATCTAAGTTTAAGTGGACAAAGGATCATCTATATTTGACTTTTTTGTTTAGACATTACTTTCTTCAGACAGATGCTGTCTCAAAAAGTTGCAAAGAACTTTTTAGGACAGCATCAAAGAGAAGTGCATTTTGGCTTGAATTTTTTCTTTTATATCAGCACAGTCTCATTTGAAATACAGTTTTGAATCAGGCTAAATGGGTTGTATTCTTAACTGTCTGAGAAAAATTCAAATAACTGCCTTAATGTCTCTTGGCCTCAGTTTCTCCCTGCATAAAACTATACTTATAATGCTCCACCATCTTTGTAAAAGGTTCCACAGTCTCCTGATGAAAGGAATTATTTTAAGTTCAAAGTGTTGCTCTTGGTGAAAGAATGATCTTGTTTATTCTTGAAAAAATACTTTATATAAACATCAAAGAGTTGTTTGTACCAAGTGTTTAATCTGCCATAAGGTGCTCCTGTGTCTCAATTAGCAGTATTTCTCATCCATTCTTTCATGAAAAGGAATGTGTTTGGTGATGTGGATGCCATGTGATACAATTCCATCAATGTCAATATGTGCAGCAAACTAAACACAGTGTTTGACATTGACCATAATTTCCTATTCTGTACACAAATTAGCATAGCAATGGATGCAAAGTGAAGCAATGGATGCAAAGTGATGTGGAGTCACTTATAATCATTCTCCTTCCACTGCCCTGCCTGGCTGATTTCCCCACAGAGCCAGGAGTCAGTGCTGGAGGGCAGCTGGATCTCTGCAGTTCAGGTTGTGCCACTTGCAATCACCTCCAAAAGTGGGAGTCTTTGTCATTTGTTAAAGTCTTTGTCATTTGTTAAAGGAGATCATCAAAATATAGGGGTTGTTTCTTTAGCAGTTAATGCAAGAGGCCACTTTTTCAGGTGAGAATTGACACTTGTTGACCACTTGCTTCTTCTGGAAGTACAGAAGAGAACCTAACAGGCAAGAAGGTCAACACGGTAGAATAGAAGGTGGACTTGATGTAACTTGCCCCTTGTCTGGGTTAAAAAGGAAGGAACCCCACGAGTAATCAGTAACCATGTTTAACATGATTCCTGAAGGACAAAGTTTGTGTTGCTTAAACAGTCTTAGTCTGATACTGTTGTCTTTTTTTTTTCCCTTTACTTTCTTTGTTATGCAGATATAGTGGTACAAAAGGGGATGCTGACCCTTCTGGTTTAAACTAGAATTACTGAGTTTAAACTGGCACAGAATGTAGTTAAACAAGGCCAGAATATGAGTATTGGGACATTTTGGCATCTCTTTGACTGATGATAGAGAGGACAGCACTGAATTAAGGCATTTTGAGTTCAAGTACCCAAAGGGTTACAAGGAGAAACGGGTTCCCCTCCAGAGCTTGCTGAAATGGAGTTACAAATACAGCTAAGTAAGTGGCAAGGTTGCTTCTGGAGGGATCATTTCCATCTTTCAAGATAACATCTACTATTGTAGGGAGGCAGCACTTAACTGTCCTTCCAGTGCTATTTCCTTTTACCTGAAAAATCATCTCCATAAGCACTTTGTCAGTGTTCCAGTGCTTTCTTCAATGGGATTAGGTGACCAAAACCCTGTTCCCAGTCTAAACCAAAAAAATACATTTAGCTGGTTATTTTAAGGTTGTTTGGAAACTTGACAAGTGAAAGCAGCTCTAAATGCATCCAGATTCAAAACATGTTACCCTGAGTAACTGAAATAGAAGTTGTAGTTGTGACAGACTCCCAGTGCTCACATCTCAGGACCTTAAAAGATGAGAAACACATGCTTAAACTCAGATGCCCAATTTAGAAATAAATTTATACAGGCTCTCAGTCTCTAGACTAGGACCTATGTTATGGAAAAAAAGTTTATATAATGCTGCTTCCATTATAAATGGAGGCTAATTTTCTCAAAAATACTCTTAATATGAGCAAACAAGTAAGTTTAGTACTAAAAATATTCTCAGTGCTTCATTGCCTTGGGTTTACAATATCATTTGCACGTCAAATTATATTTCATCTTATGATTTAGTAATGTCAGAAGAATAGATCTAATTCTCTGTCTCATGATACCCTTAAAGATGGAAGATTGCTTTCCATGGAGTGTAAAACTCAATTTGTAGTCATGTGTATAAAACATGACTTTATGGCAGATTAGCTTGCTGTAGATTTAGTTCTCTCTGACAGTGAACTAAAAAATATTAGCATTTCACTGAACACAGTATTAATGGCAAGAAGAAAGTATTGTTGTAATGTAGAAAGTAGAATGGGATTTTTTGAAAGTAGAGCAGAGGAAAATGTATTTAGAGATTTGCAAGGAGTTTAGGTAGAGTTGGTTTAACTTTTTTCTCTTCCTCAACTTTTCCCACCACCACCCCTGCCTCTCTGTGAGTCATTTTGAAAAACAAAAGTTTATTTGCAGTTGTCAGATTGACCTTTCAATGATTTTCAATAAAACAGCAATTATTGTACTGGAAGATGTCTTTGTGTTTCAAGTGACTGTACCAAAATTGAATTTTTAGATATTTTAAATGCTGGTTTTGGTTTGTAACTGTCTTGCTTAGCAGTCAGATGTGATGTTTGCTTTTTCCAGTGGAAGGACAGAGTACAAGCAGAAGATTAGAGGGATCATTTCTGTGCAGTTCATTATTTATAGTGCTGTGAAGGTGGTGTGATGCTGTGGTGATGGTGTCAGTTTGTTGAAGCAGGTGAAAACCAACTCTTGGGTGTGACAAGGCTGTCCCTTGGAGTGCTGAGTACTTAGAAATGGTCCCAGCCAAGTAAGTGCCACTAAAACCATCACAGCCATGTGTGGCACTGGGGGTTTCAGTGGAAGAGATGGAAGAAGGAGAGAAATTGAGAGAGAAACCAAGTAGACACTATAATTAAATGGCCATCAAGAGGGGAATGTTTTATGGAGAGTGCTCTGTGCTGTTCCTGCTCTTGAATTTGTGCAGCTTAGCTTAGATGTATCTGCCAGAGCAATCCTGCATGTTTATACAGAGCCTGCTTTTGTAATGTGACTGATAATAATGAAATTCTTTATGCTTAACTCAAAGCTAATATATTCAAGATACAAATGATATAGGAGGGCGGAAAAAGCACTGCATCAATTTGGCTGCAGTTGTAGAAAGGTTCCCCATGCTTTGTTTTAACTGAATACTTTGTATTTTTTAATTGTGTTCATTTTAATTCCACAGTAAGTCAAATAACGATGTGTGAAAACAGCATAATTAAGCTTTGATATTTCTGCAAAAGTAATAACTGAATTCGATCTGCTTTTAATCTTTCAGGCTATTCATTGTATCTATCCCTTATTTCTACAGCTATCTTTTCTCATTTAGTTCTCTTTGATTAAAAGGCAGTGGAGGTCTGCCTACTTTCTTGGGTCAGACACAAGCTCTGCTGTCTTTTAAAATACCTTCCAGTGTGATTACAGGTCCTTTGTTTCTATTGAAGAAAGCATTTAAGATTGTAAATGATGTGCTAAATTGTCCCATTCTTTACAGAATATTTTCTACTTATTCCAAAGGTTGAAAATTAAGAGTGTGCTTTTTTTGAATTATACACGCGTATATAAATTCATATTTTTCACTAATTTTCTTTCATTTTTAGCTACAGCTTGTAGACTGAGTCCCACAAATATACATGTGATTAATTTTTCTCACCAGAATTTCTTTGCTGCCATTGCTTTTTGCAATCCCCAGAGGACCTGCTTTGCAGAATGTACAACATGCAGCAGCACACACTTGTGGTGTGCAGTCAGAACAGGGTGTGAGGGATGGCAGGAGAAACTCCTTGCAGGCCCCTGATGTTGGCTGGTTTGTAACTGGTTTGTACTGGCTGAGTTCCCCCACAGAAACCAGCTGTGGTGGTGGGGCCTCAGATGAAAAAAGTGAGTTTCACTAAGTTGGAGGGGAAGAAAAGAGGGGGACACAACTCCTGTTTCCACAGCTATGGTGTTTATTTTACAAGTTATCACAAAAAGTAATTCTAATCTCCAGGAGATGGACTGTGATGGTGTTTAATCTCATGATGGTAATGCTGGAGGGCAAGTGAATTTAGATTTACTGTCAGATTTACAGTCTGAGAACTTGGTCCTAAAATTTTGTCTTTCAAACAGCATCTTCTTTGCCAAACACTAACAGGTTTTGTTTAGCATTGCAAGGAGGCTGAAGGTAGAGAGGGCAGAGGGATCTTTGTGACTTTCCTCCCTCTGTGTATATCCCCTGTCCCAGGCAGAGGTCAGCACTGCACACGGTTTTTCCTCCAGAAAACCTAAAAAAGCAGAAGAAATCAGTTGTACAGCCTGGTATTTCACCTGTGCAGGGTTGAGCCCATGCCCCACACAAGCCTCACTCAGGTTTGCAATGCTCATGTGTGCATCAGCACCTGTGGCCATTGTCTGGCTCCACAACCCAAAGGCATCATCACAGCCTTCAAAACCAGCCTGCTTGACACCATCTGGCCTGGATGGGGTTTGTCATCTCCTTCCTCATGCCCAGTACAGTTTCTCTCTTTGCAGCACTGTCTTTGCCACAATGGTAAAAATGCTTTTGGAGAAAAAAAAAAAAAAAACAAACCAGGGTCAAAAAGATACATTTGCTATAAAAATCCCAAGGATGCCTTAGCCTGGAGGGGACCATAGTGATGCTGGTTGTTAACCCTCTCAAGAAAAGCATTTACTGAAATGTCAACGTTTATTTTAAGCTGAACAGGCCAGGACAAGTGCTGAGTGTTTCCTGTGGTTCAGCTGGCTTACTGACAAGTGCTCAAACTGTAACAGCCAAGCCCACACCAGGGCTGCAAATAGGCAGGTAGTCTTCAAAAAACACATCTTACTCCATTGCAGTGGCAGTATCTGTATGTCTCAGCTTCCTCTGTCACCAAATATGCTGCTCCACGTTTCCCAGTTTACACAAAGAGACACAGAAAAGGCACCTTCACCTCGTGGGCTGTGCTCCAGGAACAGAAAACCAGAGATGGTTTGTCTGCCCACCCAGAGCAATGGGACCACTCTTAGCCACACACTTCTATTAATAACAGCTTAGATGTTGCTACTGTGTGGTGGCTCTCAGATATTGTCACAGAAGTTTTTATTTCGCATGCTTGGGTCAAATCTTCCTCGTGTAAGTATTTAGAAATAAATGCATGTGTGCATTTTTGAAGGGCTCTCAGCATGCCTGACAGAAGCACCTTTTGTCTGAACAATTAATGAAATTTTGGCATTTGTTTAAAGCCCTTACAGATCCCTTGAGGCTTTAAAGGTTATTTGTAGAAATTTCAAGAGGCATTCCAAATATTTAAAAAAAAAAAAGACACAGGCTTTAAATAGTTAATGAATGCACATAATTTACCTAAACAGTGTTTTTATAGATCTTTGCAAATATGACATTAATTAGGGAAAGTAACTAAAGCTGAAGTGCCACAGAATGTTAATCCTCAGCATCAGTAATTAGCTGTGGAGGAGAATTTTTAAAAATGTTTCCAGTTTATATCATTTTGTTTTGGAAGAAACACAAATATGTGGGTTGAATTATTAAGAAAACAAACAAGCCTGAAAAAAACAACAAATAAAGCAAACCTCTTAAGGAGTGGATGGGTGTATCTGCGCTGTTGCAATGAACCTTGGCAGGTCCATGGCTTCACTGGCTCTGGGATGGAAAATAAACTTGAGCTGTGCCCTTCCTGCTCCCTCTCCCATGTCCATACAGGTGTGTGTATGTCCTGTGCACCAGGTATCCTTTTATTTCCCAATTGCCCTGAGACCAGACAGTGCAGACAGCTGCTTGGCAATTAATTTGATTGTGTTTTTAACCAACCAGTGAAGGCAGCTCTTTGACTCTCTCCCTCCTGCATGCCCTGGTAATCATTTTGTTTATCTGCCCAATTTGACTCGCCGCAGTGGGCAGTGGAAGGGCCGCCTGCATTGTTTGTCTGCTTAAATTGTTAAATGAAATGACTCAGAAGATTCAGGAAATTAATTTTTGCAGTCTAGATATATGGTGAGAAAAGAAGGCTTTGAAGTGGAGATGTCAGTGTAGCCACTCTGAAATTCATGAATCAGATGTCACAAGATTTTCAGAGGCTTAAAAAACTGAGAAATTTTTTAAATAGTTGCATCCTTTTTAGTTGCCTATTGATATCTGAACCTTAACAATTCATGTCACTCTGAGCTTTATTCAATGGCTGTTTTATATGAAAATGAAAGCCAAGATACCCATATAAATAAGACTCCAAGAATCAGGGCTTTTAAAATAAAGTGTAGCATTGTTATTAGACTCATAAAAATTGTACTAATAACCAGTGTTACCTTTTCTTTCTCCTTTTAATTTTTTTAGGATGATTAATTTAACAGCTACTATCAAAATAGCCATAAACAATTTAATAAACCTTGTAAAACTTCAGATGCTTCTTTATTATGCATTCAAATAGGATTCTCAGCCTCTTGAGTCCTACTCTATACCCTTGAATGCTGCTAAGTAGTGCCATTAAAATAGCAATGCTATAAGGCCATTCTCATTTATGGTGATTGTAAAATAGGGGCAAGACACTGGTTTGGATTCAGTTTGAGAGGTATGTTTCCACAATAAATGCTAAACAAAATGCAGAATTAAACCATACTCTCTGTGGATATCTAATGGTTGACTTTGCCTTGTTGATGTGTGTTAATACTCTCTGTGACTTTATGTTTAGCTTGAATGTTTGTTAGCAAATGGTAAAAATTGATCTTCCTATGTAGAAACCAGTCAGAACAATAGAAGGCAGAATAGTTATGTCTTACTGAAATATCATTAATTTTCTGTGGGTTGATTTCTTTCAAGATTTAGTGTGTTTCAATAGCTGAGGATGTTCAAGAAGGAAAAGTTAGTACAATATTTTTATTGCATGCTTATTAAGAAAGGCTTTGAAATTATTTGAAACTGTTTTTATCAAGGTATTTGAAAAAAAAATTATATTTTGTTTAGGTTTTGGAAATTCAAGCCTTAAAGCCAGTCCAGTAGTTGAAACATGGTATGCAGATTCTTACTTATTTTGCCCCCATTTTTGTGGTGCATATTTGCAGGTAATAACTCAAGCTGGGTGACAGCCTGGTGAAATGTGAACCTGTGGTTTTCTCCCTAAAACAAAAGGTGAAGCTGTGAGGTTTGGTTTCTTGTCTGTTTGAAATACAGATGCAGGTGCATCATTCAGAGCTCCATCTTTGTGACTGTGGAGATATGTGAAATATGCAGTGTGTTTTCTGAGCTAAATTTGTAAGGAGTCTTTTGGGGGGCACTGTGGGCAGAGATTACTGGTGAAGGGCAAGTGGGCAGTACAGCACATTGCTGCTGCCTCTGAGAAGTCAGCTGTGGTTCCTTTCTGTCACCTGAAGTGCTGTCCTTGCAGTTTTCAGTGGAGTTCAGCTTCAGCAATGCAGCTGGAAAGCAGAGTTTGTGACCAGAGAGTACAGCAGAGCCAGTGACTTTGTGCTCCTGAATAAGAAATCAGGAGTTGCTGAGTTCTTTGTCCATTTGTTTGGGAAAGTAGGTTTTCAGAGATGGCTGCAGAACAGCATTTGTGCCTCTGGTAGACTCCTCCTTCTCATATGAAATGTGCTGTTCTGCACAGTGACAAGCTGATTAAGAGCAATTTTTTAGAGAGAAAATTGACCTACATTAGATAGAGAAGAGAAAAATATTAGGCTCTTGCATGAACATCCTTATACCAGTGGTTGTGCTCCAGTAATTAAATTCTGACAAACAGATGAACAAACAATCTCCAGGGGTAATGAGGCTCAGTCAATGAACCACAAGTGTTCACAAGTACTAACAATAAGAGAAAATACAATTGAAACCCCTGCATATGTGTTACTCAAAAAGCAAGTTAAGAACTAATTAAAAGGATTTCTGTTTTCCTCTCCATGCTTTGCATTTAGAAATAGATTTATGGAGTATATTCTCCAAATTCCAGCATTCCAGAATTCTTAGATATAAGCATGAGGGTAGCAAAAGTTATCACCAACGCTATGTGCCTCTTTAAAACAGATTTGAAAACGTGTAACCAGAGAAGTGAAATCCTTCAAATTCAGTGTGCTCACCCTTTGCTTAGGGTGCATGAAATGCCAGCTCACGAAAATGTGGTTGTAGAAATTGAATACAGTTCCTTCCAACCTGCCTGGTGATAGCATATTTCACATGCTGAAATAGAAGTATCTCTTTCTGCTCTTGGGGAAAAACGATAACATATGCCATCACCTTAACTGTGCAATAAAGTAACTCAAATTGGACATGTCTGTAGAAAAGTGCTTTGTGTCATGTGATATAAATATCTACATTTTTTTTAATGTCCTTTTTCTTATCACCCATGACAGAGGCCTGTCTCGCCACTGTCAGAATTGATTTTTTCCCCTTTGAAGTATTGTTTCTTAGTTCTTGAAAATATTTTTTCCAGCAAAAAAAGATTGGCAAAACGACCATTTCATGTGACAAGTACAGATGGGGAATTGACAATAAATACAATATCAACTTTGCCTTTTGCTTCAGCTTCTGCTCTGAGAGAGTTAATCCCATCAATGACAGTCACGTTAGTTTTATTGATATTTTGTAATCTGTCTTTCCTTTCTCTCCCTGGTTCACTGCAATCTGCTCTTGGTTAGTGACCTGTCACACCCTGCTGGTATCTAATTGCTGCTGGTATCTAATACTTTTTTCATTTAAAATTGTGCTTTTAGGGAATTGCATGAAGCATTTTGATGGATGCTGCAAATTGGTTTGATATAAATTTTGAGATAATTTCTTCTCTCTCTCCTTCAGTAGATCCCATATTTAAACTGTACTCATCAGAGTGCTCCTTGGCTGCTGTAAATGGTGAAAAATCACCAATAGGTTGATGCTTTCAGCTGCTCCAGAGCAGTGGACATTTTGGAGAGATTTGGAAATGCATCCGTAGACACGTAGAAGTCATGGTGGGTTGGAGTGGCCCAACTGAGAGGATGGTGCCAGGTCCATGATGAACCCTTATATCCAAAAAGGAATCTGCTCCCTGATTATGGGACCCATAGATACAATCTGTATGTATATATAATATATATATTTTTTTTAATCATGTTTTCCTTGAGTACACTAAGGGGAAAACCCTAATGACTCAAAAAAACAAGAGCTGATCTGAAATTGATTTGCAAAATGTTGAGTGTGGTTCTAACATCCTGCTCTGGGGTTTGGTTTCATACTTGGTCTCTCTCTGTAAACAGGAAGAGTAACTTGAAAGCAAAGGGAGGTTGGTCTATGTGCACATTGGCACGTAGCACTTGTGCTTAACTGGGGAAAAGAAAGGGTTTGGTCTTTCTTTCTTTCTTTCTTTCTTTCTTTCTTTCTTTCTTTCTTTCTCTCTTTCTCTCTTTCTCTCTTTCTCTCTTTCTCTCTTTCTCTCTTTCTCTCTTTCTCTCTTTCTTTCTTTCTCTCTTTCTTTCTCTCTTTCTCTCTTTCTTTCTCTCTTTCTTTCTCTCTTTCTTTCTCTCTTTCTTTCTCTCTCTCTCCCTTCCTTCCTTCTGCCCCTTCCTCCCTTCCTTCTTTTTCCTTCTCTGTATATGTGTGCCAAAATGAAATGTCTGTATTGTAAGGTGGAAGAAACTTTTAGTCCTCTTGAAGGAGCAGCCGCACTGTACTCAACACCTCAGGAGCTTTTGTGTCATTCTCAGGGTTGGGGTGGCACTGCCTCTGGCAGACAGCAGGCTCAGGGACAGTATGAGCAAGACACTGATGTTTCCTCTACTGGCATCCAAAGATGGACAACAGGATAGAAAAGCAAATGTGAGAGTTTTCTTCTCAGATACAGCATTTTTTTCTTTTTCTCCATATTTGATATTTTTTATCTGAAAAGGGAAGAAAGACAAGCAGACTTATTTTTCTCACTACTCAATTTACATATTTAATTTTTAGTATTTCTTTGAATATTTGCTGGTGAGATGGGCTGATATACTGATGTGGCCACTGATGATGTATTTCATATCCAGAATTCAGTGCTATCTATCCCTAATATGGGATTTCAATCCTGTCTCCATCATGGGATATGAGTACAGCAAAAGGACAGAGAGACTGAATTGATAAGGCACAGAAATTTCAGAATTGAAGAAAGCATTTAAGAATCCAGTATTCATTGATCCAGTCACTTAAAATTTTATGTTACCCTGAAGCTTTCTGCAGCATGGAACCTTGAAATAAAAGGAATTTTCATTTATAACTGCTAATAAAGGCCTAAAAATCTGGCAAGTTTAATTAGTGCATTTTAGTAAATGTGTATTTTAAAGGAGTGAATCTGAGTGACTTGTAAGCTTGGTAGTAGATATCTTTGGAATAAACTATAGTGAGTATAGTTGGATGAAGGTCATATTTCAGCCATATAAAAATTGGTCTTTAATTAATATTAGTTGCTGTTGTGGTGATGTTTACACAAGAACCTCAAACCCTTCATTAAATGTTAAGTAAGCCTCAAAAATTCCCTTGTGCAGTTCTGTAGTAATTTTTCATATTCTTCTGTTGTGGCACAGAGGAGTGACTTCCCTTCTTTAAAAGCCAGAAATAGAATGAAAATTCCCCCAACCAGCAACCACTTTATTGCCTCTCTTTTTGTTCATCAGTTGAAACAGGATTTTTTCTTTTTATATTCATGTTTTCTTTGTATATTCATGTTTTCTTTTTATGTTCATGTTTTCTTTGTATATTCATGTTTCTTCTGAACTGTTTTCAGTCTTGGGATGGGTTATTTTATCTGGTGCATGAGTGGGTATTTCATGGTCTGTAGAGTTCTCCTTACCCTTTTATTTATTTATATTTCCTTTTGACTTTGCACCTTTTCTGCCACTCCTTCGACCAAAAGATGTTTCTAACCATAAAAAAAGGTTAATGTGTTTTGTCCTCCTGACCTATGTACAAGGATGCTGTGCAATTAATATTTTAATTTTTCAGAATTAATTTTAAAAATAAAGTATTTTCATGACTTCTCCCAGCTCTGAAGGAAATCCTCACCTTAAACCTTTTAATCCTCCATTAGAGAAAGCAGCCCAGACATCTTGCTTTCTGAAGACTGTGAGCTAATGCTAAATACACAACTTTGGGCAGAAAAAGGAGAATTTTGGCTGTAACTGAGAGGTGTTTAATGTACAAACAGACGTCTCCATCCCACCCGTCTGTGCATGCCGCCCGTGGGCACACGCTCTTTCCCCTCCCATCCTCCCACCACGTTCTTCCCTTGGAGAGCTCTCTGCAGCTGAGAAATTAAACCTCTTTACATATCCAGCTCCAATCAGTCCCGTTGTCATTAAACCTTTGCTGTGGGATCCCTAAATGAGCCAGCTTGTGTATAGTGTGCAGTTTTCCCTGCTTCTTGCTAGAGCAGTCCCTGTTTGTGGGGATTTTTTGTCATGGAGGCGTAGCCAAGAAAGAAAAACTTCCCTCCCACAGCACAAGAACAAAGCACTGTTTCCTCTCTGCCTGAAATTATTTTTCTTGAGATGGTCCTACAGGGACTGAAGCCATTTTGCCATTACCCCTTAGTGCTACTTTATGTGGGATTTATAATGAAATTGCTTTGACAATTTGGATAATGATGGAACAATGCAATAATTGATGAAACATTTTGGGGTAGAATGATTTCCTTTGGGAGACATCAACTTTTGCATTAAAATTGTAGTCCTAACATAATACACTGAAACTTTAAATAATAACAATTAAAAAAAATAAAATAGTCTTTGCATTGCTTAGTGTGTCTCACTGATTTTAGTTTTTGGTAGTTCTTAAAGTAGGATTGAAAAGGTCTCTGGAGCAGTAAAATCCACATAGCTCAAGGATTCTCTCTCTGATAATCAAATAATCAAGGAATTACCCTGTCTGTATTAGTTCCAAGATAGACAGGAGTAATATTTTGCTGTAGTTTTCACTAAGTTGAGGGAATGAGCTAGTGAGAAATGTTATATTGCTGTAACAGAGAAGGAGTGAGTTTTATTGTGGTTTTTAATAATTTCACTCAAATTTTTATTTTAAAACTTATTCTCTAAGACAGTAATATATTTTACAATGTCTGTATATTTTTTAATCATCCATCTAATGCTTTTTTATTTAAAGATCTCAGAGCATTTAACTTCAATTACATTATTAATGAGTAATCTCACAGAGCATTTAATGTAGATCAGACAATTACATTTACTAGGTCTGGAATATGGTTTCATTGATTCTCAAATCCAACATAATTAACCAAAGTAGGCTGTACTTCAAATTTGCAGTTTGTAAACAGGAAAAGTGAAATCCAGAGACCATAAAGCAAGCCAGAGACCTGATCCATATACACTACATACATTAAACCCTCTCCTAGTTCTTGGATTGTTTAGCAGAACACTCAATCTCCTTCAGGACTGTTTGCATGGCTGGATTTTTGTCATGCTAATTTCCAACACTTAAATGCTTTAAGGTAAAGCAGTCAGATCAATTGCTAAGAAAAACCCTTCAGAGAAAAATTCTTACAGCTGAGCTGTGAATTCCTGGAAAGGGAAGCTGAATCCTTGAAAGCACACCTGCACAGCCACAGAGAGCTCCTCGGGCACTGCACGGGGTAGATTTATCTACTAACCAGAGCAGTTCTGCCACAAATGCTTAAAGAAACCTGAACTTCATCTGTATCTCTGGCAATTGTAAAAGAGATGTTGAGTTAAAACATGTGACACTACACCAAACAGATACGTTAAAAATTGTACTTAAAGGTTAATATAATAAAAGCGTAGTTCATGTGAGAGTGATAGAAATATTGATCATAAAAATAAGTAGTGGCCTAGAAATTCAGCTGAGAAGGGGGGATGGGAGGGAAACTAGTTGATATATGAAGAATTTGAGTTGTGACACTAAGATCAATGGCTGTATTTTCACCCAGTGAAGCATGAGAGCTTCAGATAAGGGCAGTTAGTCAGTGAAATACTGACTGACATACCCTTTTACTGTTGGCATTTGGTCTCCAATATTGATCTTGGCTGTCACTGCCAACAAAGTATACTGAGGCTGTATTTATGTTCAGATAATGTTGTGCTCAGTTTTATGAATGATTTCTAAAGCAAGGTGTATAAGGAGTTAATTCAAGCATCCTCCCTCTTTTATTTGATTTGGTGTTTCACAGTGCTCCAAGACATTACCAACTTTTGCCAATCAGTCAGAAGACAGATAAAATGCTGCAATCCACACAGATTCTATAAATCCAGAGATTTCCCATTCCTCTACTGAGAAACAGTGTTCAGTAAACAACAATTACATTGTTCTTTGACTGTCAATGCTGGGAACTTTATTCCTGAATGTGCAGAAAATAGCAACTAAAGTGATTAAAGAACAAATCTTTAGGAGGAAAACCATTGTTTCTTGTGTCAGTTTGGGGGAGCTGGAAGAGTTAAATTCAGGGCTTTTGTAAATAATAGTGATATTACTGCAAAACACGTTTAGTGAGGGACATGAATCAAAAGTTTTGACATTTTATTTTCCTTTACCTTTTTCTGCTGGCTCCAGCTGAAAATCATCTGTGAACAAGTTCTTTGCTTCTGCTCTTTTAAAATTAAAAGTTTGAGCTTGAGTCAGAAAGGCTGAGAGGATTCTGTGCTTGCATCTAAGGTGGCTCAAGCAAAGCTGAGCTCAAGTAAAGCTGAGCCACCCTTGCTAGACCAAGAGTCAAGCTCTTCCTCCACTGCCATCAGAAGCTTTTGCATGTCATGAGGTATTTGCTTCCTGCTTCAAAGAGACTGAAGGGTTCCTCTGGCAAAGAGAAGCACAACCCAAACCAAACCAATTTTCTGCCTTTCTCAGAGCATCATCCACAGATTTGTAACTTCTGGTTCATTTTTCTTTGTTTGGTCATACCTGCAGGATTCCCTACGCTTATCATAAGAAGCAGACCCAGGCTGGTTTTTATTGTAGCCTGGCAAACCTTGAACTTCAAAAGAAAGGAAAGTTAAGGAAGGGAAGCAGAGCCCAAGCAATGGATTCCCTGACTGCTGAGAGGGTCTGGTGTGCCTATTCTAAGCTAGACTGGAGGGAAGAGGTGGCTCTGTCTTTGCTGTGACTGCATTTTAGTGGAGAAACTGTTGGCTAGGTAAAGTTACCCAAGGCAGCTTATGCCAGTCTTAGCCTTTGACCTCTTATTCAAGGTCATTTGCTTTCTTATACCCAAATAACTCTCTGAGGTAATCCTAGCTAGCAGAAGAAGCATCACAAGAATGAGAATGAACTTAGAGGCTGGAGACATGGCAGCAGTGTCAGAAGTAGTCTGGGAGATTGCATCAAGTTTTAGGAATGAGAGCTCATCACAACAGTAGTTTAAAAACATAACAGTTAGGACAGTGTATTTGCATGCAAAGTTCTGTAGCAGAGCTAATTAACACTGGAAATACCTTGATCCAACAGTGCTGCATTCCAATTCTAGTGATGAAGCTGTGGTTAAACCACTGGGTACTGCCAGCCAGCCAATGTCACTTGTTTCTCTGTAAATTAGAAGGAACATTTAATTCGAAAATACAAATTCAATATTGTTTTTACCTGGTTTTGCTTCAGACTTTGTTTTATACACCCTGTGAAATGGTTTGCTGAATACCAGATAGTGCCATCACTAGTGGTACATTTTATGCTGAAGTTGACTCTCTGCACTGGATGCAAAGACTCCTTGTGGCTTGGGTTACAACTGAAGGTTTCTCTGCTGGGGTATTTGAAGTTATGACAGTCCTTCATCTTCTTTAAAACCCAAGGTTATACTGTACTGAGCCATTCTAGAGATGCTGAAAGTTCTAAAAGCATAGCTAATGAGCATTTTAATTAAGCAGAGTGAGGAACCACTGAGATACAGATGTTACTGGACAGATCCTTCTCAGATTGGGTTGTAGAGGAGGTTTATCTTACTGTGGTTTTCCTAGGGTTCCTGAGGGTGCTGTGACCACCTTTTAGCTCAAATATGGTGAATTATTATTGTTGTGAATGTAATGTAGCATTATGTAGAGAAGCAGCAATTCTAGGCATTGGGTGAAGCCAGCTGATGTTATTTTTGCATTCTTACCTCAGGGAAGAGAATAAGAAGGTTAAAATTGGAAATTATGATGCTTTACTCATTAAGGCTTTTAGAGTTACAAATGATTATGGGGTGAGAAGGAATGCCTTCTGGACCATCAGAAGCAATTCTTAGCACTATGAGATTTCACATGTTTCCTGAAATGGGAAAATCATTTATGCATGCCATTAGTAGCATCCTAGAAGACAAGGTATTTTTCTGCAATAAGCTTGAAAATGGGACTTTTTCAAACTTTTTGTTTCAGTCAATCAGCTATGGTTTTTAAATCATGACATTGTTTAGATGTGAGCAAGCAAAACCAAACACCTGTAGAATACATCTGCTGATGGCAGCCCACAACACATAGCGAGTTCAGTACTGAGCTAATTGTTGTGGGCCCAAGTCCATCAGGATCTGATGGTTGTCTGTTTAAAGCAAGCTTTCCTTAAAATTTGAATTATATGTTCAAAAAACCTATTTTCCATTTCTCACAATGAGTTTTGAGGACTGAGTTCTTTCAGGCACCAGCTTTCTGGGTTCCTGGAAAATTGACAAGAAACCCTTTGGGTTCTCAGAGTGTCCTTCCATTCCTGTCTGCAGCTTGCTCTTATCAGGGCTCCTCTGCTGTCCCTCTGGTCCCTTGCTGTGGCTGTCATGCTCTGGCCACCATGGCTAGAAGCATCTCACCTGAGTCTGCCCTTCCACCCAGGGCATGTCTCCCTCTTTACCGGAGCACAGGAGCAGCCTCAGAGCACAGATGTCACCTGTTTTAGACATTGCCCCTCTCATTTTCTGGGAATTGGCCTCCTTGATTCCCTGAACATACCAGGGGCTTCTGTTCCAGCCCTAGTCCAGCCCCCAGGTTCTCTGCAGCCAGCGATCACCTTTGGACTTTACTCTTTTCTCTTTCTTCTTGGGTGAGATTTGGGGGGTCTGCAGTCTGCAAAATCCATGAATTTTTGGAACCCCATTACCATAGATTAAAAAGGCTTTTTCAGGAAGCAATTTCTGTTTTCAGAGGCAGAAAAGGAGAGCAAGGGGGAATGGAATATATGGGGCTTTGGTAGTATTTGTTGGTTTTTGCAGTTAAGGGCCCTCTGCAAATATTCTCTTCAACACTTTTCAAGGATCTGATGCAGCAGGTGTGTCTTGGACTTTGTTTCATTTTCCCTCAATCCATCTCTGTCATGATTTAGAATAGAACAAAGGTGGTCAAGGGTGAATGAAACCAGACATTAAAAAAGAATAAAGGTACAGCACACTTCAGAAGCATTTTACCATGATATGATCAAACAATCTCATACACTACTACTGACCTTAGCATGATAACAATTTAAGAGCATTAATGATCTGTATCAGCATCTTCATCTGCCTACAGAAAAAAGGCAGAAGCAAATATTAGCATAGCTTGTTGTAGGCTGATTTATTTTCTGTTTTCACTTTATTTTGATATTCTGTGTATCCTGTCCTCTATTACTGTTCACTGTAGCACCATTATTTTACCAGCTCCATTTAAACTGCATTATATATTGCACTAAAAAGAGCAATGCTATTCAGGGTTGGGAGTGATTTGAGGGTTGTTTGCAGTATCTTAGATCAAGCTTGTACTGTAACCATGTCTAATGACCTTTTATTTCATCATTTAGAACCCAGCTTCCTATGTAAATCTATATGGACATACACACATATGTAACATACATGTGATTGTTTATATATGTACATATTTATGCATGTCCAAAAGCACAGGAAAGCACAGAGTGCTCAGTGTCTGCCTTTCCAAGTGGCATCTGAGGATATAACATTGAGTTCATAACCCATCATTTCTATTCTCCTAGGCACTGTAAAATTCATTAAGCTAAGTAAAATGGCAAATTACTGGAGTATATAGAAGCGTGCTTGTTTGACTTTTGGGCTCTTGTCCATGTTGCTTACCGAGCAACTCTGCCTCATACTAGAAGAGTTTGATTTCTAAAGACTAATAAAGCGAGTCATATTATGTGTGTGTATTAGAGTGTAGCAAAAAGCCTTTGTTCATTCTGACTGCAGTGGAGCTGACTTAATGCCCCGTTCTGCAGCTGTTCTCTAACTACTACTCACTCCAGTATTTCTTCTGCAAAAACCAGTTTTGTCCATCCTACAGGTTTGTTCAGGAATGTTTACAGTGATGTCCTTTGAGGTTTTTCTGGCTTGTGACCAGTCTAATGAAAAAACTGGATATTTCCTAGTGTAGAAAGCTGAGGAATATCTTCTGGCAGCAGTTTTACATTGGGGTTTGATAGGCTGGAGTATCTGTACAAATCAGCCCTCAAGGTGTTCAGAGCACAGAAGCATTCATGAGTTTACTCCTTGCATCTCGAGCTCCCTTGTTGCAACTAAAGAGATGTCAAATCATTTCTTTAAGGTCTGGGGAATGACACTCAAAGGACTTGACTTCAAAAGAGCCTGTCATTTGTTGGTTTACATTTAGACACCTAAATGAGCAACCTAGTGTTGCAGGTCATTTGACATACAGCAGACTCAATTGATTTTGTTGGGATTGTTTATGTTGAACACTTCTGATACTTGACTGCATCTTCTGGATGGCTGATAGGGAGCTGAGCTCGTTGGATCTAGCTTGGGCTCGGTGTGCTTAACACCACTGAAAACCCATCCCAGGATCTCTTGTTTTCCAAGTGCACCTTGTTGGTACACTTGTCAGTGCTCCTGGCAGGCTCTGAGGCTTTGCATGTCATCCTGCTCACCATCAGTTCACTCAGCAGGTAGTCCTTGCTCAGTAGCTGATAGCAGAGACTAAAGGTGAAAAAATATGCTTAGACTTTCTTCTCCTCCCCTCCCATACACTTAGCAAGGGTAAGGATAAGTGTCTGCCAAGGAATCCATCATTTGTCCTGGTTTGAAACCTATAAATAGCCAAATCATTAAAGGTGTCGCTTACAAAACGCCTTTGTCACAGAAGCTATTTATGGTGTGGACTTTGGCTCTGCACACTTCTCTAGGACTGCCAGAAGCAATGTTAACCTACCTGGGCAGTGAGGCTGGCAGAGCTGGTAGCGATTTCCTCTTCTCCTCTGCATTATTACAAATTCATTTTGGTGTAAAGGAGAGGAAAATCCAGCCTCATATTTTATAACTAAATAAGAAACAAAACTATCTAATGACTAGCAACATTTTCATAAAAAGTGTTTTGGATAGGGAAGTAAAAATACTCCCATAATCTTTAGTGCTCTTCAAGGGAAAGGAACAAAATGCACTTTTTATTTTTAAGATTTCAGTGGGTTGCTGCTTACTACCTGGGGAACCAAGAATGCCACAACCCAATGCTGAAAATTTGTGCTTTCAATGAGTTGTAATGAAAAGATACAGGGACAGAGTGTTTGGTGGTTACAGGGCTATTAAGAGACTCAGCAGACCCAGATTAATTTCAGTTCTTTGCCTCAGACCTAGGTTATTACCTTGGTCAGGTTGCTCTGTAAAAGGTGAATTATGCATGGCTGTGTGTAAGAGTGTCATAGAATGGTTTGGGTTAAAAGAAATATGCTTACCTTAAATATGCTCTAATTTCAACCATAAAGGGACACCTTCCACTAGACCAGGCTGATTCAAGCCCCATCCAACCTGGCCTTGAACACCCCCAGGGATAGTGTACCCAAAGGTTGTCTGGGCAATATATTCCAGTGCCTCACCACCCTCACAGTAAAGAATTTATCCCAGATCCCCAATCCAAAGCTACTTCATTCAGTTTAAAACCATTACCCCTTGTTCCATCACTAGAAGCCTTTGTCAGAAGCCTCTCTCTAGCTTTACTGTGGGCTCCCTTTAAGTACTGGAAGATGCCTTAAGGTCTCCCCAGGGCCTTCTTTTCTCCAGTCTGAAGAACCCAAACTCTCTCAGCCTTTGTCATAGCAGAGGTGCTCCAGCCCTCTAAGCATCTTTGTGGCCTCCTCTTGACTTGCTCCAGCAGGTCCTTGTCCTTACAGAGCAGCCCTGGACACGTTGGGCTTTCAGGGCTTTGAGTGCACATTGACAGCTCACATTGAGCTTTTTGAACACCAACACCCCCACATCTTCTCCCCAGAGCATCATTCTCTGCCCAGCCTGTGCTTGGGATTGGGACTGCCCTGACTCACCTGCAAGGCCTTGCACTTGGCCTTGTTGAACTTCATGAGGTTTGCATGGGCCAACATGTCCAGGTCCCTCTGGACGTTCTCCCTTCCCTCCACCATGTCCCACCACACAGCTCTGTGTTGCTGAGGCTGCCCTCAATCCAGTGTCTGTGTCACCAAACAAGGTGATTGTCACAATTCTGACACCTGAGAAATGCCACTCATCACTGGTCCCCATTCAGATGTCGAGGTATTGACTGGAAATCTGAGTGCAACCATCCAGTCCCATTCCTTATCCACTGAGTGGCCAATCCATCTAATCCAGTTTAGAGACAAGGATGTTGTGTGGGACAGTGTCAAATGCTTTGCACAGCTCCAGGTAGATTACATCAGTTGTTCTGCCCTTATTCAGCAATGCAGTTTTTTAAGGATGGTATTTCAGTTCATGAAGCTCCGTATGTGCTGGAATCCTTCATTTTGCACTAGAAAAATTATGGTTTAGGTGCTATAATTATTTCCTTAGCTTTTTCTGTAGTTCTAGTGTTGACTGCAAGCAACATGATTTGATTTGAGATCAATGAGGGTCTCTTCCATTAACAAAAGCCATTTAAATCATGAAGATTTTCTCTTTATTAAAAACACAGAAACTAATGTTAATCAAATCAATTATTACTGAAAAATGCTTTGCTAATCAAGTTAGGAGAGACTCTGCCCATTCCATTGTTTCAGTGATTCATTGAATATGACAGGCCAGCTTAACTGAAGGCAGCCAGTGTGTACATATATATACAAATATATATATATGAGTGCGTGTGTGTGTGTAGCACAGTTGATGCTTGCTGAAAGCTTTTGTGTGGTGAACCATGACATTAATAGTGAAATCAAGGTTTCTAGCTGACAGACACCAATTTGCCAGAGGCCATCCCTCCTCTCCACCCTCCCTGGCACATTTGTGCACTCACACACACATGCACACACGTGGACATATCTTGTCTGCTGATTTCTTGAAAATACTATGGATACTTGCAATCTCTGCTCTCAAGACATTTGCCAGCCAGCCTCTCATAATGTCTTGTGTGCATTCCTGCAGGCTGGAAAAAAAAAAAGTAAGAAGAATTACAGATGATTCAATTAAACAGATATTGTTCACAACAAAAATGAGAGCAAATGCAATTTGGGTCCTGTTCATGTGACTTAATTATCTCTTACCTCCCCACTCCACCTCCTTTTTTAGAATTTAAAAACAATTATGATATAATTGCCAATCTGGAGATCCCTAGATATGCAGTAAATATGCTTTGTCTCACTGAATGCTCTTTTTCCTGATTCAGAAATGGGACCTTATTAAAAATGCACACACACAAGCACCAAAAAAAAAAATCACATAAAGTCATCAAATGACCTTCAGGAAATAAAATTCTGTCATGCTGCATACCCAGGAAAGACATACCCATGTATTAAGTGAGTGAATCTGCTAAAGTCATTGAAGATAATTAGCTGTGTGCATTTATAAGATGCGCACTCTTGCAACACTCGAGGCAAATCCCTAGAAGTCAATTGAGACCTTCTCTGATAGAGGTGTGGAGGTGCATTTGAAGACCAAACATGCCCTTTTTTTTTTTTTTTTGCCTGAATTAGTAACATTTCAAAATTTACTAACAGCTTTTTAATGTGTAATCAGCTTGACTTAATGGGGAAGGAAAAAATCGCGATCATTAGGAAGCCCATACCGCGTGTGTGTATTCTCACGGTGGGAAAGAGCCTTGCAGTATGCAGTAGTCTGGAGTAAGTGGGATCCATTACCCATATCTGATGAAGGGCTGTCAGATATGAAGCAAATTCAGAGACCTGCTTGTCCCTTCAGCTATTCATCACTGCTGAGTAGCTCTAGCGGCAGCCGGCGGTATTTTTAGAGAGGAGAATGATATGGAATTTCTCCGTGTGCTGAACATTAGCTGATCCCATTACTCAGAGCTGCTTGGAAAGTCACAGCTGACACATCAGCTTGGTGGCAAAGAGGAGCGATTGGCTCACAAGGGAAAACACAGAGGAGATGTCTGAGGAGGGTACATTTGTGGGGACATTGCCACGTTGAGGCTTTCGTCAGCTGTGGTCCTCTGCTTCTTGGAGTCAGCAGCAAAACGCAAAGATAATTTTTGAAATGTGCCATTTCTCAGGGTTCTGTGCAATTTTATCCAGGTATGCTGTCACATAATACATGTTTGAATAATAAGAATAATAACTAGTTGTTAGCTCCTTAAAGCATCCAGCAGCTGAAAAAAGGTTTGTCCTGAGCTTTGGGATATTTTCAAAATAGTGTGGGCAGCTGACTATGAACAAGCTATTTTGCAAACAACCAAAGTCATCTGTATTATTATTTATCATTATTTCATCAAAGAAAATCCATTTAGTTTAATGCTCATTTGAATTGCTTCTCTTTAAGACCTCCAAATCCTAATAATGTGTCGAACACACTCCAGAATGTCAAAATAGTAAATTGTATGTAATTTTCTTTGACAGTAAGTGGATGAGTCCTTGCCAGAATTGTTCCTCTTTACACCCAGTGTGAAGTCATTGCTTTTCTTCTGTCAAGTGATATTTGACTTTCTAAAACCTACTAACAAGAACACTGCTGACCTTCTCATATCAAATTCAGCTCAGTGGGGCTGTGGGGAACAGGGAGAAGTGGTCAGCAGGCAGTGGCCTTCTGCCTGTTCTGCTGCAGCCCCAGCTCCACACCACCAAGCAACAAGGGTGGGCACATGTGCCAAACATTTAAAAGCTGGACTATTCTTTAAAGAATGTCCTTTTTTTTTGAATAGCTCTAGTACTCACCCCCAAGCGCTGCGATACTGAACTTCCAAAGCTTTGGGCTTACAATGAATAGCATTCATCTTCGCTTCTGGTTCTGATCTTGTAAAAGCTAACTCATGCATGCACAACATGATAGACCATGTTACGCCTCAGAGCCTTTTTCAGAGCTATCATCTAATACATTTTTTATAAGCCAGAGTGCATTCATAGAATTCTGCCTCAAAAGGCATTCGGATTTAATGGCTGCACTGAAATGTCTAGGCTGGCTACTTGTGCTTTTGAAACAAAAGGGTAGTGAAAATGTTGACATTTTTTATAGTAGCCTTTAAATTTCAGGGCTTTTTTTTATTAAAGGTATGTTGTTTACAAGTAGAAGAATGTCTAGAGAAAAGCTTCTTTCTCCTAGTCCTAAATGAAAAGAGTCAGACTTTTGTCAGCAAAGAAGGTGTATGCTCTGTATGGAAGTGGTTGTTTGAGTGTATTTTATACCACATATATAGGTGCATCTGCAGAGAGGCTGATCTTAGAACAGGTTAGATGAGGAAAATATTAGGAGGCAGACTTTGGTGTCAGTCCTGCAATTTAACTCAAGTTAGCTGCTAACAGAAGGGAAGAGCATAAATGGTTCGTGGGTATCATTTTGTAACATGCATCAAAGTACAAAAAAACCCCCTCAAATACCACCAAAACTTTAATTGATTAAGGGATGTTTGAAAATATATATTTATCTTTATTGAATCTACCTCAGTAGATGGACAAGTTTGCACTCTCACTGAGAAATTGGTTTTCTAAAGAAACTTGGTAATCTGAGGTAAACAGCAGGTCTCTTGGATTTTTCTAGTCCTCTGCAGACAGAAGTGCATTCATTTGGCTTTCTCTGATACATTTTGAAGATTATTTTCTTATGTATCAGAAATTTGATTTAGCAGCTAGTGTTATTCTTGGGTTTGTATGTAACTGGAAATCTTATTTGTCTTTAAAATGAGAAAGACATTTGTACCAGTCGAAAATTTGAGATTTTTCCTCCTAATGCTTTCTTGGAGCTCCAAGATAAAAATTCTGTTGAAGTATTTTATAAAATGCCTTTTCCTTTTTTTAAAGATACTTCTGAAAGGCTTCAAGATGAAAATTCTGTGAACTGCTGGTTATGAGTGACTCATTTTTAAATCCAAGTTTGGCTCTGTGTGTGTACTTTGAAAATGTGCAGTGTGTCAGAATCTGGGCCTTTGATTCACTTCTGAGTAAGGGATAGAGAGTATCTTCTGCTTTGTCTTAAGAAGAATAATTTGTCTTGATGTTATTGTCCTAAAGTGACTTTGCAAGTGTAAAGTGACTCTTTACTGAGTATGTATTTCTGGGTCAAGACAAGATAATTGAATTGTATCTTTTGTGTGTGAGGTATTTGGTGGAAAAATGTATCCAGATTTTATAATATTTAATTATCTAGAGATGTGTACAAGTTGCCACACTTTGCTTTGCCTTGGCACCTTGTTGCCCAAACAAATTGTTGACAGCCCATTCTCTGGAGGTGTCCAAGGCCAGCCTGGATGGAGCTCTGAGAAGCCTGGTCTAGTGGAAGCTGTCCATGGCAGGGGTGTTGAAACAAGGTGATCTTTAAAGGTGCCTTCCAACCTAAATGATCCTATGATCTTCTGCTCTTGATGTCATTAGGTGTGATCTCATTGTGCTTATGGGTTTATTTTGATAACAATGACTGCAAGCAGTCTAACTTTTTGTGAATGTATGTCTTTCCATGGGACTTAAATATCATCTTCCTTGCAAGAAAAGCCCTGGAGCAGGGTCTGACTGGACAGAAAGTGGCACAGGACTTTTGCACCCTTGCAGCACAGAAGGACAATATTAGGGTATCCTAAAAGGGTAGGCAAGGTGCCAGAAAAAGAGATTGCTTCTCCATTTGATACCTGAGTCCACATCTATACTGTGCCCAGTTTTGAGCTCCCCAGGACAAGACAGGGTACAAGGCCTGCTGGGGGGAGATTCATGGAGGCACACCAAGGTAATTAGGGATCTGAAATCCATGATGTAGAAGGATTGGCTCAAAGAGCTGCCTTATCCTGGTAAAGAAGGGGAAAGGGAAGTCCTGAAGGTGTTCTGAACTACTTATTGACAGGTTACAAATACAACAGAGCAAGACACTTTCTTTTCACAGAGGTGCACAGAATAGCTAGGTCAGGAGGCCACAGGCACAAGGTGTTAGCATGGAAAGGCAAATGTTGATAAAAGAAAAATTTTTCACCATGGTGTGGTCAAACCCCTTAACAGGAGCCCAGAGGGACTGTCCTTGGAGATACTGAAATATCTGCTCAGCCCTGAGCAACCTGATCTAGTTGACCCTGCTCTGAGGGTGGCTTGACCAGGTGACCTCAAGATGTCCCTTCCAACCAAATTACGTGTGAATGTGTGCTGACACAGGCTCTCTCTGTTTAACAGTGCAGTCAGGAAATTTGAATGCTGACAAAAGAGAAGAGGTCAGTTCCTCCTGCTTTAAGAACCATTTGTGTGAAGTTAAACCAAAAAAACCCAAACAAAATGCCCTTGTTTTGAGGTTTGCACAACTTGGGACCCAAAGTGAGCAAGTTAGAATTTCTTGTCACGTCCCGAAGAAGCAAAAACCACACAGCTGGGTTTTGCAAGAATTGCAGTAGAAATATGTGGTTTTTGCAGGACATAAGTATTTGTAGCCACCCCTATTGCACTCTATGTTTGGACATGCAACAAGAAGAACTTCTTGGTTCCTATGGGACGAGCCAGTGGTGAAGTGTATCTTCAGAACCAACTAAATGCCCACCTTTCTTTTTGCTTTTCAGACTGTCAGGCCGTGTAGAAGCAGATTTAACATATCTACCCTTTTAAAGCTATAATTAGCATTAATTTCTAGTGCAGTAGTATGCAGAGAGCTCAATCAATTTCAGTCTCTTGATGAACAAACATATAAGAGACCCAGAATTTGTTTCACCCTCTCCAACAAAAACAATTAATTTGAGGGTTAAGCTGCCTGTGCAGATCCACCCCAGCTGGACTTTATAGACAATTGTAGCTGTCTTAAATGTTCATCCATGGAGGGCCTTTCACAGGTGATGGAAGAGGAGTGGGCACTACAGAAGGCTGCCTCAAATGTTTTAGGTGCTACTTGGATAATAGAGCTGAGATTTTTTGCCAGGAAAAGGATTTGTCAAAGACCAAATTTCTCATAATGTACAGGGGCCTGGAGTAAGACTCAGGTTGAGTCACAGTCCAGAACCTGTGCTGGTTTTATACTCTATCTGCTGTGCTCCTGAAGATCCCCCTCTATCTGAAACATGATGGGCTGCTTCTTAGCATTTTATTTTGTCTGTTTTCTCCAGAAAAGTGTGGCTTTGTACACCTGTATCACTTCTGAAAGAGGCAGTCTGTCATTCTAGATGTTTTTAAAAGCAGCAGACAGCAGCCTCACTCAACATTTCTGCAATAATGATAACAACCACTGGAATAATATAAACCACTTACTAATCAGTTTGCAAAGGCAGGACATCTGCTTTACACAATACAGAAGCAAATTAAGGAGGCTTTCACAGTATTCTGAAATTGTGTGTTAGACTTTAAAGAGAGAGAGAGAGAAAAAGAAACTAATGGTAAATAAATTGAACCATAGTGCTAGTTTTCATCCAGCTGTATGCAGCTCTAAAACAGCTATCTCAGAAAGGTACCTATTATTTATTAATTCAAGATGACTCCAAACAGCAATTCCTCCATAAATTTCTTTCCAACAACTTTGTAATCTCAGTAAGTTCTTGGCAGAAGTTATGCTGGGAGAATATGTCCTCAGTCTCCACTATTGTAATTCTAAGTGGCTCTTGCCTGTAGACACTTAGCTTTTTAAAGGTTTAAAGGGTTTTGTGTGCAGGTATACCATGTGTTAGGTGCTGACTTTAAACTACTCTGTCCTACCTTGCATTGCAGAAGGAAGAGAGGGAGCCTAGGATTCATGGCATCCCACATTTAATGGGTTTGTTTTGTATGGTTTTGTCAAGGTTCCATCATCCTCCTGGTAGCAGTCCCAGAGCCTCACTGCCTCTGAGAAGCTCCATATACCATCTCCTGAGTTAAAAGGTTAATATTTTTCATGCATGGAAGACTGTCAGCTTGTGTTCTGAGCTGTAGTATTTGGGCAGGGAGAAGACAACTCAGCTGCTTTCTGGGATTTAGTGTGGGAGTCAGGAGTGAGGCAAGTGGGCAAAATTGAGATAGAGGTGTGATTTAGGATAGGCATTGCACACCAGCTTGGAAGCGGGTCACTCCATTTAATTTACTTTCTTGGAAATGTATTTCAACAGATAGCTATGTCTGGCAGAGTTTAGAATGAATCTGAACAGAAATCCTGAGACTAGTTTTTATCACTGTCTAGTCCACGGCAAGGCCAGTTTAATCTGTTTCTTACTTGATCTTGAGTCTAGTGGGATTGGGATCTGAGCCTATGTTACAGCAGTTAGCTACATCAGTACTGTTTGGTTAAGCAAACTCATTTAGAACTGGGAGAATGTAAGCCAGAACTACACCTGATTGCCTGGAGAACCCAGTCATGGAATATACACAGTGCCGTGCTCTGCATGTTTTAGATGGCACAACACACAGCCAAAAGCTGGCAGTCCAGAGAAAATGAGTCCTTTTGGGAAATGCAGATATTAAAGTTCTGAACACGTGCAACCTTTTACTAGGAGAAAAAAAGCACTTTAAGTTCATCAATATTTCCTTTTTTTTTTTTTCTTGGAGTGGGGAATGTACTGATTGGCTGAATTTCTGTAGAAATTGCTGGCTTTTCTAATGTTAAGAGTGCCACTTGCTCACTTAAAAGAAAAGGGAAGGACTGAATCCATTCAGTGTGTATATTATTCCTTTTACTTTTTCCTGGATATGCAATTCCCACCTTCATCTCAGAGTTGGAAAGTTTAAGATATAAAGTAAAACATATCATTACAAAGAATGTTTAAAGCTCTTAAGGAATTGGTTTTCATTTAAGTCCAAAATTATGATAAGCAAGTTTTCTTTTGTCTCTTTATTTTTAAAGGTGGTAAAATATTTAGTACACTGTGTTACACATGTAAATTAAGTGTGCTAGATACCCATCATCTTTAAACTGAAATGGCACATGAGAGTAATAATGGAGCAAATCCACTATAAGCTTTTTCTAGACCAAAAATATGTGTATGTTTGGATTTTGAGGAGATACTTGATGTTTCTTCCAGCTGATCCTCTCACCAAGGATGAGAGCAGACTGGCTGTCTTCTGTAAAACTGTGATCTGCTCTGATGTCCATGAGATTCATCTGTCTAGAATTAAAAGATATCAGAACTCTTAGCAGTGCTGCACTGCAGCAAAGATGGGGGTTTCCCTCCCTCACTGGTGTAGCAGCTCACCAGAGCACTCTGTCTCCCCATTCCTTTAGCATTTGCTGACTATGTGGAGTCATTGATTCTATCAACACTTCTTACTAATATAAAACACCACTTGTCTGCACAATAGGCTACAGCAGGCTTAGAATTTGCTGCATAATTTAGCCTAGTGATTAATCTTATTTTATTTTGTGCAGCCCTCTCTTTCTACCTGGAAACAGAGATATTGCAACACTCCAGAGCATCTCTAAGAATCACCACTGCTCCAGACACCTCTAGCACCTGTGTTTTGTGAACTTTTAGATGCACATTACATCAATACTTATTTTTGGACTAGAGGCCCACGGGGAGTCCCTGGCATAATATTTTTGCAGTAATTCAGGATTGAACTCCCTGTGGTTAGGATATACAAAGATATTCTAAGGATGGCAGCGATCTGTGCCTTCTGCACAGTGTTTCTCAAACCTCAAAATGTCTTTCCCTCAGAAATTTAAAGGTTGCTGTTGCCTGTGACTGCAGGGGAAAAGACATTACTGTCTCTGTGAAGAAGTTAGTTGTGAACATGAAAAAAGCTTCAGTAATTTCTCCAAGGGAAGGCACCAAACCTCATAAAAATATTGACAGAGCTTATGCATAGCTTTTCTGCACTTTGTTGGTTATAAATAAAATAAATGTACCCAGATTGCATTTCATAATAGAAGACTGGCGAGCTGAAAAATTTATAAAGGTGTGAGAGAATTAAGAATGATGATTTTCAGTTAACATTTGAATGATGTGGCTCTGTTATAAACTATTTAATGTACAATGCAAATGAATGCATCTGAAAAGGGAACTTCATGTTTGTGGGTTTACTGTAAACGAGCACAGTGT
The DNA here is from genome assembly GCF_027477595.1 of Haemorhous mexicanus. Taxonomy (NCBI): domain Eukaryota; kingdom Metazoa; phylum Chordata; class Aves; order Passeriformes; family Fringillidae; genus Haemorhous; species Haemorhous mexicanus. The sequence continues at coordinate 70,375,722 of NC_082345.1, read as the reverse complement.
GCATTTGAAGGAGTTGTTAGGGAAATGAAGGTTTAAGGCTAAATATGACTATTCTGCTGAAAAGCTCAAAAATGTTTTAATCAAGTAGGGGAAACAGGTCCTTAAACAAATAGGAACCTCAGGGTACTTCTTGGGGGTATGTGAGACCACAGGCTCTTGAGTAATCAGGGGGTCCTAAGGCAATGAGAAGAGCCCCTGAAAATTGGGTTTGTGCTGTTGATGTTCACTGTAGAAAGTCCCATTTCTTTCCAGATCTGACACGCTCAACACTCTCAGAGCAGCAAATTTTCTCCCTCATCAGGAAGTTTGGATAAGAAGGTGTCTCAAAAGCCATGGGCACTCATGGGAGAGGGCAAGAGACCCCACTGCCTTGCATGTGGCTGAGGAAAGGCCAATGCCAGCCCCTCTGGTCAGCTTTTCCAGGGGAAGGTGTGCCCAATTCCTGCCTGCTGAAATAAATTAGCTCTGTTTGAGGGACAAAAGTGGCAGAGATGCAGAGATGGAAAATCCCAACCCTGAAACTCACAACTGCTGGAATCAGGAGGAGCAGCAGGGTCAGGGGCAGCTGGCAGAGCAGAAGGCAGGAGCAATGGGTGATAGGAAATTCATTAATTGCCATGACAAGTGGTGTTCAAAGGCAGAAACAGTAGAGTATCTCCTCCTGTTTAAGCTGGAAGATTAAATATTGCCTCATGATGAGTAAGTGAGGTCGTAGGAAGGCCTCCCCTGGCAGATCTAGTGACAGTGCTTCAAACACAAAGATTTGTGGGGATACCTTTAAATGCTGATGCTTTCCTCCTCTCTGGGAAAACACTGAAAATAGCATTTTCTAGCCCAGAGCCACTGAGCAGGAGTAAGCAGTTGCAATCTGTTGACATTGTATGTTAAAAGCCACAATCTGGATCTGGCAAGAGAGCAGAGGTTTTAAAGTTGGAGTTAAACTTGCTGAGATATACAGGCAGGAATGGGTGCTTTGGTCTTTAATTTGTATTCAGTTTTAATAACATTTAATTGATTTTTGAAGTATTTTTGGAGCTTTCAAATAATTTGTAATGGTCTTTCAGAGCTTTAGATATAGAGCATCATATTTCCAGTTAAAGATTCATTATTTAATTAATGCAGCTCAGTCAAGCCCTGATAAATACGAGCACCATTAGAGCTATTTTTGTTTCCTGATTCATTTCTCCAACAGGACTGAGGAAACATGGCCTTGAACCATGTTTCTAATGGTGAACTAATTTCCTGCTGAATAGAAACAAGGAAGAGAATTATCTGCATATATTCTACTAAGGATTCTAGCACATAATATAGAGATTAATAATATCATTACATTTCTCCCCCTTCCAAACACCTTACTTGACTTTACTAAGTCACACACTCTGAAGTAGAAAGCCAAACACTGAACAGAAATAGTAGCTAACATATAAAAAGAAGATTAAGAAAAGAAAAATAACACTTCTAGCTCTTTTTCAGGTGTACTGCTTTTATAACCAAAAATCAACCTGTTTCTAAACATTTTTTATGCTGTTTGGCTATTATCATTGCTGCCATTTAAAGCTCTCTCCTTTTTCTTCCCTCTCCTCTCACCCCCAGTATTTCATTTTTATACCTGTCATGCAATGGTTGGGGTCGGAAGTCAGCACAGAGTGCATCATTTGTACATTGTGTCTCTTTTCCTCATGTGCCTCTGCTGCCAGAGAAATTGAACTTTCATCCATTAAAAATCCATTTATTGTGTCTTGACTTCACTGAACTAAAGGAACAGGACATTTCATCAAACAGTACAGTTTAAAATCAAATTAAATTGCACTAGTACCCAGAAAATGTGACATGATAAAGACCCCGGCCATTTAAAAAATCTTTTTAAAGACCTTCCTGATTTCACTTACTGGTGCTTCCACATGTCCTTTAAAGCTCAAACTGGTCAGCAATGCAAGGACTTGCCATGGGACACCTAAAAGGACCCCTTTTGTCTTTTTCTTTCCCTTTCCTCCTTTCCATAAAGCAGGTGGTGAGCACTTCTGACAGATTTGTGCTCCCTCAGGTTTGATCCATGCAAGCTGAGTCTGGGTGTAAGTAGTCCCCAGATGTGATGTCCCTGTCCTTTGAGGTGATCCTGTGTGTTGGACATCACTGCACTACAGAACAGCCATCTAGGTGATGATTTGTGTTGGAGCTCCCTGAGTGTGAGTAACTCAGTAGCAAACCCACGAAAATCAGGGGAGGCAATTTTTGTCCAGCAAACTTGCCCAAAGACCTTTCAGCATGGTCAAACACATTCCCCCAAAAGTGGGGGTTGCATGATATGATCTTCTGTAACACCCTGGTCCCTTTATTGCCATGTGTACCCACAGCTTGTAGGGAAGAGCCTCCCCAGGTATGGTTCTCATCCCAGTTACGGCTTCCACGATGCTGATATGCCACTGGAGTCTGGGAAGCTGGAGTTTCACAGATGGATGACAGAATTAAATTGTGCAACTTGCAGGGCTGCATATGTGCAGAGTTTCTGGGAGTCCAGGAATGAAACCAGGGGCTGAGAAAACACCCGTCTTCCAGACCCCAGTGCACGGGCAACAGCTGGAATTTGCACGGCTCCTTATTCAATTAATATTCAGAAGCCACTATTGCATTTTCCCAAGAGCAATGAGACAGTAAAAGCAAGCTGCTACGTCTGGCTCCACTGTTTGTCCTCCCCCTTATGCAGTGTTGGGTTGTTTGGTTGGTTGTTGGTAGTGTTTTGTTTCTATTTTAACCTCTTATAAATATGTGTTACATTTGGCAAAGAGGCAACTGGGGACCAGGAAGAGAGCAGCAAAGTGGTGTTTCAGAAGCCAAGATAGAAGCATGTTTGAAGTGAATTGCACCAGATTTTTGTTCAGATGGGAGACACTTGATTTAGTTTTTGCTTGACTTGCTTCCATGTGTGGTGAACTGCTGAGATGCTTGTTTGTAGTTAAGATCTTTCTAAGGTATGGTTTGGGTTTACAGTCTCACCAACAACAAGAGGAAAGGTTACTACTGTGATAAATATTTATGTGGATATAATCTTCCCAATGTTTTTAAAAATGTAAGCAACAGATTATATACAAATAAGTTATCACTGCCTTTCATCTCTGAAAAATGAGGTATATCTTTTCACTTTAGTATTCTGAGTGGAAATAGATTACAAAATTACATTTAGAAAATACGATTTATAGACCCTTATTTTGTTTACACATACATAAGAGGTGTCCATTCTGTTTGTGTGCAGAAGTAACACAGCCAGTATGATGATTTTTCTGGCTCCCAAGCTGCTCAAATAGAAGATAAGGCCAGGGAATGTATTTCTTTACTGTACTTCCTGGACTGAGGCATGGTCTGGCCCTTGAATTGCATGTAGTACACAGGCTTCAGAAGAGCTGATTCTCTAGCAACATGGTTTTTTTCCTGCTCAAGGCCAGCCCTGGAGAAAGAGAGGTGAAAGAGAGTTACTAAATTTCATAGCTTTTTGCTTGCTGTCTTCAGTGGATGATTTCAGCCCAGAAATCATTTACCATTTCTTGCAAAGTATTGACAAGTAGCTGAAAGCTAAAAGAAGGTTGTGAAAGTTGTTTTTAGTTTGCAACCAAAATGAGAAGCTTGGGGGAATCTTGCTTGCTTCTTTTTCTGACCCACCAATATGAGGGCAGTGACAGTGGGAAGCACTGCAGTACTTTTTAAAATACTTTGTTTGTAATCAGTCACATCAAATAGAAGCTTTTAATCATTCACTCCAACATAGGCTGGGGAGGGGCAGATCAAGGGTCTTGGCTTTAGTGTTTGGTTTTTTGATTTCAGAGTATCCGTGCACACCAGTTGCATAATTTTAATGGAAAACCAGTTCTTTTTTCTGGTACCTCATCATGGTTTAAATAACAATTTTGGTTTCTATTTGTACCCTTTTATCTATTTTGACAAATTGCGATTATAGTGTTCAGCTTTATCATTGTCTTATAAATGATATAACAACTGCTTGTGAATACCCATAAGTTTTAATTGTTCTGTGTGAATGTTAATAGCAACATTGCAGAATGGCATAGAGAAGGTTTAGCAGAATAATGTTTGCATTTTCTCTAGTAAAATATCATTCCACAGTACAATTCCTGGATAATAAAGCCATAGATTCTCTTATCTATCTGTGTCATGGTAATGAATCATGTACAGAGCTTCTAAATAGAAGGTGTATGTTACACCTGTGATATGGATAGATAGAATCATAACTCTTCTAGATATTGAAGGCTTATGATTCATCCAATGCCTGAGAAAATTAGTGCTATCCCCAGAAATTCCAGCTCTTGCTTCCCCTGATTGAATGGGTATCACAGGCTTCCTGATCACATATTGCAATACGTGTGTATGGAGCAAGCAGCAGGCACAGAGCTGAAGTGCAAAGAGTTGGAAGTTTGAAGCATTTTGGAGGTTGGAGAGATCAGTGTCTGCACCACCTTTTCTGTGTCAGGCTTCACTTATGCATAATGGCATTGCCAGGGTATAAATAATATTACAAAGAAAAATTTATATCAAGTCTGATTAAAAACAAAAAATCTGTTTCCTCCAAGGAAGCACAGTTTATTTCCTGAATTATCTCCTTCTTCTCCAGGAATTTTTCTGCAGGGTGCTGATATCTAGACCGTTGAGTAATGTAAATTGGGAACTCTGGGGTCATCTGCTCCAAAGACTAAATCAAAGCAGATCCAGTGAGATCAGGATGCTCAAGGACTTGTCGTGCTATCACGAACAAAAATTCCAGAAGCAGAACACCAGATTGCCTCTTTTAATTCCCTCTTGTTAATAATATGTTGTTGTCATATTTTGCTTCTTTGTTTTAATTTGAGAGGGTATTAATGTGTGTCTGAATGGGATTAAACTTGTATAAATCTTGCAGTGACTGATGATTTAGGAAATAGTTGTTTTCTTTGGCTACAAAGTTTTAATCCTGAAAAATGCTCCTAGTATTATTTGAAAGCTTAGTCAAAACCTTAGAGTTAAAATTAGGCAAGGAAAAACATTTTACTAAAAAAATCTATCAAGCATTAATTTCAATCACTCTTTAGAAGAACACAAAAACCTCAATGAGACACCTACCAGGAATAAAAGAATGACTTCATACACATTATGTGTTTAAAAATCCTGCTTTTTTTTGTTTTAGGATGGCAGGAATGTGGGACAAATGAAAATCCTTGAGTCTGAACCAACCCTGATGCAGGAGAGGGACGAGGCATGGGAAACCATAGCATAGCTCCTGCCCTTTTCCTTCTGCATTCCCTAGAAAGCCAGAACTGTGACAAAACAACCCAAAACAGCAAAGCCATGGGAGGTGGCACCCTGCCTTTCACCTTTTATCTTCCCTGGCCCACAGAGCTCAGTATTTGTGTGGTTCTTCTCTCCTAGGAAATCTCAGCAGTCAGGAAAACAATCTTAGCTCTTTTAACACTAATGAAAGTTGAAGGCAGTAAACAAAATCATGGAGTAAATCATCCAGTGCTGACATGTCTTTTGGAAGCAAAGAGCCTTTCATTGGAAGATGTGAAATAACATTTCCGTCGTGTTTTTGCTCGCCTGATAATTAGAAATGATTTAGGACAGCAGTGATGGTGCCTCTAATGGGCACCTTGTGGGTGTTAATAAAAGGAAGAATACATTAAATGTAGTGATTTGTGATTGGGCTGATGGGGTTAATATTTTCTTAGAATATAGCCAGCCATTTTTCTTCCAAGTAGCAATGTAATGTAATTATAAGTACCTTAGTAGATGGACTCAATTGCTCCGATCATGAAAATTAATTTCAGGAGCATGCTGAGGCTTTCTTTCATTTCTTCTTTATTTCCTACACTGTGCAGGGGGTAGCAGACACATACAAATGAAATTATGTTTGAGCAGACCTCACAGAGACCTGGCCAATTCTTGTGAACAACTGAAATTGAAATCTGTGGGAAAGGAGAGCATTTGTTTTTACATTCCTTGACATTTTTTGCACCTGTAAAACTTCCAGTTTTCTCAGATGCTCTTTCAAAGCACTTGACAAAGCTAGACAGATATTATGAGGGGAATTATGAGGGGAGAATGAAATATGCTGAGTTTTCCCAAAATGTTTTCTCGGAAGTAACTGCACTATGATTGCAGCTTTTCCAATAAGTTTAGCCAAGCTTTATAATCAAGCTTCTTCAGCACATGTAAATGTTCTTGCTGTAGTATTTCTAAGCACTGGAATACATAAATAATATTAATTATAATCTCAGTAATAATCTTTTATGTTTTTCACTTTATTGCATGGCAAAATACAAAAAATATAACTGGAATTTATGGTCTTGGGATATTAATCTCTAAATTTTGTGCTAAGTGGAAGTGTAATACATAGAACAGTTGCAAAGGTTTGTGAAGAATAAAAGGACAAAAATCTACACTTAGTTATATTTTGTGCTTTCACAAGTAACTTTAGCCTTGAAGAATTTAATGAAATTAAATAAAATAGGACTTTCAGACATTGCTCTGAAAATATACACAAATATAGAGAGATATCAGCAACATGAAAGTGTTGGATTGCTGCTGTGTGGTTTGAAACCTTAATTACCAATACTCATTAGCAGATATACATCTGACCCATTCGGATTTAAAGCAGCTAAAAATAAGTCTAAAACCCATGGAGGAAGAGGAATGTACAGCAGAACAAAGTAGTGAGTCTTGGTGTGTTTGAAGGCAGTTTGTTACATGCTTTTAAACCCAGAGCAGACACCCAGGCTTGGGATGTTTAGATGTGAAAGTGGGTCTCAATTTGAGCTGCTGTTGTAAATCCATATTTAGGCAGAATTTCAATGTCAGGTTTTGTAACAGTTTTACATATCTTGTATTCTTCAGAGAATTTGCTGTCTGTGCTTCCTAAATATTAATATTTCCTGTTACTCTTATTGCGGGCTATAAAGTGTTAATGAAAGGAAAAGAAAGTCTGAAGATTCCTTTCCAGAGAGTCATTTGCATGGTGAGGGAGGGAGAAACACAAATATACTCGCAAATCGATGCAGAACTATGCTGGAGCTCATCATTCCCTTTCCTTTGGTTTTCTGGAGAGGTACTTAATGGTGTTTGAACATGACTGTATAGTGCCATTAATGTAACAATTTTCATTTGTACAGTGCAACACCAGAAAGATAATCTCTGTGTTAAGTACTTTTCCTTTATAATCCCCTGAGAGTCAGAACTCTAAAAGCAAATATTGTATTTACCATAGACTGTAAAAGGGGAAGAAATGAGGCTAAAATGCAAAGCAGCAGGGATAAAATAGAGTTCCTTTTGGATGTCTGCAGTGGTGCTATGAATATACATATACTCACTGTTATGCTTTTTATATTATCTCTAATTTGAAATAAACAACATGATTACAGATTAGACCACTCATGGCTTCAGCATTTCTGGCCAGAGCAAGAAAAGCCTGGATGTGCTAGCTAGGAGTGTAATCGAAGCAGAGATTGTTTCACTGTTGGTGATTTGTTTAAGGATTTTAATTTCCAGTAATGAGTGTCCTTCTCTGCATTGTAACCTGGCTCCCCATGTCTCCCTTTGGAAAGCAGTCACAGCTTGTATATACCAGTGGAATGATGATGCAAGGCCCTAAACAACAAAACAGAGCAGCTGAATGCTGCTGCCTGGCATCTCTTCCAGAATAGAAGTGAGTGGCAAAAATTGATGCCTCGCTGTCCTTACTTTGATTTGCACAGGAGCTCTGGTGGGAGCTCAGCCACTGTTGGCAGCTGGGGGATATGGAAGCTGTCTCTTTCAGAATTCATCAAGTAAACAGATAACCAGCTCACTCCAGAGGACAGTTCTGCCTTGGCTACTAGAAAGATTCAAGGATGAGATGACTTTTTCCTGCGTATGACTCGTGTGTTTCTTCTTATGAAGTTAAGCAAAGGAGCAGCATGCAGTGGCAGCTGGAGACTATCACAGGTGCTTAAAAGCAATTTGACAAAACAGTCCAGAGAAAAGAGATCAGCAGTTTACAGCATATTTATTTTTGGTATTAGTTATTCAGACTGGAAGGGAGCTCTTGGGAATTCAAGCAGTGTTCAGAAATGGTGAAACATGGTGCTAGGAACCTGATGTTCAAATGCTTTGAAGCTGCTGTCACTTAATCTGATTTCGGAATCCTGCCCAGAAATGATGCAGTAATAAAGGCCAGCTGCCATGGTTGCCTCTACTTATTGGTGTATTTTTAGTGGAATCATCAGTTTAATGATGAACAAATGCATTAAATGCAAATAAAAGGTGTGTTAAGGACAATTCAAAAGAGAAGTGATAGAAAAAACCCCTGAGAATACAAAGGAAAGTAGAGGAATAGGGGGTAGCGTAAAGAAGAAAATCTGGTCAAACTGACAGAAAGTCCTTTGAATGTCCAGAAAAATAGGTTTGATTTCTTGCTTCAGATGGAAAAATGATGGCTTTTCCCTTCAGTTCCCTCTAGGGAATGGAAGCTTTCCATGCTTTCAGTGCACATCTAAGGAGCTTGATGGACTTCCACTTTGAGGTGCCTGGAAGCCTCAGCCATGTGTCAGGGCCATCTTTCTTGTGGGCAGCTCACTTGGTATTGAGAGTAAAAGCCTGTTGTTCAATTATTCCTGCAATCCAAAACTGGAGATTTTTGTCTGAATTCAGGGACTCCTGCAATCAGCAGGATTTTATTCTTCTTTTCAGGAGGCTGTTAGACTGCCACTGCTTGAAATCCATGCTTAGTTTGCTCATTGATAGTTCAACAGTAATTGTATTTACGGTTCATTTTGCTTGGATGCTCGTGACTCTAATCTTTCCACAGTGTCAGTGGCACAAATCAGCTCTGATGTACGTGTTCATCGTCCTGCTAAATGGAAAATCCCATTGCAGTTATGATTTCTGTCATCTCTGTGAGAGTTAGGAGAAAGGATGCTGTGGATGTTCTGTGGAAAAAGAGGGGGTGCTATGAAGTAGAAATACGGGTTGTGACCAAATCTTCAATCTTCTCCACTGTGTAGCTGTAATTTAGATGTGAATCTATATATGTGGAACATTTAATCATATAGTGTACCTCTCTTTGTAGAGGAATGAGGTATTGGTTATAGAAACACCAAGGTGTTGCACAATCCTTCTGGGAAGTGTAATAAATGACACAGAAGGCTGAAACAGATAAATTCAAATACCTGCAGTATTACATACTTCTACTTAATTTTTCAATGAGACACTTAGAATGACATCTTTTCTTTTATAAATGCCAAGGAGAAGGATTTCCATGGAAAGCACTGTAGAACAACACAAGTCTTCCATTTCACAGGACTTTGCACCAAGTAGGAATATTAGTCGGCTACTCAGAGGGAAGTACAGCAGATAAATTAAATTTTCATTTTGTTTCTGTTGAGCTTCAGCAACTGAACTTTAATGCTTTTTAATTACATTCCTTACCTGGCTGGTGAGAGAGGCTATATTAAACCACAAATACCTTAGCATCTGGGGCTCATTTGTTGCAAAATGAACACCATCTCCTTTAATTCCCTATTTCTCTCTCTCTCTCTTCTTACAATATTTGCCTTGTAGTGATTCCTCTTGCTAATTGCAATCCATCCAGTGGTGTATTGGAAAGAAACATTTCAGTTGCATGATTTAATGCTTTTAAGTTTGTCTTGGCTTTGCTGACTCATTGGTCAACCTTGAAAAATCATAGCAGTGCAAGCATTGCAATGCCAGCAGAGGACTGGCAGGTTGCACAGGGGACTCTGTTACTGATTAGTGTCATTTTTTTCTCAGAGTTGAAAGAGCTATTGTGTTTAAGGCCATGAGATTTAGAATTAGGAGTAATTAAAAACCAAGGCTGCTGCCTTTATATTTTTTTAAATATGAAGGGCCCCAGGAGTCTCTGTAGTCATTACAAAATCCTATTCTCGTGCTAAGCCTGTCCTTATAAGCAGTTCTGTTGTTGGCTTTCCTGAATGTAAAGCGGGATCTTGTTGAGAGTGGGTGATGAGAGGGGGAAAATATCATAAAGGCAGGGGAGAAAAAAAGTGTGTGTGTGTCTGTGTGTGTGTCTGTGTGTGTTTGGGGGACAGATATTTAGTGGTTGCGTGGCTGCTTTGTAATGTGTCCTTAGCAACTGGCTTTCTACTCTAATAGGAAAAATAGATGGTGGGAAAGCATTCAAGGAAAGTGGGTCACATTTGATCCATGACCTAAAAGGAAGAGTGGGGGAAGGGAATAATCAGCTCAGATCATTAATGAGGTGAAAATTTATCCTTATAAAGCTTGTTCATTGCACTGGGAAAAATTGCTGTTCTGGTGTCTTGGCTATGTGATAAAAATGCAGCTCCCACTCTCTGAAAACACAACAATTGCTCCACGGCTTTGTATTAAAAGAGAGAGGAAAAAAAGAAAAAAGTTGTTTGTTTTAAACACTCTCCAGCAACACAATGATTAGACATGACAGTTTGGCTGTGGGGCCTTTCTTTCAGTTCAGGAAAATGTAGAACAGAGCTGAGCTGTCCTTTCCTAGTAAAAATGAGGTCATTTGTAAAGCTTTGTGTACATTTCTGCTGCACTCGTGGAACAGAGCTCACAAAAACAGCTCTCCTGAAGCCTCGCTCCTACCTCCACCAGTGCTGCCATTTTTAAGAAATGCAGGCCCATTGACCACATAAGATGAGGAATCAGAAGCTGTGATTTAGAGGAAATGGCTCCTCAAGGATGTATAGTTTTGATTTAACTGTCAGTGCGCTGCTGTTGCTGACTCTGAGCTTTTACAGCTGTGTGTGGCTATGGGGAAGCTCCTTGTAATCTGTTCCTTCTCCATGTGAGCTGTGCATGTGCTCTGAAACAAGCAAAAGCACTCTGTCAGGCTTGATTATTCTGTCTGTTACATATACAATGTATTGTATACATTATATTCGCTAATCCCTGTTGTTCATAAAAATGCCCCAGGCAATTAAAATTTATTGAATAATAATTTATTTTATGTAAAAGCTAATACTAATTTTCATACCCAACTATTTTTCTCCTACCAATCAAATGCTATGTAGCTGCTAATATTTCAAGGTAGTTTTAATTAATGTGTCAGCCTAGTGCAACTCTATGGAAGAATGCATCATTGAATTAAATAAGAAAGGATAGCAAGGAGTCTACTGGATAAATGTCTAGAAAATACAGAGTAATGAGACGTGAGCTGGCACATTAGAGTTGCATTCCCTTCTACCTTGAAACTTCAAGGAATACATTCCCATTCTGCCCAGGAAATCCCCTAGATTCTCTGACCTTCTTAGAGCAGCAACTGTTTCAGCCAGCTGTATTGATATTCAACCCAATCATGGAAAGATGGAAGCATAGACAATTAAAGAAGCATTAAAGATCTTGGGCTCATTAATGAAGGTGCTTGGTAGAAAACAGTAAATACAAAATTCCTGACTTTGTAGGCTAGTGAACTCAGACCTGCTGTGTCCCCTTCTCCCCTTTATTTCTTAACTGTCTATTAAAATAGTCTGTGAGTGTGTCATGTTTCCTAACCTATGAAAATAGTAGGAAAACATCTGGGCTTACTAATCAAATTATGTCTACTTAGAAAGCAGGCAGCATTGCTTGGGGCCTCAAAGATGCTCTTGCAATCCAAATAATAATAGAGGCTTTGGAAAGTACTTCTGCTGATTTCGTAATATTCAAACACTGCCTTTAAAAGAGAAATTAGAAAAAGAAAGAATATATCATGAAGGGGTAGTTGTGTTTTTGTTTTGTTTTTTTTTTTTTTTTTTAATAACAGAATGCCTCAGCATTTATGTAGTGGTTTCTTCTGAGTGTTTTAGAATTCTTTATTGGGATGGGAGCATAATTCAAAGGTGAGGGAAATAAGCACAGCAAAGGCAAAAGACTTATGAAAGAGTGTGGCTGAGAAACAGCTTTTTTGTTGCATAGTTCTCTGCTCTTTACCATTAGACACACTTCCAAGCTTTGTTCTTCTCTTAGATTTCATCTTCTCTAAAGGATGGTTATAGTAAGAAAACTGATGTGCCTTAAAATAAGTTGTGAGTAATACCCTTCTGAATGAATTTGAAATTGCTGGAGTGAAGCTCGGTGTTCAGAGCTGACCTGCTGCCCAGCTGGTGGCTGCCTATCCTGAGTGATTGTGTGGGCACAGGGCACAGATATCCTTCCCTGCCTTAGACCAGAATGAGCACAAATCCACAGCTCCTCAGTGGTGGCAGTCAGAATGAAAATTCAGGCTTCATCATTTCTTTCTCCATATCTCTTACTTACAGTGACAAGCCCAGCAGGTTCAGCCTTCAAATCATTAAAATAAATGCTCATATTATTAAAATCCCATATTTGATGCTTGGATTCCCCTCAGTTTCTTGTATCAGGCTGCTGAGACGTGTGAGCTTCAAGTCTGTATTCTTCCACTGCCAGCATCCTGGTCCCTCCACCTGCCCTGGGGCAGGTTCTTCCCTTTTTCCATCTGTTGAGTGAAGGTGCTGATGACCATACAGAAAGGAGTTATATGGAAAAACAGTTGGAAAAGGGCTAGAGATCTTAGGCAACCACATGGTGTTACTAATCCTCCAGCCTTCCAAAGACTTGTCATCACAAATAAGAGTTTTCCACTTTCAGGGGCAGGAGGGAAAGGGAAAAAAGAAGGGAAGATATTAACCCTGTGGTGTGATGACAGAGATTTCTATAAATCACACTGCGTTTCACACTGCTGCTGACAGCCAGCCAAACCTGAGCTGGCCAAATTTCCACAGGTCGAGTATGTCACAGGGAGCTTAAAAATACATCCACAAATGTTTAACTACCTTTTCTCTTGCACAAGGGTGTTGGAGTTAAGAGTCTCTGTAAATTATAGGGTAGTCAAAATTATGTGGATGGTATTCCTTGTTTTTTCCCCATCTCCTCTTTTCCCATTTCTTCTGTAAAAGTGTCAGCAAGTCCCAAAGACCTGGGTTCATTTTTGCTTGTGAATTAAATCTCCAGAGCAAATAAATATCCACTAAGATAAGATTATGTCCAAAACAGTACAGTTTAGAAGTTGTCTCATAATTTTAAATTTTTCCTACTGCAATTATTTATGATGACCTTAAAAACATGAGATTTTGGCAACTTTTCAAGCTGCATTTTCCTTTCTGTTTGGCAAAACAGTTCTGAATGGCACCCCTCTTTTGTTTTCCCAATGCTTCATTTGCACAAAGTGTCCTTCAAACTCACAATTAAAAGATCTTTGAAGTCAGAAGCATCCTCATAAATCACTGCCATATGACTTGGGAAGTGTGTGTGCATGTGTGTGTGCTAGGGCGTATTTTTGTTAGGATTTTTCAGGGTATGTTTATTAGGAAAATTTAAACCAGTTTTTCTCATTTTGTTTGTTTGAATGATGCTTTAAAGGGCAAGTTCCTCCTTCCCTAATTATGTGTAGTTGTTTATTTTCTTGTGAGCTTCAAAAGAACAGCACAGCCAACAGAGCAAAATATCTTATTTGCAATAATAGAGAAAAAATAATGGACTAAGTAAAATCTTAAGCTATAATGAGGGTTTACTTTAAAAACTCAGAGTTGCTCTTGACTACTTGTCTGCCAGTGCTACTTCTGACCTTCTGTATAGCAGGTCTCTCTTTAGACATAAAAGTAAAACGGTTGGTAATCCAAGATAAAAAGGAAAATTAATCCTTTGTAGATGCTAGAAAACACATTGCAATGGAATTTAGAGATTTCAACAAGTGAGAAATTAAGACACTTGGCCTGTTTTGCAGTGCAGACAATGCGTTCCACACGGCATGCATGGGGTTTTTTTCATTTAAAAAAATTGCTCAGTATTCTGCCTTCACATGCAGTTTCTTTTCTTTAATCTACAAATCATGGTTGCATACCTGGCGGGACTTGGTTCTCCCACCATTTGACCCTGGAAGGAGCATGTGTGTCTTGCCCATCTGAAGTTGAAGCCAGCCTCAAGTTTTACTCATTATTCTGTCTTCCACAAAGCTGGCAGGAATACTTGTCCTTCTACGTAGAATCAACTACCACTAATATTAGGTTTTAGAGGTTTTCCCACTCCTCTAAAAAGCACTAGAGTGAGTAATAAGTATGTGGAAAATTCACTGGGGAGAATCACTTTCTAACTATTGACATTTTAGTAGAAATCTAATGAGGTACTTAGATTTTTCTCATTTGTTATATTGAGGAGCAGTTAGAAAATAATCAGAAAAAGGGAAACTTTTGGAATTTTTTAAAGCTTCCTTGTAATACAACTTGAAAGAAAAAACTCTCTATTGATTTTGTTGTTGTCCAGAAATCTGATCAGAGCTGAGGTCTGCTCTGCAGAAAGACTGGGCACTTTTTTGACTCCCTTTTCTGCCACCTAAAACCTGTCTGCTGGACAAAGATGATTTCTCCCTGGAGAACTGAGAAATGTTTTCCAGACAACGTTCATGTTTGCCTTTACTAAACAAACAGAATTTAGGCAAGGTAGGAGGAACAGAGGTGTTTCGAGGAGAGGAGGTGAAGAAGAGCAAAAAAACTCTGCTCCCAACCCCACTCCCCAGTTATGTTTTTAATTGACTTTACAAAGTAGGTTTCTTTCCTGTCCTATATGCAGACATTTGGTTGAGCTACAGCTTCATCAGAACATACTTTCCAGTAACATTTGAGAGTTTCCCCACAATTCCTGAAATTTTCTCTGCTCACATACTTTCACATCAAGCCTTTGGAGGAATAAAGATATTCTTTGTTTGCTTGTATGTTTAAGATTTCACCTTCCTCTGCTGCTGAACCAAGCCTGATCCTGATTTTCCATTTCATCATTAAATCTGTAGCATCTCTAACACTTTTCTAAACCAGAACCTTGTTTTCAAAGACAGAGGAGGGTATGGGAGGATTGGCACTACCTGAACGAGTTACACAGGCAGGCAAGGGACTGAAATTTCCAAGGCCAAGTAGTGGGATGAGATGAGATAGAACCAACCTCTAGCACCTCTTGGTTGGCCAGACAGAGGCAATACTGCCTTGTGAATAGGCAGTGAATATCCTAGCTTATTTTAGCCACCTACAAAAATTTCTGTGTGGTTCTCTGGGGTAGGATTGCCCCACTCCTGCCCTACTCCTGGCTTCTGGAAAATTATAAGATAAATGTCAGGCAGTGATAACAGTGTTAATGAAGCTTCACTGACAAGCAGAACTATGCTTCAAATAATAGGCATATTTCTGATGAACTGATTTCTGATATTTCTGGTAAACTGCCAAAATGAACCCTCAACTACAGCTGTAGCCAAACTCTTTCCCCTTTCCCTGGCAGGGTGGGAGTCCACCCTGGTCAAATGAAGAGCTTGACTCATTGAAACAAAGCAGGATGAGCTTAATTTCCCTCTGTTCTGCAGAAAGCCTCTTTGTCACCTCTTTGACCTCCAGTTCACCAAAACCATTCCATCTGTGGGAAGAAAAAAGTTGGCTACAGCCCCTCACAGACGAGTGGCAGCTTCTCCAGCTTTTGCAGGCTTGGTTAACACAGAAGCAGGTCAAGACCCCACCGTGCTGTCATCTGAAGCGCTCACAACTGTTGCCCCGGCAGTATCACGTTAAACTCATCATGTATCAAGATGTGGTGGAGCAGCCACCCCGATGTGAGCACGAACGACACCCGAGAGCTCTGGGGGCCGTGCTGGGGTGTGCACTATTCGTGTTTCCACTGAGGTCGGCATCTTTCTAACAGCCCGCTGCAGCTGTAGTTGCGCATTATGAAACCGCGGCTTCAAAGTGCCTGGTGAAGCAGATCCTTCCAGCCCCGTGCTGCAAGGAAGCAAGAGTCACACCATGCAGGAATGTGGCTGCGTGTGTCAGCAAAGTGCCTTTTCAGCCTGGTAGCTGAGTGCAAAAATTTCAAGAGGAATCGGGAAAATTAAATTTTGAATCTGCATCTCTTCTGTTTGTTAGGGATTCGTCCTTTCACATGGATGCAATGTTCCATTGTGCATCTTGTATCATCTGTATACAGAATTTCATTTTAATTTTTTTAATATTGTCTTTCCCTGTTGTTGGGATTCTTTTTCTCTCTTTTTCTGGACAGGTTATACATATGCTAATAGAAATATGCCTATTATTTGAAGCATAGTTCTGCTTGTCAATGAAGCTTCATTAACACCGTTATCACTGCCTGACATTTATCTTATAATTTTCCAGAGTTGACTGTTACATCTCCATGGAAACCCAAATTGCAATTGAAACAAGTGAGATAATAAAGGCATCCACAGAGGATTGACAGTATGCAAGCCCACAGTGTTTGCAGGCTACATTTGTTTATAGTTCCTTAGATAAATCCCTTGCAGTGGAGATTTTTATTACCTGTCTCCTATCTTTCCATGACTACTGCTTATTGCAAGGTTTAGAGCAACGCTTTTTTTAATTTTGCTTTTTAATTAGAGCAATAAATTTTATTGGACTCAGCAAGGGAGGCATTGAAGATGTAAATTCTAAAGTGATTTTTCTGGAATGAAATATGAAGATTTTTATATATGAATTTGGCACTATATAGACTAGGGCATTCTCATGTTGATATGTTGATTTGGTGGAGGTTATTTTAGGAGCCTAAACTTAGGACTCTTTTGATTTGCTGACTCTTTCAGTATGCAAGAAGGATCTCTTTTTTTCTGTACCTAAGGACTTGAGCTCTCTTAAGTTCGTGACTCTAAATCAATTTAGATGGTGCCTCAAAGCAAAGAGTCATGAAACTGGAGTGGGTCCAGAGTGAATTAATCTGAAATTAATTTGATTTTGAAAGGCTCCATCTGGCTGTGTTTGGAAAAGGCATTTAGACAGATATATAAACAAATGATCATCTGTATTCTATATGCCAGATGTGGTGTCAAAAAAATGAAGAAATGGTTTTAAAAAAGGAATCAGCTGAGGGGGATTTTGTTATAATGATGCTTAACTTGTTGAAATCACAATTGCATCACACTTTGGACAATGATCTTCTCTTATATTCAGATTTGTAGAAGGGGAGAGCCTGGCTGAGCTTGATAGGATTTTTTGTTGTAAGTAAGAAAATTGAATGTCACAGCTTCCTCGACTGGTCTATTTGAGATCTAACCAAAACTGGCTAAAAAATATTGGCTGCACCCTTAAAACGAGCAGGGCTGTGATCTTCCATTCCCCTTTAAAGGATGCTATTTAGGTAAAGCAGCCATGTCAGACAGGTGCTCCTGGTCTCCTTCCCTTTGGGCTTTTGGGACCATGAAAATGATTCCCTGCAGTTTGTGGAGTTCGGCTGGGACCAGGCCTGAGCATGTGTGTATGTACACGTGTGGGTGCCAGTCTTGAAAAACTCTGGACTGTAAATTACTTCTTGCAATAATTGGTTGATTTTAGCACACAGAAATGGCTGCATTTCAAAACAAATGTTTGGAGAACACCTTTCCCATGCCCTCCACCTCAACTCCAGGACAGAGTTTACCATAAACTAGATAAGACCTTGCAAACCTTATAAGAACTTGCAGATATCTTCCAGACTGGCTACAAAACTTGCTGAAATAATCATGTCAGTAATTATGAAGTAAAAGAAAAAGAATTTGAAGCCTTCATTGCTGTCTTTGAAGTTCTTTTGAGGGAAAAGGAAGAAGGGAGTTGAGTAACAACTTTGTAAATTTGGAGCAGTAAGTGTTTGAAATGGGGACAGAGAGACTGAGGTTGTTGACAAGAAAACAGATGGTCCTACGTGTCCTGAATTTTAAAAGCCTGGTACTATTCTAATTCAGTTGTTGACATGTCACAAATACATAAGCATTTGGGTGTAATCAAATACCATAGTGCTTTTAAAAAGAATAATACCGATAAATGTTTCCTGCCAGAGAGAAAGAAGTGTGCTTCATTGCAAATGTGTGTAATCAGCAAGGCAAGGCATTAATAACCCACACCATTAATACTGAGCAGTCAGCTACTCCAGGTCAACTTCATGTGAAAAAGTGCATCAATCCATGCTCCAAAACTGTAATGTAATTGTTCTAGCTCGCTCTCATGTTACTGTCCAGCTTACAGTGATATAGAGAGAAAAAAGCCCTCTTTAACTAGAGTCCTTTTAAGACAGAGCAGAAATCTTAATGCCCCAAAAAAGTTTCTGAGGAGCACAACAAGAGTATAGCAGTAAGTTGCAGTAGTTGTCATAACAGAGGTTAGTTTAGACACAGAAAAATTATAAATTAGAAGCCTTTGTTATTACTTAACATCCCAGGTCAAAACAAGATGTGCAGATGCTGGTCAACAGAAAACAGATATTTAAAAGTCATGACATGATATCTGTTGAACTTTTCATGGAGCATATAGTGATAGAACAAGGGCAAATGGCCTTAAGCTGGAAGAGAGCAGGTTTAATTAGGTGTAACAGTGAATCCTTTATTGTGAGGATGTTGAGGCACTGGCACAGGTTGCCCAGAGAGGCTGTGTCTGCCCAGTCCCTGAAGGTGTTCAAGACAAGGATGGAGGTTAGAGCAACCTGGTCTAGTTTAAGGCTACCCTGCCCATGGCAGGGGAGTTGGAATGGATGGTCTTTAAGGTCCCTTCCAACCCAAATTCTGTGATTCTCTGTCTTAACTGTCATGGGACTTTTCTTAGAAATGCACCTACCTTGTACCTGATGAAGACATTCCCAATCTTGTTCAAGTGTTTAATGTAGAGAACAAATTCTGCCCAGAAAGCAAAAATGAATTATTGGGTGGTTGCCTAAGCTGAGCTTTATGGTGCAGAACATTATTGTTTAGCAGACCTCATCAAACCTTGAAGTAATTATATCCCAAAGCCTACAGCAGCCTGGAAGAACAAGCTTGGGGCTTGCATTGGCTCTTAGTTTATATCTTCAAGGACTTATTTTCATTCTTCACAAGTAACCCAGAAATTTGTGATTCTCATCTGTACTTGTGTAAGAGGGGAAATGAATTCAAAGCAGACTGGGTGGAGTGGTTTTGACTTTCTTCAGCCACTGAAGGGCAGGCATATGCCACTGGCTATTGAGCTTCTACTAGTTTCAGTTGAGTAAAATCCATAAGCTACTGTAGGCAAATCCTTAAAAATACTGAAAATAGGCCACTGTAAGTTTTATCAGCATAAACAAAAAGATGCTGCCCAGTTCAGACTTGTATAGATGGCATGTTTAATTGTTTGCTTCTGCTATTAGATGAACTAACAGT
This sequence comes from Haemorhous mexicanus, assembly GCF_027477595.1. NCBI lineage: Eukaryota > Metazoa > Chordata > Aves > Passeriformes > Fringillidae > Haemorhous > Haemorhous mexicanus. The sequence goes on along the minus strand of NC_082345.1, from coordinate 70,356,548 downwards.
GATATTTAATTGGTTTCCAAAATAGAAGACTCTAAAAAAAAACAAGCCTCTTCCCCTCCCTGTTTGTTTTCTCTTCTCCACTCATTCACTCTTGTTTACATGTATTTTCACTTGTATGTGTTGCTCTACTCACAGCACATGTACATCATTAAGCACTACTGCATGTTCTAAAAAATAATTTGCTTAATCAAAAATTTAAAAATTGTCCATACAGCAGCAGTAAGAGTTGAGATCATCTGAAACATGTCAGATTTTCTTTTCTTTTTTTTTTAAGATATGTTTGCATGTAAGGGGGTTTTTTTTAAGCAGGTGTAGCAGATGTACGTAGCTTTTACAAAGCTTGACTCTATGGTTCCAGGAAGCATTGCCCACAGCACAACATTAGAATGACATCTTTTGGTAGGTTTAAACATGTACACAAGGGGTATCCAGGGTTTAAGTAGAAACCCCTGCCTTAAATCAAACTGGTTTGTAATAGAAGTGGTGCAGGAATGCAGAGGCTGAACACCTGAAGAGCTACACCCCTCTGGAGGTGAAAATTTAACTTTAGTGAGCAGAACTCTGAGGGTTTTTTTTAGGAAGGTGAGAAGCCTTAAAGCACAAAGGAGTGTATGTGCTCCAATGTGCACCTCCAGCTGAAAAGGGAACTGCATTTTAATGTAGCTCTTACTAGGATTTCCTTTTGTATCCTTGATTTCTCTCTGTGATACTGGTGAGGAATGTGCACCTATACCTCTGAGAAATAACAAGTTTTATCTCAGGTGAGATCAGGTCTCTTCTGATGTTTCTCTAGTCTGTATTTTGTTAGGTACATTTTCCAATTCATATTGCCCTTTAGTATCATGCAGTCTGACCTATCTGCTTGAAAGGCAACTTCCCTCTGCTGCTTCTTCTCCCAGCCTAAATTTATTACCCATCAAAACATTTTCAAGGTTGGAATTCCCCCCCACCATATTTTCAAATATTTTTTCCTCTGGGATAAAATACCTTCTTACCTTATCTAAAATTTGCAACCAAAGCATTAAACTGATTACATGTACTAATCAAAAAAGTACTGGATCAAAAAAAAGTATTCCCTATACTAGCAGTGGTTTGCTATGGTTTGTATGATCTACTATGTGGAGAGAGCTAATAAAGCTGAGCTACAGGAAATCTCTGATTTCACCAGAAAAATTACTGTGGATTTTAAATTATCAGGGCAGTAAAAAGTAGCTCATTGTCTTAAGAAAAATTACTCTTTTAGAGATAATTTCTGCCAGTGTGGAGGCAGCACAACTTAAAACATCTTTGCATTTACTACCAAGTGCTTACACAAGCACTTGAGTATTATTAGCTACGGAGAAGAATGAAATCTGAGCATTGTATGTCAGGTATTAAAAGCCATCAGGATTTTCATGTAATTCATGTGTGTGTGAGAGTGCAAGTGCGGTTGCTCTCTGCTGGGTGGATGAAGAATTGCTCATCTCTTTGTTAAAGTCTTTATGGGGCTGTAAGATGGATTGCAAGACTTACAGCTGCTCCATTGTTAGCCCTGCTGATGGGTGCAGGGAAGCCAGGAGATAATTATTTTGTAGACTTTACTGCCTATGTAGAACTGAACATCCTGCCATTGGAGGTTTTTTTCCATTGGGCATGATGTCTGGGTCATTTAGCAATTGCTGTTTAGGATATGCGTTGCTTAATAATAATTATAAGTGTTATTAGAGTCTAATAGTTCTGCCAAAAACTACAACACACTACAGCAGAAGCAGTTAATGATTTCTGAAACATCATCTTTCCTTTGAGCTGCTTTTGAGCAAGAGTGCTGCGAAAATACTGATGGGCTAGAAGGCATCTGGAGAGGACATTTTTCCCTCCAAAACACAGAGACCTGGTCATTTACAGCCTAAAAATGTTGCACATCTTCTTTTTCTGTTTGTCAGAGGTTCTGGCCCTTATTTTGCTGGCCAAAATCCAATGTAGGTAATTACCTTCTGTGTCTATAAATTGCAGCCCCCTGCAGTTTTCAATTGGGTACGGTATTGTTCTACCCTTCCTGGCTGAAACTGTTGTGCGATAATGCTCCATGTCATTAAACAGCTGCCGTCTGTCACCTTACGATGAAGTCATTCCTCTCTAAACAATGAGTTTATAAAGCCCTTTTGGGTCCTTCCAGACAAAATTTGCTCGTAAACCAGCAATTATGATCTTTGGAGTACATTAAGGTGATGCTTGGCTGTCTCTCTTGACAGCAGTCAGAAGCCTTCAAACGGGTGTTGTCCCTTTTGTCAGTTTGTGTGATATCCTGGCAGTGATGCCACAGCTCAGATGTAAATGCTTTATTACTGTAAAACCTTGGAGCCTGAAAATACCTCTGCACTGGGTTGGATTTAGTTGTCATTACACTTGGAACTCGTGTGTTATCATGTTCTTGTTCTGTTGGCTCTTAGAGGGAATTCAAATATCTTATACCATGGAACATGAAAAAGACAAATCTCCAGCAAAATGATAAAACCACAATAATAGGATGAGGGTTGCAATATGAATTAACCAAAAAAGAACAGTAGGAAGGTACTGGGTAGGGTTAAAAACAGATTTGGCAAACAGGTGTCATGTAAATCCGTTTGGTCTCCATTAACAGCTGTTTTTCAGCACCTGACTTGACACTGGGATCATTAATGGAAATGAACGTGGATTAATGCCAAAGCTCTTAACAGTGATGAATTTAAGAGAGTCTGTTTTGATTCAGATGTTGTTTCTGAAGGCTATGTCTCTGTCCTGAGTGGGCAGTTCACTTTTAGCAGTCCTGCAGTAATTAAAGATATGAATGGGAGAGACCAAGAGGGCATCTACTAGGTTTTTCTGGTGCTCCTGCTGAAGCAGCAGGGATATTAAAACAACCTCTAGCTCCTCAAGAGTGGCCCTGTCAGCTTGCTGAAATGATGGAATGGTAGTTAGGTTATTAGAAGAAAAATTGGCACAAATTGAGAGAGAGGATGCTCTGGCAGTAACCACAAGCAGCCAGCAACTCAGTGTCTTAATCTCTGCCCTCAGGCTGCTCTCTATGATACAGATGACACCTTGTCAGTGAAGATGATGTGCTGGGTCACCCCTGAGTCCAATGGGCTAAATTGGCCATGGAGGGAAGGATTGCTGCAGCATAGAGCCACATAATCTAATTTTTCTTTCTTTCTTTCCTTTCTTTTTTTTTTTTTTTTTTTTTTTGTCATCGTTTGGGTACTGACAGTAAGTGCCAAGGGATCTCATTCTCATTAGTGTACCCTAGACACAGCTATCTCTGTACACTTGTGCTTTCAAGAAATAGTCCTAAGCTTTCACAAGGCTTGCTTTGCTTCCTTCTGGAAAGTTTTATATGTAGTTTCTCTTTTGTCTTATTACTTCTTGGGTACAGGAGAAGGGGAGATGGGGGAAGGAAGAAGCCACTTCCTCTGAGAGCCACTGTGTTGGCAAAGAGAAAGAAGTAAAAGCCCTACAGCTGTTAGCAGCCAAGAGGTCTTAGTGCAGAGCTGCAATGTCCATTGGGTGAAGATGAAAGTGGGGAGAAGATAAGGGAATTCATCTTAGAAGAGATCATTTGCAAAGGATCAAGCATATTTGGCTGGATTTTGTATGGACCCAACAAGTTCTGTGACAAAATGAACCATCAGGCAGGTGTGGTGTATAATTTTCTTCCTCAGTGGAGCTTTCCAGTGCACTGCAGGGATCAAATCCATAGAATCTATAAAATAGGTGGTTTTTCCCCAATGTTATCTCTCTACTGATTTATTTACTTGTTCATTTTGTCTGCATTGGCTCTAATCCTACATCAGCTGCCAAAGCTGGGTGAGGATACTACTGCAAGTGTCATTGCTGCAAACAGTGTTCATGAGCTCCTCAAAATCCCAACAGTGAGACTTGGATTCCCACTCTGAGGTGTCTGAGAGCCTTGGTTTGCACTGAGATCAAAGGGAGTGCAGTTTAGGAAGGAGCCCAGCTGTGTTTGTAAAAATGAGTGCCCTCTCTGTGGCCTGAACTTGTCTGTCAAACCGCCAAAATGTTGGCAGCTCAGTCAAGTCCCTTCCTTGTGGTAGAAAAGTATGTTAAAGAAAAGCCTAAATTATGCTTGGTTTTTCCCTAACTCTGCAGGAGTTAGTGGATTGACAGAGCTGTCAATGGATGGTGGAATTTAGTTTGGAGAAGTTTTAATGACTTACTCAAGTTAATGCAGGCAGTGAGTGACAAAACCTGTCCCCTGGAGCTTTGCATCATAGTGTATGGTACTGATGCCTTGAGTCAGAGCTTTCAACCACCTTAAGCCAACAAAGCATTTAAAGAATATGATCAATGTAATTCAACTTTGGTCCCTCCAAAATAAAGAAAAGGCTTAAACGTTTTGTGCAATTAGAAGAGAGCTTGGCCTGTGCCTAAACCTTTAGCTCAAAGCAAGAACTTGATGCTAATAGGGCCATTAACCTGAGAAAACAGGTGTTAGTGTTTGGCTTTGTGCTTTCCTAAAAAATTGGCTGATTAGCAATGGAAATTGTGGGGCTCTTGGTGGTAAAGGTGGTTTTGGTAAAGGAAAAAGCGAAGGAATAAACTTGTTATTCTTTATTAAACATGACCCTAGCTGTAATTCTGGGCTAAGTAGCAATTGTGTATGGATTTCTTAAAGAAGGGATCCAACAGAGAGAACAGATGAAGGGCATAATTTAAAACTGAACTCAATACAAACAACACAGAGAATAAATGAAGTGAAAAGTCAAGCCAATTTATGAAAGAAAATAGTTGACCAAGCCCAGGGCAGAGCTGGGAGCTTAACTAAACTTCTACCTTTTCTTTCAAAATAACATGTAAGTGTTTTCCACAGTTATTTTAAGCTATGGGTCAGGGATTTTTCAACCTCCCTAGCAGGGATGTTGTTTGACAGATTGGGTTTTACGTAGAGGAATCGGAATTGAAAGGAAATAATTGAGTGATTTTTTAGAGGTTTAAGTGTCACATAGGTGCCTACTGCTCCATGAAAGTCTTGAAAGCTGTTCTCATGAAGTATCACTCAAGTGAATCAGTCATGGTTTTTCTGTTTCTTGGCAATTTTAAGGGGGTGGTTGTTTGGATGGTTGGCTTGGTTTGGCTTAAGTGTTGTCTTTGCATGGAAATGCAGTTCCTAGGGCCTGGAAAAGTCATAATTCCTGCAGGTGAACTTGTGACCTGCAGAACTTATTCAAAATGAAGAGCATTTGCAAGACAAGATATTTGTACATGAAATGTAATGTAAAAGTTTGGACCAAGTCTTGGAGTCTCTTACTCAGGCAAGATTCCAGCTAGAGTAGATAGGAATTTTAGCCATTTATGAGAGTGGTAAATGCTGTTGTCTGCTGATCCGTGTTAAAAGCCCTTCACAAGGGATGATCAAACTTCTTGCTGCTGGTGTAAAATGTGCCTTTAATACAACTTTCTCCTTCCTGCCTGTAAGCAGGGAAAGTGCTAAAGTTAATACGGGCATATTAATGCGAATTATGCTTTCAAGGAGATGAAATGCATGAAACGAAATAATTTGTCTTCACACAGGTTATAGCTGTGAGACAGGGGAATTGCACAGGGTTGTTTTCTTCTCGTCACTCTTAGATATTTTTTTTTCACATGTAAAATATGATTTTCATCTGGTTGTGTCGATTCTGAGCTCTTCCAAGTCTTCCAGTGGGCATTCACTCCTGAACAATCATCAAAGAGAGAAATTCTAATTAAAGCCAAGTTTTTTGAAAGTGGCAGGTGGCTCTGAAATGCCTGAATTCTGCCATGATCAGCTTCTGACTTTGCTGCATACAGGCCATTTGCCCCTTTTCCCTGGTGGAAAGATGGGGGGATGCTTGAAAATTCATGCATCATTAGTGTTCTTTCTTGAAACTGAAACATCCAAAAATCATCAGCACTTTTGGAATTTCTAGACAAGTAATTAGTTGAAACTACTGTCCTTAATTATCAATAATGCAAGGGAGGAGAGGGGGAAGGGAGGAGGGCCTGATGTATTTTTACTTTTGTTCAGTATATAAAAGTATTTATTTTCTGTATGAGTATGAATTCTCGTAAACCGTGGTCTATCCTTTGTCTCCCGGATCAGATTATGTTTTGTTCCAAAGTTCTTTTTCCCTGCAAAAGTGTGGTTGTTTTGAACTTGGATTTAGGATGTACATCTGGAGATCAGATAGACTGAGAATTTACAGGGGGTGAAAGTGTTAAAAAATTTGATCTCCTTTTGCAGGGCAAAAAAACTTTCTGAAGCAGCATTTTCATTTCCACAGCGATGTAGGCAGTTTTGCCGCTGCCATCTCTTTTTGATTTGTGCTTTTTTTTTTTTTTTAATGACAGCAATAAACAGTATGCTTTAAACTGGGTCTCTCCAGACTGCTTTTCCTTTTTAAAGAGCGTAGGCAACTAGTCGGCAGCAACCAGCCACATAGCTGGAGTGTTTTCCATTCTAGGCAATATCAGACTAATTTGATGCACACATGGATGCTTCACACAATCTGCAGATTCATCACTGGCATCTTGCATTAGTCATCTGACAGATTGCCAAGTGTTTCATACTCCTTTCATGTGACTTTATTACAAAACACACACACATAGACACACGCACTGCCTGGTTTCTGCCAGTAGCCAGTTTAGTGAGAATTCACTGCAGTTCTGTTTACAACAGCCATGGAGAGAAATCTGCACTTATTTGCCACTATCCTCTGCTTTAAAATGCAGAAGTCCTGGGTTGTGTTGTGCCGCTCTCATCTTATATAATGACATTAAGCAGCAGCCTGCAGAGAGAACCAGACTCAATGAAAACTGTAATAGCATTGTTTTTTGTTCGTAATACTTATGCTATTAATTAAACACTGATTTTTTTTTTTCTGCTTTGTGCCAATTGACATCATCTTCTGCATCTAGTGCACACGAAAACTGTGTAGTCTCCTAACTTGTCTTCTCTTTTTAATCTCCTTTTCCACTTTCTAGTAACGGCACAGCTAACAAGATGAATGGAGCTTTGGATCATTCAGACCAACCAGACCCAGATGCCATTAAGATGTTTGTTGGACAGATTCCCCGTTCGTGGTCAGAAAAAGAATTAAAAGAACTTTTTGAGCCTTATGGAGCTGTCTACCAGATTAATGTTCTCCGAGACAGAAGTCAGAACCCTCCCCAAAGTAAAGGTACAGTAGTTATGCTCTCTTTGCTTTTGGTTTGCTTGTTTTCCTGATGATCTTGCTTGCCTTCAGCATTTCCAAAGAGGTTTGCAGCTGAGCTCTCAGTTTTGTAGTAGGCTGTGTTGAGCTATGCAGCAGTCCTAAGAGGAGAGGACTCATAAATCCTATCAAATATTGCCTTCCTCCTCTTCTTAAACTGAAGTTTAATTGTCTTTTATCTGGAAGCATGCATTCTAACTGTGCAAAAAAATAAGAACATTTCGGTCTCCTTGTTTAAATGATCGTTGCCAAAAATGTGGAAACCTGAGAGGTTGCTTCCCAGGATTAGCTCATGAAAAATATCATTTTCTATTTCCTTTCATTTCCTCTTTTTGCACCCTAGGTGGGAAATATTTTAAGGATGCAGAAGGGAAAAATGATGGTGGTGGGTTCTTGCCACATCATTGCTCCAGCAGCAATAAAAATTACAAACAGTCACCCTTTTTCCATTATCTGATTTTTTTTTTTTTCTGCAGTCATGTTAAAGAATTGGTTTTTGGCACTGATATTATTCTAAATGAAAGGATTAGTTTTCCTTCCTGCATTTTTCTATACACATGCAACGTATTTGTCCCTAACTATATTCCTTCCTTTCACTGCGTATATCTGTGCTTATTTAGGCACGTGAGAGTTTTGTGCATTATAGCTGTTTAAGTGTGGCACGTGCTTAGATGTAAACTGAAAGTGAGTATTTTGTTTCACAGAATGCATTTTCCTCCCTACCTAGCTGTGTATTTTCATTCAGCCTTGGTACGTGAGAGCGTCGCTACCGTTAGAAATAATTAGCGTAGCTCAGAGGCAGAACTGGATGTGCATGTGTGTGCCTGGCTGTAAGGCTGATAGACACTTACTCCTTCTTACTCCACTCCTGGCACTGACTCTAAAAACCTTCAGAGCACACATGCTATGGAGAATATCACAGAATGATTTTGTGGGCTCCCAGCAAAGTTAACAGTGCAAAACAGCCCATGCTGGAGATGAGAGGTGCCTGCTGTTGTGGGAGGCACACAGCGCAGCCTCGGGTTCTCCTGTGCTTTTGGGCAAAGCCCTGCCAAGGCTCAGCATATCTCCATTTTTCTTGGTCCTCGGCAGAGGATCCTCTCAGTGCCTTCTTTTTGCTGTCCAGTTTAAGCAGACAGGTGCTTTGAGAGACTATGGTTTATTTTGGGTTGCTCGCATCTCTCACTCCTGGTTAAAAGACTTGGTGCATTGGTCTCACACCAGTGTCAGGGAGGAGGTCCAGCTCACTGTACCTTCCTGCTAATCAAGTGTCTGTACTAGATCACTCTTCCCCCTTCCCCATCCCTGGAAATGTTCAAGGCTATGTTGTGTGAACAGCCTGCTCTAATGAAAAGTAAACAACCTGCCTCCTGTCCATGGCAAGAGGGCTGGAGTTAGGTGCTCTTTAAGGTCCATTCCAACCTGAAGCAGTCCATGAGTCTGTGATTCAGAAGCAGAAGGTATTTCTGGTTGGAGTGTTTCAGTGCAGTTCTGCTGCCAGCCCACCCCCCCACCTCATTTCCCAGGACTGATGTATTGTAGCATGTTCCCCCCTACTGTGCTAGCACAGAGCCCTCACCAAATGTCTTTTTCTTGTAATGCTGGATAGGAGAGCATTAAGAGGTCAAACAACTGGATTTTCTGCAGTCCAGGCTGCTATGGATGAGCAAACTCCTCCTTAGTTTAAACCACTAAAATGCTGAACTTTGAGACTCGTCCATCTGGAAGGAGCTGATTCCTGGGTCACAGCAATGCCTTCCCACTAAGCAGTAAATGAAGTGAGAATGATATTGTGGTTAGACAGAAGAAACCCATTGATACCCATTTCTGGGAATCACTGTACCTGTCCATCAGGCAGCTGGAAGGCACAAGGATGAAGCACAGATCATGCAAATCATTTTAGACTAATTGTCAATGTTTGTAGTCCCCATATACAATATTCTTTTTGGAAGGTGGCTGGGTTTTGGGGACTCTTTTTGCTTGGACTCTTTTCAGCCAAGCAGAGATTATGCTTGTCACTTCAGGTGTTATGTGTTAATTAATGAGTAAATGAAATTAATCCTGAAGATAGGCAGAATAACCTTCAGACTTACTTTTCTCTGGCACCAGCAGCAAGCTCCTCTGGTGGTCAGCTTTTTCCTCAGAAACTTTGGAGTGTGTCTCTGTGCTGGCTCTATCCTTCCTCCTGGCTGAATCTGCCAGTGAGGTTGCTAGAAACCTCTTGAGTTTCTTGTGGATGTCTCTTGACTAGGAATGATCTTTATTTTCTTAATCCAGTTGCACAAAGGATTCAGTGTGAGAGATTGTTAAGAATGTTAGAAACAAGCAAACAGAAAAATTGCCCTGAGGAACATTCTACAGTCTTCTTTTCATCACAATGCATGATAATTCTTCACCTATACTGTCTAATAGGCATTTAAAAAAGAAACTGAATTTTCATTTTTTGTTTGGAGGTCATAGAATCATAGAATATCCTGAGCTGGGAGGGACCCCCAAGGATCACAGAGTCCAGCTCCTGGCTCTCTACAGGACAACACTAAAAATCACATGTGTGATGTGGAGTGAAATTCCATGCTCCTCTTGTGTTTAAATACCCACACAAACCAACCATTTTTATTTAATTTGAGCTGGGTGGATTTGAGTTGTGCCAGGAGTTTTTCTGCTTGCTGACCCTTTGTATCACCTCCAGTTTTGTAGAACAGTCCATCAAACAGTGGTTGGGTGAGGTAGAAAAAAAGTGAATTTTTTCATTTCATTGCATGGTTGTGATGTGTAAGGCAGAACATTCACAGCCTGGTGTCACACAGAAATTTTTTTCTGAATATGCTGCAAGCCATGAGTTGTAATGACAGGAATGCAAGTTGGTGTTACTACACCACACAGGGGGGAGCAGTTAGGTTTTGCTCTTTAAAGGAATGCATTTTGATTTTTGAAAGATTTCTCTCTTCTCAGACAAGGGTTGTGTATTTCTGTGAGCTTGGCCAAAGGGGCTCCTCTAATTTGAACCGAGTTTTTCTCTGATGAGCTGTTTATGAAGCTGCAATCTGAGTCTCTCCCAATTCTGTCAAAAATAACCATAGGCTGCTTCTCTCTCTCCTGCTGTTATTCAGACTGCCTTTCATACCCTCCAACGACAGACGGCCTAGTTCATGTCTTTCCTCCTCTTTTGTATTGCTTGCCAGCTCTGCAAAGCTGAGGCTGGAGGAAGACAGGTAGAAAGCCAAGTTTACCTCACTCTGGAAAACCAGAGGAAAGCCATCTTAATTCCACAGATATATTGATACTACTGCAAACACTGAAGCTTGGCTTTATTAATTGGGAACTTCAGGAGTGGCTGCATTCTAGGAAATTCCTTATCCTTTCCAGAGCTTGCACTTCTCTGATTCTTTTGGATGTGTGAAAGAGTAATTTGACTTTGTTTTTATCTCCTGTTGCTTTGTAAGGCTTTTTACTCTTTCTGCAACAAAAGAATACCAGGGGATTAGGTAAACTAAATACAAAAAACCAAAACCCAAAACAAAACAACAAAACAACAGGGCAGGAAATTCTGTACCATTGAAATAAAATAGCACTTTGGCTTCTGGGGGCTAAGGGGATTCAAAGGCTGGACAGATCAGCCCTCTCTCTTCCCAACCCAGCTTTCTCCCTTTATATAATTTATTCTGGGTGAATAGATGACTTTTTTCCAGGGTGGTTGTTAAAAAGAGCTTCTCTAATACCTCAAATGCAGCAAGCTCTGTGTGAAGGCAGCACACACTGTCACCAAGACCTCTCTTCCTCCCCGCTGTTTTCCTAAGCCGGAAAGATTTCCTTGGCTACTTTGGTTTTGAAGTCCAAGTGTTGAAGCAAGCAGATGGCACAGGGCTACTTTTGTCTTTTGAAATGCAGCAGGAGAGTCTTGGGCCAGATCCACTATGCCCTTTTGGCACCTTGCCTCTGCTTCAATACCTGATAATTCTTGGAGGGATCAAGGTCCCCTAAAGCAGCCTGAATCTCTTTGTGCTGCCTTAGGAATCACACTGCAGAAAGCTGGGAGAGGCACCTGTGTAACAACTGACTCTGTGTTTGCTTGCAGCCTTTTACAGACCCTTTTTCAGATTAGAGGGAGGCTGCTGAGTGAACAAGGATGTGCTGTACTTAAAGGCCAGTGTTTATTATTATCCTATTTAACATGGTAATTTAAGTCTACTGGGAAGTGAGCAGAGGAATCTGATAATGAGGCATTCATCTGCTGCATACAGGAGAGACCAGGTGGGCCAGGAGGTGTATAGGTATGTATAGCTACACACACATATAGAGAGAGAGAGAGAGAGAGAGAGATGCATATAGGAGGCAGAAGTTACCTGGCTTGCTTGGACACCACTTCAGCCTCAGTTTAGCCCTTCCAAAACAGTCTGGTGCAGGCAGGGGGGATGATCCCTCTCCTCCAGCAGGTCCCTCTCGCAGACCCTGGTGCAGTAGGTGCAAGGGGAGCTCGGGCAGTCCTGCACAGCAGCAGAGCTGTGGCATTCACTTTGTCACACATTCCCATCCTGAGCATCCTAACCTGCAGCTAAGACCAGCTGCTCCTTGTTCCTTGGCTGCCCCTGTGACACCACACAGGCAATTGCACCTTCTGCTCCTTCAGTGTCAATACATTGTGTTTGGTGAAACTCTTTTAGACGCTCTTTAAAAGCTCCCTTCAGCCAGCACTCCAGGAGCCAGGGTTTCTCTACACTTCACATTTTATTCTGTGTATTGAATGTTCTCAGTGGCCCACGTGAACCCTGTTTAACTTCTGAGATCAGATGAGTTGCACCATGCACACATTTGCTGTTGAAATGGCAGGTTATGTGCCCACAGCCATTGTGCATGTGTGTGTTAGGCTAAATTTTGGTGATGGTGGCTGACAGATATTTTGTGACTATGCAGACTTGAAATCTTTTCCTGCACTGTATTAAAAAATGCTTTGCATGTTATTTTTTAGCAGGTGCATTGTACACTATAAGAAGTTTCAGACAATAAAAAATGGCAAAAGCCAGATGTCAGTAAATATAAGTACAATGGGGAAGAAGAGTGAATGATAACTTAAAATTTAGTTTTTAACTTGAAGTTTCTGACTGCAGGGCATTTAAATTTAAACCTTAAGGAATCATAAATCTATAATTTTAAATGGGTTGTAAATAGCATTGTAGAATATATTCCAGATGTGAGCTGATTTTTAGAAAAGGTAATTCTTACTCGACAAATCTGATGGAGTTTTTCAAGAAGTTTCTGTGAAAGCGGACAGGTGTGAAATATAATCAAGCTGATTTCCCAGGGGCATTTCACAGTGTGTCACACAGGAGACTAATCCATGCAGTTGCTGGTGAAGCAGAGAAGGACCCATTTCCAAATGGGGAAAGGAGCTGGGTAGATGATGGAGGGCAGATTAGAATGGGGAAAGGTTACGGGCCAGGGGAAGAGAGGGGATGATGATTGGAGAGCAACAGGGACTGTTATTGGAGATCAATACTTTTTCACTCTCTATGTAAATGGCTTTGACAGAATGAACCACCAACTTGTTATCCAACTTTTTGGATCATGCAGAAGGGACTAGATGAGGGAGAAGCCACCTGATAACCTGGAGAAAAAAATCAAACACAAAGAGATTCTGCTGGGTAAAATGAACCATGAGCAAGAAGAGTAAATTTTATTTTGAGTGAACACATGTGTTGAATGAGTGCATTTTTCAAGGATTTGAGAGCAGGAGAGGATTTGAAGAGTGCACATATAAAAGGACTGAGATGATGTTTTGTGTCTGTGTGGTCAAAAAGGCACAGAAAATGCGAGCTCTATAAATGGAAGCATTGAATAGAGCCTTCAAGGAAATACTGCACCACTTAAAGAAGGATTTTTTTAATCATGTTTAAACTACAGTTACCAATATTTAGTACCATTCTATAGAAGAGGGCAGAGGTCCAGAGAAGAGCAGCATGATTTTGTATGAAGTCAGGAAGGGGTGAGCCATGGTGAAAGGTCTACAAAGGTTAACTTGTAAAGGGCTTCAAACATTGACTTACAAGAAAGCTAAAAGGGGGAAAGCTGAGGAAGAATACAGGACTGTACCTTGGTTTGGAAAGAAAAAGTTGTAAGGGGATACAATTGAAGTTTCTGCAGTATGTTGAAGTGCATACCAAAGGCAGGAATAGATAAGCTCTTTCAATTAATATTAAACCCAGGGACTGCACAGCATAGACTTAAGACTGAGGAACAGCAGGCCAACAGAAAAAAATTCGACTTCTCAAGTCAAACTTTCTTCCTCCACTTGCAGAGCAGAGAATGGTTTCCAGAAGAAGCAGTGAGAAGAGTTCCAAAAGAAACTTTCCTTTTGCTTGGTTCCATTTGGTGTTTAGAAAGAATGCATCTGGAACAGGATGTGTCATGACTGCTCCCCATGTGCAAGTGCAGTTTCAGCCCATAAACAGGACAAGGTGCCAAGCTGTCAGTGGCTTAGCCATGCCCAGCACCAAGAGGGGCTGAGATTGGTGTCCCCTGATATTTCTGCATTGCTTTGAAGACAGGGAGCAGATCAGAGGAACATCCCATTGCATACTTGACTGCAACCCAGTTGCCCACTTAAATCAGTCTCACTGAATAGTCCCTTCATTGACAATGGCAAGAAAGTCAGACCCTGTGACAGCAAAAATTATCACAACAAACCCAACCCAATCAGACAGAGCAGAAGTAATGGAAGATATTTGTGAAGAGATTGTAACAGGAGCAGGGGGCTGTGGTTGCAGAATGGGAAGACTAGAGGATGGTGGGGGGAGTTGGGTAGAGCATTTTTCAGTTGTGTTATTTAATTATAGAGGTAGCACAGGAGCCTTTCTTTAGCCTTGTTTCTAAACTTCCTGTATACAGTGTGTGAATGACTGGAGCCAGAATGAAGCTATTTTTACTTTTAGGCATCTTTTCCCTCCCTATTTTTATGGTATTCATCACAGTGGGATCTTGGTCCAGAAATGAGGACTCCAGGTATTGCTGTAAGAAGTTAATAAAAATAACACATCTCTGAGGGATTAAAGTAGATCACTTTGGGGTTCATTGGCTGCAGTTTTGTGGCAGCTTAACTATGATTTACAACTGCATATGAATTTTAAAAAGTAAGCTAAGACTGTATAAGCACATTATTAATTACATCTATGATGAAAAAAAAAAGCATAAAATTTAACTACATGAATCTTTTTAGTTAAATTGATAGAAGCTGTGAGAGGAGCAGGACTTCATATTCCAATTGAGGTTCTTTCTAATGTTCATGTCTGATAAACACTTAGTGGAAAGGCAAGTTCAGTAAAGGGCTGTTTGAAAAGGAATTTTTGAGCTTCAGTTCAAGCGTGCTATACTATTGACAACTTCAGCACATCCTCCAGCGTTTACTTATAGAATATTTTAGAACAACTTTAAAAAAGACTCCCAAATGTTCATAAAATATTAATGTGTAATCTGTTGTTCGTAATGACATCACTTCATTGGGGAAAAAAAAACACATAGGCAAGCAGTTAAAACAGCCTGAACTTTCAGTAAAATTGAAAAAAAATAAATTGCTTTGTTGAATGTGAAGAGTATGCCAGACCTCAGTTTCTCAAATATATAATCTCAAAGGAAAAAAAACTGTAATGCATAGAAAAATCTAAGTCAAGTCATGCACACACTTGCATGCAGGAATTAATCAATAGATATAATACTCAGACATAAAACACCGACATGTTTAAAGTATTTTCAAGATTGCTGCCTACATTTAAAATATATACATCTATAAAAGTGCCAGATAGTATTTATGGTATCCAGTGTCTTTAGTTGCATATTAAAGCTCACATCAATGAGATTCGACCATTTTATGACCTTGTGGCACTGAAATTCTTTCCTCCTCCAATCTTCTATTATGTGAATAAACACACTATTTATCTACTCATCACATAAAAAATTATGTGAGTTTTTGATAAAAGACAAAGGCTTCAAAACAAACCACTCAACCCTTCTCTTCTTATGTAGTGTTTCTTATTCTATTCAGTTCTAATATCAAGATCATTTGCTCCTAACACATGAGGAGATTTTGCAAAGGACGTGGGGACTGGTCTGAAATCTTCACACACTTTGGCAAGGATCTCAAGGGAAGAAAACATTGGACAACTGAGCAGTGTCCAAAATGAAGTGTAATTGGGAAGCAGCCTTATGAGCATGGATTTTGAGTGTACTGCAGCTTCCAAATCTCTCATTTCCACTGCAAAACCAGTGGTTTATTGCTTTTATCTTCTGCTCCTTTCACCCCACTAAAATCAGTCACAGGTGCCTGTGCACATAATATGCACAAATAAATAGTAGACTAAAATTAAAACCCACACTGCAGGAAGATTTCCTCATTAAAAGATAGAAGGAGAGACTCCAAAGCACTAAGAATTTCTGTCACTGCTGAGATGATGTGAGAGACATAAATATTACAA
This sequence comes from Haemorhous mexicanus, assembly GCF_027477595.1. Classification (NCBI taxonomy): domain Eukaryota; kingdom Metazoa; phylum Chordata; class Aves; order Passeriformes; family Fringillidae; genus Haemorhous; species Haemorhous mexicanus. The sequence goes on along the minus strand of NC_082345.1, from coordinate 70,340,878 downwards.
TGAAGGGTCAAAATAAAAAGCTAAAGACCCCATAAAACATTTTAGCATAAATATGTCATCAATTTTGTTAGTTCTTAACATGATATTTAAACCCCAGGAGGGCCTTGAAAGGATGTCTGCTATTCTTTATAATTTTGAAATGCATTAAAAGCAGATATGTATAGCATGTATAGCGGTATAAATTAATTACTATTTCATTACTTCCATCTTCCCTGCACCAGACCATGTCAGCTTGTATTTTTTTGTGGGATCAGGGTAGCAAGAGGGCAGATTTGGGCTTGTTTTGGGTCTGGTAGGACCCCAAACATCCTCAGTGTCAGACTTCAGTGATACAGATGCTATAAAAGGATGTGCTGTGCCAGTTACAGTATTGCTCTTTTTTTAAGACATTGGTTTCATAGTACACTGTAACCATCAGCACATTTCAAAAGAATAGCAAATAACTCCCCAAGGATAAAGTCTGGTAGTGTCTTCTAAGCCTGGTTTGAGCTTAACTCAAGCCAGTGAGCTGTGGGTGGAAGGCTGTGTATGCCATATAAATCTCCTGGTCCATCTGTCTTGGGAAAGAATGCATTTTCAGGAATCTCTGTCTTTCTAATTGCTTATAAAAACACTCTGAGACAAGCCAGTGAATAAATTAAATTTGAATGTTTCCAGTGGATCTTTTCAGTTTCTCACTGAACCTAATTACTGTCTAATCTATGCCCATGAGTATGCAGTTTTAAGTGGGACGTTAGACTTTCATTCTGCAGATTAAACTCTGTGGTGCATAAATTCATTATTATTTGTGTAAGAGAAAACTTCAGTGTCTACTACCTTGTGGTTTTAATTTAAAATAACAACTGCATCCAATTCAGGCATTCTTTTAGAGGACTAAGAAGAGCTGTAAAGAGGTGGAAGATGTTTTCTAATAAACCGTGTCTCTTATTCACCCAACTGAATTGGGAAAATTTATGTTTCAAACAGTAATTAAACTCTCCTCGTAGCTCAAGATGTCATGCCTTCAACTGCAATTTTAGGGAGCTGTACCACAATAGGGAGTAGATTAAAATAATGTACTGCAGGAAACTTTCTGCTGCAAGGATGAGTGTGGCACCATAAGGAGCAGGGCTGCTGCTTCAGCCAGAACTCTCCAAGTGTTTTGCAAAGGGAGAAAAATAGCATCACTCCATTTTTACCAGCTGGAGGAACTGAGATACAGAGGCCTGGGGGGACTTTTCCTAAATTTTTTTAGTCACTTTGAGTAGGCAGAGAATGATGTCCTCTCTGTGCTGGTGTTGTTTTGCCTAAATCAAATCTGCTCCCTTCATTTTCAGTGCATGAATCCCTGAGCTGGTTAAGACAAAAATTTTGTTATGTTAACACTGCCCAGGTGAGATCTGCATTAGTTTATTCACATATTAATTGGATCTGATGAGAACTGCAGTTACAAAACAAGTGTGGAGCAGACCCAAAGGCACCAGCTCTCACTCTTCCTATGCTCCCCCTAATTAATACAATGAGTCTTAAACAACAATCTTCCTTTATTATTTGCAGATCATGGGATATAAAAATCATTGTAGACTTAAAATGGACTATATTAACCCAACTAATTCCACCAGGACTTGAGTTTCTATAGTGAAAAGTGTTGTGTTGTCTCTGGCTCAATTAGATTTTTCTCAGTGTCAATTTTAATTCACTTCACCAGAGCATAGTAACTCTCAGTGGAAGGGAAAATGTTGCTTCTGAATGAGAGCCTCCTGTAGCCCACATTTTATTTAAGAGTTTTAAAATGCTTCGCAGTCCCACGTTCTCCTTTGAACGTCTGCTATTGTGTGCCATAAGAGCTGAACAAAATTGCTTGGTGTTTCTTAATGTGACAGGCATCTGAGTCTGAGCAGGAGGATGGAAGGGGGGAAAGCAGGGTCCTTGGTCCCTCTTTTTATTTAATACTAATAAGAAAAAAAAAAAAAGTCTTGATGAGACTTGGTAGCTAAATAAACTTTATTTCAAATCTTTCCCACCCTTCCAAACACCTGCCCATGCATAAAGAGAAGTCAAAACTAGGCAGCAGGGTTTCCTTTTGCAGTACTGAGCTCAGGACAGAGGTTGAGTGGCCTCAGAAGTTGGTTTTGTCCCCTTTAGATTTGGTATTTCTCTCCTCCCATGGCTACCTGCACTTCAGTGTGCATTGCTTGGTTATTCTCTGCTTGGTGCAGAGTGACCCAAAATTACTGTCTCTTCTCTATTTCAAAGGGTAAATTTGGGTAGATCTTTAACTTGAGGATGCTTCTTATTGTGAGAGAGAGAAGACAAGAACTTATGATAGAACTTTCAAGAAAGGTTACCTAAGACAAGGGCCTGAAATGTCCACTGTGGATAGGTAGGACATTCCAAAATGCTCTTTTCCATCATGTTCAGCAGTTTTCTCTTTCTGTCTCTACATTTGTCTTCCCATATTTCATTAAAATCTCAAGACTTTTGATTTATGGGTAGTTGTGCACACACACTTGAGTTTTGCTTTGTGTTTGGGTGGCTTTTGATTTGTTTATAGGATTTTTTAGCTGACACCTCCCTTTTTACCAGTTTTGCAAGTGATTGAGATTGCTTTCCAGTATATCACTGGGCTACCCTTAGGAAAACAGCTGGGACTGTCACCAAAACCAGTCTACTAGATCAATGCATGTGAACCTCTTTTCTGATTCAGACAGGAAATTATGCCAAAATGTGGTGCTCAAGTGCACCATAGTTATTATTAATGCCAGCTTGTGTGTGAAAGGTAAACATGAAATTGTCTCCATGGAGAACAGCTTCATGTTTTTCAGAAGAACAATGCAAAACACTCTATGAAAATTCAGGTTTTCAAATGTGTCATCTCCCAGAATTTTCATTTCCAACAGTTTTAGCTTTCCTTCCCAGTTAGCATGTGATGCTTTTCTGTGCTTTGTTACTTGCTAGTTCTCACTTGGGCATGTATTGAGTTAAAAGGTTCTGTGTGGAAATAGGGAATTATTACTATTACTATGACTATTATTATTATTATTATCATCATCATCATCATTTAGATGCTGCAGTTTAAGTAGTTAAAAAAAAATCTCAAAACTAAAGGTCAGTGCAGCTTGTAGGTTTACACATGCACAGTACAAGTAACCTTCAGAAATTTCCTCATGACAAGATAAGTGCAGCAATTATATTTAAATGAGTGCCAGAGAAAATTTCACTGTAAACTGCATTAGCTGGAGAGTGTGTGCTGTAAGAGGATTTAATTGAATTAATGTTACTAACTATCAAAAGCTCCATCTAGTGTATTGCCAGGTCTTCTTATTACTAAGAATAATATTTGGCTCATAAAGACCCCTGCTCAACTAAGCACACAGTCCTGATGACTTCAGCAAGTGATTAAAATGAAAGCATTTCCTTCACTGCTTTGCTGAACAGGAGCAGGCTGGAAGCTGGGAACAGGCACTGGTGTGTGTAAAGAGCATGGAATCAGTGAGCCTTTTAACAAGGCTTTTTATGGAGATTCCTCTTACCAGTGCCTTTCTAAGTGTTTAAAGGAGATGTGATTTTTCAAGAGTGTCCTTCCCAGCTTGGGTGTACCTGGTTTGGGTCATGGCTGCACCAGTGATAGAAACAAGCATTGTGTGGGTATTCAAGAGGGACTGGGGGTGATCCACGCTGGGGTTTGGAAGCCCTCCACAAATAACAGCAGTGATGGCAGAGGGATTTCCTTGAATAATCCTGGTGGTATTTTTAATGCTGTATTAATGCAGGGCTCTCACTCTCTCATTATATGGATGTGCCACAATGAGATCCAGAGAGGTATTTTGTGTGACTTCCTACATAAAAGCAGAAATGCAAATGAGCTGCATTTACATATTCACATGATATAAACAGAAAACTCAGAGGCGTGAAGACGCAGGGACATAGCCAGAGACATGCTTCAAACCAGGGATAAAGAGAGCCATAGTTTTCCGACACTTATGTTTTAACCATTAAGGAGAAAATGTGATATATTGGATGTTTTTGTAGAATATTTTTGAATGTCAAAATTCCCATTGAAGCCTGCGTCTCCTTTATGTTTGGTATTATTTTATTTTCCTTTCACGTTCATTCTCCAAAAAACAAAAAAAAAAAATCATGAAATCTAGAAAAGAAAAAAACCAACCTTTTATTCTCCATTCATTCAGCAACAAAAGCAACAAAGAAAGAAGGTTTGAACCAATCTTTTATGAAAATTGGGAAACAGCAGAATAGTTTCTACAACAACTTTCTTTATTGTTGGCTGAATCAAATGACAAAAGTTTTTATTCACCTACGCATCTTATATTTTAACAAGGCGCATGTCACTCCTGAACTTCACCCACCCATATTTCTGCATGCGGGTGGCATTCTGGTACAGTCAGTGAGGCACATGCCATTCAAAGGAGTTACAGTCTCCTCTTTGTTTTTGTGGTGTTGTTTTGGGGGAGAAAAAGAAAGAGTAATTGCCCGTGTTAACTGATGTTCATTACGTGGAATTGTTCAGCTCTCTTAAAAAATCATTGATCTGCTTTTCCCCCGTGAAAGTATTCAAGGTCTCAGTTCACAAAAGAGAAATCAGCATGTAAAGCAGCAGTCTGGCAATCTGTGCTGCAAGGAGCAGAGTGTCACGTTCTGTGCAGAAATGTCAGCAGAGTTGGCTGTCTTAAAAAAAAAAAAAATAGTAAGGATGAGAAACATTATTACTGTTGCAGTCAGATGTGATTTTGGGGAACAATCTGTTTAAGTTTTCTCATACATTTGTATGTTCATGATTGAACATTTGTTAGGTAACATCTGGCACGAGCTGTTCCTCTTTCTCCCTAAGTTTCATGGCTTTGTTTTGTATTTGAGAAGGATATTACAAAAGGTAATTTGGTGTCTCATTCCCATTGGTGTGGTCATGGTTTTAACTTTTGAATTACTCCCTTGGAACAGGAGGAAGGGGGGAAAAACCACCATTTGGGTATTTTTAATAGGGAATAGGCAGTATTAAGATTTCATGGCGAGTGCCCGTGGTACGTTGTGTGCATGCAGCAAGTCAAAAGTGCAGCTGCAGACCAGGGTCCATGAGCCACAGATAACAAAGGCACCCAAAATCTGGGGCTCCAGCCTTGTCCACATGCTCTTATTATCATTTACTGTTTGTATTGCAGATGCACGTAACAGATTGTACAATATGCTGTACAAACAGATTGGTAGAATGATCTTTGTCCCGAAACACTGGCAGCAGAGCTGAGCAAGAAGGATTGACAGTGTGCCTGCACTGAGAGCTGCACAGCCCAGATGCCACAGTTTTGGACCCATGTCCTCAACAAAAGGGCTTTGTGCATCTTTGGTGAAGCAAAGGTCTGTTCTTGCTGATCTTACTGTAAAGGGCTGAAATTTTAAATAAGAATTAAAAGAAGAAAGCACAAAGATCATTAGAGAGCGAGTAGGAGAAGGAATGTGCCTACTTCTTGCTTTTTTTCTTCTTCTTCTCATCTAACAGCATTTCTTCTACACTTACCAGGTCGAGTGTGTCAAAGGAGCAGACTTTCAAACTTTGGGTGGTTGCTCCCAGTATTGGAACAAAGCCCTGCAAAAAAAAAAAAGGCTGGGGCATGCAGGGCTGAGGCTTTGGTGACCTGGCTGGGAGGGGCACTGCTCATGGAAACTCTGACGCTTTGGAAATTATAGGGAGAGCGAGCCTGCAAACTTGGCTGGCTTTCACAGGGCTACCCAAACAGGAAAAATCCTAATACTTAATGTCTTTTTCATCATCCAGGGCATGCAAAGAGATCATCCACTTATGCCCTGCGTGGTTAAGAAAACCAAGAATTGCTCACTTATTTATTGAAGTAGCTAATGTGCATTTCAAAGTGCCTCAGTGTTGCCTTGTGGGGGAAGGAGGAGTGAACATTAAGATTCATTTCAATGAAAATATTTTGTGGGAATAGTTTGTTCAGTGAATCTAGATCATCTGCAGCTGGTAGAACAACGATATAAGCCCGTTTATATGCTTTATTAAATCAATAAAGCACATGAAAATGGAGGTGGTTTGGGTTGTGCACGCAGTTTTCGGAGGATCTTTGCTTAGGGACAAGAAATTATTTTGCCATTTAGAAACACACTTGTTTCTTTTTCATGTGAAAGTGTTCTCTCACTAAAATTATTAAAGAAAACATTTTTCACCTCTGAAGTATTGCTGATATTTTGGCAGTGGCTGTGGCCAGTAGTACAAGGGATAGGAACTGCTGAACACTCAGTATTTAAACAACTGGTGTTGACTTTGTGGTTAAAGAAGATTTATGACTGGATCAGACATTACACTTGACTCATGTGGTTTCTGGTCTGAGGTAAGACTGTTCAGGAACATGCCAAGATCCAGGGCTCAGCATCCCTGGCTGCTCATGGTTGAGCCACTGTGGCCTTTGTCAAAAGGGAATGGTCTCTAGACCAGGTGAGAGATTTTGAGTTACAGGATGCAAAGGTCTCAGGTTTGGAAACCTAACTTGAATGAAGAAAAACCCTGCCGGTTCGTCCAGCCTCTTTTCCGCCAAATCTATGCTTGTTCTGTTTAGTTAATTCCTAAATGTTTTGTCCAATTTTATTTGGAAGTGGACCATGGGACACTCTTTCCAACTCCCCCCTACAACCCAAAGATTAAATGCTTTATTATTGGACTGTAAATACACACAGACCTAATATTTTTTTTTGTGTTTCTCTCCCCCCATTTTATTTATTTTTTGTTGTATAATCTCTCTTCTGTGCTAATATTGATGAACTGGAGGGATGAATTTTCTGTCATGTAAAATAGTACTGGGGATAAACTTTGCCTAGGATTTTGGCTGACCCCTTCATCAGGCTTAGCTCAAAAATTAATTTGTCATTACCCAGGTGCTATGCACTAAGCTTTATTGGCATAGAGGAGCGCCACATCCTGTATGTTCTTTGGAAGGAAAAAAAGTGATCATATAATCACTGAGACAGTAAACAGTCATTTCCAATCTAGTAATATTTTATATGAACTGGCACTGTATGTTGTATATCATCCATCTTGCTAATCCTTGTTCCACATTGCCTCCCACTTGAGGCCAAGAACATTACAGCTGTGCCAGAGAGTGGGTGGAAAAATAGCCTTATTATTAACCTAAGTTGAAAACATAATGGCTTTTTGAATGTCTTCATTCACAGATGCAGTCATACTAAAATATTAATACCCTTAAGTGTAGAGAAACAGAACTTTCATTTAAAATCCCTTGTCCATGTGTGTTGCAAAAGGGAAAGCCTTGAAATTGTTGTGAATTCCCTGTATCTTTTGGTTTATCTTTTATCCTTTAAATGTCAGTATTCTGTAAGAAAGGAGCCAAAATATTCTTCAGAGTCGGATTTGAGCAATGTTGCTGCCATCACTAACATTGTCTTGTGGTAAAGGAAAGGGTTTCTCCAGTTTTCTCTTTGTCTTGAAAGACTGGTAATAACTGAGTGGATATTGAAACACATTTAATGACTTTTTAGTACCGTGATCAAGCAGGGCTGCATTGCCAATGTCAGTGTTTGTTTAAATCTCATCCCCAGAGGGATCAGAAATATTCAAGATGCATGTGTTTTCTGGGAGGAACCATCACAAAGAGCAGAGGAGAAAACTGCAACCCTCATCTGATTAATCTTCAGAGCACCCCAGGATCCCTGGTTTACCAGCAGACATAAGGGACCTAGCAGTGAAAACTGAGTAAATTTGCAGCACAGCATCACTGAAAAGGCACAGAAAACAGAGATGATGTTCTTCTCCAGTTATAGTCATGGTTTGCCTTTCCTAAGTCTGTAATTTATTTCTGTGTATCTCTTCCCAGGCAAAATATGAATCTTCCACAAAACTGTTTAGGAGGTGTAAGAATTGCTCTTGAGGACTATTCAGGGAGAAAAAAGAAATAAGTCTTGATTGTACTAATTTATGACTAGCATGAAAAAATATCCCCTCTTTTAAAAAGGAAAATAAAAGGATTAAAACTTCCAGTGTATCAGGCCATGTGTTGTAAATTAGCCTAATTGTTTTAGAATTCAGAAGTGTTTCATCATTTTAAATTGGGCTTGTCTGATATTTAGTTCCACATTTTTTATAACTCTGCAGGACTAATATGTAGCCTGTTGTTGCACATGAAAAGCTTTTTTTATCCTAATTTTTAAGACTGATGGAATGAGAGGAGGTTGACAAGTGATCACTTAGTTATCTCTGTGTCAAAGCTTATGATACGCTTTATAGTGAAAATGTGCAATATGCAGTTCCAGAAACAATTTTGCTCTATATTATGGTTTATCTTTCTGGCATACCGAATGCAAGAGTGAGTAATGCTGAAGTCTGATAAGTGATTTCAAATTGCTTGGAATTATCTTTAAGTTCTGCCTAGTAAGTCTTAGCAAGAGACAAAATATTGTACAAGATAGGGGCCCCAATATTATCAGGTCTGCCCTCCAAGCACATCCTTATTTCCCTACATCCCTCTTCATGTGGGAAAAGAAACTTCACATTTTTAGGGCATTATTTTGCAGTTTCTATGTTGATCCACTGTACTCCATGAATAAATACGAGTCACCTATGAGTAGGACTTTTTGTGAAAACACCAAGTGATGCTTGTTTCAGTAAGAACTGATGGTTGCAAGGCTTGTTTGGTAATCTAACCTGTAACCCAGCATTTCTCAGCTCCCATCCAGGAAAACTTTACATCGCTTGTGCTCAACAAAAATATTTCACACAATAACAACATGTTAAATAAATGACGAGATCACATTGTAAAGTTAACTAAAGGACCTAGGGTATCAAAATATGATTGCTCAGAGGTTTTATTTTATATATATAGAATTTTTTTTAGCTTGCAGTTAAGACTGGGGACTTTGTTCTAAATCTCTCAGAGTTTTTTGGGAGCGAAGCTGCGAGTCCGTGATATTTTGTTGGATGTGTTCCTGTGGCTGCCATGGTGACCTGCAGAGAGCACCATGCAGAATCCTGCTTCTCCAAATGTGATTAGATACATTCAGCAGCCGCATGCTATTGATGCCAAAGAACACTGAATAGTTTCATCTACTTTGCAGACAAGCTTCAGTGTAAGCCCTCCTGCCACTGCCTGCTCAAGGCCACCTTTGACAGCCGCAGGAGCCAACACATCACTGTTTAGGCACTCGTTTTGTTCCTTTTCTCTATTTTTCCTTCTCCCTCTGATTAAGTTGCCAATCATCCAGCTTCTTTCTCTTCTTGTCCTGATAAGTTGCCAATCATGTCATACAGCCTGTACCTCTAGAGCCAAGTATTTCTCTTGTCATAACTTGAAAACAGGCTGCTGGAGATTTATTTTAAATCTTGGTCTGATTAAATGCCACATCTTGATCTTTGGAGAGCCATAGAACCTATAGATCATGGTACTCTTGTTTGGACTTCTCTGAACTGGTATTAACTAACAGACTTACATGTCCTATGTGTCATCCAACATAGTCTCAATATTCCCTTCCCTTAATAGATATTAAATTTTCGTGACTAGGTTTTCTCATCAGTTTTCCAGGGCATAGATGGTGATAGTGGCAAGAAACAGTCAGTTGTATGAAGGCTTCTGGGGAGAATAACATATTTATTTTTATGGCATGTGGGGTTTTATCTTTTGGTCTGCTTGTCAAATCATTTATACAAAGATAAGTAGTAGCACTATTTTGTAAGGTCTTCAAGACATAAATAGCAGTGGGAAATTAGGCAAAACTGAAAGTGTTTACAGTGAAAAGCTTATTTAAAATACTTCTTGTGAGATTTTGAAATAGTTTTTTTGGGGGGAAATTGTGGAAAGTCTGATTCTGGGAAATCTACAGATAGAAGAAGATAAAACTTTGGAAGAATTACATGTGGAAGAGTACATGTGGAAGAGTAATGCCATCCTCTCTGGGAGAAGAGCTTAGCTGAATTTTCCTGCCTCTAACAGTTGTATAATTCTATTAAAACTGCTTTCCTAGATATATAAGATAACACTTTCCCCCAGTATTAATACTTTGCTAGCTCGTTTTCCAGTCAGGAGGAAAAGACTGTATGAATCATCTTGGCTTTTCTCTCTCATTTTGGAAGTACATGTGTTACCCATTTATTCCGTATCTCCCTTCATTGATTTTGCATTAGTTAATCATCAGACAAAAATAAAGAGGAATAATAATTAACTAGGATAGCAATCTCTCCCCAGAAGTGATTTCCTTGCCCTGGTGAGGCTGCCCAGGTAAGGTGAAGCATGAGCTATAATTCTCTATCAGGACACTTTGCATTTTTATACTGCTAGTCTGTGCAAAACGAGATTCTGTGCAAGAGGCAAATCAGAGGCAGGTTGGGAAGTGATTGTGAGATACCTCTCAAATACCTTTGAGCTTGAGCTTTCTGAGCATAGATCTCCCACATATGAAGTGTATTCTTCCTTCTCATTGCTTGTGCTCATTAAGTGCTGCCATTTATTTTTGTGTGCCTGCACAAATATATGGCTTTATTACTAAAGTGGTTTGTTTATCTTTGCTGCTGCTGCATTTATTTTAGCACTCATCTAAACAATTAATTAGGGAAACACTTGAGTGCTGAATACACTTCTTCAGATACCACTCAGTTGGGTTTTTTATTTATTTCCAGGAGCATCAAGCATTAAAAAACCCCATCTTTTGCATTTTTCTTTCTAACCATGCCATTTTCCCTCTTTTTTGAAGTTTCCACAGCAGAGTACATTGCTTTGAAAGATCATGGGCCCTGTTGAGAGTTCAAAGCCAAGTAAAGATGATGCTTAAAGTTCAAAGGCTCTGTGGAGCTGCATCTTCATCTGCATAAAATTGTTTCAATTGACTAGAAAGATAGAAAAGTTGCCAGGAATTGCTTCTATTTCATTTTTATTATTCTTATAAAGAAAGCCTAATTGGGGAACAAATGTGTCACTGCTAACAAGTTCAGGCAAAGTGAAGCTCCTTAGATGAAACACTGCTTGAAGGTGCAATGCAGGAAAGATTTGACATGTGCTGTGACCCTGTGAGAGTGAAGCTGTGGATGCCTAGAAATCAATAGGAGATGTGCAAGGGTTCATGATGTTGAAGTCGAGAAAGAGCTGAAAGTGTTTGACTGAGTCTTGGGCAGAGGGAGCAGGGAGTGTAACAGATTCAGACAATGGATTTAGACATGGGTTTTAAAGATGGGGAAATGTATTTATCAGGGGAAGAAAAAAAATTAAAATAGTTGAAAATTATCTCCATTAAAATAGTGTGTATGTTGTAGCCAGTCATGACTCAGAGTGGAGGCTTTGCCAGTTCTTCCACCAGCAGAGAATGGAGCCCACAACTTGGTGACTTGGCCAAAAGCAGCAAAATATGGGGCAGGGGAGGTGTTGGAGGAAACAGTTATTTGTTGATCCAAGTTCAGGGCACTTAGAGGCAATATTTATTCTAGAATTTCTTCCCATGCTACTCAAGCATCCCTTAAGCCATCTCAAATGTCTTGTATTGATTTTTTCCCTTTCCTATAAGGTATCTTTCAGGGGAAGTGTGACAGACTGCAGTGAGTCAGATGGACGCAGCGCTGGCACGTAGTGCTCTGCTGTTACCCATTGTCACTATGATGGCTGTGTCTTTTTACCTCAGTTTTTACTTTTTTCATGGTTCCTTCACAGTACTCCTTTGAGCTCAGAACATTTTATTCTTTCCATTTAACAAGGAAAAGCTAGAGCACAGGGAGACGAAAGGCCAGATTGTTCAAAAGCATTTAGGTATCGAAAGATTCAGATGGCCATTGAATGTTATTTTCAGAAGATCTTAAACACCTTATTCCTAGAAATGAGTTATCCAAGGTCAGATTTTAGATTCTCCTGCAAAAATGGTATCCAGCTCTCCCAAATCCAGCTAAATGTTGAAAACACTCCATGCACAACATTCTTGCCAGGTTTCTGGGTAGGGTTGAGGTTTGTTGTTGGTTTTGTTGTTTTGTAAGTGAGTGAAGTGTCAGCAATAGCAATCTTTCCACTATGTATCTTCTTTTATAACTCCTTCTCCCTGGGCCTCTTTCTTTTCTTTATCTTTGTACTGCTAGTTCTGACTTTTCCTATGCTGTCCTTAGAAGACACAAGCTGACAGTGGGGTTTTAAAAAAACCTCATGTCAGATACAACAGGACTGGATAAACTATGTCTTTAAAAAAATTCATTATGTTCTCATTAGTTCATAAATGTATTGATATATTTCTAAAAACAAGGTATGACACAAGATATTTTTATTGGCAATACCTGCCATGCTGGGGTGTTCATAGAATCACCACAGAAACATAAAGTGGTTTGGGTTGGAAGAGGTCTTAAAGATCATCTCCTTCCTGCCACCCTGTCATGGACAGGGACAACTTCCACTAGACCAGGTTGCTCAAAACTCCATCCAGCCTGGCCTTGAACGCTTCCAGGGATCCACAGTTTCTCTGAGCAAGCTGTTCCTCTATCTCACTGCCCCCACAGTAAAGAATTTCTTCCTTATACGCTGCTGAAACCTGCCCTCTTTCAGTATGAAGCCATTCTCCTGTCCTATCACTACACGCCCTTGTCAAAGTGCCTCTCCAGCCTTATCTTGGTCCTCTTTGGGTACTAGAAGGTGCTACAAGGTCTCTGATTCTGTTTTTCTGAAAAAAAGAAGTAACAACCTAATTCCTGTGTTCTTGCTATGAAAAAACTCATCTAGGGTGTGAATTTGCTAGTGAGTGAGAGCTGGTTCCCAGCTGATGGGTACAACAATAAAACAGTAATTTAACTGATGTTGTCTGCTAGAGTTAAATAAGCTTGCAGTATATTTCTGGGGAAGTTAAGCTGTGTTAGGAGGGATGTTGTCAGAAGCCTGCTAAATTCCTTCATTGCCATTTCACAGAATCACAAGCTGGCTGAGGTCAGAAAGAACTTCTGGGATTCATCTTATCCAACCCCAGCTCAAAGCAGGGTCATCTACAGGAGGTTTCTCAGAGCTGTGTCCAGGCAAGATTTTATTATCTTCAGGGATGGAGAGAGTCCACAACTCGTTTGGGCAAACCATGCCAGTGTTTGATCACCTTTAGAATAAAAATGTCATTCCTTATTTTTAAATGGAATTTCCTTTTTTTTAATTGGTGACCATGGCCTCTTGTCCTGTCATTGGACCACTTAGAAGCCTTCTATCTTCCTCCGATGTTTTCTTCTCCAGGCTGAGCAGTCCCAGCTCTCTCAGTTGCTTTTCATATGAGAGATGCTCCAGACCCTTCCTCATCTTCATGGTCCTTCACAAGACAGCCTCCAGTATGTCCACATCTTTTTACTGGGGAAAAGGAAGATCCAGAACCCCATATATGTCTCAGCAGGGCTGAGCAGAGGGCAAGGATCACCTCCACTGACCTGCTCTGCCAGGATGCCTCTGGCATTTAACCAGTGAAGATAATTTCCAGCACAGAACATAGGTTTTTCACAGGGAAAGTTTATAAATTGCAAATAACTCTCAAAGATTTGATTCTTTTGAAGGGATAGTTTTATGGTAAAGCTCTTCAGTTCTGAGTATTTTTCCCTACAGAGTTGCCTCCTAGTTGAGCTAGGACTCAAGTGGCTTCTCAGGAGTCACAGTGCAATTAGAGATTTCATCAGAGCAATGATCTGGAAGTCTTATCAGGAAAAGCCAGTTTTCAGTGATCTTTCTCAAGCATTCAAGTGAAAGAAAAAAATAGAAGGAAATCCAGGACTATAAGACATGTGTGCTGGGAAGTTTGATTTGCTACTAGTGAGTGCCAGGGTGGGCGACAATGGGGCTTTTGAAATGACATCAGGGAAAGATGTGTCCCTGCCTATGTTAATTTATGTAAACATGATCTTTGTAGAGTCTTTTTGAACTGAGATAGAGTGTCACAGCAGTTTTCTGCTGCAATAATGGATTAAATCTTAATTTTGGGTTTCCATTTTTTTATGCGTCTGTTCTCTGAACCCTCTCTCTCTACTGCATCCAAAGATGTATTTAGCAGATGGTCAGACTTAGGGGTTAACTTGTACAAAGGACATGTTAGTTCATTTTACAGCCAGTAAACTCAAGTCAGTAATTGTTACCTGGCCAGAGAAAAGGAAATCATAACCATCTGCTATGAGGAAAAGAATAAGAATTTATTTGAGGGAAGAAGAAAGCAAATTAAAGATTAAGGAGAGTTAGTGCAAGAATAAGAAGGAAAAGAAGAAAGAAAAGGTGTAGGGGAAATTACAAGAAGCCAGTAAAAGAAATACATAATTATTTGTATTTTCATTTTTTTGTTGTTTCATTTTGATGTCTCCCCAACTTCAAGATTTCTTTCTTGATACAATATATATACATAGTGACAAGCCTTGTTTAAAACTATTTCAAGTTTTTCAAAAAATTCTTGTATTTTGTGTATATTCTTTCCTATATTTTACAAGTGGGAAGTGCAGTAACTTCCCATGGGACAACCCCTCACAGAGCTAGAGGCTGGAATGCCATTTCCCACTGCTGTCCTACTTACTTGAGAGTTTCTTGTCCAAAAGCTCTGACAAGCAGTTTTTATTGAAATCCATATGGACTGATGTGTAAGATCCCAATTACTCTCCACCCCTGAGATCTAGAAATGTGAACAGACCAAACATGGACTCCACAGGAGGCACTGAGCTGCTGCTTTGATTTTCCCCCTGATGTTGGTTGCCTGACTGCCATGGCTTTCCATCTCCATGGCTTTCCCTAGGGATTTGCACTGGGTGTGTGCTTGGACAGGCTGGCAAAGGAGGAACATTCCAGGCCAGGCCACCTGCAGATCAGGATGTTAATGCAGTGCTGATGGCTGATGGTTTAGGGCCACTGATTGCTCAGCTCTGTCTTCACAGCACTTCCTGAGTTTGTGTTGCAATGTCTCTCATCCACTGCTCAGCCCAGACCAATGAAGCTCAGCTTCCAGCCCAGCATGCAGGGATGGTTTCTTTAGAGACAGATTAGTTTGTAATGACATAAAATTGCCTTGATGCTATAAACCTGACTTGTGTGTATTTATTTACCCTGTCACCTTGTATAGAATCTAATTCTGCATCTGCTTTTTTTTACTCCTTTATCACCATCTAGTGAGATATCATATGAGTGTTGCCAAGCTGCAGGTGTGGAAGTTGGCCCCTTCCTTCAGAAGTAAAACAGAGAGTTCCAGCATGCTGGCCATTCACTTCCCAGTCATTAGACAGGTACCAGGAGAGTTCAGGAATTTGCAAAAGCTGTCATTGTCCTGTATGAAAAATTGTACATTGAAATTCTTCAGATACTTGTATAGCTATTAGCCATTTAAAACTGTTTAATATAAGTGGCTTATTTCAGAGAGCAAGAAAAGTAGATTCTGGCAATTTTGCCCTTGATATCTTTTCTATCTGTGCACTTTAGTCAAAATTTACATAATAATGGTTAGGGAAGTGTTATGGGACATGAACCAGTGCATATTAGTTCTTAGTTGCTTTCCCAAAAGGCTTGAAAATGCAGCAAATTTAATCTAGGTCAAAAAAAGGAAAAAAAAGATTAAAAAAAAGGAAAAAAAGCCAAGGAAAAAAACCAAAAAACAAAACACTTCCATTTTGTAGGCAGAGGACATTTATAGAGAGCATTTGTATTCACAAGGGTGCGGGAATGACAGAGTGCGACTCCTCCAAAAGAGCTCCCCGGTGCAGCTGAAGGCTGACAGCAAACCAGGACTTGTGGCCAATTAACAGAAAGGCCATCATAACTTGCAAGGCATGGAGAGAAAAAATTGAGCTCCCTGGGATCATTTTTCAGTGGCCATTTACAGGGCTGTTCCCAGCCTGGAGCATTTGTGGTTTAATGCGAGCGGTGCGGTGCGGGGCGCTCTGGGGCAGGGGCACTGCCACCCTGAATGCTGTAACCAGGAGGAAAACTAGAGCACAGGGTGGAATCTGGCATGTCCCAGCTGTGAATCCTTCTCTCATGTGAGCCCTTGCCTACATTCAGCTAATGTATTAATATTAGAAGTGGCATTGCTATAATATGTGCTGTCATTAGAGTGGCAATGCGATTTCCTGGCTGGTGACAGGACTGGTAATACGGTTTCCATCAGGGTGCCAATTATATCAAACTATTAGCAAACCTGAGCTAATTGGGAGGTGGCATCATTAAAGGTTGGTTTCTGCTGTATTCAGCAGTTCTAGCAGGGATGGCTTCAGGAGTGAATTCTTTCCATCTTACTCTCCCATGACTCCATAGGCAATAGAGCATGAGGCTGGTGCAGGTAGAAATCAAATCACATCCCTGCCTTAGCCACCTTCTTATGATAAGCAGAGTTTCAAAAATAGTAGGATTTTTATTTCTGGGTGTCTTTGTCAGGAATGGCTGTATTTGCTATTTAGACAGTTAATGGTTTTCTCTGGTTTTGTATGGAACCACCCAATCAAAATTTCTAAGACTTGAAACATCTCTCCTAATACTAGACCAGCATCTCTAGTGCAGGTTAGCTAATTGCACTAACATCTGTAGCACAAAAGAAATGCCAGGCAAGGCTCCAACTGCACTGCACTGCATAAAAAGTGAGCAAAGTGAAAAGTCTCCTTGCCCAACCAGACACCTGAATGCTTTGTAGCAATAGGTCTTCTCAGTGGCTCTGGTGGAAAAGAGATTTTAAAGTCTTCATTGGCTTTTGGAAAATGACATTACAGGTCATGGTGTGTTTGGTTGGAAATCGTGCTGTTCAGGCAGCTTTTTGTGATGTACAGAGCACTTATTCCAGAGTTCAGGTGGATGGCTGGAATGCAAGAGACCTTGTAAAGGCTGCCCTGCATTAGTGTAGTGTTTAAATTTTGGTGGTGAATGAGTGAATGTGGAAATCAGGAAAGAAACATTTGGAGTGGGGAAAAAAACAAGAAAAAGAAATCCTCCTGAACTTAAACTAGCTTGAACTGTGCTGGATTGACAAGAAGCTACTGTCCCCATTGAGATTCCAGGCTTGTATGAAGCCAGCACCTGTTCTGCTTGCAAATGCACACACAAAAGTGAGCTTCATTCACAGAAAGAAAGAAACATAGCAGGACTTCACTCATTTAGCCTTCCAGGGCCTTCAGTCCCTTGATCTGTCAGCCCCTTAGAATTCAAACGCAGCCTTTAAAGGAATTTTCAATTCACAACATGATGACTTTGTTGATGTCCTGAATGTGAATGTATTTTGAATTGAATTTGTCTGCCAGTATTCCATTACTCACTAAAAGAATACAGAGTTCAATCATCAGATAATCATTATAGCTGTTTTGAAGTGTTTATTTTATTAGTCTAGAAGGTAAAGCAAATTTCATACTTTTAAGTTGTTGCAGGCTTTGCAGGCGCCCTGATAAGCTCTTGTATTTCTATAACCCATGGTTAGGGTTCAGGTACTGGCAGCAGGTGATAATATGCACAACACAGGAGAGATCCAAACTGACAAATTTTGACAGTTGAAAACTAAAGAAACTAATATATCAGACCAATAAATATGGGTTGGGCTTTTTTTTTTTTTTATCTCCTCTTTATTTTCTCTTTTAATTCCCAAAAGTTAAATTTTCAGACCTGGGAGATTGCAGAATATTTTTCTTCAAGCAAATCAAAACCTCAGAGCATCTTGTGGAGCGTGTTTTAATTCCTGTCCACATCCAAAGGGTTATTTTCTCATATAGATGCACATGTGTAATT
Source organism: Haemorhous mexicanus (assembly GCF_027477595.1). NCBI lineage: Eukaryota > Metazoa > Chordata > Aves > Passeriformes > Fringillidae > Haemorhous > Haemorhous mexicanus. Next base: position 70,323,206 of record NC_082345.1, on the reverse strand, counting down.
CCTGGTAACTTTACACAAGAATTGTCTATTCAGTTTAGGGAGCTGTAAAAGACTTTTTCTCACCCGAAGCAAGATGGAGGTGTCTGTATTCACTCAGGCATGAAATCCTGGCTGAGAGATTAAGCCTCTTACACAGATCCCAGTGCTGTTAAATGCCAACAAGGACTGTGTAAGCCACATCTTCAAGTGGAGTAGAGCTTCCCTTTGTTAGTTATTCAAAATTAGGAATGTAAACAGCTCTCACGGCATAATTAGTCTGTGTTTGAATTGGGAGAAAGTGACAAAAATAATGGCATGGCAGAGCTCCTGGAGATGTCCTAGAGCTGGATCTTGCAGCCTAACAAAGCCATGACTGCTCTGCTGGGAGGCAAATTTGGGTCATAGAGCAGAAGTCACACAGGAGGAGAAGCCCCATTGCATGGGGTCACTAACAGCTCTTTGAAAAAATTCTCTTGCTTACAGGAGGAATGGCATGTCTTGAAGTTTCATGGTGAAAACTGCAATTTGTCATAGTTCCACAAAGGCCTCCAGAAATTCAGGTTCACTGCCAGTAGTGGTGTGAAAGTCCTCACCACTTGATCTTTTTCCCATTCCTCACTTCTAAATGATGGCTTCAGTGAACCCATGGCTTGATTCCCCTGTAATCCATTGCTGCCATCTTTGACAGTGACTCATGTAAAGCTGTTTCTAGCCATACAGGAGACTGTTTGTCCCTGTCACTGTCTTGCTAAACAGGTTTCTGTGGAAATTAAATAAATAAAATCTCTACCAGTGGTGCTAATTGGTGCTTTTGGCAGCCTGAGCAAGGGCTTGTGAATTGAATGTGTCATGGAGAATTGAATGTGTCAACTCTCTCCCAATGGCTGGGACCTCGAGGTCTTTCTCTGGCACTAAATTTCCCTTTGAAAAAAGAAAAAAAAGAGGAAGTCAGGGGGGCGGGGGGGGGGGGGGGGGGCAGAGAGAGAGAGAGTGAAAACAAGCTGAAGTAAGAGATCTTTTCCCTTTTTTAATGAGGTGTTGAAGTTGAACATTGTAGTGTCCACACTGCAGCGTTTGCTCATCAGATGCCTTAAGAAGTAGGGCTGTTTTCTGCTGTTGTTTCTCAGGCATCCCATTTGTTGCCATTAAATGCTGAGCAGCATGGAGTGGCAGGTTTTATTCAGTCTGTTCAAGCATCTGGCAGGATAGCCATGAAGTTGTTGCCGATGTCCTTAAGGGACTGTAGGGATCTGCATGATTCATTCAGTATTTTTTTCAAGGTACAAAGAAGAAATGCCGTACGCTGTAGTAAATACTGTTCCAAGTAGAGCACAACCAGCTTAGCAGAGCGTGGGAGATTTGCTGCTCTGGAGGCACTGACTGGCAGAATGAGCTCCTCTGCCTGTGGGCAAGCATACACTAACCCATGTGGAGCTAAAATGGGCTGTATTTCAGGCTGTTGAGGGCTGGCAGAACCATGTCCACAAACCAATTCACTTTTAAAGTTGTCCTGACTAGGACAGGAGAAGGTTATCACTGCCAGGCCCTGAGTTATTTGGATGTCAGAAAAGTCTAGTTATGGTTCAAGCTGCTGTCGAGTTTGTTGGTGATGAAACAAAGATTATATGTGCATGGGGCCTGAAGGGAAGGGCTGTATTTTTTTATTTTCTTTCAGTAGGAAACATACTTTTTCTTTTCAGCTGGGACACTTGTTTGTCTTTGGCAATATTACATTTTCTTTAGTAAAATGGAGGAAGGAATGTCGTTGCCTCTTTGCCTTTCCGCAGGGGACAGCTACCAATCCTAAAGCACAGATTAGCCCTGTCCAATTACACAGGCATCTTCCCTTCCAATATTCCTGCAGAAAAAACTGAATTAGGTACTTTTTCTATGTACTGACCCAAAAGGATTTTACATTGGAGGCATCTTCAATGCAGTTTGTGTAACATGGCTGCAGCACCTCTGGAAAATCCATAGGCTCAGCTACAGTATTTCCCTGGGGAAACATGGACTATTGCCTTTTCTGGTTCCTCTCTGTTGTCTTATTTTCTTTTTTGAGTCCAGCCCTGACTTCAGTAGCAGATACCCTCAAATTCAGGTGTCCACGAGTGAGAGTCCATGTCCCTCTCAAACCACAGCAAAGCAGCTCTTGTTGTGGGGGTTGTTTTATTTAAGAAGATATGAGACAAATGCATCCTGAGAAAAATTTTATCCATATACATTTTCAGATGTGTCAGTCTCTGAGCTCAGAAGTCTCTATTTTTGTCAAGGTCCGATGACTTGCCTGAAACATCTGCACATTTCCCATTAAGCTACTGTTTCTTCCAGCCCTCATTCACAGAAACATTTTTCTCTCCTGAGCTATTACTTCCCAAAAATGACCAGTTAAAGGGTGTTTCACAGCATATTCATCTTTCAAGTGCAGTTCTTTCAAGTAGTGCCAAGAATGATAAACCAATAGATTTCAAATTCCTCCTTATCGGAATGAACCCCCTGAGGTGAAATCTGAAATGAAACTCTTTGGGCCCATGGAAAAGGACATGGCAATTGCAAAGTTGTGATTACAGCTTGATATTTTCCCCTCTGAATCCTCTCTCCTGGTTAAAAAGCCTTATATTAAAAAGCTAACAAACCAAACAAATAAACAATATGAGATAGACTTGGAGCTGGCTGACTGGGTAGAAAAATATTGCAATATTGTCTCAAAGTCACACTATTAAATGTCACAAACTTGAATTTTTTTTTTCTCATTTTCATCTGGGGTAAAATAATTCAGATTTTCAGAATTTTCCAGTGAAACAGAAGGTTTAGAAACACAAACAGGAAAAACAAAGCCTCACAGGCTGTGCCTGTCTCTAGCACACATCCCTGAGAACGATGTCCCGCTTACTGAAATAATTATTAAACCGTCTCCATCGTAAAGTGTGAAATTTTAAAGAACCTGTTGGCAGTATGAAAAATGTTTCTCTCAGCCGTGTTAAGTCTGCATTACCTGCCTGCCCATGTTTGCTGTGGCTGCAAGTGATTTTGTGTATTAGGGAGAAACTTGCTGTGTTCCAGCTGGCAATACATGGTCACCTTTGCTTGTTACCGAGGTAATGGTTGTCACTGGCCTGGCTGCAGAGCCAGAGGGAGCATTCCCAATGCCATGCACAGCTTGAGCCAAGCAAGGGGCAGTGGAGGGGCCATTCTGGATTCAGCCCTTCCTTCCAAAGTGGGCCACCTCCACATGGCTGCTTCCAATGTTTGCTGTGGGCTGCTGTGCACACCTTGTCCTTGTGTCCTTTGCCACTGCGGGGATGCTGCAGGGTTGAACACAAGCAGGAATGCCAGGTGAGCTGGGATGTTTCACCTTGGCCAGCATTAGGGAGCTGATACAAGCTTTGCTCACTGCCTGAAGCACAGATTATTTTATCTGTGTCACGCTCCAAAGGAGCACCAAGACTCATGAGCCAGGGTTTCTTTTGTTTACTGATTGGTTTTGACATTTCTCTGGAGTTGTAACAAATCTCTGACTGTGATTAAGAAAACAGGATTGTTTTCTGATTCATCAGTAAGACCTGCATTATCCTGTTTCATGTGAAGTAGGTTTTTACTTCAGGAACCACTTCTGCTCCCCCAACCAGCATTGCCCAGAATGTTTTCCCTCTCCCCACAGCACCAAACACCCCATCTGCAGAAAACATCTCATCTGTCAAGGAGCAGACTTCATTGCTCTGGGGCCTTACAGGCAAACCCTGGTCCTTGCTTTTTGTCCCCTGCCTGTGACATTATAGCTCTTCCCTGAGGATCTGCCTGTGAGTCCTGACCTAAGCCTGGGGCTGGCTGAGCTGCCTGCTTGTGTGTGCTGCAGCAAAAGCTGCTTTACATGTTTGCAGTGGACAAAGTGACAGCAACCCATGTTTGGTCCCGCACACCACCTGGCTGGACCATGCTGTCAAAAGGGAAACCACAGGATCAAGGCAACTAAAACCACCTGCTTTACTGAAAATTCAGCAGATGCAGGGAGAGCAGAGCCTCCCTTCATGCTGTCAGCCATCAGCAGCCTCCACTATCCCAGCAGTGGTGAATTCACCTGTAGCTTGTTTTTCATTCTTGAAACTGAGATGAGTGTTCCACTCCAGTCCTGCCTGGTTTCAAAGAAATGGGGGAACCAACCTTAGCTCTTTTGTATAAGGCCCTTTAAATCAGGTCCTGCTTTAGCCTGATTTTCTGCTTGGGATGTAACAATGAATTCCTGCTGCTTGAGCCTGCCATGTTGCTTATATTCAAAGTATAATGGGGAGCCTTCAGAAAAATATAACCTTATTTACAATGTACAAAGCCAATTGGATTTTGGTTAACAATTTCTAAGTGATTACAGTTCACTAACAATGCAGGTGTGCTATAGATGCAATGCACAGGGGGGGACTTTTTATTTTAAATCATACAAGCTTTCTTTTATTCATGTCATTCAGGCGCCTCAGGATAATTCACATTTCCAGCTTTCATAATGTGTTGTTCAACCACTGTTTTTTCTCCCTCCCTATTGTACTCTCGCAAATCATACTCACTAATTTCTGAAAGCTTTTCATTTCTCTCTATAGGTTGTTGTTTCGTAACATTTTATACAAGAAAAGCTGCTCTTGAGGCACAGAATGCACTGCACAATATTAAAACTTTACCTGGGGTGAGTACATTTACTTTTTGATCCTAATTATTTTATTGCCAGAAGAATAGCCCTTTTGCTCTTGATTCTGCCTGCTGCCCCAAATGATCTTGATCTCTGCTAGGAGGGTGGCTAAGCTGATGGTCTGTGCTGTGTTGGTGCCAGTCCTGTAGCAATGGCATCATGTCCAAAGGCAGCTGCTGTTCTCTAGAAAGTCCTTTGGCTGGAAAGGGTACCAATTCCTGCTGAGTAGAGACAGTGGCCAAAGTGCAACATGGGTCTTTTTAAAAATTTATATAAGGGGGAGGGAGGGGGGAGAGAAAACATATGGCAGAAAAACACTGCACCACTGGGGCTTCATGTTTGAAAAGGGAGAGAAGAGGAAAAGACAAAACACAGCCAAAGTTTGTTAAATGCAGCCTTTATCCACATGGTTTCTAAACAGCCTGAATGCACTGGCTGCACATCTCAGGGTGTTGGGGAGTGTGGTACCACATAGCTGCTTGGACGGAGTGATCCTGTCTCCTGACATCACCTCTCCTCACCACCTGCTCTCACTGGCACCAGCATTCAGAACAGTTGTGGTTGTGTTGTACAAATTGTACCTTGCATTTTCCTATGGTATTTTATCTTTAAACTACAGGGCTAGAGAGAAGTATGTCACCGGTAATTGCATGTCTAAACTCTGAAATCTTCTTGTACCACCATTTTCTTTTTTTTTTTTGCTGTATTCTTTGAGGATGGAAGTGAAAAAATATAAAGGATGGAGGTATATTCCCTCTTGATGTAGGAGGTGTTCAAGCATATGTTTGTAGTGTCTGGTTACAGACTTGAAAATAAATAAATACACTGTGTAAATAAATAGAGCATTGCCTGGACTGACAGTTATATGGCCAATATCTCCTTTAGTTCCTATGTGCTGTGTGTGAAATTGGACCCTCCATTTGAAAAATTATATCTGGCCAGTTCACTTTATGCAAGTGATTTCCTGATAGGGAAGTCACCCCATGTGTCATGGAAATGGCCAGCACAGAGTGGTGCTGTCATGGGACAGTTACCTGTGAGCCCTGCTAAAGGTGATATGGGAGTCCTCTGTCATTTGCAGTGAAAATGCTGGGAATGGTAGCAGGAAATCTGCAAAGGTAGGAAAACAGGAGAAAAGTTGTGGCACTTCAATGATGTTTTCCAGCAACTGGCCCTTGCAAGGATCAGTACCAAGACCTTACCAGCCTCCCAGTGGGAGTCTTGGCACTTTAGGGTGTAGAGGATGGGGGTGCCATCCTCAAGAGAGAAAGGAAGGCTCTAAGGGACAATTCCCTCTGAGACCCCTTTGGAGCTCAGCTGAACCTCAGCACCCTCTGCCTCTGCAGCCCCAGTTGTTGGTTCCCATCCCCACTGCCAGAAAATGCCGAGCCCTTGGATGAGAGCTCTCTAACCCCATTCAATGCTGCACCTAAACCAACTCACTGAGGGATTGCTCTCCATCATGCTTTGAGTCAAATGGCTGTGTGGACTGGCTGGGTGGGATGGAGGTGATCCCAGGCTGCTGGAGCAGCACCCTGCCCGGATAGCATCCCTCAAGCTCTACCACAAGATCTGCACATCACCCCCCCTTAGAAGTAGAGAGGATCTGTTTAGAATCATACAATCACAGAGTCATAAAGGGTGGAAAAGACCTCCAAGATCATTGAGTACAACATTTGACCAAAAAACCACAATGTCAGTTAAATCACAGCACTAAGTGCCGCATCCAGTTGTTTTTTTTTGAACACTTCTAAGCATGATGACTCCACCACTTCCCTGGGCAGCCAGAGCTTGACCACCCTTTTAGTGAAGAAGTTCATCCTGGTGTCCAACCTGAACCTCCCCTGGTGCAGCTTGAGGACATGTCTTCTCATCCTGTTGCCTGGGGGCAGAGCCTGACTCCCACCTGGCTACACCCTCCTGTCAGGGAGTTGTAGAGAGCAATAAAGTCACCCCAAGCCTCCTTTTCTCCAAGCTAAACAAACCAAGCTCCCTCAGCTGCTTTTAGTTTTCTCTGTTCTTCCCTGAGTCCTCCAAGCTCCTTGCTATGTTTTGAGAGATGTTATTTTTCCCAGTGGGTGACTCAGAGGGGCAGTTTGACTCTCTGGCTTCCTCACATACAGGTGGCAAAGCTTGCTCAGCTCTGCATTGAGTCTTACTTGAGCAGAGCATCATTTTCTTCCAACTTTTGCACAGCTAATGAGCAGGCAGCAGTTAAAGATGCTGGTGTACCTCTTGATGTTATTTTAAAATAAGGTTGAAAAATATTTTTTTTTTTCCCCTAAGGCCCTCTCTAGCTCTTTGTCATTTAAAATTTATCTTTCTAAGCTGTTTTTTTTTCCTGTCCTGACTGTGAGGTTCCAAAGTTTTCTTTTAAGGAAATATGGACACTGCATTCCCATGACTCTGGGGCCTTGGCTTTGAAAATACTCCTGATACAGCCAGAGGTGTTTAGATTTTACTGTGAAATAAGCTGTTATACCTGCTTTTTTAAAGGGAAGCCTCTAATGAAGAGAAGTAACTTGAATACATTTCTACTACTTGTCTTTCAGAATGATTCAGCATATATTATATAACAAATTCTATATTTTGCACGTGCACTATGCTGACATTCAGCATATATGGGGATACTGTTATGTTGCATCTGTGTATTCCCAAAATAACTTCATTTGAGCACTCTTTAAAGTTGTGGCACATGTGCTGGAAACACTTCATGTTAGCAGGGTTCTCCTTACATGAATTTTAGCAATTTCTGCATTATTCCTCTTGCCTGCTAAGCAGCTTTTACCAAACAAGCAGGAATCAGTAGTGGATAGTTCTGTGTGTGAAATGGTCTCAGAGCAAATGGAAGCAATCTTCTGTCAGAGCTACAGCAAGGGATGAATTTGGATCAGGTTCATTTGGGCATCAAGTGTCAGCTTGCTGCCAGTAAGCGAGGTATGGTCAGTGGGAGGTTCAGTAATAAGGTGTCTCCTGGAAACAAAAGAATCCATGCCTTCCCCTTTTGCTGTAATATCACCACGCATCAGATAAGGCATCCTTAAATAGCCCAGGAGGAAAATCCCAGGCAAAGGCTGGTGATTTATTAGTGTAAGGTAAGGAAAGCTGGCAGAGGCAGGAGCAGGGGGCTGCAGGGATGCTGTGGCTGTTGGAACTCATCTGTGTTTTACCTGCACTCAGGTGTAGCCTGAGCTGCTGCAGAGGTGTGGAGGAGAATAGCTCTGTGTTCATTATTGTTAGAGCCTGGATTATTTCTGAGTTTAGTCTCTTCATTTCTTAAATGCAGGCTTGCTCCAGGTAGCAGGTTTTGGATCAGTGAAGGCAAAAAAGTGGGGGTTTAGTGTGAAATTTATCCCCCTTCCAAGGCTACATGTTCAGTTTAATTTAAGTAGGTTTTTGAGCAAAGCCTGCAGTGCTATGTCTCTATCTCTGCTTTTTGCCTGGACCTCCTCCTTAACAGAGACATGAAAACACCAGCGCTTGATCTGCTCCTTTGAGCTGCACCCTTTTAGTGGACATGAAGAAAATAAGACCAGACATAAATGATTAATGCAGAATCTTGGAAGAAAATATTGCAGGGTGCCTTGCTGTTTGATTACAAGCCTTGGAATTAGTCAACATTTCCATAATTCTAAACCAATATACACCTGTTTTCCCACTGTGATGTGAAGGCACAACTTAATTTAACAGAAACCCCGCTGTGCTAAATCTCTCATTAAATACCAAGCTAGTTCTGTAATTTAAGGTTGCAGCACTACTATTTTAACTGAATTGCCTTTGTATTATAAAATTAATAAGAAGTTAATGATGCACTTTGCTGTATTCGCTCAGATTTTTTTTTTCACAGCAACAACAACAAAAAAGAAAGATAAAGAAGAAAAACATGTCACCAGCTGACATCTCAAGGCTTTTCTGGTTTTAATCATTTTCCTGAGGATAGAAATTCATTTAAAAGATTTTTTAAAAAAAATTTAAAACTTTCTGCACAAGTAGGATCAAACATCATCTTTTTATTCATGATTAATATAATCTCTCTGTTAGTCATAATATTCCTTGTCATATATTGGAACTTTTATCTTTCCCAAAATATGTATTTAGATATCACTTGTTATGTACGATTGCTGCTAGGGAGAGAAGCAGATATGCAGTGTTTGAGAAATGCAGGCACATTGTTATGATATATGATACAGATCAACAAAACAGGGACAGTTCTCTTCTGTTTACTTGGTGCTGGCATCACAAGTAGCTTTTATGTCTTGCAAATGAACAATGTGAATTTTCAGATGTGTCTTTTTCAAACATAGCATGAGAGCAGGTTGCTGATATCCTCATAGCTCATGGGGATGTGGTTTATATAATTCAACCTAGAGTCAGGTTTTCTTGGAGTGTTCATTTGGATTTTGTTTTAAAAGGCAGAAGGGAGAAAAGGGAAAATCTCAATTTGAATGTAATAATGATCCTGGAAATGGGCTTCTTTGTGATGAGATGTAGAACTGAGGCCTTAACTAGTCTCATCTTCATTAAGAATCTCATGGCTTCGTTAGAGGTGTTTAACTTCTATTCCCTAAACAGAGTAATCCAATAAATTCCACCCATCTAAATTTATTCTGTACCTTCAGTTAGATGTAATAATCTTGCTTCCCCCATGCTCTAATTTGCTGCTTAGTGAAAATTGGTTTCTGTATAGAGGGCAAACCTCAAAGAGCTGCATTCAGGGACTGCTTTAGCTGCCTTTATGGCACTGACATTCGCTCATTGTTTTAGTTTTAACATGCTTTATTTTAAAAACAGAATGTGCTCTGTTTTGCTGACAAGTGAACCTGGTAGGATTTCCTGGCAAGGGTTAAGTGCAAAGAGGTAACACAAGAGCACTATATGTTGGTTGGATTCTTGGAGCCAAAGAGCTGAATAAATGCACTTTTAATGTCATGCAGAGGCTATTTGAAGTCAGAAATCAATGGGCATCCATTTGTAAAATCTAGGCCTAAAACTCTTTGGAGTCTTTGTTCTGTATTTGAAGTTAGATTTATTGGACATGGTAAGGGTCATTTGTTGTCTTTATGTATATTTTTTTATATATCTTCCTACCTAAGGTTATCACAAAAATAATTAACAGCCCACAGTCTGCACTCCCATGCTTTTAACAGAATCATGATTTACGTGGTTGTTATTTCAAGTGGGATAAACATATATATTCCAAGTAGCAACAAACCTTTTGTGTTGAAGTTCTGGCATAAAATTAGGACATTAGCTATATGAACTGATTTGATTAAGGCTTTAACAAGGAAGAAATACCATTTTGAGAAAGCTCTCAATATTTTAACAGCAAGGTGGAATTTGTAGTAGCTGTATTTGTAAAACATTCATGGCTTTCTTTTTTGCCAGATGTTGTCAAGGAAAACATTTTTAATCTTTACATTGTAAGCATCACTTCTGGTTTTACTAAATGTTTTTTACATCATAGGGAAGCAGGACTGGCTTGAAGGGAACTTTGCCCACAGGTTGTTAACTGGCTGTAAGGTAACCTCAAAGTCCATTTAGGGGTGTAGAATATGAAAAATAATAATCTGAATAATCTGGTCCAAAATGCAGACACCCGTGATGACTTACTATGAAAGCTCATTCACTTTCTGATAAAATACCATTTGTCCAACAAGAAGCAAAAAATCCCAAATATATTTCTGTTTCTTTTTTTACATCATAAGCTCCTTTCTAATGATTATTCCGACATTCTCCTTCCTGGAGTAGTGTTTTAATATCCAGTTCCTTTCTCTGTTTCAAGCCTTATGGTTTCTCAGTACTATATGAACATTATGTAAAAATTACCTGTAATAAAAAGGTAATCATCCAATATGATTTGAATAATAGCCTGAATATGATATATCAGTGACTCTGAGAGATTTTGACAAACAGAAAGGGAATTCAAAGAGCAATTAACTTAGTTAAGCCTTTGCAGTGATTGATTTATGATGACAAATTAAACTAATTCAGTACCCATTTAGTATGGCCAAATGCTGTTTAATGAAGGATCCAAAGAGTATAGAACTGCCTAAATGATAAAAATACCAGATGGGAAAGAAGAGAATTCCCAGGGAGCAGCTGTTCCTAGGAGGTGTGCTATAAGACACTCAATGATGTTGAGAAAGTGAATCTGGCCCATTCCTTCGTTTAAAATGCTATGCAAAGGAACCTACTTAATGATACACTTTGCCCAGCACAGAAGACATGTGGGTATTTTTTTTTAATTCAAAAATACCACTTCCACCCATGCCCCTCAAAAAAAAAAGTTGCACTGACTGCCACTTCAGTGAAAATTAATATTTGCACTAAGTTCAGATACCTTAGCAGAAAAGTAGGGTTTGCACCTACCATTGCTGTGAAACACAGAATGGATCACCAGCCCCAGATTTATAAAATGGAAAAAAGTGACTTAGAACCCAGTGAATCTCTGTAAGTAGCTGAACTTGCAGCTTAAAGGGAGATTAGTGAGTGTTGTGCAGGTGTAGGGAGAGGGGAATATTGACCAAGTGAAAATCACTTCTCTAAACTGAGCAAAACATTTCGCTCATACTTACATTGTCCCTTTTTCTCATTGAGGGATGGAGGGTCAAATTTGCCTTCACCAAATTCACAGCCTCATCATTAGGATAACTTTCTGGTCTGCAAGGAGAATGCAGATCATATCCTCTCTGCCTTGTTTACTGAAAGGATTTTGCTTGGATTGACCTAACAGAGCTTTCACCACTGGACTTAGTTAAGATTTGGGTCACTGTTTCTCCTCTTGAAGCTGCTCCAGCTGTATGGAAGTATCAAATCCTGGTGAGAGTGAGAGAAAGCAAGGAACAGCACTTGGTTTCCTGGTACTGAGGGCAGTGACTCAAGTACTGTGATACCTGGATATGAGTCCATGCTCTAGTAAGTATTTTGATCTTTGGAAAAGCTTCAAACGTTTGGCAGAGACTCTCCAAGAACAGGGAAGTGCAGGAAGATCCATTGCTGAGGCACTGAGAGAAAGTGGCTAAACCTTGACCTGCCTTACTTGGGGGATGTGATGACCTGTGGTGTGTCACGAGGGTGCAGAGCTGCACAGGGCATGGGCATCAATGAGCTGGTTTAGATTCCAAACATCTATATCAGTATTTATAGGAAACAAGAGCACATTGGCCCAGCTGCAAAAGCACTTAGATGGACACAAGCTTTTTTAGAGAACTCTTGGAATAATTCAGGATTTTTTTTTTTTTTTTTGCACAACTTTGTTGTATAATAATATTGGGATGGAAAGTAAGTAATGCATAATAATGGCTTGACCTCAGAAAAATTCACTAATGTGAAGCTCATCCCTGTTCTGGCCCGTGACGCTGGGATTTACCTCTGGTTTCCATAACTCTGACCAGCTGAGGTCATCACTTTGCAAAATCCCTCCAGACCTTTTTGTCCAACTTAGAAATCTTACTCAGTGAGGGTGGAGGATCAGTTCACAGGATATCACTTTTAAGCTGGGTGCCCAAAAATCGCTGGCTTGGAGAACGTTTTGCTGTGCAATTCAGAATGGAAATCTCTGAAGAAAATCAAGAAGCCATCACTGGAGTGCTCCAGGGTATTGCAAAGCTCACCAAGATTTAGGTGGGGTGCTTAGCTAAGGACAATAGCCCAGGCACTCTCTTAAACAGCTATTTGTCCTCCTGCTGGTGTTAGCTGTTTTCTGTTATCTGGAACAGAAAGTACAGGTGCTTCAGTCAGTCTCATTAGCACCACGACACGAGCTATTAAAATTGTCTTCCTAATGAAAAACTAGTTCAGGGAGCCTTCCTAGCTGTCTGACTACTCCTACAATAGTGAAATTAGAAAGGCAAATCATAAACAGAGTTGCGGGCATCAGGAAGCAACATCATTAGAGGTGCCCTTGGATGCCATTTACCTGCCTTGACAGCAATGTTTGGCACCCGTGGATCTGAGTTATGTTATGACTAAGGAGCCTGGGCCTCGTGGCATGTTTATATCAGAGAGAATGTTTGTTCAGCATCCTCCTGCCGTTGTGTCCAACCCTATGAGCTGTGCTGCTTCCTTCAAACACCCCATTGCTGTTGAAGGGATGCAGTGCTGGCTCATTGTATGTTTGCAGTCTTGTGGTGGTGCAGGAAGCTGAGGTAGCCCCAGCCAGATTTTCCCTGTGATCACACTGGGCAGGTGCACTGTGCTGCAATGGGACAGTGTACATGATAAGAGGGAAAACAGAAGTTCTGTCTTCTCTGTTGTGGTCCAAAACCCCATAATACTACAAAAGCCAGGTGAAGCTGGGTGGCCTGATTGAGTCTCCTGCTCTAATAACACTCTGTGGACAATCATATCCTGTCTAATTAAAAGCACTCTTTGCAGACCCAGAGAGATAGTTTATTTTTTGCTCATTCTCTGGAAGAAATTATCATCTTTATCAGCTTCGTTGGAAGAGGCACTTTTTTGTCTGTGCTGTGCAGAGAAATCCTTCCTCCTCTGCCCAGTGGAGCCACTGGGGCTGCCAGAAGTACATGGACATTCATTTGGCTGCAAGCACCAGTCTGGGGTACAGGCATGTTCATCTCATTGTCTTGGTAGACATCCAAAACCTTTAGAGAAGCTCAAATAGGCTGTGAATTCCCACCCTGGAAAGACATGGAGGACATGTAGTTGCAGAGCTTATATTTTAGGCTGGCAGAGTGTGAAGCAAGTGGTCAGCACCCTCTAAAGCAGAGAGCAAGCATTATTGATAAGACACAGGGGAAGGGGTTTCAACTTGAGGAGAGTAAGTTTGGATTAGACTTTAGGAAGAAATTCTTTGCTGTGTGGTTGGGGAGGCACTGGCACAGATTGCCCAGAGAACTTATGAGTACCCCATCCCTGGAAGTGTCTAAGGCCAGGCTGAAAAAGGCTTGGACAGACCTGCTTTAGTGGGAGGTGTCCCTTCCCTTAGCAGGAAGTTGAAATTAAATGGTCCTTAATGTCTCCTCCAACCTAAACCTTTCTATTGGTCAATGATTCAATGATTTTATGATTCTATGATTCTACATTTAAAGTGTCAAATACCTTTTAACAGGAAAAGCACTAATAGAGGGGGAGAGCTAATGTTTTTCTCACTTTTGGAATGGTCCATCTTTTCTCCATCAGCTTAGCTGAAATAAGGAATGGCTTTGCTACCAGACAGTAGCCTGACTATCTACAGGAGCAGAGAGAAACAGCCATTGAAAAAGATGCCACCATAACTCCATTTATTAACAAAAGCCTGTCTCTATTGCCTTGAGCCAGGGAAGTTAAAAAAGCAAAAACTGCAATAGAAAAAAAAAAAATCACATTGAGCTAAACAGAGTCTTAAGCAGTGGTAAACAAAATGTAGCTTCCTTTGTGGCTGATTTTTATCCAGCTGCAGCCAAATATCAAAGCGATATCAAAGGAAAGCTACCCATTAATTAATTCAGACTGACTTCACAAAGCAAGCTGGAGCTTTTGCTGATATCTGATTCTGACAACTTCCTAATCTTCACAAGTTGTCATTAAGAGTGGCATTAAAGCAGTCTGCAGTCAATCCCAGCTCTCGCCCCATTGTAACTCAGAGATGGTCTATCTGCCATCGCGGGGGGGATATGCAAGCAGGGCTTAAAATAAGGAACTTTGCTTTGCAAATGGAATTTACAGTGTATCAGGGAATCACATTAATACACTGCCTCAGTCATTCATCCTAGGAATGCTCACCCATTCCCACTTGCAGCCGTTACAAGTTGCAGTGAGTGGAAATTTTCTCTTCTGAAGGAGAGACACAGGGGAAAAGCAGAGAAAGAAACTAAAAAGGAAGCTTGTGTCTGAAAGGAATAATTAGAAGTCTGTAATGATCTCTAAGAAAGTATGAATGGAGGCTTATCACTGATTTCAAGATAGAGAACACAGGATTGTGAGTTGAAGAAAGTAAGATTGTGGAAAATAAGACACTAATCAGAGGATAAGATTAGTTTTAAACTAAAAACTTTGAGCAACCTGGTGTAGTGTAAGGTGCCTCCACCTGTGGCAGGGGGGTTGGAATAAGATAAGCCTTAAGGTCCCTTCCAACCCAAGCCATTCTATGATCCTATGAACTGAAAATCTGGTACCTCCACAACTGAAGCTCCTGATTCCACCATGAGAACACAACACTCAGTGTTCCTTACAGCTGCCAGGATCACTCAGAGGGATTACAGCCTCATGCAGAGATGTGAGGGATATGACACCTTTATCTTTGCATTCAGCTGTGAATGGCTCAAATGATTGAAGGGAGTTTGTTTTCTAGACCATCACTTGAGCAAGTATCCACCAGACAGTAACTAATACTATTTTGTGGCAAACTCCTGACAATACCTTAGAGGAAAATGTGCTCTGTTATTATACACTATATTCATTTCAAATATTGCAGAGAATACAGGGGAGGATAAGTGCTGTTGTGGGAGCACCTCCCCCAGCATCTACAGCAGCATCCATGAAGATGGTGCATTTATTTCCTCTAGGGCCAAGTACTGCCCCAATGCCAGTGACAAACAGGAATTATTTTTGCTTGTACACAGAACCAAGGATTTACCATCTTAAGAGGTGAAATAAAGCTTAGATCAAGTATCACCAAAAAATACCCAGCTCAATTAGAATAATCTTCTAAAGGATACAAAGTTAAATCCCAGTCCTTACGGGTGTTTGGGGTAGGAAAGTATTAGAAAATATGGGATAGGCAGTAATCCTGTATTGGCAGTAAGTCATTCGAGATGAGCTGCTGGATTTTTTTCATCTCTCATTTCTCTGACTGCTAAGAAGTGAAAGAAATTGCTATGCTGGGTAAATATAGAATCCTCCTATTTGTACAAAAATATATGATTAACCAAAAAGAATGATCTTGCTAAGAGCTACAGTCAGTCTAAGTGCTGTGCTTATACACTTCTGTCTGGAGGGCTCTGGGGGTTGCTCAGGCAGACGTGTCCTTTGCCTCCTGTGACCCTGGTCATTTTGCAAAGAATGACATGGATTTATCCCAGTTTAGAAGTGGCCTGATAGCTGACAGCCCTCATTGTCTGCTACTTGTCTTCCTCCCTGTTGACATGAGAGCCAAAAACAGAGGGTGTGACAGGGGGAAAATTTCTTTTCTGCACCCATTCCTTCTTCCCTGCGCTTTCCTTGCCCTCTGCTATAGCTTCACTGACACTGCAACAGCCCTCAGGCTGCATTAGCCTCTCTCAGAAAAAGTAGCATATGCCAAGAAACCAGGAGTTCAAGACTTCCCAGTAGCTCTAAATGCTAGCTTTGGAGCTGGTAGGATGAAAGATGTAAGAGTTTTTAGCTCAGTTGGTTTTATCAGAGGACCTTCCTGGTAGTTCTCTGTGGCTTCCAGCTGTTCCACCTGAAGCCATCCCTGCAAAGAGATTTCCTTGACCTTTAGGTGAGTTGCACATAAAAATGTTACTCACGGGGCATAGACTGAGAAAATTTCTAATTGAGTACAGCAGCAGTAAAGAATAAGTAAAAGAAGACAATTTTTGCATACTGATGCTTACAGACACTAAATGAGGCATTGTTGCTTTTTTTCAAAAGAATCAAGGGGCCCAGTCTCTGGACACAGGCATTAAGGTTCATGCTTAGGAGCAGATGCTGGTTTGGAGCTTTGCAGATGGGTGGAGGCAGGTTGATTTTGGCTTTACTCTTCCTAGCACTGTCCCTTTTACTAATGAAATCTTAATCACAGCTTGGTCCAAACACCGCAGCCAGCTGGAACTGGACTCATTCTTCAAAAATATATGTTTCTGCTAATGTTGTCCATTTATTTTTTGTTTCACTTTCCAGAACACCTATTGACAGAAATATTCAAATGCATTAGAATTCCTGAAGGTTAGCATTATAAATATATAGTGCTTGTTTATTTTGAATACAAACCACTTTCCTTACCCCAAAGAAAGCACTGGCAGAGTACATTAGCTGCAGAGATGCTAAAAAATTGAAGAGAATGAGTTCATACGAAGGGTGGTTAAAAATAACATGGTTGCTCAATTTGACTCTTACTGGTGTTTGTAACTGTATGTATACACAACCAGACATTCATATTTTTATGTGGACAGTGTGTGTTTGTGTGGCTGGAGACTTGTGGCAGTATTGTTCTGTTTTCATAGATGGATGGAATATCGAGCTATCTTTTTCATTCTCTCTCCACAGCCAGATTATTTTGCCAGGGCAGACTATTGGCATAACACTGAGAGTCTGGATGCTGACACTGGATAGTCGTGGAAAATTCCTGTAACTTCAGCTCATGGAGAGCTTAAATAGAATTTATGAGCCATATCCTCATTTGGCATAAAATATTATGGCTCTGCTGGTTCAACAATAAAACTGTACTACTTACCCCAGCTGATCTCAGTCAGGAGATTTTTGACATCTTAATTCAAAACCTCTTTTCTACCTGAATGCTTTGGCTATTCCCTGAAATATTTAGAGGCATGCATGTTGACAAGTAGTTTGGGGCTCACATCTGACCTTTGATGAAATCTGGATTGGTCTGTGTTTGGTAACAGAGAGGAATTTGACTGCCTGTCTGCCTTCTGGGGAGGAGGGAATTGTGAATCAAGACATGTATTCTGGACTCAGAACTTCTCTGTACCTTTGCTAAGTGAGAAGTGAAAACAGCAGCAGCCCCACATCATCAGGGCCAACTTTTTCTATAAATTGTACCTTTTGCTCTAATTTAAAAGGTAGAATTTCAATAGATTTTATAATTTTGATGCTTTTGGGGCTTATTTTAGACTTACCTCAATCACACTTTTTAGCTATAAGATGTTCTGGCTAGTACATTGTAATGCAAATAGGAGAGCTTTCCAACAGAACTTTAAAAAAGCTTTACATTAAAAAAAAAAAATCCCATAGCCTAGAATTCGAGTTCTGTACAAAATAATAGACTCTGGTTTCTGTCAGAAGAGGAGCCCAAGAGCGTTGTTGAATCAAGGTGACCTTCCTTGCTGCAGAAAGAGTCAGGCAGAAGATCCACTTAGCAAATGAACAGAAAAACCTGTGATGTGAAACTGGGGGAGTGGCTGAGGCTGGTTTCACTCTTATTGAGTGAAAGTAAAAAATTAAGAAGATAAGTGTAGATGAGATAACACTGTGAAAGAAACAGAGGATCCCCTGACTATGCTTTCTTGCCTTTCTGAAATGCTGCTGTCGCTAGTCATTCCTTTTAAAGGGTTATCTCCTGAATCCCAGCTTGGCAAGGGTAGAGGATATTGATGAGCGTAATCACATGGTGTTTTCCCAGAGCATAGTTCACAGAGGACAACAAGCAAGCACAGAACAGAGTAAGTCTTTAAATAAAACTCCTGCAAAACAAGCATTTTATATCCTGGTCACTTTGGCCTCTCTTAGAAACGAGCTTGTGTTTTACATTACAAAAGCCATTGCATGTTTTTGAAAACCTATGATTTAAACTAAATTTCTTCACAGTCATTGGTAGCCTGAAAGAAATGTTATTTTATTTTAGGTTGGGACTGGAGTTTTAGGGAAGAAGAAGGACAGGATAGATGATTGCTTTATTTTCTTAACAAATTTCTAAAAATTATCCTAGAAGCTGATGTGGAATCACAGGGATTTATGTAGAAAGGGAGGGGTTTCCTGTGGACCAGGCTTGAGCATTAGCACCCTAAAATGGTGACCGCAGACTGAGCTACTTGAATATTTTCATTTGGCAGCAGGAAAGGTCTTTTTTAAAATGGGGACTTCTTCTCTAGCTTTCACAGATTCTGAGAAGGTCAAAATTCCCTGAATATGCTCTCAGGAGTCTGTGCTCACTAAATGGGGAATCTGGGAGAAAAGTGAAATCTGCCTTTGCAGACCACTCAAGAAAGAAGGTCTCTGCTTTGCTGCCTTCCCCTTTTAAGGTGGTTGAGGGACCTCTGTCATTCCCATGGGAAGACTTTATGTAGAAGATGACTTAATAGGTAGCATGTTTTGGCTTTGCTCTGGCCCTGTTTTCCACATGCTAATATGGGAGGAGGAGTTGTTCTTAGATTTGAAGGAAAAGTACTCTCTTTAAAGTCTCAACCTCCTGTTGACTTCTGGAAACAAACGCCCAACTGGGGAGATGGAAGAAAGTACATCTTCAGAACACTTGAGTCATGTCCAGTGGGACGCTGACTGGAAGGCTTGTGTCATGCTGGGAATTGAGTCCTGCCATCTTAGGTCATGCTGGCCAAATCCACCCAATGCACAACAAGGCTGCATTAGTTATTAGCTGACATCCCAAAGCCACAACAGCTTGGATGGCATTTGGTTCCTCCAGCAGCTCTGGAGATCACTGCTTCAGGTTCTTATGTCACCTCTCAAATAGGATAGCCAGGGAGTAATATTGTAAAAATAACTCTGCTTGTGTGGAGTACACAAGCTAAATAATCTCTTACCTACACCTGATGATAAAATGACAAGATTTTGGCTTGATAGACTTGGCTTCAATCATGGAATAACTCCAGGTGCATCACATGGAGCCTCTCTGCCTTTTTCCCACCTTCTTCCTTTCTGCTGCAGAGAGACAGCAGCAGTGAGTACCTGGCAGGGGTGTTGGGAGAGGAATCAATTGGAGCGTGAGGAGCTCAGGCTCTGGTGCAGTGCGGACAGCTCGGCTCCCTCCCCCTGGATCCTCATTCCAGGCCATGCCGAGCTTCCCTGCGTGGCGCTGGCCAAGGCGCCGCCTCGCCGCGCTCCGTTTCCTGCTCACAAACCTGGGCAGAGGTTTTTGCCCCTTGCAATCACCTTGGAAGGCAGGTAAAACACAGTCAATTAATGTCACAGGGAGACTTCAGTTATCTCCCCACCCCGCCCCGTTGACACGCAAACTTCAATTGGCAAAATGTCAACAGAACTTATTGCTGCTGCCGATGAGATGGATAGCTCTTGCTGTTAAAATAATATCTGATGTTTTGCTCAGATGTCTAATGGGTTTGCTTTTTAAGCATGGATGATGCAAAATATCCCCAAGGCATTATTCCCAACAAGTTATAGAATCCCACTTAATGTCTATTTTTAGGATTGAATAGGTTCTGTAAAGGCTCATTTGTCTGAAGAAAAGATAGTTAATAACTTTGCTTTCCGTGTGATTTTGAAGAGACAATTTTTGGCCATACCTCCCCTTCTTTATCTCCACTTCATTTGGCTTGCCTGTGCCCTGGAGTTGTTGCCATTAGTGTGGGAGGTAAGAAATTAAGGAATTAAATAAATGGAGGAGAGCTAGTAAAAGAGCAACAGTAGCTATTTGTATACTAGGAAGTGGTCGCTTCTAAGATATCCAGCTTTTTAATTTCTGTATGAGGGTACAACATTTAAAAGAGATTGAGTATTACAGCCTAATTAGTAAATGTGTGGGAGGAACAGCAGGATGTGGGGGTAACTGTGGATGGGATCAGTAGATGAAGAATTATTTATAACAGCAACAACAACAACAACAACAACAATAATAATAATAATAATAGTATTTTGTTATTATTTTAAAGCACAACATTGTTTTTAGTCTCCCTAACTAAGGTTTAATTTAACTTGAATTTAAACCACAGAGTGTAGTGGATTGCAAATAACTGAGTTGGAAAGCTTCCAAAAGCCATTGAATTTCAGTGGTTTTAGTGTTCTCCGGTAAAACAACTTGTTTTAAGCAAGCTATATGCTTGTTTCTGTGCTCTAAATAGAAAATAATGATGTTATGCATTACCGCATGAACTATATTTGGCACCCACCAGCAATATTCATTTTCTCTTGCTTCTCTCTCTTCCTCCTTCCTTCCCTCCCTCTCTCTCTCTCTCCAAAAAAAGCATGTATATATGTCTAACAGTAATCTAGGAGGCCAAGTAACAGATCACATTCTTATACTACTAAAATTGTATGAATACCTAACACAGCTTAAATCCCTTAAATTGGGATTTATGAAAGGATGACAGCAAGCAATCTTCTAGCTATGCCATTTCTCAGGCAGTTACAGCAACTGCTTTACATTTATTTGTGAGAGTCTAAGTGATAAATGCACATTTTTCCTCCTTTTATCCGTGAATAAGCAAAGGTAAATTATTTCAGCCAATACTGGGAATCCAAAGCTCTGCCTGTGCTGGTGAAGCCAGCAGGAGCATGGTGCTGGTTAGCACTTCCCTGCCTGGTGTGTGGGCATATTTTGGGGGAATAACATGGGCTACACACTGTTCCCACTGGACAGTATGGACAAGGATATCCTGTTTTGAGTGAAAGAAGGAATATAGCTGTGCAAATGCAAGCTGTGCCACACTACTTATATTAAGATACAGAGAGCAGTCCATTGCCTCTTTTATTCACTAGTATTTATTTGGCCTTGGAGATTATCCCCAGTTCCCAGAGAAGTTCCCAAAGCGCTAGCCAGATATTGACTGCGTAATTCAAGTTAGTTTGACCCTAGAGGAGTCATTCTAAACAGTTCTTTTCGATAGGAAAATACACCTCCTTCGCTTCTGGGAAACTCATATTACTTGTGAGTCACAAGGGTTTAAAAAAGCAAAACCAGCTGGCAATGAAATGATGTGAGAAATGAGTGTTCAAGAGCTTCTCTGAAAGATCCTATGGAAAAACTGGGGAGCTAAAAGGTGAAATGAGGGGTGGGGTGGTGGGTATAGAGGTATCTGCACATAATAGTCCAGAAAAACAAGGGTCTTTAAAGACAATGAAAATCATTTAATTCTCTGGTGCTTATGGAGTATTTTCTCTTCTTCCCCCAATCTTCTGGTAGGTCAATACATTCCCTCCTGACTTCCAGACACCGTAGAGGTTCTCAGAAACCTGGTTGGTCTTGTTTTTTCCTTGGAATACTGGTCTAATTAAACTGCACTCACTAATAGGATCAGAAGTTTAGAGAAAGCTTTGAATTAATTTCCAGACCAGAGTTAGGCAAAGAATATAATTTTTTCCCACTGGTTTCCATGCTGGTACCTCTTTAGGTTCTTTTCTTCCGAGCTCTGCTGCTCCTTTTAATATTTCCTTCCTCTTTGGTTTTCCTATTGATTCCCAAAGTCTCAGAATTTATAATCCTTCACCCAAAAAGAAAATTAGGGTTTAATTAAGGTCTAATGTCTCTTCTTCTCTATCCCACATTCTCTCTTGACATTTTACAGTTCTGAGATGTAGAAAATATGAAAGAAGTCCCATTTGGCTTCAACAGTGATTAATGCTAGCAAGAGGCAAGTCCCAAAGTGCTAGAAATGACAAGATATATGCAGGCTGTCATCATTTAATCCTATTGCTTTTTGTTTGGTTTGGTTGCTACCCAAGTAACCTGAGTTCTTCAAATTTACCCTTTGCCTGGGGGGAGGTTTAGCTCCATTTTGCGTGGTGTTTCTCTGTGATGTGGTCTTTGAGGGTGACAGGTAAGGGACAAACTGAGTTGGGTCATGGCTAGAGACTTCTATCCAGGTCAGATGACAGGGAAGGGAGGAAGGGGACAGGTCTGAAAAGGGCTAACAACTCTAGAGGGCTGCTGGTGGCTTTAAAGGATTGAAGAAGGATGAATTCGGGAGTGGTAAGGAGTGAAGAGTCATAGATAACATTCTCCACTCACAATCCCTCAGCTCTGCTGGTGAAAAGTCACATTCTGCTTAACTTTAGAGGACTTTCAGGAGGTGGTCTTTGGCTGCCATGCTGAGCTGGGTGAAGGTGCAGGCAGGTCTGATGTGCATTCAGAGTCCTTTCTTGCCAAGAGGTTTTCCTTCCTCAAGGCATGAGAAATAACAGGAGCAAGGCATGCACATCCACAGTGGCAGGAATGGACAATAAAACCTCCTAACAGATGTAGTAATCATGTGTGAAGGTGCTTTTGCAATGGACCATAAAAAAAAAAGATTTTTCAGTCTAGGTGGCCAGAATTTCAGAGATGCTGAGGATATCCAAATTTCACAGACTCAACACAGCTGCAGCAAAATGAGCCCATCAGCTCCTTCATCTTCACTGAAAGGCATCTCCTGCTTTTAATCACCAAAGTCCTGTGTAAGACTGACATACTGATGTGTAACATCTTAGAGCAGCCAATACAGACCATTTCCAGTGCCAACTGCCTCCTCCTACAAACCTTGCTTCACTCACAGAAATTGCTGCTCGCAGGAAGTCTTTAGCCTACCCAGAATATCCCAATGCCCATTTCTCTTCAGAAAATTGATGGAAAGCAGGTGTCCAAAAGCCTTTCCAGCAAATATATTGACAACTCTGAAATGTGATTTAAGCAGTTGCTGTTGATGCAGTGGTAACTTGGAGTGTGCCAATGCCATGCTCGTCCATGCCTGGAGACAGTTCTTACCCATTCACCCCTGACACCTCAGGCTTAAGATTACACCTGATTTGAAGCATCCCCTGACTAAACAAAACAAACCAGGAGCTGATCACCTGGTGCAACGTGCAACCACACAATAGTAATCACAGCTAATGACTCTGCTAAATGCTAGACTGCACACACCTCCTTGTTTGGTGTTTGTTTTGTATACAGAAGGTAACATCGACTGAATAACGAGGATGCCAAGTTACAGATGGGGTTGTGGAATCGTATTTGACAGCCGATTAGAGTAATCTGACAGAAATGATGACTTAATCACCACGACAGACTCCAAATTCCCAGATAGAATTCCACCCAGGTTAATCTAATTTCCTTGCAATATTTTTGCCAGAAATAGACTCTTAGCCGGCTTGTTTTCTCCCATGCAGATGTCACATGGCTTTGACAAGAATGTAAATAGGTACTGCTATTTTTGTTGAAAAGATGACTTTGAGGCTCTAAAGCTGGAGAGGTGGCATGCCTTTGAGATGCATTGGGTTGCTTTGCTGTGCTTTTTTTTCTCTAATGACATTATGCTTACATACAGCAAGATGTACTCAGGAAAAAGAGGGGGGGGGGGGAAAGATGTAACTATTCCATTGTAATTCTAGGCCTTGGCGTGGTCCTGCTGCTGCCCTGGACATAGCCAGCAGCCAGATTCTCATTAATTTCAGGGGGATTTTCAGGGTTGCATGTTTGACAACTGTTTCTTTGCCTTTTTGATTCCCATGGACTGCCTCAGCACCCCTGCTTGGGATGCGCCCAAGGAGAGGCAGTGACGTTCCTGGCCCCAGGCTTTGGGTGGCCTCTGTGACAGCACAAGCAGCAGTGAAGCCCCCACTTTGCTGCCAGCATTGCCACAAGGCACTGGCAACCTTGGGCAACAGGCATTTGCCTGCTCTCAGCTGTAAAACAGTGGCATGGTGTGTTCTGGGATGGACACAGAGCACCTGTAGGAAGGGCAGGTCATGCCCTGCTTGCTGCACAAGTGTGTTCAGTGGAGCTCTCTGTAATATTGATGAGGAGAGGTTGCTCCTCACAGCCCATACTCCAGCCTGGGTTTAATATCCCCATGCACAGTGCTAGCCAGGGGAAGCTGCCCATGCTCAGAAAGAACTTGCCTGAGAGCTGTGTTGTTCCCTTTTTCTGTGTGTGCTGAGCACAGGATCATGTTCAAGGTAATACATTTCTTGCTGAGGTTATTTTTCTTGTTCTTGCCTCTTTATTAATTGTAAGTGTGCATTCATAAATACTGTATTTTCATAAGCAAAGCTTTCTCCAAGAAAAGAAGGAAATGTTTCCTGTTGCTCTGTGTGACAACATGACATACTGAGAAATCACTTACCTTGAGATCCATAAGTGATGTATAGTTACAATAACAGCTTCCTGATAAGACAGGAAATCCTTCATTTCTGTAGATGACATGATTCTAGTGAGTGGCATCTAATTTGAAACAGTTTTATATCATCTGTAATCTTTTGGAGGGCCTGGGAAAGCACAGCTATTTTATTATTTTATAGCCTGCAGTTATACAAGGGAGAAACAAAACGTACAGATTATTTTGTCTTTTGCTCATTGTAGAGGGAAAGGATAGTACCTATTTAACTTTTGCCTCTGCCCCTTTAATTTCCTTATTCACTACACACTTCTCTGAGAGTCATTCTTTTCTTTTCTTTTCTTTTTTACACCTACCTTTAAATATTTTATGGGTAGAGAGCTTATAATATGTATTGTCACGGCAGTTGTCTCTAGAGGTCAGCAATGAGTTTAATAATGAGATGCGAACCAGTGACTCTGTAAAACCCATTTCAGGTTATAAATGGCATGTTTTATTGAATCTAGTGTTAAAGGTTGTTAACGTATCAATTGGTGATGGTCAGGGTTAAACAAGCTTCAACATGAGCCCTCTCATGTTAGGAAACTGTCAGTAAGGTATTTTTCCACTTTCCTCTTCGCTGAAGCCAGGTTTGTGTATCACATCCATTTTTTCTGGGGGTGTTCTGCAGTTTAAACTCTCCAGGCCTCAGCTGGATCTTTTATTGGTTTTGCACCAATATCATTTTAAGCACAGTGGCATCACTGATGATGTGAAGAGGACCATGAGTTTTTAGCAGGAACTTTTGAAATCAAGTCAAAACCTATTTGAAGCATCATGTTAAATCTTGCTTTTTGGTTTGTGAATGCACCAGATTATTGAGTTAATGAGCTTGGGGTAATGATGTGTGACTGAAGAGGATGACTTTGGATATGCAGTAAATGTGCTTGTCAGGTAACACTGATCTTTGTGTTGTGACCATGGGCTGCAAAAATAACTTGTTCATGTGAATTTGGTCTAAAGTTGGCCTCTCTGGTTTGGGAAGTTTGAAAAGTGAGAGGTTTTTTATGTTGTTAGAATAGCCTTTATTCAAAATATCTCCTTTTAGGGGCGCATAAACACATCTGTAAAGAGCAGTTGATTGATTCTCTGTCTATAAAAGGCCTGAAATTGGGCTGGGTTTTTGTCTTATATCCTGCATATTCCTGAATTTTCAATACTTGCCTTTCTTTCCTCTATTTTCTCACCACTCCACTGCTCCTCAGAGACCTCAGTAACCTGCAATGGCCTTGTGGAGCAAGTTACACCTTTTTTCTTCCTGTTTTTTTTTGCTGAGTGGACATGCTGCCTCACACTCCCACAAATTTTAGGTCTCCTGCAGTGCCCAGTGTATTGTTGATGTTAGGAAAAACCTTAAGCACTAAAGAAGACAGAGAACAATAGATGTTCCCTTTTTTCTATAAAACTGATCTAATCAGAGTGGTAGCAGGCAAGTGCCTGGGCTATTAAAGTCCATTTATGAAACAAATGATTTAAAGAGAGCAGAATTGTCAAAACTGAAGAAAATTTATGCATCCTGACAACTACATCTTCCTTGTGGCTTTGCCTTTCCCTAGGACACACTGGGGAGTTGTGCAAGCAGCACAGGGAATACATGGATTTGCAAGGCCAGGGAGCATTCTGGACTTTGAATAAATCTAACAGAAACATTCACAGCAATATTTTATATTTTCTGAAGAATCCAGCAACTTTTTCCCTGGTGGTTAAGTTACTTCACCAAAAGCAATGCAGATGTGGGTTTCTGTACATCTTTGAAAGCATATTTGATATGAGGGCATGGATGTTCTCTCCTGCTCAGCTGTTTTTGTTTCCCAGAGTTTGTCATAACAATCTTTTATTAGGAAAATGGAATTGCCTCTGACATTTTCAGGCAATACACAGCTGCGCTGCACTGAAAAAATGATACAAAAGTAGAAAAAGCACACATTTTTTTCACCTGTTCACCTGAATTGGTGAGGAATTGCTGAGGAGAGAAAAGGCAGTGGCCCTGCTGCTGCTGGAAGGTTTGTGCAGTCAAATCCCAGTAACTATGCAGAGTCCAGGAAAGAAAATAAAAATGGGGGGTTTTTTGCAAGCTTAAACATGTCCCACAGTGAATCTCAGTGTGAGGTCAGTTCTGGAGGCTTTTGAGAAGCTGTAGTAAAATTTCCCTGAACACACTGCAGTGGCCACAGGGCTGGCTGTCACCAATGTCCTGCAGAAAACTCTGATTGTGAGGGAGCTCAACTGCTGTGGTGTTCTTATTCCTGAAAGAACAAAAACACCATTTGTAGAAATTTGATTGGAGCTATCAACAATTCAGTGTGGGAGCAGTATCATTTAGTAGAGGAAGCTGAGGACACACCAGCCTGAGTGTGCCAAGGTGGGATGTTCAACACACAGCGCTGCAGACAGGGCTTGGTTTCCTTTGCATAAGAGGGACATGAATGGAGGAAGAGGTTGAAAAGGAAAAAGGATTTGGAATTTTTATGGAAGCCAGAATTGTTATGTGTTGTGGTGGAAGTTTTATAAATGAATTTGTAATGGACTCTAAAACAAAAATATGAGATACTAAACAATTACAGGAAGCTATTTTAGGATTCAAGATCTCTACTTCCTCAGTCCTAAAAGAATGAACACAGTTTTTTTAATTACAAGCAAAGTTCGTTTGTCAAACTCAACTCCTCTGAGTACATTTTAAATGCTTGCTAGTTCTTAAATTACTTGAAAATTGCATCTTGGTTTTGGCAGTGGTTGAACTCAAGGAAAAAAAAAAGTTGGTAAAACAGAAACCGAGCATGCCATAAACTAATGAGGGCTGTAACTTTAGAGGTCTTCTGAAACTAGATACAGCAAATTAAAGATTTATATGAGTCCTATGGGCCCAATGATATTTTTTTTAACTTCCTCATTAAAAAATACTCCTTTACAATTTTATATTTTCTTATAAGCCTATAATGCAGTGTTATTCCAAAATTATATAATTTCAACATGTTTAATATTAAATTGTCTCTTTTTAGCCCTTCATTAAAAACATCACTCTTGATTTTTTATGACTATCCAACCTGCTTTACTCTCTTTCATTTTTGTTTTTAGATGCATCATCCTATTCAGATGAAACCTGCAGATAGTGAAAAGTCAAATGGTATGTGTTCAATTTATTTTTACTTAATTGTGTCTGTCTCTAAACTAAAGTAAGCACAACATTGTGAGAGTTTTTGCTTTACTCCTTTTGTGGTGAAAATAATAGGCAGTTTCCCTACACCTGACATGCTGGGATGCTCTGAACTCCCTTTTATATTCTGCTTTAAAGAAGGAAGGAAATGTCCTCAAAAAAGGGTCTTCCTTGTACCTGCTGTATGTCATGACCTACCTCACTGCATACATCCTTCCCTTGGGGTCTCCTAACAGTGAGGTATTGTGGGAGCACCTGAGATTGATAAGATAGAGATAAAATGTGGATGCTGAATATTTAAAATAAAAGAAACAAAAAGGCATACCTGTGTTAATGAATTATATAAGTACATGATCGGCCTTAAACATTTGCCAAAAGTACCTTTATACACAATGATGCCATTCTGAATCTGAGCCAAATTTAGGTTTTAATCATATGCTTCATTATGAGCTGGGAAGCCCACTTTGGAGCTCTCTGTATACTTATTCCTCAAAACGATTGAAAAATGAATGCTATAAAGACAGTAATATCCATTTGGAATACTAGGGTACTGCCTAAGTGGATGTATATGACATGCAAAATAGATGGCAAGGTAAATCTATTAAACATGCCAGGTTTATATATTCAGGGAAATAAGATAATCGAATGGTAGTGCAACTCGGCAGCATGTGATTCTTTAAAAATATAGACGTGTATATTTTGCCCCTTGATTTGTTCCTGTAATTTTCTAAAATATATGTTAAAGATATCATCTGCCTTCTTAGATTGCAAGAGCTTCATTTTCCCTTAAGGCCCACATAATCAGAGCTGGTTCCTCCAACAGGCATCTTTGCACCTCATTAATTAGTAATCAGGGCAGAAGCCGTGCGCTTAGAGATCTACATACCTGCGAATGTAAATTATGATTGGGCTCTAAATCTCTCCGCAAGGCTTTTTTGAGGCTTCTTTTTTTGCTAATTGTAGTGCATCCCTTTTTCAGGCTCCTCCAAGGATTATGAAGTTTGGAAGGAAATTAAAACTTCACATTATGCTAGGTTTCCCATTATGACAACTTTCCAAACAAAAGTGGCCGTGAGCACAGGAAATATGAACAGTCACCCGTTTGTACGGGAGGGGGTGTTCTCTCTCTCAGGTTGGAATCATAAAATCATTGAATATTCTTAGTTGGAAAAGATAGATATCCATCCATGAGGATTCTCAAAGTCTAATTCCTGGCCCTGCACAGGACAATCCCAAAAATCCCACCGTGTGCTTAAGAGCAGTGTTGAAATGCTCCTTGAGCTTTGTCAGTCTGGTGCTGTGACCGCTGCTCTGGGGAGTCTGTTCCAGTGCCCAGCCACCCTCTGGGTGAAGAACACTTTCCCAAAGATTTTTAGCAGTGATTTCTTGCTGTCTTTGAGTGCTCAGAATAGAGGCCAAGGCACCTGAATGGGCAGAAGGACTGAACTTTTCAGGCCCCACTGTGGTCAAGGAGAACATTGCTGCTGGAATCCAGACTCCAGTCCCTAGGATTTACTGCTAGCAGTGGGCACAATTATCCCTTAGGCACAGGAACACTGGCCTAAACCCTCTGAGCTAAGTATGGCCTCTATGAGTTCTTCTTTCAAAGACAAATTTCACCTCAATTTCCTTGGCAAATTAGAAAAATAAGAGGCAATGGGCCAAAATTGACTCCCAGTGAGTTACTTGTGCGTTGCCTGAAGTGTTTCTTTCTAAAGGAGATTGAACATATTGGAAAAACACTGTGGGGAATTGTGCAAATTCTGTCCTTCTCTGCAAGTAGTGCCTGCTTGGAAAGCAGGGTAGGTTGACTCCTGGCTGCTGCTGTTACTCTAGGGTTATCTGCATGAAACTCCTGTTTGCTCTGTGGGAATACTCTCTTATTTTCTGGCATCTATTCCAAGCATAAAAATTACAAGGGATTGGGTTTTTTCAACTTTTTTTTTTTTTCTTGCCTTTCTTTGTATTTTTTGGGAAAAAACAAATTGTCAGTTCAGGGGTTCCAACTGTCAAATTAAACAGCTTTTTAAATTTAGATTCCTGAAGGGCGTGGGAACTTTTGATAGGCATATTCAAGGGGTGGTGAACTATTTTTTTTTAATCAACTGGAGAAACAGAAGGCAAACTAATACCACGATGATGGTAATAATGGTACAGCTCCTCAGAAAGGCAGGGTGTAGGCATGGGGTTCACGGAGTGGGTGACAGTTTGCCAGCAGCTTGGAGATCAAGAAAGGAAAAAAAACAGTGTGGGAGATGTGGAGGTTTGTTTGGCACATGTTTCCCATATGCTCCAGGCTATCCATCTGAGGAGGTATATTATCCATGCCAACAGCAAACTCTAAACTGTACCTCTTCAACCAGATTGGTAAGTTCAAAGGGGAAAAGAAAAAAGACATGCCAAGGCATCTTGGTTTTCATGATCCATGGTGGTTGAGCTTTTGAGGAATAGTCGAGTCTCTTCGATTTCTGAGTCATGGGAGGATCCCAGTGGGTTTTATGGGTAAAATGGTGTTTCTCACTTTGCAAAGAGGTTTAAGAAATTTTCTTGGTCAAAAATTTCTTGTGGAAAGATGTGTACGACAAGTTGAAGACTACAATTCTTCTGAGCTTGTACATGTTTGTGAATTGATATATCTCTTCAAGTTCCATAGGGAGGAAGGAGAGGTCCTCTCATTCAGTTTACAGGGTTTTTTAAAGAACAGTATTTGCTGTGTGATTAAATGCCCCCTCCCATATTGAGTCCCCTGTGAAAAAGCTTTGAATGAGCATCCAAGCCAGAGACTCCCAGGATGAAATGCTCCTCCTTTTCCCTCACTGTTCCTGCCCTTAGATGTCTGGGTCACCTGAGGAATCTGTCCCTTGACAGCAGAGGCCAAGCTCACCTCATGGAAACTGGGAGATGGGTATGGAAGGGACACCTCCAGCACAGCAGGACCAGGTTGCTCAGAGCCCCATCCAACCTGTCCATGAACACTTCCAGGGCTGGGGCATCCACAGGCCCCCGGGCAACCCATTCCAGTGGCTCATTCCCTACCTACAATGGATCTAAGTCATTTCTCTGCTCATTCAGGTGAAGCAAATCTTGGTCTCTTCCACCAAGCTTTTAGCACCTAGAGTTGATGGGGCAAGAATTACCCTCAGATTTAACTAATTTATCTACCCAGGGGGATTCTGAAAAGCTTCTTACTCTTGAAAAACATAACATCTCTTGAAGATTTGCAGATGATGAATTTTGTAGTGTGTCGTGGTCTGATCACCTTTGTGCAGGTTGTTTTAACCTGTCTAGAAAGTTTTGGTTAAGGGTTTTCTGCCAAAAAAGCACGTTTTCAACTTTGAATGATCCACCATTACTAGATTCAACACTCAGAGTATTTATCCTTTTAAGGACATTTTCCATTTTTCAAACAAAGAGGGCTCCTCCTATCTAATACTGAAAAATTTACAAACACCTGCTTGACTCTAAGTTGTCTGTGGTCATTAGCATCCTACAATTTGCAAATGCTTAAATGTCTTGGATCTGGGTTTGAACACAGTCAATACTTTCAGGCACATATCCTGCAGACAGTATGCTCTTAAATGGATCAAAGCATCACTGCTTCAGGGAAAATAACAAAATTCTCAATTTAAAAAAATAAAGTAGGGAGGAGGGTAGCTGAGTAATCTTATAATTTATTTTTATTGATTTCATTAGTGAAAAATTTAAAAAATAATTTCAAAATTCTAAGTGGCACAACTTTGCCAAATTGGAGGTAGTAATTAGATGCCATATGTTAGCACTAACACATAGAAAAGTTGATAATTAATGCAGGCAGCTCCGGATTCAGGTGTGACTTTGACAGATTGTATGCAAGGGGTTTTCACAGGCTTACAGCTAGGGATGAAAAGTCTGATTTCACCTTTTCCCTTCTATATGGGAGTAAAAAACCAAAACCAAACAAAAAAAAACCCCAAAACCTCCACACCATTTATACATAATTAACTATTTATCTAGTTGCTCAAAACATAAGGCATCTTCTGGGGAGAAAATGCACTCTTTATCTGACTGGACTCCTCAGAAATGTATAATAAAGGGTTATAATTTTGATCTTTCAGAATTTTGGGGGTTTAGAAGAGTGAAAATAAAAGTTCTGTTGAATCTTCAGGGAGATTTCCCACAATTATTACAGGGTTTAATTCTTTTGTAGCATTCAGAAAATAATCTCTACTTCTTTATCCTCCTGGGTTAGCATAAGCAATCTAATACAGCTCATTACTGAAGCAAATTGAGTAAAGCTAAAAAATTAGACCCTTCAGGATGTTATTCTGCAAGCTGGATGTAGTGCTGTCAGAAGACAGGAGGCTCAGTTTGAAAAGTTCCCCTCTCAGCAGAGACAGATTTCATCTCAGATAACCTTTGATGGCTAAGGCAGAGTTCTGGGTTCAAACACAATGCCCAGGCACGTGTGCTAGTGATGGCAGTGCTAGCCTTGATGGGGTTAAAAGAGCAGCTCTACTCATTTTAAAACAGGTGTCTGTACCTCTTCATGCTCCTGCATCCTGGCAAACCCCACCCCAAATCCAGCAGGCTTAGCCCTGGATGTGTCACTTGAACTGCCCTGGCAGCACAGCCAGCCTGCATTTGTAATGTGTTGGGATGGATTAAAGGTGAAAGCCGTAATGTGTTAATCAAGAAACTGTGTGGTTTCACACTTTCCTTCCTATAAATAGAACTTCAGGCCTTGTTGGCTGTGACCTTCTGGCTCCTTCTGCTCCATCAAAGAGGGGCACTCAGCCTCCCCATCCTACCTGCTGCTTCCACAGCTGTATCTCCTTCATTCCCTCAGGGTGGTGTAAAAAAGTCAGAAAGTCGAACTAAGCCCATAAGTGAGGTTCAGAAATAATGATGTCACACACAGGCTAAAAAAGTTTTGATTTTTCTGGATTTTGAATTGTTGAAACCTACCCCAAGGGTGGGAGAGGGAGTTATCAAGCAGCAGTGAAATGCTTTTGAGATATGTGTGCATGTGCTGGCCCTTGCACACTGTTATCCTTCCCCCAGCCTTTTTCTTTGCCAGCTCTCATTGCCCAAAGCACTTGCAGCTCCCAAGCTTTGTGCAGCCCCTCAGAGCTCATTCATCCCTGGTGTCCCTGCAGCTGGAGCTCGGGACATCTAGATGTTGTCATGATGCCCAAGATCTGGGGGTTGGCTGGAAGGTAACAGCATCTGTCAATCTACTCAGTCAATGTAAAAAAAAATCCTGTAATTCACTGTCAGTAAATTACAGGGGAGAGACTCCCATGACAAAGGGAGAAATGCCTTGTCATCCACCTTGCCACCTTGCTGGGAGAGGTGAGACCTGTCACTCTTTGAAGGAGCTGATCTCTTGGCATTGCCAACAACCAGTTGAGCTGAGACCAAACCTGTAGGTCACTGAAGTTAGGCCAGATGGGTTTAGGCTGCCATCCTTTCCCTAAGCAGAAGCACCTGTCCCAGCCTCAGTGCTTTGCTGGGTCATGTGTGTTTAATCCTCATTTTACAGTGGGTGGGAGAAACCCAACTCACACAGGAAAATCCACAGGCGGGGCAGATCCAGAGGAAAGTTTGCTCACCTCTAAAAGCATTTGACCCACCCTTCTTGCACTGTGTTGTCTGATTCTCAAACCTTGCCTGTGTAGCTGGTAAGAATTCATTTTAGAAAGAAAGAAGTGGCTGACCAAAAATGCAGAAATAACTCCTGAAAATCAGTCTTACCGAGGTGGAAAAGTATTCCTTTCTCTGTGCGGGAAAAACTCTTTCAGCCTAATAATATCAGATGTTCTATCAGATGGAGTGAAAACATGTCATTTTGATCTTGACAATTGTCACTTTAAATGTTTTTTATGCTGGGCCTCTAGCCAGAAAAAGAATAGCAATTTTCTTAAGCTTCAACACTGATCAGCACTGACTAATGGCACTGAATGCAGAGCACGTCATCATATCAATATGTTTTCTGTACTTTGAGCATTCTTCATGAAATCTGCATTTTTAAGATGTACAGTACACAGAAGCTGGATGTTTAATTTACTATAAAATCACCCTCAAGCTGCAAACCTGCAAATCATGTTAGTTAAATGGCATATTTATAGGTTTACTACTGAAACCGAAGGAGGCCGATGGGGAGTTTGTCGCCTGCTACTCTTTGGAAAATTAAAACAAAGCCTTCTGTTCCCATCTCATTTCTTTTGAGTCTCCACGTGAATCTCTTTGGTTTGAGGCTTTGTCCTGGCACCAAAGCAGGACCCAAGGGACCTCCTTTGGGATGCTGTGGCAGGCATTTGTCCAACTTAGCCAGCAGCTATTTTTAAAAGGGTGTTGGAGCCTAACCACCCTTAAGGTAGACCTGCACACTATTTCAAGCCTAAGATCAAATTTAAACAGGTTGGTACTAGCTGACACAGAGAGACACAAAATAAGAGGTTCATAATACAGAGCAGAAGGCAATGCTTGGAAATGTTCTTGGCACCAAGGATTCACCCAGCCTGACCTCAGTCTGTGGTGCAGAGAAATCCAGGCCTGGCAGCCCAGCTGGGTCCCTTGTCTCAAAATCTTTCCTGCACTATGGCCATAGTCTGTGGCTGTTGTTGAGGGCACAGGCTGCCAGGGAACTTCCTCAAAGAGATTGCTCAAGGCAATATAGGCATTGTCTGCAGCCAGGTTACAGGCATCCTTCCACCAGCAGAAGTGGCTGCCTGCACTCCTCTTGTAGCTGTGAGCAAGGCAATTCAGCTTTCCCACCCTTAAAATAATATTTAGCAGCATCAAGGTCAGCTGTATATTATGAATCAGATGTAAACCTTCATAATAAGATATATATATATATATATATAAAAAAAAATAAAAATATCCCAGTTTGCAGGTCTTATTTGCAATCACGCATATTCAGCTCCTGATCTGTATATAACTGGCTCATCCCATGCATTCATCATTTCTTAACCCTTTCTGGAGGGTTCACCTGCGTGTGGAACCTCAATAGAAAGTGTGAATGAAAATGTTCAGTCCTGAGGAATCTCTGCTGAAGAAAACATCTTCCCCTGGGTGTTAAATTCACACCAATTTTCTTGCAAGCTTGTAGAGTGAGAAGCTGGGATTGCAGGGGCTGGTCTCTGTTTTGGGCTCTGAAAAATGCATGGGTTTGGTGCTTGCTTATATAAAAGCTACAAATACTTTTTAAAGTCAGCGATTTAAGGAGAAAATGACTTCAAACGCTTCTCGTGATCAATAAACATGAACCTCTTCCTGTTATTCTTGAAATTATTAAATGCACTGAAAATGTTGAAGTATAACAGAAATAAAATCCTAGAAAAAATGGACACAGTTCCTTCTTCCTCAGCTGCAGTTTTTCCATATGACAAACTCCTACTAATACAGGAGACAGAGTTAGAGAGCAAGGGAGATTCTTTTTTTTTTTTTTTTGGTAAGCCCAGAAATGAAAATACTTCATTACAAAAATAATTTGCACAATAATAGAAATAAGTAAGTGCACTGCAGACTCTCTGGAGTAAAGCTTTCCTTCCCTCTTTGCTTCCCCACAAACCCTGACAGTCTGCTCATTAACAGGGAATTGGATTTACATGCCATTTCCAGAGAAGAAGAAAGCACTGGTGTATGTACTGTATAATAAGCACTTAGATTTTTGGTTTAATATAGATGGGTGGGTGCATTAACATTTTTAAGTTTTTCCAGAGTGAATTAAATTTTGATGACCTCTTTCATTTTTGACAAGAGTCCCCAGCTTTAGACCTGTAAATTTGGGGTTGATTAATAGGACTGTGTGCATCCTGCTGCAGCAGTCCAGCACTGTTGGTGACAGCGCAGGCAGAAAATATTCTACCAATAATTCAGGAAAAGCACGTTTTTCATGGTGGTTTTTTGCAAACTCAGCATCATTACGCATCAGAGGGTGTTCAGGTGATGTCGTGAAATATGTCTTGTGTCCTCCTGAAGGGCAGAGGGCTGTGGCACTGAAAAAAAACCAGCAGAAAAATTTAATGCATTCTTTTTTCCAGAGCAGTCATTGCACATCTGCCTTTCCAGCACCGTGCATTAAGTTGGCTGAAATTGAAAGCTCAGATAGGAGCTGCTCTCAAAACATTTCTCAGGAATATTTTTCATTAGCTTGTATCATTACGTGCACAATCCCTTCTTCACCCTCACCCCATCATGGTTTCTTTCACACATGAGGGGGATGAGGGAATTTATTTGAATTAGAATCTATGCAAAGATGTCTTTAAAAGTGTCTCTAAAGGAGGATACTTTCCTTTTAGAAGCCATGAAGGGGAGGTGTATGCAGAGTGACTAAGACAGCCAATTAATATGTTATATAAACAGCAGGCACCACCAGAAAAAGGGGAGAGAGAGAGAGAGAGAGAGAGAGAGAGAGAAATGAGATATTTGGGGTGGGGAAGGAAGGGGGAAGGGAGGTTGTAAGTATAAAGTGTTTGCCTTAGGACTTGTCTTCAGTTACAGAGCCAGACTCACATGACTGGAGCTTGGTTTGATGTGGTAATGAAGCATTGATCACAGCAAAAAGATGAAATGGCCTTTGCTCATTCATTATTTTTATCTTCTAGCTGTGGAAGACAGAAAATTGTTCATAGGAATGGTTTCGAAGAAGTGTAATGAGAATGATATCAGGGTGATGTTTTCTCCGTTCGGCCAGATAGAAGAATGCCGAATCCTTCGGGGACCAGATGGGCTGAGCCGAGGTGAGTGTGCAGCCTGTACAGTCTCTTTCCTTAAGTGCTAATTGGGAGCTTTATGTCACAGCCAAGGTAGGCAGAGCTACTGTCTGCAGCGAGAGGTTACTCTGTAATACGTCCCACGTGGTGGAGGTATCCACGTGAACTTTTCACAGTGACTGAAATTATCACCTTTTATTTCCAGTGTCAGAAAGGTCTCGGTGCCAACATATTAACTTGTGTTATCACCCTGTTTGTCAGCTGGAAAGGTTCCTTTGCACCCTGAGAAAACACCCTCAGTTTTCTGCTCTCACAAAATCAAAGTTGCTCCCCTGACCCCATTTCTGCTTTGTAGCACAAGGCCAAGAAAAAAAAAAAGACAGAACTGTAAATGGCTGCTTGAGGGCATGAAGGGTGATGGGAACTGGCCCTCGTTGTAGCACTATCTCCTCCATTCCTGTGTTTTCTGTAACTCTATGCAAAACATAGGTCTGCTGTAGGTGAGAAACAAAGAGGTTACCCTGGACCTGAGAGCTTTGCCTGGACAAAAGTTTGTAAAGAGAGTTTTTAAATCTTGTGCCTCTACCACAACCCAAAAACTAGGGCAGAGGTGTTAAGCATCACCATCAAGAGTGGTCAAGTGGCCAACCTGAACTTTGAAATGAAATGCTGCACTGGTTTCAATAACCAGTGATCCCTTTTGTGTGCAAAAGTACCTTTTAGGAAAAGGCCTTCTGAAAACCTATTGAAAAGAAAAATAAATGTATATTGATGATACAGACTGCATCTTAACTCCATGGTATGTGGACCTGAATTTATTCTCAGAGCATGAACCTTCTCAGAACAGCAGTGCCAGGGGTTGCTGAGTAGAAAAGGAAATAAGGATAGTCCCATCTCTCAGTGCAGGATTATGCTGTTGTAACCTGACACTGCCCTTTAATGGCACAGGGAGTTAAGTAATTTTAATTGTGGAGCTGTGAAAAACATCACATCTGTAGGGGAAAAAAACCCATAGAAAGTACACAGTTTATGCATTTTATTACATTTTCAAAAGGCACAGAAAAAGGTAATAGCACCCACTTTGCATGTAGATATGGATATAGATATGGAATTTTTTTTCTTTACTTTTGGATCTGCTTGTTTCTAGTAGGCAATAGGATCCACAAAATTTTGTGCAACAATTTGTGCATGGGGGTTTCCAGTTTCTATAAAACACCTCTAAATTTCAGCAAAGGAAGTGCAGGTATTCCTATATATCATGGCACTACTTGAAAACACATAGTATACTACTACTGAACAATAAGGAATTGTTGAGAAGCTACTCTTACAATAAATAGGGAGCCCCAGAAAATTATTCACTTACATTTATTCTTTGTGGTCCCCAAATTTTTGGGGCTGGGATGCAGCAGTCCCTTTGCACAAGGAGAGCCTCACAATTATGGCTTTTGCCTTGGGGAGGATTAGGGCACAGGTCTAAAATTGGTTGAATCAATAACTCAATAAGGAATGTTTACTGATGGAGTCAAGTGTTGCCATTATCTTTCTAGACTCAACACTGAGGCAAAATAAGTATTTCTGATTTTCACTGATTTCATTGTGTGAGCAGCACAAGGAAGGGATGATGGAAGACACAAGTGGGAAAGCAGCTAATTAACTGCTGAAATAACAAGATCTGCTCATCAGATGTTTTGAGCCCCCAAAAAAAGGGTTTAATTGACTTGTCAGCATCACCCAACAAAGAAATGGATCTTTCCTGGGATCCATAAAAATCCCACTGCATACTTGCTTTAATTCAACAGTATAGTAGGAGCATAGAAAAGCTAATTATGAAATCCAGCAGAGTAAGTGAGGTTGGTGGGGTGGTTTTGTTCTGCTGTGAACAGCAATCTCACAACAATCAGGAGCTGAAATTCCTAAGCCACGTCTCCAATGTATCAGGCAGGGCAGTGCTGTGTGCTGGCCAGCACAGCTGTACAGTTAAAGTGCTGTTCTCTCCTGCTGGAGGCTGAAGATCTCAGTCCAGGTAGGTCACACACCAGTAAGCACAGCAGAGCTGCATCCTCTGTGCTGCTCGGGTTCATTTCGGTCACAATCACGACTGATATTCTCTCATGCCCTCATGCCTCATGCCTTGTTAAACTCGAATTGCTTTCTACACACCCATGTTCACACTTCAAAATGGGTTCAGCTGCGCCAACCAGGTTTTCAGGCAGATTTTTATCAGCTTCACAAAACCACCACTCCATGAGAGAAGGCAAAGTGTTGTGAAAATGGTCGGTATTGCAGTTGAAATGAAAAGTGCTGAGGGACATCTGCAGAGGTGGGAGCTTGACTGAAAAAGCACTGAGTGAAAAACTGCTTCAGGAGGGAGAATTTACACTGTTAAATCTTTGTAAAGAGTTCCAATCCTTAATGAGTTTTAATTCATGTTACCATTTCCAAGATGTTACTTCCCTTTGCCACAAACATTATTTATTTTCTCATCACCCATCCAGATGTGCTCTCCTCCTAGACACAGAGGGGTGAATGAAAAATAGTCACTGTCTGAGGAAAACCCTGACCTTGTCATGCCAGAGCCTTCAGGAGCTCAGTTCAGTGCTCACAGCAGTGAGATGGAAATATGGTCCAGTAAACTCTGTTTGGCATCTCTTTTTAATTGCCTAGCAAGTACACCTCATGGTATCTCAGATGAAAAAGCTTGAACAGTATCTTCCTTGGTGTTTATGCCAGCTTTCAAGCTTTCTTAAAGGGTTCAGGCAAATAATCTGCATTACCAGCAGATAGTTGCAAGGAATAGCTCCAGGTTACATGGCTCAGTAAAGCAGTTTTGGCTTGGGCTGGGTTTGGGTTTGGGTTTTTTCCTTAGTAAAGACTAAAAAGGTTTCGGTTGGCTTTAATTTTAGCCCATCTACACGACATCAGCAGCTTTACCACTGGGAGGGTACCAGTCTGCTGTCAACTCCTAGGCAGGATTTAGGGTTGTATTGTACCACATGGGCTCCAATAGCAAGGAGAAATCCCATCCTGTGGCATCGAGGGAAAATGTAACACTTTGTGATGAGTGTGATATAAGCGCTGAGATAAAGGGAGGAGGGGAGAGAGATGGAGCTCATTGTTTCTATTGTAGCTCCTAACCAAGAGTTGACAGAACTTTAATATTAAAGTCGCACCCATTGCTGTCACTACTCATAATGGACAGTCACCTTTTCCACTCCAAATTCCTATTGTCAGCTGTTTGAAACTCAGCTCTAAAATGAGGCTAAAGTAATGATACAGAGCTCCAGTGGTGGAGCAGTGTATTTTAAAGAAACTGAGATATTTTATTTTTTGGCTGAGTCATGTTTTCCCCCAACATTACTCACTCCTGCATCTAAGAAATAGCCATTGTTTATACCTGTAACTTGCTATATTTCAATCAGCTACAAGAATAAGCATTGCCTTCCAAAGGCTCTGGGATACTCCCTGTGAAATTAGCTGGCTTGCAACGAGTAATTCCTAGCTGTGAAAAGTATTAAAAAAATAAAAATACCATGTTGGCTGTAGAGATAAAAACCCAGGGACCCCACAGCCACGGAGGCTGGCTGCCTCCTGAGCAGGGTTCATGGGACTATCTAAAGAAGCTTGCCACTTCCTGTACAATATTCATTATTCAGAGAGAAGGATTCAGCCTGCAGGGTTGTTTAATCCAGCACTTTTTCTGAAGAGCTAAATATGCTTTACAAAAATTCATGATTGTGATATCATGTGCTAAGCTTCATTATCATGAAAAAGTAGAAGTGAACTGCCTCAGATGATTAAGATTTTAAATCACTTATTGTAAACGGCTTAAGGAAACTTTCAGACCTCCTGACTCCCAGCACTATGTAATGTCTACATGACCACAGATGCCAACACAGACAGCCAGGCACTGAGAGCTGGAGTGTGCAAAAATAGCTAGAAATCCCCAGGTTTGATTTGTAGCTGTGTAGCTGTGCCACTGATATGCTGTATTGACCATAGGTGAGCTGGTCGCTCATCATCTCTGTTATCCAACTGCTTAAAATAAGGGTAGTGATGCTCCTCTGCCTTTGTAAAATGCTTGTTTTAGATCAGTGGATCAATATCTCTGTATCACTCTAGGAATTATTACCATCCGTAATGATGATAAAAAAAATCCTCTTATCCTTATCACAGGAGCACCACATAGCAAATTATTCTGCTGTATTGCTAAGTGCAGATTTATATATCAGATACCAGAAAGAAGTCAGCTGGGTTAATAGCATGCACTGAAAAACCTGCTAATAACATGTAGAGAGAGGTGGATATACCATGAAAATTGTGAGAAAGCTCAAAATGCATTTTTCCACATCTTCTAAGCTCCTAATTGTATGATTTTTTAACAAAACATCACCAGGCACATGGGACAAGTGAACATTTCTGCAGACATTGATTACAAGGATTGTTTTTTCATTCTTTCTTTGCTTTAAGAGCAGGTTAGAAATGGAATAGCGAGATATACCATGGTGAGGCAATTTAATTTCTGAAAATCCATTCACAACTTTCAGATTTAAGGGTTTTCTGGATGAATTAGTGAAAGAAAATTAGTATTTGCATCACAATTAATTGCAAGGAAGGATAGGTGAGGGAATTTTATGCTGGGGTTTTCTTTCCTCTCGATATTTACTGCTCCTTTCTGAGCTAAAGTAGCATGAAGTGCCAGCTGTGGGAACACCCTAGATTAGGGGTTACTTTCTGAATTGTGTATCAGTAAGTGAAGGAAAGCAAGGACGTGGAAATGCTTTGTTTTCAATAGCTCTTCAGGAGCACATCCATGCCTTATGCCTTTTGCTGCAATGTGGTAACATTTTCATTTTTTCCAATCATTATGGCACATTTAATTTTGTTTTCCCTTGCTGAAACCCTTTTGCAGCTGGGAGGGAAGCAACACATCCAACTGACCAATGTCTCTGCTGGCCTTTGGCCAGTAGCTACATCTCAGATTTCCATTACTGCAGTTTTGCAGCAATCCCTCCCAAGAGGCAATTCTGAAATGAAATAATTTGCAAGAGGCTTTATTCCAACAAGAAGATCATCGAGGCACAGTTAGAGAACATGGTCTTTGGTACCCATTTAATTCTGGCTTTCTGTAAATTCCACTTACTGAAGTCTGTTCTTTGCAGGGTGGGTAATTGAATGTCCAATTAGAAATGCTTTGAGGGAACCATGAACTTCAGGAAATTTAAAATCCTCAACCTGTCATCCAGTCAGTAGTCAAATCAGTAGAGCTGAAGAGCTGAGACACAGTTTCAGGATGTGCCTCTTGTTACCTTCATGTGCCTGATATGCATAAACTGAAGAGCTTCTCTGTGGCTTTTTCAAATTCTTTTCTTTAGACTGAATTGTTGCACTTGGTCTCAGACCTGTCATTGTGTGTCTTAGGTAATACTTAACAACCAGATATCACTACGGTAAACAATTTGACGTACAATTTAGTTTGTAGATGAAATGTTTTTTAACCACCAAGACAGATTTTTGTGTGATGTCTTCATTAGAAGGCTGTTGTCCAGGATATTCCTTCCTTCAGACTGGGCTGTATTAGCAAAGGAGAGGAAAAGTCTACTTTGCACTCTCAGCTAGAAACATTTTAACCCAACTAGAGCTTATTTTTATCACACTTCAATTTCCATAGCTTTTTATTCAAGCCTTATCTTTTCCTTAAATAGAAGCTTTCATCTCAGAGGATCCCAACTACTCCTTGCAGGAGTACTTGGCAGCTTTTCACTTTTGTTTTCTTACAGAAATTGAAGAAAAACTTGTTTACAGTGTACTGGGAAGCTGTGGTGCAACCATTACAGCACCATCTGCACAGCCAGCGCTCGCAGCACTGCGCTTGCTTGGGTGGCTTTGAACATCTCTTGGGTCTCCTTCTGTGTCAAAACCCTGGTTTTAGACTTCCAAACAATGTCTCTGCATTTTGCATCTCCCTTTGGCTTCACTTTAAAACCTCTGGTAGACCATGGTGGTTTCACAAGGGAGGTTTCTTGTGTAGGTATGAACCTTACCTGCAGCTTCCATAGGTAAAAATGTTCTCCTTCACTTGCAGCTCACAGGAGTTGATGTTGTGTTAGGCTGGGCAAGAACTCCTGATTGAATGTTTCTCAACACTTCTAGAAAAACCTGAGATGAGAAGAATCACATGAAGCAGGAGCTGAAATGGGGCAGAGCTGAGCTTTTTTAAATATTTCAAATATTCAGTCACTCAAGCAGCAAGCCCTAGGTTTGGGATGGCTGGGATCAAGGAGGAGGCCTATCACATTTGACTGCTTTTTCAGAATTCTCATTCAGTTTGTGGTGGGAGAGGGGTAAGGAGTAACCCTGTGAGTTTAGATGTTCTCTCAGCTAATGTGGAAGATTTGATAAGATTTCTCCCATGCCAGGGCTGGGTGCCTTACTCCAGTTCTTCCTGCAGAAGGAAATTACTTCCAGCAGCCTTTCCCCAGTCA
The DNA here is from genome assembly GCF_027477595.1 of Haemorhous mexicanus. NCBI lineage: Eukaryota > Metazoa > Chordata > Aves > Passeriformes > Fringillidae > Haemorhous > Haemorhous mexicanus. Next base: position 70,280,520 of record NC_082345.1, on the reverse strand, counting down.
CTCATTTATCTGCTGTAGGGGATGAGAAGGCAGCCTTGGAGAAGCAGCTAAAATTCTTAGATCTTCTCTCTCCCTCCCCTTTTCCTTCTGTCAGTGATTCCTGACATTTTGAAACCAGAGCTGATAAATAAGTGTGAGGTGTCTTGTAGGCTGGCTGTTTTTACAAAACAATCTATTTTTTGGTGTAGCTAGGTAGCTGGTTATATAAACTGAAGTCATTTCAAGCCATTAGCTATAGAAACATCCCCCTCTCCATATTTTCCCTCCCAGAGCAGCTCCAGTAAGAAGGGAATAATTGAATATCAGGATTTGGTGAGGTAGAACAGAAATAGTTTGCTCATAGCTGTGGGTCAGGGAGACCTCGTTCCGTGGCATGCCAATCAATGCCACGTTTCAGAGGATGAGGTAAGAGGCCATGGAAATCTTTCTTGTTTCCTTGCACCACAAGGCATGAAATCTGATTAGTCTTGTCCTCTTCTAATTGTGATTTACAGTCCTAAAGCTGGCAGTGTGTTCCCAAAAGAACACCTGCACCCGTGTGACACAGTGAGAGAGAGTGCTGGAAAGGCTTTTCCCAACCCTTCAGAAACATAAAGAAATGAAATCCAGTGTCCTTGGACACCAACTTCTGATTATATTCTAGGAGCTAAACCATCCTCCTCCAGTGCATATGTGCCCCACAGAGGAAAATCAAGGTCCTGCCATTGACCATGGCAGGAAATACAAGCAAATCAGAACAGCTTTTTCTGAACACCTAAAATGTAAATGCAAAGTGATTGAGTTAAATAGACCAAATCCTATGACACAGGCTAAGCTCCCATCCAGTGTGGCAGTCTGGTCATGAAGGAAAGGAGTCCGTAGTTCACACATAATAAAATAGATTTGATCCCATATTCCACGCACAATAAAATATATATGCACACATAATAAATATACAAGTGTTGTGTGTGAGTGTCCAGGCTTGGTAGCTGAAAAATAACACTTGAATGTGAATACATGTAGCAATGTCTGGAAGGATGGTTCAATTAACAAATGTTTAATTGGGGCACTTGATGGCAACCTCTGAAAGTCTGGGTTTTCAAATAATTCAGAAATACCATTGTCTACTGAATTTTTGCCATGTTATTGAGGTAAATTGGAGATTTACTGCGGAAATGGCCACTGTCTATTGGTGGGAAATGGCCTGCTGAATGGAGATAACAAGGGGACTTAACCTTGTAGCCTCTGGCTGGCAAACCCTAATTAAAATGCAGCCCCATCCTCTCTGTGGAATGCTGCTTCCAAATGCTCATATTCAAGCTGCATAACCTCATTCATCAGGCATTCCCCTTGCCCAAAGAACAAGTTTCTTTCAAATTGGTACAGAGATCTGCTACAAAGGTCTTTTTGCTCCATGACAAAGGCAACGAGACCCATGCAAATGATTTTGGGCTGAGGAGTGAGGAGGAAGGCTTTGCAGTGGTGCTGGGCACTGAAAGCACCCAACAGCTGAGCCCTGTGGTTAAAGAGAGAGAAAGCTCCAGGGAGGGAAGGGGCAGTCTGCTTTATCTTGAGAGGAATGTAGCCTTATTTCTCTGCTGATTCACATTTCTTTTGAGACCTGCTAATTGCAACATCTCTCAGTAAGTTACTTACAGCAGAACTGCTGGGGAGAAATTGTGATAAATGCATAAACTGTGTCTTACTGATTTTTGCTGGCATTTTACATGCTTCTCATTCATTTGAAACCTCCATTCAGTAATTGTCACTATAGTACACACTCCTGGATAGTGAGAACCAAAGAAGTGAATGAAGCAGTTTCTTGACCATTATCAACAATATTATTCAAGGCTCTGCATGGGGTTCCTTGCCTGCCCTGCAGTATGTCTCTATTTGTGCTCATCCCCCACTGAATTTGCAAGACAAGAAATGAATAATGCTAATAACAGAAATGGTATTAAGAGAGATTACTTTGAGACTGATGGTAAATTTGGACCTCTTTAATTTTAGTGCACAGCAGCAATATGGAATCTAGGAGAAGTACTGTAGATTATTTACCCTCCTACTGCACATTTTGTCTAGATTGCTGTACAGAAAGCTGGTTTGTTACATCATATTCTTTGACAGAAATATGTTGCTGAACAAGACTAGCATAGCATTATGTAGTGTGGCTCAAGAGTAGTGAGACATCATCAGCTGTTTTGTTACCTAAGAAATACAGAAAGTCACAATGCTGTGGTGAAGTTTGGGTAAAAGAATTTTGATTTCTGATTTTATGATGCTCATCTATCAGTCAGAGCTACGTAAGCCAGCTTAGGTTCTTTTGAATCAAGGGCCTTTACATTAAAGAGAAAAAAAAAATACCGCATGATGCAAAAATGCATTGACTTTATTTTCATGACTAGATGTAGTGCTTTTGGGTAATGATCAGGCATTGCTTTCTCTTACTGTTGTTTGATTAAAATGTGAATACAGTCTTGACTTGATAATCTTACCAGGTACACACAGAGCTAAAAAGAAAAGGTATTCTATGCCTCAAATTGATTTGCATAAACCAAACAATCTGTTGCTTGCTGGATTGCAAAATGGTTTATTTTGCCCATTGGCCACAGGGGCAACAATATTGTATTTTTGATGCCAGAATGTAGCTTTCATGCATTAGCTCTAAAATGACAATATGCTTTAGCCTCTCAGTGCTTAGATCTGCTTCATTTGGAAATCTTTTAAGTAGTAATAATAATAATGTTTTGAGGAAATTGAGTGGAACACTAAATTATTCTCTGAAACCTAAGTTCAAACTGTGCAAGGCTAAGGGAGCTGAAAATCAATGCACTTTTAAAGTCATTAGAGATCACAAGTGAAATAAGTCTGTGTTGCTTTAGCTAAGCTTTTAGTGTGCCATGGTATTATTACAAAATCAGCCTGAATCTGCATTAATTTCACAGTCTTTTTCTTTAAGATGCCCAAGGGTGCATGAAGAATAAAATGTAAATCTCAGGAGGCAATGTTTTTATTAGCCAAAAGGGCAGTGAGTCATGCACTGAAAACGTTGACCTGCACCATGCCCAGTGTAGGTATGGCTGACAATAGTGAAAGGGTGGAAAAATAGCCCAGGCATTAGTCTACTGGCTTTTCATTATGATTTTAAAGGATGAAGAGGGAAAAAAAAAAAAAAAAGAATTATTTTTTCAGTTATTCATGCACATAGCTTCAGAATTGTTCAAGCTGGCAGTTGCTTTCATGGACCAAAGAATTACACTTGTCCCTTGAACTCAGAGAAACAAATACCATAAGGATTCTTATTTTTAAAATGTTATTTTCTTAAATGTTGAGATTCCACCTACGTTACTGAATTTTGTCTGAGTCTTTTCACAAATAGTCACAGGATACACAGTGGTGTTTTTCTCATTCTTATTTGTATGATACTTCTTGGTGCATCACAGTAATTTGTGATGTTATGGACCCCTTTATTAAATTCTCAGTTCAGCTGTCAGTGACGCCGACATTTATTCACTATCCACAGTTTACCTACACAAAAGCCAGAGCAAGCAATTGTTAATGCATGGTCTGAATAGATTTAACTATGCAATCCAAAGGCTACATAAAAGCCTTATTTATTTCAAACCCTGTGGCTAAAGAACAAAAACAGTAACAAAACAGAACAAACAAACAAATAAAAAAAGAAAAGAAAAACAAAACAAAGCAAACAAAAAAATTAAATAAAAACCCTTCTTGTCACCCATCTCCACCTAATTTTTTTTCTTTCATTTATGGTCAGATTAGCAAGTCAGCACTGTCAATAAATAAACTAGAGAAGTTGTTTATTTTTATGTACTACTGAGAACAGTGTCGTCTTGTGGCCGTTCTCGTAGACTGTGTTGGTTTAACAAGCGTCCAACCCTTTTGTCTTGTTGTTTTTTGTCTTTCCTGCTCCCTGTCCCCTTGTTCCCACAGGCTGTGCGTTTGTCACATTTTCTACAAGGGCAATGGCACAGAATGCAATCAAAGCCATGCACCAGTCTCAGACCATGGAGGTACAGTACTGTATCATTTGCCCTTTCTTTGTTTTCTTTGTGCAAATGATTGCGAATGGTAAAGCCATGCTCTCCTGGATCAGATCAGACACATGACAATCACAGATTTAAATTTTTTACCAGCTCGCTCTACCTGTCTTTGTGAAGCTTTATTTTTCTCAATCACCTGAAAGAGCACAATGAGGCTGCTGTGTGGTATCCAAACACAGCTCTCAATCCTGTTTTCAGTGGCATTCAGCAGAAAATAAAAATGCTGTGAATACCACTCCTCAGTTGTACTCAGAGTATCTCTGATGAGTAAATTACCTCTAGTTTTAACACACGTTCCCCCTAAGAAAAATCTTAGCTTCTTTTAAATAGATTTCTAATGTTGTGGTTTGCACTGCTCTGAGAAAAAGCTCAAGAGATTTAACATGGCCACACTGAGTTACTAGTGCATGTGTTTTTCTGCAAATAGAATCTGTTTTTAAGTTAATATTATTTTGCCTTCTTCATGTAGCCAATAAAAATGCTAATGATGACAGAGCATATTGGAGTGTGGCACTTCCTGCAGAGCAACATCGTGGCTGGCCCCTCACAAGCAGCACTCTTCATTCCCTTCCAAACTGCCTCTATGGCCTCGTATTTTATCATGATGAGCAGCTCAAAACTTTAAACCGGTTCACTCAATGTGACTTCAGCTGCTGGCTAATGATCTGGTCATTGGAGTGGTTATTGAATGCCACAGCTTGTCTGGCAATCTCAAAACTTTTTTCAGTCTGTGATTTTTGTCATGGTCTTTCAGAATTTTGCACAAAAAACCGCACAAGTATGAAATCTTTACTTACTCTGGATCTTCTAGCTTATCATTGGAGAGTGCATGTTATACTGTATTATGTATACTGTATCTTCATGTAGTGATGATTTTTCTCAGAGGTGGCATTGATGTTATGTGCACTTGTTTCTTTTTTTTTTTTTTTTTTTTTTTTTATTTCTTTTTCCACCAGGACCTTTCAATTTTTATTTTTTTTTCTCTCAGTGATTTTCCTTTGCAATGCTCTAGTCTCCCAAAGCATGCTGGGTGCTAAACAATCATTATTGCGTCATGTCGTTGAGCTGCTTTGTGTAACGAGCCAAGGGGGGACACCAGGGGTGGGAGGGTGGACAGAGGACAAGGAGGAGGAGAAGATAAAATTCAAGTCAGTGCATGAAAATGTCACTAACTGTTTCCTGTATAGTACAAGTAATGATATCAGCATTGCAAAGCTGTTGTCTTTCCAAACATCACGTTTGAATTTGGTTGAGCTTCTTTTATAATCAATGTGTTTTCTTTTCAGTGCAATGCATTTTTAGACCCTGGGTATACAGTTTTAGTTGAGATTCTGCCAATGAGATGAGAACAAATGAAATTATCTTTACTAGAAAGCTGCTGTTATACAGTCTATGCAGTCTGATAGTATATTGCAAAAAAACTGCCACTTTGAGTCTCTGCAATAATACCTGTAGTAATTTGTCTGCCGTGCACTGCTCCATTAATTCAGATCTATATGTTTTGCTGGGTTTGTTTCCAAGTAAAAAGGAAATGTTTATTGGTAATAGTGTGTTTTACCTATATTTTCCATGTGTATTAATGCATTTTTCTGTCTAGCAAAATGAATTTTACACAGCTCTACTTCCGAAGACGGTAAAATAAAGACATAACACCTCCCAGACAAATTCTCCCACTCCTCTGTTGTATGCAGCACTCCAAAAGGGGCTGCATTTTGGCAGGATACTCTTAATGAGATTTGCTCTGTAGAATAGTTACTCTTGGATCAAAATCCTTCTCAACACCTTTAGAGACATCATCAATGAGATCCCCAAATTGATGAGGCAATTCCAAATATTTTGCCCTTTGAACTTCTGGGTCTTTGCATCAGTTGAGCTTAGGCTGAGTCCCTTCTTGGAAAGAAGCTTTGCACTCTCCCTCCCCATGGAGGAGGGACTCAACCTGACAACAAAAAAATATGAAAGCAGCACCAGCTGTTGGGAAGAAAATGGCACTGAATGGCATGGAAATATGAAGCCATTGAATGAGGAAGGGAGATGCACCTTGTGTTTGTGCTGGAAGCTTCCCCTCAAGCTAGGAAATAGAAGTGCATAAAACAAGAATCACCCCGTAGGCAAAAAAAAAAAAAATCTCACTTTAGCCCATACTCTTCTAGTGAAAAGTTAAATTGGGTTGACTAGTGTTATATGTCAAACCTCAGCCTGAAACAGTCATCTTGGACACTGGTTTCATGTTTTTTTGCAAATTAAAGTGGTCTTATGGGAAGATATGTAGTACACAATTGCATTTAAACACAATTACTACAGATTTTTTCCCTTTTTTTTTATTATTTTCAGTTCTTTAGCATGCATCATTGACCAAGATGAATTTTCAAAGAGGGATAAGAAGGAACAATGGGGTTGTTAACTCCAGATAAACACGTCTTATAGAATAATGCATTCTCTTACTGCTCTTTCCACCTGTCTTACTGACCTGGTTAAATCAACTGATTTTTAAAATATAATTGCTGCTCTAAAGTGTTTGCTCTTCTATTTCTTTTCTGTGGAGTTTTTTGTTTGTTTGTTTGTTTAAGTCATTCAAATGCAGCACCAGTAGAAGACAGTAATTTGTTATCATGGAGTAAATTTGATACAACAATAACAACCCTTTTCTCATATGGAGCCACTTGCTAGATATAATCTCAGTCTTCAGAACGTTTGCTTTTTCAAAAATGATGAAGTGATGAAATAGAGAGCAGACAGTGAAAAAATGAATTATAGATTCATAAATTGCAGAGATATTGTTTTTATACAATTTACTGACATTTAAGCATTCATAAATATGTCAGATGTAGTGTTAAATGCTGAACTACCAAACTGAAAACCTAAATAACTATATAATATTTCTTCCTTTGATACTCATTTCTATTTCTTTGGAAATATACTTGATTGTCCTGTACATCCAGGCAGAAGGCAGTAGGTTCCAGTTGTTCTTAGCCCAGTGTTACCAATAATGTTACTTGTATAAGATAGAAACGGATTGCTTTTTTTTTTATTAGCAAAACCAGAAAAATCTCTCTCACATCCTCTACCCCCTGGCTCCTTTTTCTTTCTTCTTTTTTCCTAAACGATCTTATTTTTAATATTAGTATAAAAATCACTAGAGAGAGGTAATTGTGTAACAAGCCGACTCCTTCATAATCTTTATTTGATTGCTGGAGTGTTATGGATCTCCTTTCTGCCTCACTGAAACACTAAAAGACATTTTTACAATGAAACACACAGGAAAAGAATTGGAGGTGGAATAATAAACCACAAGCAATGATTTTCTAAGATAATTCTAAAGGAACAGTGTTGATGGGGCATATTATTATTATTATTATTATTATTGTTATTATTGTTATTATTATTATTGCAGTTTACTTCATCATTTTATCTGATGATTGGGAATATTTTTATCACTTGTCCTGGTGTGAGGTTTTTCAGAGAAAAGGTACATGGCTGCTTTTTGCAATTAATTGAGGACAGGAACTTTTCTGAAGATGTTCACAGTGATGTTGTTAGAGCAGCCATGGAAAGAGTAGGTGAAGTAGAACCCTGCTCTGCATCCCACACTATACACTTTGGCTCAAGCACTGCTGTGTTTCTTGGACTTGAGTCACTTATCACTCCTGCCATTGTGTTCACATTGAAGTTAGATAAGAAATTAGTATAACAAAGCATGGCAAGGGAAGTTATTCATTGGATGCTGTGAAGTTGAAAAGCAGTATGAAATGGATTGACAGTTTTAATGACTCATAAAATGCTTGAATTAATTTGAAGAACTGAATCATTGCAGTATATAGCTTGCTTTCTTGATCGGAAAAAAAATTAAGACTTGAAAGGGTAAAATATGAAACGTTTCTTAGCAGGGAAAAAAACAGAGAGAAATCAACAGAGACATCTTTCATAATCACATCTCCTTGTCTCAGTGTCTTTGCCCAGGAATGCCCAATTCGAAGTCCAAGGGAAATTCCAGTTTACCTCAAAAGTCCATTTGGTCTGTGACCTCCAACTTCTTCCTAAGGGTCCCTCAGCTGTGGGTGAGGAATAGGCTGCAGACCAGACTTCTAGCTTTTTCTTACAGCTTCCCTATTTCCTAAAGCATCTTACAGCCTTGCCATACCATATAACAAGAGGCTGATAGAAGCAATAGAAGAAGTGGTGTCAATCAGGAATGGGCTGCTATCACCAGAACTAGTCCCTTTTGGTCTGCATCCTGCCCTTTGTTCACATCTCAAGGGTGCTTGGTACAAAGCGTGCCCGGGAGCGGACCGCAGGTGGGTGAATTGATCCTTGCTGTGATCAGGGCCAGTGCCTCGCTGATGTAAATGGCTGCTGAGGTAAATCTGCTGCTCCCAGTCTCTTTAGGGTGCACACACCAGCTGCACTGAGCCTGATGGCACAGCCAGACCGTGGTGGCAGGGTTGGCTGTGTGGTCCCTGGCAGCACGGAGGTTGGACACCTCTCCCTTTGGCGCTGCCTCGAAAACAGACTGCAGACAAAGCATCACGTCCATCTCATCAGCTGTGAAGCTTAATTAAAGAGGACTGGTACACTTTGCTGTCTCTGGCAGCAATTTTGATAGCTGGAAGGAAAAGAGAGCCTGAGGAAAGGTGCTTTATAAAAAGAGCTGGGGAATCAATAATTTCTCCATAACCTCTTTTTGTAAGAACCTGAAGACCTTAGTCCTTGCAGTCCTACACGTGCCAGTCACAAAGAGAGGGTGAACAATCTGGTTGTGCCAGTGCCAGTGGCCCTACAGGACATGGCTTAGCTCACGAGGTGAGGGTGACCCAGTGTGATTTAACCCTTCTGTCTTTCCTGATCTGTCCAACCACAGGGCTGCTCTTCGCCAATCGTGGTGAAGTTTGCTGACACCCAAAAGGACAAGGAGCAGCGGCGTTTGCAGCAGCAGTTGGCTCAGCAGATGCAACAGCTCAATACTGCCACTTGGGGAAACCTCACAGGTCTTGGAGGACTCACACCACAATATCTAGCTGTAAGTTCACTTCAGAGGTGGTGGCTGTATTATGCTCTATTTATTTTAGGACCATGGTAAACGAATTCAAAAACTCCCTGCAGTAAATTGCTAAATTGTCCAGGATACACAGTGTGTCTTCTTCTGTGTTTATCTGCAAAACAAAGCATAGATTCATAGAAAGGTATGGGTTGGAAAGGACCTTAAAGATCACCTAGTTTCAACCCCTCCACTGTAAATAAAATTTTATTCCACTAATTTTGTTGGGGGTTTTGAATGCTAGAGCCTACTTTTTGTAGCTGTAATGAAATTTAAGTTCTTCCTTAAGGGAGGACAGATAGGCAGCTGAACACTGTACAGGCCATATCCATATGGTGCAGGCTCTAAACTAGAATGTTGTGGTTCAATCATCAAATTTCCACATTTTCATATGGAAATGGCTTTTGCTTTAATGCATGGTCCTGTCGATGCTAAACATGTATGGTTCATATCCCCTTATACAGAAAGTGAATGTGGCCAGGAAAAGCCATAAATTTAAAATGGCCTTTTCCTTAGTCCATTTGTAAGATGAGAAACAGGTGGTAGCTGCTGTCCCTGCTGAAAAATCTGAACTCCACAGCCACATGTCTTTGGTCCTGGACGGCCAAGAGAGGTTCCCCTTCATCATAGCTGAGAAGGAGCCTCTGCCTTTCGTGGCTTTGGAGTTGGGAGGTCTGGTTGAGGAGCTTTTGGATTACTTGGGGGTTCCTCATGGTTCCAAGACAAATATAGCTTCACGAAGTACAAGGCCAAGTACAAGGTCCTGACCCTGGATCAGGGCAATCCCAAGCACAAAAGCATGGATCAAGCACAGCCCTGAGGAGAACTTGGAAGTGTTGGTGGATGAGAAGCTTTACACAACCTGTCAATGTGCACTTCCAGCTCAGAAAGCCAAACATGTCCTGGGCTGCATCCCCAGCACTGTGGGCAGCAGATGAAGGCAAAGGGTTCTGTCCCTCTGCTCTGCTCTGGTGAGACCTCACCTGCAGTGCTGCATCCTGCTCTGGGGTCCCCAGTACAGGAAAGGTACAGACCTGTGGGAGCAATTCCAGAGGCCATAAAGATGATCAGAGGGTTGGAGCACTTCTGCTATGGAGAGAGGGCTGGAAGAGTCAGGGCTGTTCAGCCTGGAGGAGAAGCCTCTGGGACCCTTGAGTTTTCCATACCTGAAGGGGGCCTCCAACAAAGCTAGAAAGGGCCTTTTCACAGGGGCATTTAGTAATGGGACAAGGGGTAATGATTTTAAAATGGGAGAGGGCAGGTTTAGATAAGACACTCAGAATAAATTGTTTCCTGTGAGGGTGGTGAGAGAGTGGCACAGGTTATCCAGAGAAGCTGAGGCTGCCCCAACCCTGTTGGGGTTCAAGGCCAAGCTGGATGGGCCTCTCAGCAACCTGATCTAGTGGAAGGTGTCCCTGCCTGTGACAGGGCAGTTGGAAGTGGAGGAACTTTAAGGTCTCTTCCAAACCAAACAATTCTATGATTCTATTAAATGAATGTGCTCATATATATCTATTGCATATGTATAAATACATCATTTGTGTGCATACAATGTTTTGATATAGTGATATAAACAGCAATTTACCCAGCAATTAAAAATATATATTAGTGCTGAGGTTGCTAATTAATGCTGAGATAGGCTAAATTGCTATATAGACAAATACCAGTCTAATGAATATCTGTGTGCTTGATTCATAAAGATAATAGAGAAAAAACTGAATTCACAGGGGTGGGGAAGAATGGACCATGATTGACATAGATGAGTTATGGTAACTACTAGACTACAGAGGGTTGTAATTAGTCACACTGTGTTGGTTTAAATAGATTTAACACCTGGTTGTTAAAAAGAATAAATTGATTAATTGTTTTAAAGCAGCCATGTTATTGAGTTTCCCTTGTGTCTCTGTGTTTCTTAATAGAGATTAGACATTAATATGGATTTACAGCATTGACTCTAGGGATGTTCATTCCAACAGCAGACAGAAGCAAGAGACTATATAAATGTAAAGGAAAGCAGAAATATTCCAAATGTGAAATGATAGCTCATTTTAGTTTTACCTTCATTTGTTCCATTACTGTCAGATAGATTGCTGTGTTGTGTTGTTCATTTGCAGCTCCTGCAGCAAGCAACTTCCTCCAGTAACTTGGGTGCCTTCAGCGGCATTCAGCAAATGGCCGGTGAGTTAAAAACCCTTTCATTTTGCTCCTGCTATGTTTTGTGTTCTTAAGCTATTGAATTCTGTACCTCTAATAATCACATTGTCAGGGGGTGGGGGGCGTGTTGTGTATTAAATGTGGCAGATGTATTGGCAGGGGACAGCTCACGGTTCAGCGTCAATAGAAACACTTTCACCCCTCTTTCAGAACTGAAATTAAACCCGGTGCTCCCAGGTTGTGCAAACAGTTTGTCTTGCATTAGTCACCTGCCATTTGGCCAAAGTAACCAATTGTAAATTGCAGGAGAGCTCTTAGTCCCTGCAGCCGTATCCTGCCCTATGAAAAGTGTCAGGAAAGCAACAGCAGGATTACATTCTAATTTCCAGTGAGATTTCTGTGTCCTGAAAAATCAAATTAATGGCAGCCCTCAAACATTTTAATAATATGTGGTGAGGAAAAATGTTCTGACCTTTTTAATGAAACCCAAGATTACAGGCCTACCTTCAGTATGAATTTTCAGGCTCCTTTTATAATCACAGAAAATTAACTGGGTGCCTTTTTGACTTTGGAACCCTAGTTGGCAAAATTACACAACAGAGATTTTATGTAAAAGCATAATCTTCAGTCTGGAAGAAAAAAATAAAGAAAGAAAAGGGAAAAAAAATAATCAAAGTGTGAGCGGATTTGAAAGCCAGCTAGTTGGAGGGTTTCTTAGTAATGAGCTGTGTGCCAGTAGTAACTGATGTGTAGTGATTAGCAAAAGGTCATTCCCACTGTGTGACCTACCATGCTGATATCCTAACTTAACATGATGCTAGAGAAGGCAGCATGTGCAGTAAATCAGAGCACAGATGCACATTATGCCTGCCGTGAGGAACAGTTAAAAAGCTTTTTTTTTTTTTTCTTGTTACAGGGGAAAAAAAAATAGAAAGAATCACAAAACCCCTAAATTGCTACATTAGTTTATTTTAATCATGAGCCCGCTGAATCAATGAAATACAACATTACGCTTGCTTCATCATCACAAAACAAGGGCTAAAATATTCAGAAGCCTTTATGAGCACCATTTCTCATTCTTTTTTTAATCCTGGTCTTTTGCTGCTTCTGGTTCTGCTTTGAAGGAAGCCTGAAATACTTTAACAAGTATATATATACCACACTGTATAGCTATACCCCACAGGTATTCTTTGCTCAATCGTTATATTATGCCATTATTGCAGTGACATCAGAGAATAATGTGAACCTGCTGTCTGACAATATAAATTGGCCTACAGATGACAATATCTCTGAATTATTCTCTCTTCCTCAGACCTGCTGGCAGTGCTTGCTGGTTCTATTATGTTACTCTTGCAATCTAGCCTTTTTTCCATCAAAATAATGTGTCTTAATATGATAAACAGAACAGAGCAGTTCAGCAACAGTCTTATACTTGGGAATTTTGGAAGTGGTTTTGAGCTCAAAGATTGTGTTTTAATGTTTTCATATTTGGTTAGGTCTACAAAAATGAAAGAATTGGGACACTGAGGAAAAATAATGTGATATCCATTGCATTATGTGCACCTTAGAAGTTTTTGTTGCCTGATTCTCACTGTTAGTGTAGATTCAGCTTTGTTTTCAAGAACTGTTGAAACTAAGGATTTTAGTCAAGTATTTCCAGGATGGGTTTTCAATCCAGGATGTGATTTATTCTCTGAAAATCATATGGTCTTGAGACTGAAGAAATTCATCTTAAGAAATCGCAGTGGCACATCATTGTTACTCGAGGGATATGCTTTTTTCAACTGCAAATTAGATTGCTAATGCACTTATCTATGGGATAATTTGATGACTGACTGCCTCTCTTGGAAAAAATTGTATTTTATATCTTATATTCATGTTATCAAAACAGCTCAAAGTTTACTCCTTTTCTCCAAAACATGTGGCTTGTAAATCTTTATGTTCAAGGTAAAATTAATGATACAAAATTGTTCTCCAAGCTGCATCTCTACATGAAAATGCCAAAGACTAAGCACTATTTCATTGTTAGAACTGAGAGTTCATGTCCTCTCCTTGGAAATCAGGCAGTACCATGTCTTGCAGTGCATCTGGTATTAACAATTTGTATATTATGTTTCGTGAAAGGAATAGAAAGTATTCCTGTGTCTGCAGCAAGAGCTTGCATTACCAGCTGAAGCTATCTTTGAACATTTGTGAAGGCCTAGAGTTCTTTAACTTAAGCTGTACAGGTTCATTTCACAAAAAAGAATCTAATATGTAATTCCATATTGCATGTAGTTTGCCTATTAATATAACATTTCAAAGTGAGGAATAAAATCCAGACACAATTGAGTGAGGTGCTAAAGAAGATCCATCACTGCAGCTTTCAAGTTCTTTGAACTTTGTGTTTGAGGGGTGCAACTTTTATCCTTGAAGTCGATGGGTGTGCTTACCACGTAATTCAGACACTAAAACTTTGATCAAAAGCCACATGAGCCATTGAAATTCCACCCTTACTTCCATGTCAGGGCTCTAACATCTCTTTTGTGCTTAAATCTTGATGAAGTCATGCTTTGCTACATTAGGACTTCTATATAGCTACCCCCTTGAACAAAATTAGGGCCCTTTGGATCTGCAAGTTTAATTGTGCTGCTAAAGCTTGTGTTTTCTCTGCACTGAACAGAAGTGGTACAGCACACACCCCACTGCAAATGTGAAGAGTTATTTGCTATGCTCAGTATATTATTTCTTAAATCAAAGCAATTTTCTTTGCTAGCAGAGCAAAGCCACTGCTCTTCAGTGTGCAGTTTTAAATTCCCTTCCCCTAATACCATACCTCAGACTGGTTAAAGTAGTCCTCACATTGCAAAAGCAGTGATTCTTTGATTTTGGTGAAGGGAGTGGGATTTTTAGGTGTTTGTGATTTAAGAGTATTGGAGTTTGCTTGTCTGTTTGTGGATTTGTTTGTTTGTTTGTAAGCTGGGAATAGAGTCCAAAGAAAAATGGGGATTTTTCTCTAGAAGTCTCTAACATGCAGATATTGATCACTCAGCACCAGGTCTAAAAGTGAACACTGTACTTGCTGTAGCAGCCAACTGACCCTGCTGTACATTCAGCATTGTGTGAAGTTCAAGCAAATGACAAAACTGGTTTAACGAAAATTTGAGACCCTGAAATTTGAGAGACAAAAAGCTGTAGCTTGCCATTTAGCTTTCCAAGGTTCCATGCCTAATTCTGCAGTTTAGTTTTATCTCAATTCTATAGAAAAATGAGATTTTCATGAAATCATTCTACTTCATGAGTCAAGCCAAAGAAAACAATGTAATACTTTGAGACTGGTAATAAAGTTGGGAGAGCTGGCAGTGCTGGTGCCTTTGGTATTACAGTAATCCCCTGGTCTTGATTTCAGGCACTAATTCTACCTTGCCAAAGTCTGCTTCATTGTCCTGTGTAAAACATGCAAGGGCATGCATCCTTATGAGTGTGTATTTCAGAGTGAGCACTTCCTCACTTTTCCTCCCCTCCTCTGATATCTTCTAATCCTAATGCTAATTTAAAGGCAGTGTTTTCTCTCATGTTTTTCCTCTCATGTGTTTCCTCTCCAGCCTCAGTGTCTAGCCTGCACTCTGTCTTTGGGAAGGGCTAATAATATAAATTAATTACATGATGTGGTTTGATTGTCTTACTTTAAAAGACAATGTAAGCTACATTAAACACTAGCAACCTTTCAAGCAAGCAAAAATTCTTCCTTCAAATACATACAAATTGCATGGGAAGCTTAGTTCAAAGGAGATTGATGTTGCTTGACTGTTTGAATTGAATTTGGCTGGCCCTGGAGCAGGTCCTAAAAGCTGCAGTTATTTAAACCAGCCTACCTGTTTAAGAGCTTGGGAATTACAGTACAGATAGTATAAGAGGAAGTTTAGTATTGCTAGGGTGATTGTAGAAAATATTTCAATGTTTTCAATATTTAAACAATATACAGTCTAGGAAGATTTTCTATAATCTATTAATGTAAAATGTTTTGGCAGGAACAAATATTGGTTCATACAGCAATATTTTTGGATGTGTGACCATTCAAGACATAAAAAAATGTACAGTATTCATAAAAATACAAGAGGTTTCTCTAAATTTCATTGAATAGACAGTGTATTTTGCTTTCTGAAGTTATACAGCAGGAGAAACCATGGATTTTTCTTTTTTCTTTCAGGTCCCTAAGCCCTCTGCAGCTGGGACTTTTTATATATTTCCAATGTATATATTTTTTCCAGCGCTGTCCAAGTTCTCTCACAGTTTGGTTGCTTTCACATTTTGGGTTGAACCTCTGGCCCTTTCTGAGCCCTGCTCTATCCATTCCACCCTTCTTCCACTACCCAAGCCAGATTTCCTCCTGTTGCAGAGTCTGTAGGAGCAGATGGGTGAGAGAAATTCTGTGAGGTTCTGCTTTCTGAATATTTTCCTCTAATTGTTGGATTGGCTCAGTGGATCTGGAGGGACCAGTTGGAAGCCAGGACCATCTGCACAGAAGCTCTATACTTTTGCATTGGCCAAAGGATCCTTTATATCCTCTGACTCCTCCATGGCTTCATTCCAGCAAAGCCATACAGAAGGAGGATTTCTCCTGCTATGACCTCTTTAGGGATATCATATTAAAAGTAAAGGTCACTGAGAAACTGTTTCCAGCTCAAGGGAGATAGCTGTTTCTTAAAGATAACTACCAGTTTTCAAAATGTTGACCTCAGGGACCAAAAACATTCAGCTTTTGTAACACTAATTCCACTGAAAGTGCTAGTTATTTTAACACATAAAATTAGCTTTTTTTCTTCTTCTTCCTCTTTTAACTAATAAATTAAACAACTCTGTTTAGCATTTTTGGAGAGGCAGAGTTTGCAGCAAGTGAGCCTGTTCACAATCCACACGTTGCTCCTTCTCAGAGGAGAAGGAGAGGCACCTTGAGAGCAAAAAGCAGTGCTCAGCAGTTAGGAGATGTGCTTATTCAGGTGGTAAAAGTGCACGATATGCCAGGTGGGACAGGGCTTGGAGCACCCTGGTCTAGTGAAAGACATCCCTTGAAAGGTGGGTTTTGGGCTTGGAGCAACCTGGACTGATGCAAAGTGGTCCTGCCCATAGCAGGGAGGGTGGAACTAGATGGTCTTTATGGTCTCTTCCAACCCAAATGTTCTGTGAGTCAATGGTTCTATGATCCTCTTTTAGGATCAGATTATTTCATTACCCACTCTCTCTTCTTTGACTATAGCAATAGCCTGAGTGAGTGACTTTTTTCTGGACAAAGTTAGATCAGGTGAATCGTTCCCACTAGGACTGAAGAAGTTTTAATGGACAAAACCACCCTTCTTGCCAGAATGTGCTCAGAGCATGTATAACCTGAAAATGGGCTGAAATCACACATAAGTCAACGAATGGCTCAAAGGGTGTTGGAATTAGGTGATCTTTAAGGTCCCTTCCAACTCAAACCACTCAATAATTCAGTGAACCTGCAGTCAGATTTAAGCACGTGCTCTTAAAATACAGGGCAGAATCAATTGTGGACTTAAAAGTTGTTTTAAGGGCTTTGCTCACTCAAACAGTAACTGGTCAGGCTACCTCAAGCATTTTTCAGATAAGCAGCTTTTCTAAAAGTAGCCACAGAATATATATGGTTCTATGGAGGTGGCACTTAGATCTCCTGTCTGTTTTAATTCTTAGAATATTGCTGGAATAGCCTCACCCTCCACACCTTTATACACATTTTACCATCATCATCTAAAATGGCTGATGTCAGTGTTAGCAAATAGTTGCTTTTTAGCCTGGAGTTGATAAATTTTACCTTAATCCACATTTTTTAAGCTGCAGCCAGGATTTAATTCAGGTGGAATAAATCCTAATAATTGAGAAGGATAAAATTTCCAAAGCAAAGGAAGTCAAGTCAGTGGGAGCTGCTTATGAGCGATCAGATTTGGTTCTGATAATCACCACTGACTTTGAAACTCTCCATGCATATTGTGCCACTCAATGTAGCTGGTGCCTTCCTTTTTTTGGAATTTGTGCAGTAAGCAAATCTCAGCTATTTTCTAATGTGATTTTATTATGGTTTTAGAAACCCACGAGCTGATGAGGCCTAAGAAGTCTTGAGGAACGGCTTGTGACTCCGTTCCCTCTACAAATACCCAATAATTTCACATTTACAGTTATCACAGGAGAAAAGCTGCAGTGACTGAAACGAGGCAAATTACTTCATTGTATGAAAGTTTGTGTCAGAGGCAGCACAAGAAGTTGTAAAATGTAAATCTCGTGCTCTCAAATTTCCCCGTGTTTTCACAGAACTGCATCTGTGACTGTGCAGCACTACAAAAATTTCCTGTGAATGTGCTAATAGGCCTTATGAGAATGTTCTATCACCATCCATCTGTCACTTTTTAACAGGCCTGATTGGCAAGCACTTGTAACAACTGACATCTGTTCTCGCTTATTGATATGTAGATTTATGGTAATTGCTGTGAACAATAAGACACAAAATTACCTAAGGTGAACATTAAATTAAATTTTCATGCCCCTATCCTTATAAATAATTTTTTAAAAATCTTAAGTTTCAAGCAAGGCATACTGTGCATCTGTTTTGTACATAATTTAATTGTTTTTTTAATCTGCCAAATAACAAAATGAAAGTTGAATTTCTTTGCGATCTTGAATATTTGCCAAGCTGATAGCACATTGGTAAATACATGTTATTAAAAATGGAATCAAACTGTATTGTGAATCTGGGTTTTTTAATCATTTCCCTTTAATTCCCAACATTGTCTCCATCATGAAGATCAAGAGTTATTCCTTACCCAGAAGGGGTTTTTTTTTCCTCTACAGGAAGATATTCATTTTTCATGTGCAGCTCTGCCTATGAGGCTGTTCCTCAGTGTTAAGCAATTTGCATTTCTTCAGAGAGAGGTGCATTTGCTGAGTGAGCAGCTCTTTCAAATAAAATCCATCTACTCATTTGCTGTCCAGCTCTGTTGCGGGATTTGGGACTGTTTTGAAAAAAACTGTAGGATGTGAAATGTGTGAAAAGTGTGTGTGAAAGGGGAGAGAATGAGAGAGCAGATTCATCCCACAGAACTGCAGAACTGTACCTTAACTGAGGTTCAGTTGAACCAAAAATCTCCATTTGAAAGCAAAGTGCTTTTGGGGTCTGGGACTTGAGAGCATTTGGTTTCCCTCCTCCAAATTTGTCCAAGCAAATGGGATGTTGGCACTCCTGACAAGCTGATGGGAGAAACCAATAAAGAGGGAGCAGAGATGGTAAAATGCCTGAGGAATGTGAAACAGTGATGACAGGACTTCTTTTTCAGATGTTTGAGCAGACAGAGGATCCTAAAGAAGATGCATATTAAGTGATAAAACTGTTGACAAATGGGCTCTAGAGCTTGCTGGGTGACAGTGTGTGCCATGAGCCCTTGCTGACACTCACATCTGGGTGCTCAGTTCAGTGGGGGTCTTTGCTGTCCTTCTCTTACTCAGGTGTGACAACAGCCAGCAGGTTTTTCTCTTGCAGACACCCAGGCTGACAC
The DNA here is from genome assembly GCF_027477595.1 of Haemorhous mexicanus. NCBI lineage: Eukaryota > Metazoa > Chordata > Aves > Passeriformes > Fringillidae > Haemorhous > Haemorhous mexicanus. Next base: position 70,261,750 of record NC_082345.1, on the reverse strand, counting down.
CCTGTAACACCTGCAGGTTGTTTTGGCCAGTGTCTTACAGTCACTGCTACAGTAAAACAAATTGGGTGAGGAGACAACTTCATCACCACCAAGCTCTTGTTCATTCATCTTCTTTGGGCTTTGAAACTCATTTGCCAAATTGATAGGTTCCCCCTGTGCTTATTAAAAAAAAAAAAAATTTTTTTTTGTGGAATGAGGTAATGATGGTATTTGTTTTGCATCCACAGAGGTACAAGGGTGATTCATGAGTGCAGAGAGAGCAGTTGTTTGCTGAGCTGCCTGTCGACCTGGTCTGGCCTAGGCTGTCCTCTGGAATCATTCTGTGTTCATCACAATTATTTAATCCTACCATATATACCATTTAAAAGTCCAAAGGAACCCTCACACAGAAGAAATACAAGCTGGTTATGACTGATCCTTTTGATGAATAACTAAACAGTGGGTGAAATAAAGCCATTCCTCTGGAGGAGAGTAACCTACTGCTTCCCCAAATCCTTGGTACAGGATGGCATGAAAATACAGCCTCAGTGAAGATCAGCAATGTTTGCTGGATATTCTTTGCTGAATTACTTATTCTCCTTAGGAAATAGGAAGGTAAATTATGATTAAGGACCAATATTAGTCCAGGATGAAAATGAATTCCATATCTCATTTTGAGGGTTACTGACTGCTTTGTTTGCAAAGATTTGGGTCCCAGTCTTTTCCATCCCCAAAATCTTGTTTGAAATAGTCTGCAGTCTTATTATCAATGCAAGATAATTCTTTGATGGGAAAAAAAATACTTACACCCAAGGTGAGCCAGTAAGTCAGATGAGTAATTTTAAAAAATAAAAACCATATTGTTTGCATACATGTGAAAATAGTTTGAATTAGTAATGTTTGAGAAAAGCCTTATCTTTTAAGATGGTCTTTAGCCTCCAAAAGAAACCTTAAAGAGGTTTGGTCGTGTAATTTCTCCAAGTGTCTTGTTCCAGTTCCAGACTGTGAATTGGTGTATCTTGGATCAACTAAAATCTTAACTCCCACCATTGCAACTGCATCACATTTTCAGAAACACCAACACCTGAACTGAATTTGGGCATTGACTGAGACACCCACATCAGAACTTCAGTCCAATTAGGTGCTCACCTGAGGCCTGACCTGCCTGTTGGAACATGTTGTATTTAAATTTGGGGCTTTATTCAGAAATAGATGTTTATATACAGGTTCCTTTCACAGTCCCTAATGCTGTGACAGTGAGAATTCATCTTTATGGAGATTATTGATTGTACTAACCTGAGTCTGCAATACTTGTGTTTGAAAGTAGCATCACTCTCCATTATTGCAGGAGTTCTGAACTCCTAGAAAGTACCTCTCCTTCATTGCATTTTTTTCTTCTCAAACATACTTCCCAAGTATTGTATTTAAACCCTCTTTGTTTTCATTTTCTCTGAGTTGTTGTTAAGCTCCTCTGTTTGAAATACAAATTGTGCAGGGAGAAATAATATCTCTTGTAGGCAAACTAACATTCAGAAAAAATCAGACAGGTTTCTAGGCATTCAAACTGGGAAACATGGGAAACAAATTTTATTCATCCCAATTATATGACCCTGTCCTGAAAGTGTTTTAAATGCTAGTTATCTTCTTTATATTCCCCATTGTGTCAGGAAATAATATTGTGCCTGGCGTCACACAGAGTTTAAATGACTTTTAATTCTACACTTCCCTTAGAAGAGGCACAAACCAGGTTTAATTTTCCTCAAGTATAGGCTGGTGTCTTTGGTGCATTCTCTCAACTCCAAGGTAGAGAGATGAGAAATATTCCTCAGGAGCTCTAAGATGTGGTTTGAGATGAGAGATGTTTTGGGAATGAAAAGAATCGAGTTTATTGGCAAGGTACACCCCAAGCTCCATGACCATGGAAAACAGCACTTTTTGATGATTATGATGATGATGACAATGATGATTGCCTGTTTTAATTAACCCTCTCGCTTCTCCACATAGGCATGAACGCTTTACAATTACAGAATTTGGCAACTTTAGCAGCCGCAGCAGCCGCCGCCCAGACCTCAGCTACCACCACCAATGCAAACCCTCTCTCCACAACGACTGGTGCTCTGGGAGCCCTCACAAGTCCTGGTAAGAGCACAGTGCCTGCTTCCAACACACAAACATGGCAGTGGAGGGCCAGGTGGTAGTTAAAATGCTGGTTCCATGTTGTGTCATGAGTTCCGTGCTCATGTAAATCGTGAAGAACCTTTAACAGCTGAATACATCTTTGTTGCTGTTATTTCCAAGCAAATAGCTGCTTTTTCAAGCGGTCCAATGTGGGCATGTTTGCCTTTCCAGGTTCATTTCAGGGGCCATTAAAGCCTAACAGACCCACCTTAAAAAATTCTGCTTGAAAATTACAATTGCATGGGAAACTCAAGATAAAATTAACTTTTCACAAAAAATTCAGAACATGACCAAATCCTTCCCATCCAAAGGAAAATCAGCTGAGGTTGTTCTTTTTAATCCCCAAGATACTGATCTTTGATTCCCACCACATGCAAGTATTGCCTTTACCCCTCATGAATTTTTATGAAGTCCTTTTTTTTTTTTTTCCTTTCTCTTGCTGGATCTCAGTTGAGCTTTCTTCTTTACTTTCTGACTACACAGTTACAGAAGTGATAGCAGATGCACAAGGAATGCACAGCCAGATTCTGACTTCATTATGGGGGCAAAAGGGACAGGATAAGAGGTGGAAATGCATCCATGACCACCATGTGGATTTCCAGACATGCATGTCTGATGTCTCCAAAGCCCTAGAGAGAAACTGGGGCAAATTCAGGAATGGGTAACACTTCAGAATCTCCAGAATCCACAGAGAGAAATGTTGATTCCATGTAGTTACTCTGGGTTTACAGTGATGTAGCTGAGTAGAGAATTCGGCCACTTATTGTTACATAAAGGCTGCAGGGTGTAATTATTTGCATCATGAAGTGTGTTTATTGCTGTTCTAAAAAACATTCATATTATTTTAGACACCACTAAAGAACATTTGTGTTTAATCTTGTTTAAGTGTGTATTTATCCCCCATGAAAAAGTAATTCATGGCAGGCTGAGCTCATCAGTAAGGAAAACAGTCTTCACTGCACAATAAAACTGGGACTGAGCATGGTGTTGGGTCTTAGTGCTGGCCAGGGCTCCCATTATATTACAGTTTTATTGTTTGGGACAGAGGTTAAGTTTAAAGAAGCTTGGCTAGTACTAAGTTTGTGTAGGATTTTCCTGTTTCTGGCATGAGCCTCATCTTGACCTAAAAATAATATTCATTAGCAATATCTCTGAGAAGCAATATCTCAGATTGAGTGAAAATAACTTTGGCTTGCTGATGTGTTTTTTTTAAACCTGATCAATGTCTTCCCTCTGTCCTGGAGCTGGGACTTAGCACTCTGGAAAAGGCTCCTCCCAGTGTCAGTGTTTCCATGTTACACCTGTCTAAATGCCACCCATTTATAGAAGCAGAAATGTTGCATTTCATGCACGCTCTGTGATATCTCTGCAGTTTAGCTGATAAATGTCTGAGCAGCCTTGACCTCCCAAGACACACACAACAGATCTTGACCCACACTGGCAAGAGCTCCCAGGGCAACTCAATGACTGCACTGTGGTGCAGAGGGGCTGGAAATTAACTCCCTTTTTCTTTGCTGCTCTGCAGCACAGTGGCACCAGAATGTTCTTGTTGTGCACCTTTTTTTGCCATGTACACACAGAACTTGGATTCAACTGTAAGGGCCACATTTCTCTCATCCTCTCTCCAACACAGTCTTCTTATCCAGCCTGTCTGACTTGCTGTTCCCTTTTAACCTGATCTTGAGGCTCCTTGAGTACCTGGGAGGTTGTTTTATCTCATGTCCAGGTCTGCAGAGGCCCATGGTAGACAGGTGCTTCCACTGGGCTGGGCAGATACATCTTTGGGGTAACTGGAGCTTCCCATTGCTCAGGGTGGTGTTGGAGAGCAGATACCAAGGGTTTTCCCAAAGAGGTTAATGATTTTGGCTAGCACATTGAACTTGTGTTATTTTAAAACAATTCTGGGTATTAAGCCTTTCAAATAGTGTCTTCAGAATGCCAGTTGCCTTTGAAAGTCTTATAGATGGCACCTGTACACAGGAGTTTCTAATATTAGCTTGAAAAATCTCTACTAGGTCCACTGACCTATTTATGTTGCACAACCAACCTAAAATCAAGCCTTGTTAAAGTGTTCTTCAGTTTAACCTTTCTTATCTGGTTCCACATTCTCCACCCTATTACATATTTTGTAAACCTGAATAATATCTTCAATGATTCTTCTCTGCTCCATGGAAAATGAATTTAGTTTGATAAAGCTTTTCATAGTAGCTCCAAGTGTTTCCACTAAAACTTGAAATATGTTGACAGAAAACATTTAAATCTGCCTTTCAATGTGTGGATGTTTGGAGGCCTTAAGGGTATTTTTTTGGTCTAGTTTTCCTTTAATAGAACACTTCAGCTTGTTGTGTTTCATAAGTGTAAATTATTTTGTCTGATTTCAAAGCCTGCACTAAGCCCAGGAAGAAATGTTTGCATCTCTCCAGGTAATGCATTAAATTAAATTTTTTAGTTGGGAAAACAGCCCACATTTGTGGCAGTGCAAAGGTAGATGCTTAAATTTAATCCTTTTCTTGATGTTGTTAAAGGCAAAATACTGCACAGAATGGAGATGGGCATAAGTGTCTACTTACAGTATGTCTTGAACAATGGCAGCCACATAAATCATATCCATGTTTCTAGCCAGATATATCTCCCCTGAAAATCCCCCCTGAATCAATCTTTGACCAAGACCTCTTGTTCTGTCCTTTGTAAACATGTGTCATAAGAGCCCCAAAAGATGGTTGTTTCAGCTAAAATTCATCTTGAAGCTTAATTTTACATCAATAAGATTTAGCATCCATCAGTGCACCACACTAGTACAGAGTAGACAGTGGTCAGGCCAACTTCAGCGCACTGGCAACACAGAAAAACAGGCCAGGGAGTGAGGAGGCAGTGGGACATCTGATATTTGAGGATTTCCAAACAAATTAAACTCCAATGATCTTTCTCCCATGCATTCTGACTAAACAGCTTTGACCACAAGAGTCTAAGGACACTCGTTCTCCTCCATGTGCTAAATACTTTCTCTTAAGCTTGAAAGAGTATTCATTAGAAAGAACAGAGACAATACAATCCCCCAAACTATTAATTTTTTTATAATTGTAAATTTATAATTTCAATTTTGCATACCCATGGAAGTGTCTCCCTACAGCATTGTTAGAAATGATTTTTTAAAAGCCTTTGCTTAAAAAAACATGAAAGATTAAGCTTTCATTTTAGTAAAAATCCCCTCAGGCAATAAATAGGTTCTTTTGTCTCTTGGCCCTGGAAAAAAATTAAAATGGTTTAAATTGCCTATGGTTAAAGTAACTGTTTCTTGCAATTATCAGATTGTAGTGAATAAAAATTAAAATGAAATCATGAAAGACTAAAAACCAGGTAAAGGCATATTATGTCTTTCATGAGTTTCTCATGGGTCTTTTGAAGACTCATTTTATCATCTTTCTTGTCTTTTATTTTGATATGATAATTGTTTCCTTTATTTACTTTAATCACCTCTATTTAGTTAATTAATTCTTCACTTTATTTTCATTTCGCTTCCTTAGGATACTTTTTCTGTTTTAAAGACAGGTACCAGTACTACTTCATAGAGTTTCAAAGGCAGATACCTGTAGCATTTCATAACACAAGGATTTGGGCTGGGGTAGCTTTTACCTGACTCCAGGTTTGCCTTATCCAGTTTGTCTCAGTTCCCTTTGGAACTGAGTTTCCATTTCTTGTTAACTGGGAAGGGATTTTGGAGGGACTACCTCAGCTGTAGGTATCCACACAGTAAATATCCCAATTTGGACAGGATGAATCCCAGCTGAGTGTCAGGAACCCTTTTCTCTCCTCCAGAGACTGTCCTTGACACATCCTACACATCCTGTGAATGGATCATGGAGCAAAGAGCTCACAGGAGGATGCTGTTCCAGAGCCTGCAGAGATGCAGGGTTCATTCAGGGGGTGGTGGGAATGCCTGGAGGTGCATGTGAAGGAGGGACACACAAGCTCAGAATCAAAAGTATCTGTCTCTAACACTGTCTGACATTTCATTTCCCTCAGCTGACCCACTACTCTAATTTTCCCAAGGGTAATAAGGTGTGTTCTGACTGTCCTGGGTGGCCCAGGGTAAAATGTGGCCCACTCAGATCAGGTTGGTCAAAGCCATGTCCAGTCAAGGTCTGAGTATCTCCTAGGATGGAGATTCCACAGCCTCTGTGAGATCATTTCAATTTTATTTCCTCAAATTCACACATAAATGTTTGTTTCAGAAACCAGTAGGAAAACCCTACTATGTGTAAATGAAGAGACAAAACATCTAATTATATATCCAAATTTATCTGCATGAACATACACAATATAATTTCTGAGCTGTGGGGGGATAGAATTGCTAAACCAGAAGCTAATTCAGTTTCAGACCTAGAAGCCTTCTTTTTCCATGACATTTTCATGATTATTTGATTCTCTAAACTATTATTTATTCACACAGCTGAACTAGCTATTCATGCTTCAGTAAAAAACTCTTTAGGTTTATCTGCTGTGTAAACCTGAGTGGAAATATTTGGGGAAAAAAATACTGATAGGGTAGAAAGTGAGAAAGTGATACTTTTTTCCTTTAATGATCTCTTAAAATCCAGCACAGCTTTTGTCATATTATGTCAGTATTCAGCCATTAACTCTTACGCTGAAAAAAGAAAAAAATTCTCCTCAGCACAAAGGTCTAAAAATACTCATTTTCAGACAGATGCTGACATTGAAGAATAACAGTCCCCAAAAAAGGAAGAGTGTGAAGTATAGAATAAACTGAAAAAGAAAAAAAATCATACTGCCTTTCCTGTAAGAATTAATTCATTCTCTCCCTCTGGTCAAAGCAGAGAATTATAACTTATAGCTATCATCCGTGGCTCATTATTTTCTCTACCCCCTAATCTGGTATGAAGATTGTTAGTTGAAGGTGGTCATGTTGTGAGCACAATTGTTGAAATGGTTGAGATTTGGTAAAATATACAAGATGCTTTAGCTGAGAAGCAGTAAAGAATGCTCAAATAACCATTCCTAGACGATTTTCTTTTTGTTCACTTCAGCACAAAACATTTTTCTCCGATCAGTGGTGCAAGGCTGCCACCATGACATTTTGTTAGAGGCCAGTGCACCCACTGAGATAGTTGTGATTTGCTTCCAGGATGATTCAAGAATAACCCTACCAGTAGGTGTGTAGGAAGGTCTGACAGTTTGCTAAAGACTGAATTGAAGCAGATGTTTCATGTTGGAAAAGATTGGTTTAAAATGCAGAATGGCACTCGTCGTGCTGTAGTACAAATTGATTATTTTTGTGCCACTTCATGTGGAATTAATGCATGTTATATTATTGTAAAATCATTTAAAATAAGCTTTATTAGTTTTGAAGAACATAGAAAACTTCCCTAGTATAATTTTCGTTATTTTCAGGATAAAGATAAGGTTGATAAATGTAAGACCTAGCTTAAATAAAGGTTTTAAAATACAGTGTATGTACAGTACACACACTTAACCCAAGCATATGGTTTTAAATTTTGTATTTAAGTCTACCTTAGTGTTTGGAGGACAGAGCATTTCAATGCCTTAACTCTGATCTCAGCACCAATATTTTAAAAGAATATGTTTTCAAGGAAGCTATTGAAGAAAACCTTGCCTTAGCATGCCCACGTCCCAGTGCCTGTTACTGCACTGCATAGTTCAAGGAGATTTATGGCAGGACAAGTATATTTCTGAGCTGTTGTGTGTCAGCTGGTCTTACACACATGGTGTTAGATTTCTGAGTCTGTGATTAGGCTCCTCAATCAGTGAGGTGATTTTGACTGCTCTTAGTGCCCACAGATTATGCTGCTTCTTGGAGATATATTGGTACTAAGCCCATCTGATTATTAGGCCACCCTTAAGGAGATATGCAAGCACAAGTTGGAGCCAAAAATAGGAAACTGGGCATGTATTTTTGACCTATATTTGTATTTTTAATAATGCTTCAATATGTCTTAAATTACTAAAGAAGAAAAGAGTGGGAATTGTGGCTAAGAATCTCCCAGAGTCCCAGTACAGGACAAGGAGAGGTGATGGATTCATACGGAGCCTCCCTGGAGCAGCACTGTCTCTCCCTGGTGTCCTCATTGGAAAAATGAGCCAGTGATAACCTGAAGGATGCTGATGGCAGCAGACAGGCCACCAGTTCACTGGGGTAACCTGTTGCATATTTGTCCCTTAAAATGTAGCAGGTCTTTGTACATTCTCCTCTCAGAAGGGCTTCTGAGCAGGTGCATCAGTGAGTGCAGCCTGGAGGATCTCAGGGAGGCACTGAATGGGCTCAGGGTGGGCAGAGCTGCTTTGTGAAGCAGTGTGAGGCTGCCTGACAACTGTAGGGGTCATTTTGGCAAAGCTCCTTATCTGTTTTAGAATCAACATTATTGATATATGAATTTTTGGCACAGAAATCTCCAGCTGTTTCCTCAGAATTCCATTAATACCAAAGGACAGAAACATGTGCATATTTTCAGTCAAGCAATGTGCTAGTTAATTTTTTTAGGTTTGTTTTTTTTTTCAGGAAGAAGCATACAGTACTAAACCATGGATTAGTAGGATCTAATTCAACAGGAGACATGTTTGTTTTTTAAACATTATTACATTATCATCTTCCTAAAGTATTAAATCCATTGCCTTAGCACATTTCAGGATTTACTTTGCTTGCAGTATACAAATAACACGTATAATACATTATATTTTGCAAGTGTCTCTCTACCCCACTCTTAATCTCTATTTCAAGCTACAAGAATCCCAGTTTGTAAAGAAAAGCTTTTTTTCCTTTCTGTTGGAAGCACTATTTGAAGTTCATTCAGGGTTGCTTTCTACTAAAAAAGATGATAATATCAGCTTGCCTACACAGGTAGATATGTGAGCTTATATGTAATATATCTTACAAGAAGTTACAAGCCCAGAAAATGCTGCAGTTCATAATACCCAGGAAATAATGTAAATCTTAGAAAAACTCATGCATTTGAAGGAGCTTTCAGCTACTGCCAACACTGATTCTGCAATCCTACTGGACTGTGCTTTTGTCCATGGATACTCCTGGTCTCTTTACCCAAGGCAGAAAAATTATAATTAATAGTAAAAAAAATAATTTTTAAATCTTCATTTTATTCCATTTTTTATTATTACTAATGTCTCAATTGTTTTAACATTCTCTCAGAAGAACTTGTTGCTTGCATATGGGGCTACTGAATTATTTTATGCAATGGCCAAACAAAAATATCTCCAACAGCTGCATGAGTTTAAAACCAAGTAAAGTAAACTCTCAACTGCCTTTGCTGTTTGCAGAACAAAAATGTGTAATATGGATGAAAAGAACTAGTGTCACAGTGAACTCAGGATGACTTTACAAATGGTCTGCAAAGGACCTGGCTGAGTAATTTTACATGAGGCAAGATAATCCTCAAGTTCTGCAGCTCCCAGGGGTGAAGAAGTGCATTTTGTGGATGTGCTATTGCAATAAGGCTGTGCTTGCACACTCCACTTAGAAACCCATCTGCCATGGAAATAATTGCATGCACCTTCTGGATTCATAACTCCTTTAACAACAAACTCAAATTTTCAATATATGGTTTAGCTCATCTCTGTTCTAAAACACCATGGATAGGACTCCTAAGTGTCTGAAGGAAACAAATCTTTCAGAAACATCTTGTTGCAATGGAAAGACAAACACCTCCCAGGGACTGTTTGCATTATCTTAAGGCAGATATATGAAAGAGGTGAAAAAGAAGATGAATCAGGCCATCCTCTCCCATGTACTAGAATTTGAATTGGCATATATGTGTGTGGTAAGCACTTGTAGAACAAAAACATTGCTTACCTTGAATGATAACCTTGGACTCTGCTAACACTCTTCTTCCTTTTTTTCTTTTTCCTTTTTTTTCTTTTTTTTTTTTTTTTTTCCATGGAGAGATGCTACTTCTTGTTGTTTGTCAATGCTTAGTGCTGAAAATGTGTCAAAGATGTTGCAGGCACACCAGGGGCCATGTGAAGGAACCTGTACTCCAGGCAGGAGATCCTGGCCTCCAGTAGAGCCTTCCTGATTTTAGATCAGAAGTTCTTCGGAAAGTGATTTATAAGTGGCTGTATTCTGATGCAGCTCCACATGGAGGTCATTTCAGCATCAGGGCATGCATCTCAGAACAATAGCCTGCTCCAAATTGTGTGAGATAGCTGTAATAAACATGAGAGCACAGCTGGAAGTTCCCTGTAGAAATGGCTTTGATGTGAACTCAGTGGTGCTTCAACAAGCACAGCCACAGCCCTTGGCCCCACTGAGTCCTAAATGCTCAGCAATTCTTCTTTGTTTTCCACCTATTGTGGTGATTCAATTTGGTTTGATTTCATTCAGAGTTACAGTTGGAAATATATGATGGTCAGCCATGAAGCTGAACTCAAGCCAGTTCACTGTGCATTGTTATTCTGCTCCTGAGCCACTCTGAAGTACTTCCCACCCAAAACCAGAGATGACTGACCATTGTGGCGTGCTGGGGAGAATCCAGAACATGCTGCAGGCACAGTTCTGAGGTTCAGCTTGTAGTTTATGCTAGAGGTGGATTTTTTAGTTTATGCTAGAGGTCTTCACTGAGAAATGCATTTCAACAAAACAGAAGCATCAGCGTGGAACTGGCCAAGAATATTGACTTGCTTTTTACTCTCTCTTCCTTTGTCTTCAAAATTTCATAGGAAAATGTGCCCTTAAACACCAAGATTCACAAGGCCAGCCTAGATTCACAAAGACATGCCCAATCAATAAACCCTTGCTCGTTAATATACCTTCTGCTAGATAGGTTTGGAGGAAAATAATGGAACAGAGGATTAGAAAACTACAGAAATAACCAACTAATAAGTTTGTCTGCTGTACCTGTGGTACCTTTGCATGCTCTCTCTTCTCCTCCTTCTTTGCACTGCTATGGAAGGTCCATGGTGTAGACACTGTAATTTCCTGACAATCATAAATGTCAAGTTAGGTGTTAACATAAACAAGTGATTAAAATGAGTGTCCCTGATTTTCACTTCTCTCAAGCTTTCTTAGCTCTCAAAAACCCATGCAGTGCTGAATAGTATGGATTTATGAGCCTAAAGTTATTCTCCCATTGTTGAAGGCCTTGGCTTCTGAATTTGCAAAGAATTTGAATGAATTGGTTCACCTCTTTATGTATTCTCGGGTTTTTTTTTTTTTTTTATTCTTGTAAAAGTCAGTGCTCACAAAGGACTTAATAAAATATAAACCTGTTTTCAGAAAGCCAGAACCAGAAGGATCACCATGGGGAAAGACTCCTTCCTCTCCTCTCCCTCTCTGTCATGCTTTCTCTCATTTGCACATGCATGCACACAGTTACAAATAAGAGACCAGATGTTGAGTGCATGGTGTTCTCCCTTCCTCCTTTGCTCACTGCTGCTTCTCTTTCCCCATGCCTTGGGAAGAAATGGACAATAATTCATGGGCACAGCTCACCTGTGAGTAATGAAGAAGCAGAGGGGCACTGACTTACTGGAGAAAGGCTGTGATATTGGTATATGTCTTTCTATATTGTCATTCTTGTTTCCCCTGACTCTTTCTTGCTCTCTTGCTTTTCTGGTGCTCTTTCCCTGGAGTGCATCTGTCACTTTAATTTTATCCTATCCAAGCACAAGCAGAGCACTTAAACTTCCTAGAATCTTCCTTTTTGACATGTCAGACAGCACTTCCAATATACCAGGAAATGTGCAAGTTTTTACTTCTTTCTCCATACCAATGGCAATGTGTTTGTCAGAGGACCTTATGGAAAATGCACCTCTCCAGACCAGGAAAATCAACCTCACCCTTGCCAAAATCTGCCCTGAGAAATAAAACCAAGGCCTGCTGGTACTGTTAGCAGCAGGGAGGCCACCAGTCTGTGCAAGGGTGGATACTCAGATTGGCTGGAGATCACAGTAAAGGGCAGACAATTTAATGCCAATCACACATGCTAGTTAGATCAGAATACTGATGAGCCTTAGCGAAAGGCCAACTGCATCTTCTTTTAGCAAAAATATTCAAATGCCCCCATTTCTCCCCCTCCCCCTCCAGATTCTCCACAAGAATAAATTAGAACTTGGAGGTGTGGTTATTATCACAGAATAATTAGACCCCATGGGATTAGAGACACTCAACGTTTGCTAATGCCCCTGGGTTGTGATTATCTAATAATGATGATGCCTCTGTCATTGCTTAATTATTCTTCCCCTTTAAAATGTACCTTCTGCAGTCAGAGCCCGTAGGATGAGCTCATTTCAGCCAGAAACTCCACTGCAAATTCCTGAGAGCAATGTCACACGGGCACCATGATTGACTTGCCCACTTCTCCCCCACACTGTGTTTATAATCCTCATTTCATAAACTCCAGCATTACTATATTTGAATCATTCCCCTTTTCCATAAGACATTTCATTTGTGTGTTTAGGAGAAAACTCGGTGGCCTCCATCTCTTCAAAACAACCAGCTGGGTTAGTGCTACATGAAGATAACACACCTTAATTGATTGAACTTAAATATATCAGATCTGTGCAGGATCCCTCCTAACTCCAGGTCAGTGGTCCAGACTCCCAACTACATAAGAGCCTCCTACAGCTGGGTGCTATTCTCTGTTTAAGAGAGTGCCACACAAAACTAAGGTAATATAAACCAAAGTCAGAAGCTTTGCACAGACTTTGTCCAGCACAACAAAACTTTGTCTAAAATCTTTCATTTTTCAGTCAGGTCAGCGGGTGTTCCTCATGTTTAGATACAGTTTTCAAGACACAGTTCCAAACATCATTGGTTATTGCAACAAAAGATTAGAAAGAAAACAGAGAACACAGCCTTAATCTGATTATCCTTAAATCCAGTGTTGTCTCTTAGCTTTATTATCCCTCTTGGACTAAGGGACAAAGGCATATTTTGTTTACCCAAGAGATTCTGTGTACTAAACAGAGATTTTAAATTCATTTGGCTAAAATTAGAGATTTCTACTTTGGGTTTAATATTTCTTCCTTTTTTGTCCTTATAATTCTCTTAGAAACTCTAACAATTTTTTCTGTTGCTGACTGAGGAGCTGTTAGAAATATTTTTTATTTTCTTTTTTAATGGCCTTTACTCTCTTTGTTTGATTTCTTTATACCTTTTCTTTACATTCTTCTACTGTGATTTTATTTTCTGTTGCACATTGCTGAATCTAAGAGGAATCTAAAACCTCAAGGAAAGATCCAAGGTCAGAACTTCTTTTCTTAGATGTAGGTTGGGCCCTAAAACCCTCACCCACACAGTGTAGTTGTGGCAGCCTAGAACCAAAACCATAGATGAGAGTTAAGTGGCATATTCAATGTCAACGTCTGCTTCTGTAAACAGACCCAAGAACAGAAACTGGTTCTACTGTTCAGTTTTCAACACATCTTCATTCTTCAGCCTCCTTTCATTTTGTCTTAGTGTGAGCTGGGTTTCTACCTTTTTCCTATGCTGCTCTAATTCCCACAGAATAATGGAGGCTGGAAGATCATTTGGGTCTGTGGCCCAACTCCCTGCTCATGTGAGATCAGGTTGATCCAAACAAGTCTTAAAAACCCCCAAGGACATGGATGGAGCAATCTGGGTAATCTGTTTCAGTGCTTGTACAAATGTTTTTAATTATATCCGAATGGAACCTCCCTTGTTTCAATGTACTTCTCCTCTTCCCTGCATGTGCTGTTGCTCTATCTAGTGGATGACCTCCTTTTAGGAACTGGGGGGTCTGCTTTAGGTTCACCTGGAGCTGTATCTTCTCCAGCCTGAACAAGCCCAGCTCATTACAGGATGAGTGCTGGAGCCCCTGTCCAACTTGCTGATCTTCTGCTGAGCTCCCTCCACCTGATCAATGTTCTCCTTGAAATGAGGAGCCCAAATCTGCAGGTAGTATTTAGATGTGATCTAACAAGCACTGAGTAAAGAGGAAACATGGATCTCCTGTCTCCTCTTCCACAGTCCAGGGTGCTGTTTGGTTTCTTTTCTGCCAGTGCATGCTGCTGGCTCATGGTCACCTCCCACCAAGACCTCCACAGGTCCTTTTCAGCAAAGCTTCTCCCCAGCCCCATCCATCCCCTGCTGTGTTATTGAAGGGGATTATTCCTCCCCAGGTGCAGGACTTTGCATCTATCCTTGCTGAATTTCATAAGGTTCATGTTGGCCAGTTCTGCCCATCTGAATTCCTCTAAATGTCAGCCATTTAGTCAGCACCAGTGTCAGATCCATTTTATCTGGCCCTTAGAATCAGTGAGCTTAGGAGGGCAGCAGAAAAATCAGAAATACACCCAAACTCAGTACAAGAAAGAGGATTCTGGACCATAGACCACTGCCAATTACTTAGATCTGCTAGGAGTGTCTCCCAAAAGAGAATGTTTTCTCTGGAACTTCTCATGCCTAGCCACAGAGATGCTGAACCTAAAATTTGTGGACAATATTGACCCCTGATGTACTACTACATCATCCTAACTGGAGCAAAAAAAAGTACTTTAACACTGAGTTATTTAAACTCTCCATTAAGTAAAACAATAAGAACAAAGTTGTGGTTCATAAGTGAGTGGTGATAAGCAAGTGGCTGAAATGAGACTAAACACTGAGCTTCCTGTTGTGCCATGCATTCCTAGTGACAGGCAATTGTGGAGTGTGACCAAGGGCTGCCTAAAGGAAAGCTGTCAGCAGGGCTGACACAGTTACTTACCATTGTGGAAAGTCCCAGCATAGTTAAGCCAGTCTTGGAGCTGCCCTGAAGCCCTGCAGCACCAGAAATCTGGTTCTGCTCCAGAACCATTATAGCTGCTCTTCACATGGATGGGATTGGCAGGGTGTAGAGCAACTCTCCATGCCCAGAAAGAGCTGAAGCTGCTCTTGCTTTTCTTTGCCCATTCTCTCCACTAGTCCTGCCCTAAAACCAAAATAATGTTTCCAATAAGAAACGTCTCTTAAAATGTTTATAATGCCTCATTTGCTTAGCATCTTATTCCAAGACTTGCTGTTTGTGGATCATTTCCAGACAGGATGCCCATGTTGGAAAAGGAGGAAGGGAACAGGACGAGGTGGAGAGGAATGGAGAAGTGCACAGTTTACACTGCCCATAAATAGTGCCAAGTTAGCACATATAGCAGGGAGTTTCAAAGAGATCCAGGGCTTTTTGTGGTATAGGACTTCACTGAGAAGTCATTGGATTTCTTTTTTTTTCACTTAGACATTTACCCAAAAATAATTAAGGAAAGAATGAGCCTGACTACACACTGCAAACCATTTCTCTGCTAAAACATAGTGGCACATGTGTGATTGGAATAGGTCCTTTCCTTCAGTGCCATAGTCAGAGGTGGGTTATTTCTTTGTCTTCAGCAGCTTTCCTGTACCCTGACCTCCACTGTGGGAAAAGGATTCCTGAAGATGATGAGAGAGATGGAGGCTGAGGGAGTTGAGGTTGTTCAGCCAGGAGAAAGCTCCAGGGAGACTTTATTGCAGCCTTTTGGTACTTAATGGGAGCCTGCAAGAAAGATCAGGACAAACCTTTTAGCAGAGTCTGCAGAAATAGGACAAGGGGCAATGCTTTTAAACTAAAAGAGGGTAGACTTAGACTAGATACAAGGAAGAAAATTTTTTAATATGAGAGTGGTGAGACACTGGCACAGGTGGTCCAGAGAGGTGGTGGATGCCCCATCCCTGGAAACAGTCACAGTCGGGTTGGATGGGGCTTTGAGCAACCTCTTCTAGTTGGAGATCACTCATTGCTGATCTTTAAAAATGCCTTCCAACTTAAACCATTCTCTGATTCTATGATTCACTTTATAAGCTGGCCTGAGACATGAGAGGGGTGGGATTTGCCCAAGGCAAGTTTGCATAGGTTTGTGGTTTCAGTATAGCAAGAAGCTCTACCAAGGGCACTCCTTGGTCTGAGGTGCAGGAAGTAAACAGGCATGACAAAAAATGTGCCTGTGCCTCCAGGATACAGCTTTCTAAGAGACAGGCAGCAACTGTGAAGAAGCAGAAGGTCTTGCAACAGAAATCATAGCAACTGCTTTCACAAGAAGTTTGAGGGAAAACTGGGAAAGGCATCAGTAGCATCTGGTAGTTGAGCTCATCCACTTGGTCTTTAGGGCAATTCAGCCCAACCTGAAATAGAAATCTAAAGGTAGGGTGTCTGAATTGAAGGTCATTAAATCTCAGAAACAGTCTAGTTTTGACTAGACTGGCTTAAACTAACAACGAGACTGCCAAAGGTGGGGAAATTAATTCCATCCACAGTGTGTGTAGCAAAGCCAAAGAAATATTTACACATCATTGCCTTTCCTAGATGCTGTTATCCTGAATCTAGTTTTCCAGCTGAGGCAAATCCAGATGATGTAAATCATTATGACTCTATTGACAAAAGCTAGCCAAAAGAATGGCCAAAAGTTTCTGTGCTAATTCCTGTTGTTTTTCTAGGTTGGCATAGTTTTTAGGAATTGTGTTGAAGTTAAATTTAAATTAAAATTTAAAAGAGAAAGGGCTCATTGCTAGTTCATATTTCTGTTAAATTTGGGGTTTTTTTAATTACCTTAAAGCTTTTATAACCATTTATAGGCAGAAGTGAATGTTTTGAGAACATTTGAAAATGCCAGCTCCTTCCAGCCTTAAAGATCTCCATGAGTGCAGTATTACTAGTTAAACACAAATATCTGTATTGTGTAGAGCAACCACTCCAAATAAAATCATGTTCTCTGTATCAAAGAGAACTCTGTCAATGAATATATTAACCAAAGGCCAAGTTTCTTGGCTTGAAGCTGATAGTGAAAATTTCCTCAGTTAAATGGAGGAAGCACAATAAGAGGAGGGGCAGGCACTGAACTCTTCTCTGTGGTGCCCAGTGACAGGACCTGAGGGAATGGCCTGAAGTTGTGTCAGGGGAGGTTTAGGTGGGATATCAGGAAAAGTTTCTTCACCAGAGGGTAGCTGGGCACTGGAAGAGTCTCCCCAGGGCACAGCACTGAGCCTGGCAGAGTTCAAGAAGTGTTTGGACAATGCTCTGAGGCACAGAGTGTGACTCTTGGGGTGTCCTGTGCAGGGCCAAGAGTTGGACTTGAGAATCCTTCTGGGTCCACCCCAACTCAGCACATTCTGTGATTCTGTGAATGTTCTGATGTGGAGGCTGGAGGGAGTTGTGATTTCATTATTTTTTCTTTTTTTGCCTTTATTTGGTTTCAGAGGAACCTGGTAAAACCCAATTTATAAATTATGTAGGTAGCCAATCTATTTTTGTCTTCTGGACACTAAAAGACATAAATATAGAAAGTATTCTGACAGTGAATTATTCTTCCTTTGCCATTACTCTGAGCATTTGTGGAGCCTGAGAGTTTTGCTGACACAAGAGAGTTATACAGGTTCCCCCAAAGTAGTGCAGTCATTTGCTGTTACCACAAGGCATGTGATTTTTCTTCTTTCCCTTCAGTTTAATATATGTTACAATTTTTTAGTTGAAAGGAACAAGAAAATGGCAAAGGACAGGAGAAGCATAGTCCTTGTCTCTAGATGGATTTCATCTGGGAGCGCACAAAGTAAAAACTTTCAGCTGGTATAAGCCTTCACACTTGTCTTGTAGAACCTTTTAACTTTTGTCTCATCTTCCTTTAGATTTCTGGGGGACAAGGCATGCCATTGCTTCATCTGTTGGTTTTATACAGCATTTTTTTAGAAAATTTCACCTCTGTTAATATTTTGTACCTTTTATAGCCCCTTTTAATGGTAATATTTTACTCACCACTGTCTTCATCTTTATTTCATACATGGAGGTCTCAGTGTGGGGTCTCTCAGAAATCCTCATGCAGAGGTTGCTTAATCTCTCCAAGCACCCTAAAAAAGGAGTTCCCTTCATTTCTATTCACCCCCTGTTCAATAAGATGGTGGAAACCACACAATGTGTTCAGTATCGTTCTTCTCAAAGAAATATTAAGCCAAAGAGGGTTAACATGCATTGTCCCATTGCATCTGTGAGACAGACAGAAGAAACACCACAACAACATAACACTCATTACACTCATTCCTGAGGTGCTTTAGGGCTTCACCCAGTGTTGTACAGTGAGTATGGGCCAAGTCTTTATTCAGACAAACTAGATAATCTGCACTGCAGCTTCAAGTGGGAGAAGCACTGAGGCACCTGCTCTTTATTTGCCTGATGGAATAGAAAAACTTGATACCAAAAAAAAAAAAAAAAATAAATAAAAGAGATGTTGGTCCCAGAAACTGACCATCCCTGGAGCATGTTTGAGCAGCCAGGAATAAGACTCCCAATATTTCACTGTGGGCTGCACAAGAGGGAAGGTTTTAAGCAGATTTTTTTTTTGCCTTCTCCAACAGATGTGTTGACAATCCATAAGCATATGGCTCTTGTTCACAGGAGCTATTTGCCCCCAGCTTTAATGTAATTTACAGGCAGTTTCCTAGTCCCCATTTCTCTCGTTTCTTAACTATATGTGTTTACTCAAGAGAAAATGGTAATAATCCTCTAAAGCAGAAAATGATGGAATTTAGTCCAGTCAAAACTAATCAGATCCTTCAGATTTGAGTCTTATATACTTCATTTAAATCTTTTGCTAATGAGCATTGACAGAAACACAGACCAGTGTTGGTCACAGGGAATTCACTTTGGTTTTTTCCTCTTTTCTCTGCTGGTGCCCACATTATCTGAAAAAAGTGGGGTTTTTTACTTGTTTTTTTTTTAATTACTTTTTTAAATCAAAGACATTATTGGATTCTTATTGCTTTGTGGGGACAGATTGAATAATCAAAGCTGCTTCTGTTTGCAATATACAAAATTATTTGAGTTAACATCGCAGATGCTAAGAGACAAGGACTGCATAACAGAGTCTGGAAGCCTCTCTTCCCCCACAGCAAGAATGTTCTTTGTACTTTGGGGCCCCAAGAGAGTGAAAACTTGTCTTTGGTGGGTCTTAATGTTGCAAAGGCAGGTTATTTGTAGGTTAGAACTTCAAGGTTTACCCATAGAGTGAAAAAGTTACTTCTTACTTTTCTTACTGGATCCTGTCAGCTCTAGAGACTTCGCTTTCTTGAGGGTTCACTGAGTAATCTGATGTGTTTGACAGCCCAAAAAAGCATCACATAAAAGTGGTCTTAACTATTTCATAGCTAGGTAATGAATAGGAGGAAAAAAAAAAACTGGTTGTAGACGTGATGTACTTCCAGTACATCATCAACAAAACTCTGATTTTAAATATTTGCTTTTTCTAAGATAATGCAATGTTATAACAGAAAAAAAAAAAAAAAAAGAAGGAATTCTTTAGGACTGATACATGAAAGTAAGGGCTCATGAGATGCACTAAAAACTTAATTGCTTCTACAGCTTTTATGAGTGTGATTCATTGGTGTACCTTTACCTAGCTGTGAGTTAAGTGTTTAATCTACACTGGTTATTCAAGGTACTTCTGTGAGACAGACAGGTATTTCTAGTTCACCCAACCTATCCCAAATGATGACTTTTTACTACTTTCTATGACCAGTGAGTCCCTTTCTCTCCCTAAACACAAAATTTAGATGGATTTATCTCACTACCTTCATCATTCCCTTGACATTGCAGCATCAAGGACATTTTTCCCACCTTTTCCCCTCTGGCAGAGCTTTTGGGGAACATACAGTATCATAGGGGTGCATATACATGACTATCTATGTAGAAAGGTCTGGATAAATGTCTGCAATAAAATACATTTTGTATTTACCTGGTCATTCTTATTCTAATCTTCAGGTCTTTAAATGAAGTTTATACAGTGTCCTAGAGCATCGTGTCTTCACTTAGAATAATTTAACTTACTCTTAGAACATTTGGGGCCCAGAATAGTAATCTGTTGTATGACAAAAATACTGAGTAATTCTTTTTTGTGTAATGATGGACTTTGAGGTGTGTGGCAAAATCTCAAAAGCCTGGTTAGCTGATCAACCTGGGTTGCTAGATTGATTGACAAACTTTTGAGAAAGTGTCTGATCCCAGACATACTGGTTTGGTATTATATTTGCAAATAATAGCACTGAATTTTGTGATCTAGGATTTGCAGTTCTAGGCTCATCAACGCTACCCATGAACAATCACACTGTTAATGGCTTGAACAACATTGGTCTTGTTGATCTCGTTTTCTTTTTTCCTTCTCCTTGTAAGTAGCCCTGTTGTGCTCCTGTGTGTGATTGTAAGCTGCTCTGTGATCAAATAAAATAAACAAAGTTAATTGCCTTAATTTTGCTTTGCTTTTTTTTTCCTTTCAGTGGCTGCATCAACTGCTAATTCCACAGCTGGTGCGGCCATGAATTCTTTGACTTCTCTGGGTACTCTCCAAGGACTGGCTGGAGCCACTGTTGGACTGAACAATATTAATGCACTAGCAGGTACCGTAAACAGTGAGTATTTATTGCTGTGGTGGACAGCCTTCCCCAATAATCATGCCACAAAAACTATCAATTGCAAAGTGATAATATGATTTTTAATCTCTACACCAAATAAGGGGGTCAAGTTGATTCAGCTCCATACTGCTACTAAAATGTAGTTCTCTGGAGTCTTTTAGTTTCACACAGTTTGTTCTGAAAGTGAATTTCCTTGTGTCCCTGCATAAAGACTCCTCTTCTTGCAGTAAATGTGGAAGGTAAAAAATTGTCACTGGGGATTTGGGTTTTCAAGGTTATAGGAGAGGCTCCTTTTTCACTGAGGGAGTCTGACAACAAGTGTATCACCCCAATGTACAAAACCTCACTCAGAAATGTAGTGCCACAGAGGCAGTCCTTTAAAACATCTGTAAGAATTATCTAATTGACTCGAGAGCAACATGCTTTAAAAATGAGGGCAAGTCATTGGCTTTTAATTGGCAAGTATAGGAGAACATGCAGTCAGTCACCTGAAATGCCAGAGCACAAACACCTATCCTATGACATCTTAACAAACCCTGGCATCTCCAGCTAAGTGGATGCCAGTAGTTGTTAGAACATTCTTCTTTGTTCTTAGCCCTGGTCAAGATTTTCTTGAAGAAGGAGGATATTTTTTTAATTATTGTTTCTGCTATGATGACTTCACCTTTGCCTGTAACAGAAGAGATTTGCCCAGCTGCATTTTTTCCCCCCTCCCTCTTTTTTTTCTTTAGCTGCTGTTGCTCCTTGCATTTCCTTTTGCAATGCAAGGAATCTATTTGGTCATTGCCAGTCCATGACCCATCATAATGTACCCTCAGGAATGGATGTCCTCCTCAGTATCTCTTGCTCACTCTGATGCTCTGCATGATGTCCTTTCTGTCACTGTTACTTGGCTGCTCACCCAATCTTTTTGTTCTGTGATCTCTGGTTGGCATTGTTGGGAGCTGGGAAGGAAGGGGGCTTATGGATGTCCATGTAGCAATGTTGAATGGTTGCATGGGGTCTCGTGTAAAACAGGACTTGCTTCTGGCAAGGACATGTGCATTTCACACAAAACAACCTCATTGTAAATACAGCTCAAAGACAACTTAAGAAAAATTAGTATTAGGTCCCAAAATGGCAGATGTTCGTTTCCTTTCTTCTTATTCCATTAGTGTCAAAGCAAGCCAGTGGAAATGGCATGCACAGAAGGCTAACTTACCTCCTCTCTTCTTGTCAGCTCTGGTAGTAAGAGAGCTACCCTGTCATGAGTAAGACACCATTACATGTTCTTTCTGATTACCAGTCATTGTGCTTCACTTGGTGTATAAAAAAATCACAATATCAAGGGCAAAATATGACATCCCACTCCTTCCCCTCAGCAAGTACTAAGAACCCAGGCACACAGGAGCACTCCAACATAATGTACCCCTTCATCAAAACCAAGCAGGACTGAATCCTGTGAGCTCATTGTGTGGGAACCCTTCTGTTGCACTCCTTTTAGCACTCCTTGCTAGGCTGCAAGCAAAGAGTTTACATTTTCTCAGCAAGCATTTTGAGGCGTCTGCAAACTTATCTGCATGTGTTGTTTGAAGTATTAATGATGTATTCCCAACCTGGTACCGAATTTCAGTTTGTTTTAAGTCACCATTGCTTCCATGGACTTGTACTGCAGTCCCAAATCTTCTTCATGGATGTTTTTATGGATATGTGTATGGTGCTTACAAAATGTATGTGGGTATGTCTGTCTTTGTTGAGAGAGAGCTAAAGAGGGGAAACTGCTTCCTCATGACACAGCTCAGCATTAGGGCACTGTTTCCTTCAAAAGAGAATTTGATTATCACTTTATGGTACTCATGATGCTGATGATAGTGAAGCATTGCTCAAATTAATAATAACAATATTTGTTATAACAATAACAATAATAACAAAAATTAACAGTAACCTTCCCTGTCTATTTAATGACAATTTGGGGCTTTTCCTGATGACCATGTCTGACCCAGTCATGCACACTCAAACCCACCTGGGAGATTGCCTTTGGGAAACCTCCTGTTCAGTAAGTCTGATGGTCCACACTGACTTGGCTTATACCATGGTCACAAGCAAGCCCATAAAAAATATTCACTGGCCATGGACATTCCTGAAGTTACTGTGCAGCAAATTGGGAACTGAGTCACATGCTTCTAGCTGGGGAATTAGAAAATCCAAAGCACAAATCAAGCAAAGCTTAACCCAAAAATTAATCAGAAGGTGGCACTGGACTTGGGCATTGATTTATAGAAAGGTTTGAAGAGCTGCTCTTCTGCCTAAGCCAAGTGCTGCCCTGCACATGAGAATCACATGGAGAATGTCTTCCACACTGAGCTCACTAGAAGATTTTTATCTGTTTTCTTGGTCCTGTCTGGGTCTGTGAAAAGAAGCTGTGCTATGGAGGCTGATAGTGCTGTCATTGTAGAGAGAAGCATTTTAAAAAGATGTCTGGAGGCCTTAAATAAAGTGGAGTGTGGTAAGTTTAGGCGTCTCCAAGGTTTTGGCAGCAGTTCTACCTAAGTGTGGGGATTTAGTCTTCCCTCGGTTATTCCTGAAGCACCTAAAGCTCTAAATAGCAAAACATTAGACTGCCTGCTTTGAGCATGTAAATTTAAGAATTCTAAGTACCAAAAAGCATTATGAATTATGAGGAAAAATTACTAAAGAGGGAGGTAGTGATTCTTTGCAATTAAGAAAGAAGACTATACTTTCAAAATACTGGACAGCTATGGCACAGTAGTTGTGTGTGACCCCAGGGCAGTCACTTAGCCTTTTTGCCCCCTTATTTACATCTGTAAAACAGAGATAAAACTATTCATGACAGATTTGAAGGTGCTTGAAAAGCATTTCGAGAGACCTTTGGACTTGCCAAGCTTTGTTGCTTTTGTATTATGTAGAGAAACTCAGAAAAGTAGAAGGCCATAGATGAGAGGCTCCAAAAGGTTATTTCACAGAAGGGAGGAAGGGACCAGAGTTCAGTGTGTGACTGAGGTGCTTTGGTAGAGATAATAAAGAGATGGCAGAGATGCGTAACAGCAGCTGGGCCTTGCAGATTTCACAAAAATGTGAGAAGAGAAAGTGTTGGGTGCTTTCTGCAGCTGTGCTTTGCTCAGGAGGGAGGTGTATGCCACACGTGGGCTGTGGCAGCAGTAGCTGTGCCCTTCCCAGGAGCAGTGCCGTGGGCTGGGTTGTCTGGCTGATGGCTGATCTGGAGCCCCTGGGTGGGAAGTGCTATTGATTCCAGGGGAAGGGAGGGGGAGGATGCTGCCCACTGCAACACAGAGCATGTTTATCTAATAGGCCAATGACTCACAAAAGATAACATGGTATCCTAATGCTACCTCTGTTATCAAGTTATTTCAATGCTCTAATAAAAAGAGAGATACAAGCTGCTTTATCAGGAGCCTTTAGTTTAACCAGTCCTGTGTGTACACCCATGCAAGCAGTGACACAAACCTAAGTACAGAACTGCAGAGCAGGCAATAGTCAGCCTCAGGATCAAATTATTATTAGTAGTAATATTTAATATATAATATAGTGTGTATTGTACATTTATTAAAAAAATCTTATTGATATTGTTTTTGTTATTATTATTGTAATTATAATGTTTTGAATGCCACTCTATCACTCCCACTCCTGAACTGGACAGGGGAGAGAAAATATAGCAAAAGGTTTGTGAGATACAAGCAGGGAGAGATCACTTACCAACCACAGGCAGAACACTCCTGGAAATTAGTTTAATTATTTAATTAGTTTAATTTATTACCAGTCAATTCAGAATAGAATAATGAGAAATGAAGCCAAATCTTAAAAACACCTTCTCTCCCCTCCTATCTTCCTCTCAGGCTTTATTCCTGAATTCTCCATCTACTGTCCCCAGTGGTGCAGGAGGACAGGGAATGGATGTTGCAGTCAGTTCACACTGGTCCAGCAGCTCCTTCCTCCTCAGGATTGGGCTCCTCACACTGTTCCTCTGCTCCAGCATGGGATCCCTCCCACAGGACAGAGTTCTTCACCTGCTCCTTCAGTGTGGGTCCCTTTCCACAGGCTGCAGCACTCCACAAATTGCTCCAGTGTGGGTCTGTTCCATGGCATTTCCCTTCAGGAACAGGCTGTTCCAGTCTGGGTCCCCCACGGGGTCACAAGTGTTGACAGCAAACCTACTCCAGTGCAATCCTCTCTCCCCAGGTCCTGCCAGGAGCACTTCCTTCCTGTGGGGTCACAGCCTTCTTTGGGCATCCACCTGCTCTGGTGTGGGCTCCTCCAGGGGCTGCAGGTGGATCTCTGCTCCCCCATGGACCCCCATGGGCACAGCTGCCTCACCATGGGCTGCACCAGGGGCTGCAGGGGAATCTCAGCTCCAGGGCCTGGAGCAGCTCCTGCCCCTCCTTCTCCATCGACCTGGAAGAGCTCTTTCTCCCATACATTCTCACTCCTCTCTTCTCTAGCTGCAGTTACCACTGCACAGGGTTTTTTCTCCTCCTGTACCAAGTTACCTCAGAGGTGTCACTGATGGGCTCAGCCTTGGCCAGCAGCAGGTCCAGCAGGTCTTGGAGCCATCTGGCATTGGCTCTGTAGGACGTAGGGGAGGCTTCCAGCAGCTTCTCAGAGAAACCACCCCTTAATCCCCCCCCACCACCACCCAAACCCAATGCAGTTTTATAACTGGAACCATTATACAAGAAATACCCAGGTCTGTTGAGCTCTGACAGGGGTTTTTGTTCGAAGCAGTGGCAGCCAGTACCTCCCATCAGGGTACAGTGATGCTCTGAAGTGGGGTGGAGGGGAAAGAGAAGCCTTCAAAGTGAGACATTTTATTAAGGAAAGGCTAAGAATATCACATCTCTGTCAAGTGTTTAGTCACACAAATTATAGTAAGATCAAAAGGTATAATTTATGCAGTACAATTCTCTTAATTGGCACAGAGTCTGGTGGAGCCAAAAAGGTGCCACTTGAGCAATTGTCCTGATTATTGGAGACTCATAGGAATATGCTTTTCAAATCTACATAAGAGGCAGGAGGATACTGGGGTCAGCATCTTTATCCTCCTCTGTCAGTGCTGGATAATTCCCTGCAGTATTCTTCCTGTATCTAAATTACACATGTGATAAGGTTTCTGCCATCTTCCTTGAAGATTGCTTCCCAGTCTAATAGATTTAATTATTAATTTACTATAAAGTGTCCTCTGCTTAATTTCCCCACTTTTGCCCAATTTACATACCAACCCTTATTATTGCTCTGAAATTAAGCCCTTTCCTTCTCTTTAGTGTTCCTCTCTTTGGAGTCTTAATATGACACCACCAGTCACATCTTCACCCACCATTTTACCAATCAAAACATTAGACAATGTCTAAATGATTGCTGGTGATTCTCCCATTTTTCTAGGGACTGATCTTCTGTACCTCTATGGGCCTGTTAAGCCCTTTAAGTTGTTTGTGAGCTGTTCACCTACAAACTGGGGAGCTGAGATGGCTAATTGTGCAGAAAACATGCTCTGACTCTCAGTCCTGATGTGCTCTCAGTGCTCAGGTTGACACAGGCTGGGTGTGTGGAAGATGAGCAGGGCTCTGAACCCTGCCATGCTTTCAACTTCCAACAGCAAATTCACTTTTTCTGGAATTTCTGAAAGACATACTAGCACTGTTAACTTCAACATAACTCATTTTGGAGTCATGCTGAGCAATAGAAGCAGAGGAGGGAAGCTGTAGCTCAGGAGTTTGTCCACCATCAAATCAGAGTAGTACAACTCCTTATGCAGCCCACACTGTTTGCACGGATGAGGGATGTCATTTTCTGCACAGCTAGCAATCCCATCTGAAATTTCCTCTTTAGCAGCCATCCCAGTTAAATTACTCTGTTACTTATCAGGATGTAGAATTGCTGCAAGTTAAAAAAAAAGTGGCTCAGCTTCCCTTGTGAAGAAAAACATTGCTAGAAATAAATGCTTTTGTTTCTTCCTGAAAGTATTTTTAGTCACTCTGGGTGTGTTGCTATTCATCTCTTGTGGAATGAGTGGAGTAACCAGAGGAGGAAAGTGGAAGCAAAGAGCATCACAGTCCATCTTTCTACCACAAGCCTGTAATTGTATTGAGGGTCATAATAGAAGCATTTAGGTTTTAAAAGGCCTGTTTTAAATGCAGTTAATTAGGTGTCACTATAGGACACGAAATAACACGGCACAAGCGCTCTGCTGTGCACAAGGCAAAAAAGGGAAGTTTGTTTTCTGACTTGAGCATTTACAGATTTCCAAAAGTGACAGTGGATTTAAGGGTGACAGTGCCACCTCTCCAATGACACTGGACAAACCAACAGTCTATGAAATTTCTCCTCCTCCACAAAAGAATGCAAAACAATAAGTTATTTACAGAAAGTGTGTGAGAAAGTTTGTTACAAGAATGTAAACATCAGAAGGCTTAGAAAATCTCCAAAAATCAGGGCGACAATTAAGGTTCTCTGCTTACACTTCTGATCTGGTGTCGTCACGGCTTTTGCTGAAGACCCTGGTCAGGGAGAGCGGGTTTCCTCAGAGACTGCTTTTTCCACAGACAAGGACACAGGTCAAACAGGTCCCACACTGCCAGCCTCAGACACCCACAGCAGAAGCACTGGTGTCAAGGAGGATGAGCAGAGAGGCTCTCAGGAGCACGGAGCTGTAGTACTTGCCAGTAGCAGGCTGCATGCGAGTCCATTTGACTGTGCAACCCTTGTGCTGAAGTGATCCTGATGCCAAAGTCGTGTTTCTTTGTCCTCAGTCCCATTTTGGTGACGTGCCGAGCTGCATGCACTGCTGTCGTCGTCAGTGTCGTATAATACCAACGACTTTCGGAAAGCACTAATGAACAAGTGCAATTTCTTTTCTCTATTGTTGGGTTTTTTGTAAAGTTGCTCAAATGCTCTCAGGTATGGCGGCCCTGAACGGAGGACTCGGCGCTACAGGCCTGACGAACGGCACGGCCGGCACCATGGACGCGCTCACCCAGGCCTACTCAGGAATCCAGCAGTACGCGGCCGCCGCGCTGCCCACCCTCTACAGCCAGAGCCTGCTGCAGCAGCAGAGCGCCGCGGGCAGCCAGAAGGAAGGTAAGACCTTCCTGCAGCAGACCCAGCCCGAGCCGTGCCGCGCGGCTCTTTGCTCCTGGAGGCTTCGCGGAGGGCCTCAGGCAGTCTAATCTGTGATTTCTTCTCCCTCCAGTTTCTTCCTGCTTGCCACTGTCACCTTCTTTGATGTCTAATGTGTTTCACTTTTCAGCCATCAAGTTATGCTTTGCCACCCATCCCTTCCTTGTATTAAAGCATTTACCACCTACCATATAAAAACCGCTAACAAAAATCATCCCTCTGTGGATGCAAGTTTGTCTTCTGGTTTCCATTTTCTGTCATAGTGGAGTTAATCTGATTAAGGTTTTGAGCTAATGACAAGATCCGTTTTCACTTTGAGTGGTTCTTTGCTTAATTGTGGGTCTTGTGAGGAAGCAGCTAAGTGGATGATTGCGCCCCTCTCCCCACACCAACAGCAAATAAACCTCAGGAAGTTATTGCTAAGAATAAATGAATACTAATTACAAGGTGTTTAGGAAAATGAGGCTACCCTTTTCCCCTCTTCCGTTCCCCTTCATGCTTGCCACGCATTTTCAGGGGGGTTGTTTCTGTTTTCACTGGTTTCTCCTCTCCTAATTTCCAGCTAATTCTACAAAGACAGGAAAATACTGCATGCTTTCTAAGACTGTATCTATGTTGTCACTACTGCTCTTGCCAAGGATAAGCTTTGGAAATAAACCTAGAATAATATCCTCAAGAGAAATCTTTTTTATTCTCTTTTGAAATAGTATTTTGTACTGTTATGGGATATGTTTCCTAGGAAGACAAATTTGGCATTCCTCCAGCTGGTTATTGTATAGGGACACGAGTTAAAATGTATATTTTCTCTCAAGTCTTTTCTTTCATTTGCTGCTAAAAGCTTGAATTATTTAAAATGAAAGGGGATTTTTTTCAAATGTTCAAATGTGTTTTTCCACATTTTTCGTTTTCTGCATTTATCTTTCACCTCAGGCCCTTTGGTCAATGACAACAGAGTATTTGACACCAAAAAAAAAAATTGCTTATTTGGTTCATTGCAAGATACATAGTCAAGGAAAGCCTGATTTTTTTTTTCTATTTTAATTTTTCTCAGTTCAGAAACATTCAAATCAACTTTGGGCATATTTTTTTATTTTTATAAATTGCCAGCATCCTTTTTAAAGCACAGTGTTTTTTGCTATATATCTTGTATCTGTTAGTAGGTGGTTAAGTTCAAGTAAGTGAATTCCAGTACTGAATACTGACAACAATGCTTTGTGTCTTACCATGATTTCTCATGGAAGAGTCTGGAGTGGTTGAGGATAAACAAGTACCAGAGAAAAATGCTACATAAATATTAAATGCTGAAGCACAGTGAACTGCCTCGTGCATATGCTCTTAAATATTATTTAGCAATTTTTTTTCCCTACTGTTTTAAAGAACATTATTTGCTGGGAATGATAGTTTACTTGTGACAAGAAGAAAAAAATTCCAAGTGACAAGTTTATTTCATCTTTTTTTTTTTTTTTTTCCTGCCTCACCAGAACTTTTTTTTTAAATCTGATTCAGTTATCTTCTCCTTTTGGGCAAACTTTGCTATCTTTTCCTTCAGGCTGAGAAAGAGCAGCCAGCCTGATTCTGTGTGGGAGAGGGGAGGTTCCGTGGCTCTGTTGCAGAAGGAACTCTGTAAATCTCATGAGCACTTTCCTTTTCCTCTCCAGAAAACCAAGGACATCACATCTGAGGCACATTTAGGTTCCATTAAGCAAGGGAATATTTAATCAGGCTAATCTAGGTGTGGTTTGAGCAGAAATGTTTGTTCCCTTTGTGTACCACTTACGCTGCTGGAGCCTGCATGGAGGCCACATCTGGCTCCATCATGTATCACACTCTTCCTGGCATCCATTGCTCATTTCCAGTGTGCTGCCATTGAGTTAGGCAAAAAATAACCTATCAGCACTAGGATGAATGTTTTAACCTACACCTTAAATAATGCATACCTCAAATCTTGTCTGTAAGGAAAATATTCAAAGCACCTTTGAGTTTACAGCTTTGTTTGCAAACTGAACTAAGTCTAAAGCCACTTAATTGCAACCCAACTACTTAATTTTGAACTTCTTTAAAAGACTTGCTTTACAAAGCTTCTTCTAGGAGACAGATCTTTGTATGGGGGATTTATATTTTTAAAAAAAAAGCTCATTTTTAAATGAGTCAGGACAAGTTTACTTCTGAATGTCTTTTTCTCACTGACTTCACTGACTTTTAAGTCACAAGGTGTGCTTCTTCTTACTATTTTTATTACTATCTGCACCATTTTCTTGCCATTTGAGTTTAAATCTGTGGTACTCAAATCTGAGCTCACCTGCTTCCATTTCCATAAGTTCCTGCAACTGGAATTAAGCTGACAAACCCATGCAGGTGTTGGAAGCAGCAGAAGACTCCTTGTGCAGTTCTTGGGGCATTTTGAGAGCCAATACATTCTGTACCTGTTTTCCTAACCTTAATTATACTGAAAGACACTCGTGTAAATTGAAGAAAGAGGATGAATTTAACTACTTCTGTAGTAGAGTTATGAAATAAACACTTTTCAAAGTAAACACTTTTCAAGATGGGGTGCTCTCAAGAGCTATATTTCAGCTGTGCTCTTTTGATGATCCACTTGCTTTTGTTCCTTCAGAGTTAGAAAGTGAAATGCATTCTGACCACCAGCTTCAGTAAGTATTATGGAAAAACAGTTTAAATGTAGCACTTGTAATAGCTGTTTTCATACTTCTTTTTTTTATTTATTTTTTTTTTATTTTCCTAAAGGTCCAGAAGGGGCAAACCTCTTTATTTACCACCTCCCCCAGGAGTTTGGAGACCAGGACATTCTGCAGATGTTCATGCCTTTTGGAAATGTTATCTCTGCTAAAGTCTTCATTGACAAACAGACCAATTTGAGCAAGTGCTTTGGTATGTCAAATTTAATAAATCCAACAGTAAAAGCCACATGCACTATACTGAAAAGGGGCCAGGAAAGAAAATTAACAGCAATGTGAGAAATGTCATACTGGAAAATCATTCCAAAAATAATAGACTGTTAATCCTCAAATGAGCAGGAAGATGCAAAGACAAACTACTTCTATCTAAAAATTGGATATGGAAAAAAAACCCAATAATAATCTTCCAGTCTGACATCTCGCATGAATGTGTCAAGTACATGAAACTAATTACACCCTATGTGGGGGAATGTCATTTAGTATACTATTAAATTGCCTTATTATGGATACCTAATTATTCTCTATTGTATAGCTGAGGCACTTAAAAAAGCTCTATGTTTAACCCATTGCTTCTGCATTACAGGAATTTCTTTCTTCTGAATTAAGTACAAGATTTTGCAATTAGTGACTGAATGGTGTGTACATGCAGTTCAGAATATTCTGCAGACAGCTGATGTCTAGCTATGCAGCTCTAGCTGTTGTGGGTGGGTTCCAGTGTGTTATGGAAGATGGCATCTCCCTTACCTTAGGGCAGGCAGGGATGAAGAGAGCCTCACAAGATCAGTGTCAAGTTTCCCAGAAAATCCTTTGAGCTGTCAGAAAATTAGATCACAGCAGAGGAGGAGATGATGTGTTGGTATAAAAATAGTTTTAGGGTTGATTAGGAGGTCTGATGTCTTTGGAATAGCAGAGATGCACCAGTTCAGTGCTTTGATGGAGTGGAGCAGAGAATGTCAGTGTGTGGTAAACTTTTGGAGCATTGGTCTAATAATTATGGTCTTATACAAGACACAGTGAGGATTTAGGAGGTGGAAGGAATCTCTCAAAGCATGAGTTTTGTAAGGGTTGATATAAAATACTGGAATTTTCTTTAAAGTGGCAATTCTTTCCCAGAGTAAAGGAATGCACCTGTATATGTGACAAAAGAGGAATGGACAGTACACTTGGAAAGTTGATTCAGTTCACAGAAACAGTGTGACATTCTTTCTGCATTTTCCCACCGTCTTTTTGTTCATTTTTGAAGCATTCATCTGTTTGGACTTTACAAAAAATTATTCATATCTAGACCAGCATAGTCCAGCCTGTGTCTGCAATGGGTTAAAGCAGTCCCTGAGGCTCTTGCAAATTTGAAAAGTGGAATTGAAATGGACTCTCCATTGATCTGGAGCCAGTTCTGTTAGTATGTTGGGGGTTACAAAATCGTTGTTGAGGTCTCAGGAATCTTGATGAAAAGACAAATCAAGCTATGTTAATCAAAATGCAGCAATTGTGGTGACTGCTGAAAGAATGTAAATCAGTTTGGGCAGGTGGCTCAATTCATCAGATCGTTTCCCACACTTGCTTTTTATGCATTTTCTTTTACTCTTTGATTACCTTCTCACACATTTGCCTGGGTTTGTGGGACACAGTTGCCTAACTTAGTGATGCACAAAAGTTATCTTCTTTAAGGGAAAATGGAGGTGTCAACACCCAATGGATGGAAGAATCCTCTCTCTTTTTGGTTTTAGCCAGCTTTCACTGATATTTCCATTTCTCGGTCTTCCTTCCCCAATATTCTGCCACCAGGGAGGGAGCTCTGCTTTAAAAACAAAAAGTAGAAGTGGCAGATGAAGCTGAATTTTCTGATTAGTGGGTGACTATTTGGTGATGCTGCAAATCACAGGCAATGCCAGAATTAGGCCTGCTAGCTTCATGTACTGGCATAGCCTGCATGCACCTCCTCAGCTTTATTAGCAAGAATTGTCTAATTTTTATTTTGGTCCTATATTTGTGTTTCAAAAAGCTTTTTTTTTTTTTCTTTTTCTGTCCTCCCACCCAAAAACTATGAAAATAATACTGCTGAAGTACCTATTTCTCTGCTGAATCATTTATGGTCATTGCACTTGGTACAGTTTAGGTTCGGGTTTTTTATTTGTTGGTTTGGTCTTTTTGCCCCTAGTAATAGTAATTGTAATTGTAATTGTAATTGTAATTGTAACTATTTGCACATGCTTAGGGCTTCCTGCTCTGGAGTTTCCAATCTCCTACCCAAAGGAGGAGGAAGTCAAATTACAGATGAGAACAGGTTGAACATCCAAAAGGTGTAAAGATTGTCCAAGTCTGTCTGGCAGAAATGGGAAGGTTTATTCTGAGTCAGTGATAGACAGTGATGAATCTTCATGTGAAACTGCTTCACAAAATGAAAAATTTCTTTTCTGTGCAGAAAAAGGACTTAGGCATATTTTCTTTTCTTGTCCAACCCAAAATGAATGCTCAAAGGATTAAATGGTGATGAGGATGACAGGACAGTGTGTTTCCACCTGGAAGTTCTCTTCCATGAGTTCTCACAGGCTCCATGGGCTTGAGTTGATTCAGCAGACAAAGGGTTTCACTCTTCCAGCTTATCTCTTGCCTTTCATAAATATTACAATAAGAAAAATGAGATATGTAAGTAAGGCAGAGGAGGGGGGACCCAGTTACATCAATGCAGAAATGCAC
This sequence comes from Haemorhous mexicanus, assembly GCF_027477595.1. Taxonomy (NCBI): domain Eukaryota; kingdom Metazoa; phylum Chordata; class Aves; order Passeriformes; family Fringillidae; genus Haemorhous; species Haemorhous mexicanus. The sequence continues at coordinate 70,228,666 of NC_082345.1, read as the reverse complement.
TCAGCCTTATAGCAAAATTGTTACTTGAATGATGAAAATTATTTATCCTGATTATAGAGCTACTCAAAGATGTAAAACAAAAATCAGAATTGTCATGACAGGATCTTTGAGAATTAATAAGCAACATCATTCCAACTTCATGTAACCTGTGGTTTAAAATTCAGACAAAAATGATGAATGGGTGCAATCAGAAAAATACAAATAAAGGGAAGGAATTCTAGATTCCTCAGTAAGAGTTATAAATGAAGGTTCTCAATAAGGAAGAAGATGAGAGTGTAACAAGCTAATGCAGGTATTGCATTCTGTGTAGAGACAAATTGTGAATCTGAATAAGAATTGAATGATGGGGCTGATGCCAGCAGTGTGCTTCCTTCTATTCATTCCACAGATGCCAAGTGACTAGTTTAGATCACTTGCTTACTTTCCAGGTGGATAAAACCAGGTACGAAGGAAAGGAACTAGAGTGATGATAAGTTCATAGCAGTAATATGCACTAAGGAGGACAAAGTGAAGGTCAGGAAAGCTGTAGAGGGAAATGCTGAATTGTCAAGGTAGGTAGGAGTAGCTACACCTCAGCTGTGGAGCATCTGCCTGGACAGTGCTACAGCTGCCTCCCAACTCGTGCTAGTTCCCTTTGCTATCCCTGAGGCAATCCTAGAGCTCATGGAGGGAAACACAGGATGTAGAGCTAAGATAATGATTGGAATTGTGTGAACAGACATGACCCCCTAGAACCAAGTAGGGGAAAGGAAGAAAGGGAGTGAGGAAGCTCCTCAGGATTTGACAATAAATTTAAGAGGAAATTATCTGAGGGAGAAAGTGAGGAAGTGGCAAGAGTTACTAAAACCAAGGAAGGTATTGAGGGACATATATTATCCCTTAAGGAGGTAACAAATAACTCAACCACAGGACAATATGGCATATTGGCTTTGGCCAGGAGAAGGTCTGCAGAGGTTTAAATGAGAGGTGGTTTTGAGTGGGAGGAACAGAAGCTAGACTGAGCTGTCAGACAAGAGTCTTAACTTAAATTATTTGGTGAAGTTGATTTAAGGTGAAGCCATGGGTTGATCTATGAAGGAGAACAGCTGGACAAGGATACCTTGATAAGGAGGGAAGATTTCATGCAATGGGGAAAGCATAATAACACTCTGACTCTGTAATTGGAAGAGGGCAGCAGTGCAAGAGCCATAAAAAGATAGCTTAAAGTAGAGGTAAAAAGAGGTTATGAATCCAAGTAGTACACAGACACTAAGCACAAATGAATGAAGCTGGTTGAGGAAAGAGAGGCACTGAGAAGCCCATGTGTTAGGACTGAAGACAAAGTGTGTGGCATCCCTGCTTTAGGAGAATGAGGGGATATATGTTAAGGCAAATTCAAGTGGAAAGAAGAGGAAGCATTTCAAAGCAGATGCATAGCAGCAGGCTGAGTGCAGTAATAATTAGCCCAAGCTGAGGCAGAGCAGCAGTTAGGTGAGCTTTGCAATTACAAGTGGGAGGCCCAGATATGAAAATGAACTTTGAGCTTCCAGAATCAGGGAGATTTGAATGTATTATGAACAGAACATTTTCAGTCTCCCAGGGAAAAGAAATCTGAGCCAGGCTAGCCATTCTGAATTACCCAAGCAAGCATTACCTTCCTAGTTAGAGCTCACATGCGAGGAGAAGATCTTGGAGTTCTCATCAAACCCTACCATTTTCTTTATGATGCTGCTTAATTTTGATGTTTGCATGCCCCTTTGGGGACCAAGAGACTGAATTAACTAACATTAAGGTACCCTGAGATCTTGAGCTGGAAGGAGCTGTAAAATTTCAAAATACTAATATTGCAACTGTCCTAGGCCAAGCCCAAGGAGATGAGTTTTCCATACCACACATGAACTCACACCCAGCTGTGCCAGTGGGTTTAGGCAGTTTGGGGGTTGATTCTGTAACCAAGCTTGCTGTTTCAGCTTCCCTTTTGCAGACTGGCCTAAATAGCACTTCCTAATAGACTGGGAGGTATGTAATACTACACTGAAAAGTGTTACAGTAATAAATATCTTCAGTCTCTAAGGTAGGTATATAAATAACAAAATGGAAACTGCATTGCACCAAAATTGGCCAACTGCATCCCAGCTAGTAAAGAAACATTATGTAGGTAAAGAGGAAGGCAAAAGGAAACAAGCGAGGAAATGGGATATGAAATGTGATCAAATAACTAATTGAAAGCCAGGTGAATGTGTCAAATAAATAGCAATCATAAAATTCTAACAAAGTGCCTTCTGACATTTGTTCTAACCCAGAGCTGACTTTCTCTCCCGCCTGTGTTCTGTGTCTCCCAGGTTTTGTTAGCTATGACAATCCGGTCTCTGCACAAGCTGCTATCCAGGCTATGAACGGCTTTCAGATTGGCATGAAACGCTTGAAGGTTCAGCTGAAACGCTCCAAAAATGACAGCAAACCTTACTGATCTTAACCCCAGATGCTTACTGCTCTTATTTTAGCTTTCTTAGGGTAAGTCCCATGAGCAAACCTGTCCTCTGCAGGGGGGTTAAGAAAGAACATAGAGCCAACCTTCACCAAGGGACAGTTATTTTTACAGTTACCACTTCCATCTCCCCACTTGTCCTTACTGCACTTGGCTCCCATTTCCTTGCCAAGTAATTACTGAGTTGTGTTACTGTATTTTGTTTTGCAGCATAATTTATCTCCTTTTCGAAACAAAAATAAACGTCTTGAAATTCCAAACAGCACACACACACAGACACAAAAAAAATGTGCAATTTAACTCTGTGAACCCTGGTGCCATTAGCACACAATAAAAGTTGTTTTCTATGGATGGATCGTATTTTACCAGGGTGGCACCAGCAGTTTATAGGTTAAACAAAATGGCCTCATGCCAGTTGAAGCACTTATTTTGCAACAAAAATTGAAATAAGTCTTTCCACTACATCAACTTGTTTTTTGAGAAGATCTGATTTTTTTTTTCGGTTCAAATCAACGTATTGTTATATATTAGTCTGATTTTACACTGGTCGTCTTTATATTTCATTTTTTTTAAGTTCTTGTTTTTTTGGAAAGGATTAATGTAAAAAAGATTTAGAGATCTGTTTCTAAAGCTACAGGGTTTAAAATAAAAAAAAATAAAATAAAATGAGTGACAATACTTGATGTTTCTTGAGAGATAAATTTAATAATAATAAAAAAAAAGAAAGCCACAGGCCTGTAAATTTTATTTGTAAAAAGCATTTCTATTTTTATACAAAATTTTTACTGCCTCAGAAATAATGGAATTTATTTATTGCCTATTGTTAACTTATTGGATACCTAAAGAGCAGCTCTCTATGCTAGCTAGATCCTTTGAAGTAGTCTCTAGAGTAATTGTGCCAAGAATGGGCGCTTTTTCACTGTTGAACCCTCCACCCTTTGCAGTTCATGCTTTTATCCTCTTGTTTGTATTTGTCTGGTTATTTTGTTCGTAGTTTCCATTACCTAGTTTAAAGTTCAGTTGTCTGACCCTTTCCCTCCCCCCCTCCCTGTACCTTTCTGTTGTTACATTTGTAGAAACTGGTTCTTTCCTCTCTTTTCTCCCCAAAGAGGAATCCATTCTCTCTGACTCCTTTCAGATGGATTCTTTTGGGGTTCCATTGTGTTCTTGTTGACAAGTATTGTAAGTTAATGCAAATTATGTGAACAGCTCGTAGGCTCTACTGATAAAAGATTTGCATTAGTTTTCTCCTGCACCCATAAAAGTGATTTTGTTTGTGCTGCATAGATTCTGTGTAACTTTTTTCCTCTTCCTTGTTTTTTCCCTAGACATCTCCATGCCCGTTAGCCCATCGTTTGCCTAGCATGTCCCTGTGGCGTCTCAAAAAAAAAAAAAGTTTCATCGTCCCGTCATTGTTTCTGATGTCTTTCTGACCTCACATCATATTTGGTTCTCCTACTGACCTAGTTTGACCTTTGAAATTTGCATGTGACCTCATCTAGCTATGAATTCTGGGAAGTCAATGTGAAAAAACATTGCTACATTCATGCAAGACTGAAATTTATTATTAGATAAATTAATGATAGGATTTAAAAACAACCTGTGGCAAAATGTTTTTTCTTTCTTTCCTTTTTTTTTTTTTTTTTTCAGTATTAGTTTCTGGTTTTCTTCTTTCCTTGGAGTTTTTGTTTCATTTTGTTTGGGTTCTTTTGTTTTGGGTTTTTCTCTTGGTTGATTTTTGGTTTTGTTTTTTTTCATTTCGTAAAAAAAAAAATAAAAAAAAAACAGACTTGAAAGTATTATACAGGGATTGGCATTCTGCCTGGTCACTGGTGACAATAGCAATATGTGTCCAGAGGCACAGAATGTTGGTTTCTAACAGACTACTTCCAAAACAGTTTAAGAAATAAAACTGTCTGATTTTAAGTCTCTAGAGGTCTGTAATAGTTTTTACATTTTTCAGGCAGTGTAAAGTTTTTTGATAAGGCCATTTTAGGTGGCTCACTTTCTCATTAAAGTATATATATAGAACCACTTTTTGTAGATTAGTATAAGAAAATATTTACCCTGTTTTAGGGCAAATGCTACCTACTTGTGTCACCTTTTGCTGAACTGACTCACAGTTAGACAATCCATGGTTTAATGCACATGAAATTACCTATATTTTATACTGTTTCAATGTACAGAAGAAAGGTTACTGTAAAATGTGTTACGTTGGTGCTTCTGTGAATTAAGTTGTGGTTTCATCATGAGTCTTATGGTCTTAAGTGTTCTATGTTTATAAAAAGACAAGTTTAAAATTGGTTTACTTGAACAACAAGAACAAAAAGAAGATTCAAAAAAAAAACACAAAAAAAAAAGTTGTTTGCTTAAAAAAAAATAATTTCATGTGAAAATGAAAAAATATTCCAGAATAAGTTTGTGTTGGCTTGTGACGCATTGATGTCATTTTTTTATTGTGAACAATTTAGGTGTGTTTGTGTTCAGCAAAATGTGATCAGTTTTTCTTTTAAAGAAAAAAAAATCAGTGAAACTATAGTGCCAAATTCCAAAGGTACTTTCTTCCTAGAGCTTCAGTGTGTTTCTTGTGTGAAGTAATTTGATAACATGGGTATTTTATTATGTGTTTTGTATAAATCCCTAATATTTAAAGAAAAAAAGAGGTTAAAAAGTTTGTTAACTTGCTATCCTGTGGTCTTGTTGCCTGAAATTGTTATTGTTTGTTATTTCTCTTTGATGTTTTTTGTAAAACATTGTATAAGTGCCCATGTTTCACTTTTTTAACCACTCTGCACACATCAATGCTGTGAAAGCAAACCTCACTATGTATTTTCTTCATATTGTATGGAAACCTCTAAGGTGAGAAAGTTTTGAACTTTTAACCCTTTCCACCCAGAGCTGTCTTGAGTGTTAATACCTTTTATACATTCACCATTTTGCTGTTTATTTTTATATATATATCTATATCTATAAATATATATATACTTAGTTTTTTGTGGTTTATTTAATACATGGTTGAAATCAGAACAATGCACAGGGCAGATCTGAAGGACAAAAATATTTTACTGCTGTCTAAATTTCTTCTGTATCTATAACTAAAATTATTTAAAACCGTAATTAACTTGTGGTTTTCCTTTTTAGATTTTGGGGATTTTGTCTTTTCTTAAAGAGCTTTTAATATGCTGCTGGAATATGCTATTCAGTATTAATAAAATAAAAGAAAAAGAAAACAATTCTTTAATTATCTATTGTGTGAGCCACTCCCAACCAGGAGCGGTCAATCCACCATTTGAAAACCTTGAGGGAAAAAAGAAAAAAAGAATAATAATATTTTTGTAATTTAAATAAATGAACTTTTGCTTAAATCAGATGCACTAGATCTTCCTGGGTGAAAATTCAGTGTGCACTGCAGTTAAACTACTTTTTATGGATAAAGTTTACATACACTGTAATGTTTGGTGTTATTTGCCATTATTTGTCACGGCAATATACTGGCTTACTCCTGCAGACACTCGTACAGAGAGGAGTAACTTTACTCGTGCCCGTGGTCCATGGGAATATCTGTGTGACTGGTGTGGGTGTTTGCTGGAGGAAGCTCTTTGTAAGGAGCCAGAAAAGAGATGCTGGTAGCCCTTTTCACTGCCTTGTAAGTCTGATTGGGTTGCGTTCCTACCGCACAAACAGTGACCAACAACCAAATTCGGTTCTTTGCCACCGGTTCAGCAAATTCATTGCCAATCCAATGTGTGTGAGCAGCAGTACCTGCTACAGGTCATAAAGTGCCATAACTTCTTCCACCTCCTAGTTCTATCTGGTTATATCTGAAGCCACCTAAAATTAAAAACTAAGCCCTATATGAGCAACATCAGCTGGTGCACTCTTGTCTCTCATCCCCAACTTAAATGCTTCTTTATGTAGAGCCCTGGGATGGAAAGGACTAGCCTCTAGTGATGCAAAAAAAGTTTCCTTCTTATAGCACATGCACTTATAAATAAATGATCTATACTTTTCTCACGTTTTTACTACTGCTGGGGCCTTCCTACACCCTTTGAGGGCTATTTTGTACTACTTGCAGCAATTGTGCGTATTCAAAGTATCATCTCACGTACGTTATATTATATATATGTACATATATATATATATATAATATGAGATCATCATTTGGATTGTTTAGAGACTGTTTCACTAATTTTTCTCATTGTACCCACCGTCTAAATTTCCAAAGCTTTTGTAGATGCCCTGGTGTGTCCTGTGGGTTTTCCAGTCCGGTTAGAGTATTGATGCCTCTGGTCCCTGGGCAGTGTAACTCGACATCAGGCTGCCCTGAATTACTCCACAGGACATTGGCTGAGCAGTGGGAGACAAGGAATGTTTCTGTACTTCCAGGCAACTGAGATGAGACATTGCTTAGAAAAGTGTCCATCTCTGGAAAAAAAAAAAATTCAAAATTCAAAAATAAAAAATAAAATTTAAATACAAAACCAAAAACCCAAACATACACGTCCTGGGAGGCAAATTATCTACCAGTTCTCTTTCAAAATAATGAAAGGAAAAAGCTGCAAGGGTGCAAGGGCCTAATAAGAGAGGAAGTAAAACAAGGGAAATTGCTTTACAAAATTCTAATCAAAAGACTAGACTAGTTGTTTTATCAAACAAATTAGCTAATTGCAATGAAATGGCAGTCCTCAAAGGAGTAACAAGTTCATCTTTCTTTCACCATAGGGGTTACAGTTCCTTGGCTTGTGCTACTCTGGAATCATTTTACTGTTTCTGTTTTTATTATCTTAAGTGCTAATTAACAAAAGGAAAAAAATATCCTGTAGTTTCATTACCTTTTTGGATAATGTCATACAAAAAGAAAAAAAAAAACAAACCTATGTATTTGTGTTTTTTTCGTGCTGTGGGAATTGTTGTTTGTAGATTAATAATACTATCATTTTGTTTAGAATTACAAACTAGTTTTTAAGTATTGTCTGAGAAAAGCCAAAGTTAATGCAATCTAGTGGAAACTGTAAGACCATTTGAGTATTGTTTCTGTTTTATTGATGCATTTGGATTTTGTTGTTTGATGGAATTTGAGCCAAAAAAAAAAAAGAACAAAAAAAAGGCAAAAAAAAAAAAAAGCAGGCTTTCCTATTTCTACAACTTGATTGTACTTATGCATTTTGTACCAGTGGAACTTTTTATACTGGAGATTAAAAAACAAATGGAAATTTTTGTGGCTTACTCTCGTGGGCCCCCTCGATCATGACTGATTTTCAAGTTTGATTTCTGGACGGTAGAAAGAGAGTTGGTTTTGTTTCGAGAATTCAAAACTTTGGCTTGATTTCTTTTTTTCCCTTTGCTTATATCTAGTGTTTAGAATTTTGTCTTAACAAAAGCGGTAAGTTTCACTTTTTATTCTGTATCGTGCAGTTACACAATAAGGTAATTAGAATTAGGAGTACTCGGTCACTTTGCGTGGATAAATGTATTAGTTAAAACGTTAGGGGTTTGCTTTTTTGCTGTTTAGATCAGAGTTTTTTCTGATTCTTCTGTCCTCATTGTGAACATAACCGTGTAGTTGAAACAGTCAGACTTATTTTTGTAACGTATGTTATTGTGTGATGCAGTTTTTTGCTTCTGTCTCCAATATTAAACCATTTTCCTAATACTTGTCTCTCTACTTTGTGTGTTGTATTGTTGGTGGTCATTCTGTGTTGGTAATACATCTGCACACCTCACTGTTTCACGTGCCTGTTTTTTTTTTTTCTCTATTTGTTGGTTGTGTACAAAAGATACAGTCGATTCCACCTAAGTGAATAGCTGATTGGGGGGCAAAAGAGGATTTGTACATTTTAGACATGTTCTGGTTTCTTTGATTTTTTTTTTTTTTTTCTCTCTTCCTCCCCCTAGTCATGCCTTATCACTTGGATAATCTCTTGGAGCAGGAAGCATTTTAAATGAGTTTCCTGCAAAGTCCTATTGAAGGTAGCTTTTGTTAGCCTTCAAACTGCAAAACCTTCTGCACACAAACACACAGAAGACACCTGAAAAGATTTCTTTCTCTTTTTTTTGCTGTGGCATTTCAGTCAGTCTGGAAAATGTGGATTATGGAGATCATTTGTTCTTAGTTGTTAAAAAAAAAAAAAAAATACTCTGCCACTACACTGCAGAAGCATCTGAAACATTCAAGAAAAGGAGGATATAGCCTTGGGATTTTTTCCAAACTGCACAGTAATCTGATGGCATATGGCGTTAGTCAAACTCTCCCTAGAAACTAATCATGTCTTAACTAGAGCTGGGAGAGCCTGCAAAATCTTACCAGGTGATCGAGCTTGTTATGTGCAGTTGTACATACAATACTTTAAAATATATAGCAAAATCCAAGTGAGCACAGGAAGACTTTCTTACTAAAGCCAATGGAAGTAAAAAAATATATATAAAAATTTAAAACAAAAAGGAGAAATAAATTATGGAAAAAAAGATCCCCTGTTGTTCCAATGGGTGAGATTTTTGCTGTGGGCTTACAAAGCAGATCATTCTCAGCATTGGCTGATAGTATTACACAAATCTCAAAAGGGACTAAAGAAATACCACAGCACTTTTTTTTCTCATTATTTTTTACACTTGGCTCTTAGCTTTTTTATTCTATCCTTTCCTATAATTTTTTCCTCCTCACAAGATTCTCTCTGCTCTCCCCCAACCGGTGTCTACCACGATGAAATAAAAGCTGCAAAAGAAAAATCTATATTGTTCTGGTTTACAGAAAGTCTCTTCTCTCCTCTGATCGCAGATACAAACCTTACAATTTGGAGAGGGGGGGGAAAAAAAAAACAAAACAAAACCAACCAAACCAAACCCAAGGAGGAGAGAGAAGCACTGGTGAGTGCTCTCTGGAATTCAAGCCATACGCCCCCATCCCTTTCCTTTGTCCCACTTTCTGTGATGCTCAGGAATCGAAGACCACTTAAAAGTGCTCTTATGAGACCCAAACGACACTCCTCCCTCTTGTCTCCTCTCCCCTGGTCTTTCTGGCGCTCTGGCTTTGGCTCACACACACACACAGCCCCATCAATACCGTCCAACAAGGTCCTGGCGCACTGGGTGTATCCGTGTGGTGTCAGCAGCAACGTTGGTTCCTGCCTTTGGAAGACTTTTGAAATTTTCTGGTGGCTTGTGAGTTGGCCTGGTTGTTACTGCTAGATCTATTTTTCTGAAATTATTTTTTTTCCTTTTTTTCACTTTTCTGTTTCCATGAGAAGCAAACTAGTGATGAGCCTGGAGTGTCCAATGAGCTCCAGTGCCATCCCACAGGGTCTGTTATCAGAGGTCAGGGGTCCAAGCAGCTCTAGGTTTAACCTAAAACCACAGGAGCCTGTAGCAGACAGCCGAGGCAGAAAAGCAGAACCTGATGGTCAGATTATATCCTGGGTCTTTGACACCTTTAGAGTTTATGATCTCGATTTGGATAATTTTGACACCAGTGGATTCAGTTAAGTAAGTCTTGGCTTGCATGATGGATAAATCAGAATTGCTCTCTGGGCTTTTTTAGCTTGTTGTGGATGTTTCCTTTTTTTTCTTTTCTCTTTTTTTCCTCCAAACTTGGTCTTAGGAAAGAAACTAGAGCTTTGTGAAGGGTCTTTTCTTCCAAAAATACAACTGAAAAAAAAAAGACTTATACTGCAGTTAGGTTTCTTTTAAATACTCAGGGCTGAAAGATACAGGGTTTTCTTTCTTTCTTTTTTTTTTAATTTCAACAATGGGGGGAAAATGAGTTCCTTAAAGCAATGCAGCTGAACAGTTTGTCCTGCTTAAACACATGCTTTTAATTTCAATTATGTAAGGCACCTTGCAGTGTTAGCAAAATGTCTCTTTGTTAGCTATATGTGTATCGCCATGGGAAATTACCAAACTGTCACAAGACTCGCTGATTAAAGAATAGCCTGCCAGAGTGTGTGTGCCTTTGCCCAGTGTGACTCTTAGGTATTAGGCTAAGGAAAACAGTTTAACAAAATGTAGTGTGAATCATTCCTGATAAGTGAATAAAGCATTGTGACCAAGCAATCAGATTATTCACTTATCAGGAATCGACTGTACTGATAGTTTGCCTGATCGTTTTTGTTCCTCATCTCTGTTGTAGTTTCACTACTTTGCTGTGTTCTGTTTTTTCTCTCATGCTCTTAGTAAAATCACTGGGAATATCCCTTCGTGTGATCATGAAACGTGCTACTGAGTAACAAATAAAAAAAAATTAAATATAAAAATGATATCTTAACAAAATCTATGCACTTGCTATCAGGAACACAATACTGGATGTGTCTTATATATATTGAACTATAATAGTATTCGATTTCTTAAATAAAGCTTAAGAAAGGATTCTGTTGTCTGTAAAATTTTATGAGCATTAAATGGAACAAAAAAATGTTTCTAGGATTGGGCGCTTTTTGTTATATGAAATCGTCCTGGGTATAAGGTCTTTAACCATGCCCAGGCAAATGTTAACTAATTCGCTTGATATTTCATTAATAATGGAGACTTTGAAAATTAGGCTTACTGAAATCTGCGGGGAGAAAAAGTCTTGCCATTCAGTGACTCGCAGCAAAAGATTTTAAGATGCAGAAATTTTGATCTCTTTCTGTATTTGAAACCAAAACATGTTTGGTTTTGCACTAAAATCAAAAAATGGCTAAAATATGTGAATGAGAAAATGCTATAAAAAAATACAATACTGTACTTTTTGGTATATGACTTTTTTTCCTCCTTATTCTAGATAGGTTTAGAGTTAAAAAATGAAAACCCATATGCTCAAAATTCCACAGATTCCACCCTGGAAGTCAAGGCATCTTTTTGGGGAAGATCCATGGCTTACTGTACGTTTCCTGTATTGAGCCTTCTCTTAAAAAAAAAAAAAAAACATTTTCACATCAAAACACATGAATTAAATGGCAATTGAATAGGTAAAATTGTTGAGTACACTGAAAAAAATTATTCCTTCAATGGCTGTATATTTGCCACAAAATTGTAGATTTGAAACAATCTGATTTTTATGGAAATGGCCATAATTCTTGTATTTATCAAGCTTTCAATATTGTCAGCCTTTGGCAGAAAGATCCAGGAGAATGAGGGGAGGGGAGGGAGAGGGGTTGCTTTCTTTTTTTCTTTTGAACTGCATTACTGCCTCACTTTTCATATGCCATTATATTATCTGAAAAAAAAAATTAAATTGTGGAAATCTATTTGCTGCTTGTATCCTTCTATTCATGCATATTTTGTAAACATTACTGAGCTCAACATCCAGTGGCCAGGTGCATCAGCATTGTAAGCCAAAAACACTGCTCCACCAGAGAAGTCACAGGGAAGATTTGCCTTGGTGGGCAGCAGGATGGTCCTGTCCATCCCACATCAGCACAGAGCTCAGGTGGGAACCCTGCCCTGCTTTTCAAGGGCTGCTGATGTAACACAAATATTAAATAATCGCAATGATTAGCTCATATTTGTATTCCCTCTGATTTTCCTCATTAGCAGACTTTCTTTTTTTTTCCATTAAAGGGAACTGGAAAGTTGCAGTCATTTTCTGAATCATTTGCCCCTGTTGATAACCTAATTGTTTTACATGAATGCTAATATTTCCCTCTCACACATTTATATCTATCAGCTAAATCAGCAGTAAAGTAAACTCTTCTGGGATACATTCCTATATCAATTAGCAAGGATTTATGCTCCAAAGCACCATTAGCATTAATGGGAGTGTGCTCTTTAGCATAAACAATTGGCAATAGGTCTGGTGGACTTTATTTCATAAACAAAGGAGCATTTGAATCTTTGAGACTTGTTTCCTCAAGATGGCACTTCAGGGAGTGATGTCCCAGCCTCCCCGGCTGCTCTGGGGACATCTCACTCACAGGACATGCATAAATTCCTGAGTTGCCAGCAAAAGGAGACAGTGTCAGTTTGGAAAGTGGGCTGACTTCTGGCACAAAGTTTTGCTGGCATTTTCCCTTCTGAAAACCTGCCTGAGAACACAACCAAGCAAAATTTTCAGCATTATCTCCTGTCCCTCCAACCAACAGCTTAAGAAACTTTACTCTGAATGTTGTGTCGTGCCTCAGGATGGAGAGCACAGAGGGGAGGGAGGGAGGCAATTTGGAAAGAGGCAGGAGGAAGAGCAGAGATGAAGCCCTATAGGAAAGAAACTGGTGGGTCCATCAGCTCCTTCAACTGTCAGCCTCACAGCACCACGGCTTTCAGTAGAGAGCTAGAGGGAACCACTAAAACACCAAGTCTCAGCTTTCACATGTAGGTCAACAGCTTCTCCATGTCTGATCAACAAATACACAACCAAAATTCTTCAGTCCTTATCTGAAGGCACTGACAGCTGGGGCAAAAGTCCACCACTCCTCAGAGGTGCATGATCTACTGAATCCCTGCCCGTGCTTCTGCAGATGTTTTCTCTGTAGGTTTTGGCTTTGCTCAGTTCTGCTACATTAAAGAGCCCTTCTGCATCTGCCATTTCCCCCAAAGGCACTCATAAGCAGGTCTCAAGTTGCTTTTCATCCCTTGTTCATAAAACAAATACATCATGGTCTGGAAGCATCCACACTCAATAGTGGATTTTTAGTCCCTGAATAATTTGTGTGCTTTATTTCTGCGATTTTTCTTTTTTCCCTGACTTTCTTTCTAAATTTGGGTTACCAGAGCCAATATGTCACTTCAACATCAAGTGGTGCAACATGCAGAAATTAAAAATTTCATCCCTACTCTACTCCTCTGCATGACACAGCCAGGGATAGCATCAGCCCCTCCAAAAATAACATGCAAAAGCCACAAATCACCAAATTAGCAGAATTATTTGGGGCTGTTCCTTTAGGATGCTGAAATCCCTCTGGGATGCATTGAGCTCCAGGTTCCTGTGTGTGTGGTCTGCTTGCCTGTTCTTCCACTTGAAAGCTTCCTTACAACCACACTGAGAGTTTCTGTATAACTCCTAGTCCCATCCAACGCTTTCCAATGTTATCAGCAGTTTTGATATTTACTTCCAAGTCATTATTGAAAATATTCAATAGCATTCAGACCCCCCCCCAAAAAAAAAAAAAAACACTCTCCTACAGTGAGTCTCCTTTGACAGCTTCTCTGTTGACATGTCAGCCCATTCTTAATCCATTTTATGTGCCTTGTATTGATAGGGTAGAATGCTAATTTTTAAATCAGAATCTGTTGTGCTGTCAAACATACAAAAGTCAGAATATATTCCATCTTTGCAATTACTTTTATTGGCCAAAACCTACAATCACATCAAAGAATGAAATCCAGTTTGACAACCCTTTCTCCCTTAAAAAACATGTTGATTGGCATTAATTGTTTACCTCATCTTTAATGTGTTTATACCCATATCAATACATCCATTCTTTTGCCAAATTAATGTCAAACTAGCCAACCATGGGCTGGGCCATCCTTCCTGTCTTTTATCAGTACATGGGAATGTCACATTTCCCATCCCATCTGGGATTCTGCTGGTGTGCTCAAATATGCCTAAGGGTCCAGGTCGAGGGATCAGAGCTCTCTGTCCTACTCTCAGCCCCAGCTACCTGGGGCTACCAGATCTTTAACAAAAGGGTTGCTAAGCAGACTCTTACAGAGTTAGACCAGAAACCCTGTTATCCTTCCTCTGGCATGTAGGTATGAAAAGAGGAGAATTTTAGACATTGCCTCTCTTTCTGCAGCATAACTAGAAGTTTTCCCATCTCCAAAAGCCTAAATTCAACAATAAAATAAACTGACCTAAAGAAATTTTTGTAGTTGAGTCCTGCCTCCTCACACAGGTAGAGCTGTCCATTTAGTTTGGAAGCACAGGGCAGTGAATGTTGGTTTATATGTGATATATTATTTAAAGATCAATAGGAAGCATGTGTGTAGGTAAAATAGCCTTTCATTCACCATCCTCCTCTGAATAGACACAGCTGCTTTCATTGGTGCACATGTGAGTTCAAGCCCTGTAGCTTTGAAGGAGGCAGCAGAGTGCCACCTGAGGATACCTGGGGCCTATTAGAGAAGAGAGGTGATTTGGAAATCAGAAGAAACCTTAACCAAACAGACCAGATACTGCAGCAGCAGTAACAGAGGAAGGTGCTGTAGTGTTCAGTGCAACACCACAGGTGCTGTTTCAGGCCATGATGATCCCACAGAGGTGTCTTTGACACAGGCCACAGAGCTGTTGAGATACCAATTGTTGAGATTACTGAGGTACCAATGCATCTGCTCAGGAATGTCAACCCCAGCCCAGAAGATACAAGCTGCTGCTTTAACCTGTAACCAACTCCACTAGTCAGGGTAACAAAATGTACCCTGCATTTTTCCCACATGAAGCAGTGTGCTAAAGACCAGGCAGTGAGGGACCTGTCAGGAGGTGTTGCTGGCTTTCCAGTGACTAAAACAGATAATAGGAGGAAAAGGGAGTTTTCTCAGTAGAGACTTCAAGTAGTGCCCCCAGTGCCCAAGGATACCCCACTGACTGCTTAACTGCAGCCCCTGCAAAGAAGGGCAGTGGTGAGCTGATGGCTGTACTCAATGATCTTAAAGGTCTTTTCCAACCAAAACAATTCGGTGATTCCAAGGCCTTGCAGACACAATGCAGGATGAATAGGGCATTTATGACCTCCAGCCCTCCTAAGCCATTTCAAGGGCTCTAAACACTACAAGCATAGGAGCCTGGTGCACCCAGATACTCAAAGGATCCCTAAGCTTAGAAGAAGGAATCTGTGAGCTGAATCCCACTTTAAGGCCTATATTCACTTTCTTAAACCTGGGCCATGTTGGATACTCCAGGGCAACTCAAAAGGCATTGATTCCTGCATTTATTAAAGAAAAATTGAGCTCTAGGGGTCTAATTTGTAGACAGCTGAAGGTGAAATTCAGTGAATCCTATTGTTAACAAATGAGCCCCAGGTGATGTCCCATAGGCCCTAAGTGGGAATTGTACCATACCAATAAAAACACCAGCTGCACTGGAACTACTTTTTAGGGGATAGATGTATGCAGAATATCCCTCTGACAGGAAAGCCAGACCCCTGAGGACTTGTACTTACGTGATCTATAGAGCACCTCTGGCATTAGTTTCATCCTATTCAGCTTTCGGCCTTGAGGATCCCTAGGAAATGATTGCTTACATTTCTTGTGGATGTGGCAAAAGTATCACATAATTAGTGATATTTGAGTCTCTGATCCTGGTATAATCATGCCACACACTTTAGCATCCCATATCCCCAGGCCATGTATCCTCCTGTTCAAAAGAAGAATAAAATAAAAAGCAGAAAACTTCACAGACTCATTGGGCATTTGTTGCTCTACTTGACAATCCTCATGGTGAAGATGCCTTTCTTGATACCTCTAGTGTTGCAACTCATGCCCTTTTCTCTCACACCTGCCAGATGCCATTGCAAAAAGCCCTGCTAAAACTTCTTGAGAAGTTCCCCAAAGACTCCAGGGCAGTGTGCCACTCTTAGGTGCCCCCAAGCTGTCCCTGCTCCAGGCTGAATAAGCCCAGCTGCCTCAGCCTCTGCAGGCAGGTGACAGCTTGAGCCATGCTGGCAGCCCTCCCCTGAACTCCCTCCAGTTTGCCCATTACTTGTATGTACTGGAGGCACCAGAAAGTGGATGCAGTACCTAGATGTGGTATAGCACATGTCTTAGTAGGTAGGTTTTTTGGGGATGGGAGGGTGATAATAACTTCCCACACTGTCCTGGCTCTGCTGCTCTCCATGCAGCCCAGGATGTTGGCTTGTTTTGCTGCCAAGGCTCACTGCTGGCTCGTGGTGACCTTCCATCAGGACACACCCATGTCCCTTCCAGCAGGGTTCCTCCCCAGCCTGCCCATTTGCAGCCTTTGCCACTGCAAGCCCCTCTTCCCTCCTGGGTGTGGGTCTCTGCACTTGTCCTTGAATTTCACACATTTCCTGCTGGCACTCTCCTCCAGCCCGCTGAGCTTGCTCTAAATGACAGCCCCATTCTTGGTCATCCTTCATAAATTTTGTCTCATCTGCAAATTTCACAGGATGGGATATGTAGTGGTGTGAAATATGAATGTTGAACTTGCCTTTGGTTGCATTTCCTCCTACATGTGGGTGAATCTAAGGCAAGTCGAGGCTGAGGAGACAGCAGGCAGCACATTATGATCCATTCCCTTCTCCCTTTACTTTAAAATGAAAATAAAATTTAAAAAAGGAAATTCTAGGAGGTGCCAATAAAGGAAACAGGTAGTTCTCTAGCAGGCACATGTAACTAGTCAGCCCATTCTGAGCACCCCTGGGCATCAGAACTGGGATATCTGCTCACCACCCTGCTGTGAAGCACTCTCAGGCAATATTTCACTGATCCAAACACCTACCAGTGCATGTGGATGTCCACAACAGTGACAGAGCTGTGGCTGCAGCACTGCCAGGATGGCCAAGATCCTCGTCAAGGATTCTGTCACTCTCAAGTGACAGGAATCCACCCACCCACCCCATTCCCTTGCCAGCCAGTGTCAGTCAGTTAAAAGCATTCCCCCTTCTGCAGGCATGAACACAATTTGTGGCACAAGGTTTTGGGCCTCCTGCTCTCCTGTCCTGACCCCAGATTTTTTTTGTAGTTCACCACACACCCTCAGCAAACCTCGCAAACATGTGGGTGGGGAAAGGGGAAATAGTAACAGCACCACTCAGCCAGGGACTGAGAACATGCTGGCTAGAAAAGTGCATATTCCTTGGCCAGCCTATGCACAGGGAGACAGAGAGGTCATGGAGGAGTCTTTCTCCTCCCCTTCCCACATCCCAGGTTCCTGTCCCAAACAATGGTCACACAAGGCTAGAAAACTGAGTGGGGTAGGCAGATGCACTGTCAGTTAATTTTCTTTTTTTGCAAACATCATTTGCCATGCCAGTGGATCCCACGGTCATCTTCATGGGCCTTACACAGTTAATACTATCACAAATTCCCATGTGAGATATCCCTCTTACCTGTCCCCTTCCAAGCACCGTCTGCATGACTGGGAATGCTTGCTTATTAGACAGCTTTCCTTAATGCCAAAATATGCTTTCCAATAAAAAGAAAACCCTAGCACAGTCCCATCCCAGCCCATGTGCCTCCCTTTTAGTGTTCCTGCTTCCTGTAAAAGAGTTACAGCTGCAGCCAACTTCTGAACACCAGCAGTGGGGCTGGGGGTGGGCTGGGCAGTGTGAGTGCTACCACGACTACTGAAATTGTATCCATGATTGTGCCACAGCCTGGCTGTTTATATCTTCAACATCTCAGCAAAATGGCTTGTCACTGGGTCAGAATGTAATTTCTTTGCCATAAATCACCTCCTGCGCCTCCTGCAGGAACATATGCCAGCCATAAATTCACTACTGGTGGAACAGAGCTCCTGGATGAGAGGTCGTGTTCCCAGGTGTGAATAAATAAAAAGTTCACAATTCACAGAAACAACAGAGAAACAACAACAACCTGGCTTTGCATGGAAGGCAAACAGGATTAATAGGAGGGTTCAGAGTGCCCTCTTCTCCTCCAGACTCATTTTCTTCAGCTCCTTCAGCCTTACTGTGTTCTGTTAACAGTTGGCCACCTCCCGGCTTGGTCTTCACTTCTTTGTCAAAGTACAGAAATATTCCCACCTAATATTTACCTACAGAAATATTCCCACAGTCCCAGGGCTGTGGAGTTCAGCCCAGGGGATTAGTGCCAAAATGCCTACTGAGACATTGGAGCTTTAGTGGGGCCAGCCCTTGGGCTCAGTTAACTGAGGTTCTTGGTTGTTTGAGCATCACCGGGAATGGTGGAGAGGTATCACCACATGCAGGGCAGACCTCAGCCTGACCAATTACACAATTCACCAAATTCACAGCATTCACAGAACCACTGGGTTGGAAGAGACCTTCAAGATCATCGAGTCCAACCATGCCCCAACACCTCAACTAAACTATGGCACTGAGCGCCACATCCAGTCTTTATTTAAACACATCCAGGCATGATGACTCCACCACCTCCCCGGGCACTGGAAGAAAATGCTCATTCTCTGCTGAAGGTTGCTGAATACCCAGCTTTAGCATCCTGGCTGGGATGGACTCAGTGCTCTAGAACATTTCTTCTGCAGATAAGGAGCCCATGTACCCTAGGAATGCACTTCAGGGCTTGCCTAGAAATTTGTGATCTTCAGCTTTCAAGGTATAAGGAAATAATAATAATAAAACAAATAAAAAAATAAAACAACAACAGCAAAACCTACCACAACCCTTCAAACTGGATTTTGTACTGCGAAATCCACTCATGTCCTTGGGAAAGCAAGTTTGTGAGAAGCATTGCCATCAGTGTGCTGGAAGTTCTCCTGAGTTCTGCTTCTGCACATATTCAGGACTGCCTTCACCTGGGCAGCTCTCACCTGCTGAAGACTTTTTGGGCACCCAGATGGCTGCGGGGTTTTTGTTCATGGTGCACTCAGTACTGCCCATATTTCATGTTCTCTCACCCAGCCATGCCTGGGGAGCTGCCTGTGAACTGCTGCTCTTTCAGACTGACAGGCATCAAAAGCACCTTCTTCTGAGCAGACCCCAGGAGGAACTGTGTTATGCCTTCCCAAATTAATATGCAAAAGTAAATAGCATGAATCAGCCACGGGGCACTGCAGCTCTCCTGTATCCCTTCTATTCTTACCAGCAGCTTGGATTTTATGCTTGGAGCACTGTTCTTTCTCCATGCCTTACCTCTCAACTGGTCCTCTCTCATCTAGCTCCAATTCCTTTTCTTTCTATGAGGAATTCTTGGTCTCTGCTCTGTATTCAACAAGTGTTGGAAATGAGTGAAGGAGGTGATTAATTATTTAGAATTGTACAATGGAATCTAACTAGGTGCACTGGGAAGGAATTAAGCAAGTGAGACATAAAGGCTGAAGATCAGGAAAATATTTCCTTAAAGTGAAATGTAACAGAGGGCAAGCCTGCCTCCGAGGCAGCATGGGAAGTTTCTCCTCCCATGGGATTTAAGATTGCAAAGAGCAGAAAATGGTCTTTAAGAGGAATCCTTCTGGGACAAGGCTAACCAGCCCAAAGGACTAAATTTGTCTATCCCTTCTAGGCACAACGGTGGGATACAGTGTGTGAGAAAGCACTGAAACGAGAACACAAAGAGATTTATTCATGCTGCAAACTTAAAATGCAGTGGGCAACTTCCCTTCAGCACAAACAACGCCTTTTATAACCTGTTTGAAGAGTTTTTTTATATCTCCTTATTACTCAAGTAATTAATTTTTAACAACGAATGTGAGAGGACACTGCATTAACACAGCAGGTAAATTTGGGAAAGAAAAGAAAGAGCACTAGCCCTTAAAATGAGATTTGTTTGTGAAGACTACATCTAAGTTTCTAATGGCACTCTGAGCAAAATCAAGGTTTTCTGCTTTCATTTGCTGAGCTGTCTTCTTTCATTACAGAGTGTCCTAGCACAAACTGATCTGCCACACTCCTGAATCCTTTTATCTCTCATTAACTCTCCTTTTTTTTTTTCCTCATTGATCACTTCCTTCTCATGCAAAGACTTGATATGTTTAACCTTCATAATCTTCCTACTTTGCAGTTGTGGGTCTGTAATTACAGGCTGTTTGAGGGTTCAGCCAGCAATAAATCAAGTTGTGCTAATTGAATAAAAAAATTGTACAAAAACCTTCTCACTGAAGTGGTCATTTTGCCCTTTTTTGAAAAATTTTACAGCTCAGCAATAGCATGCAAACTTATTATTCATGTGTGTCAGGATTACTTTCATACAATCATAGAATCATTAAGGTGGGAAAAGACCTCCAAGATCATCAAGTCCAACCTTCAAGTGAATACCACCATGCCCACCAAAACGTATTGTGAAGGGACACAACTACTCAGTTTTTAACACATCCAGGGATGGTGGTTTCACCACTTCCCCAGAAAACCTGTTCCAATGTTTAACCACTCTTTCAGTGAAGACATTTTTCCTAATATCCAACCCTGGCCCAGTGTGGCTGCAGATGAAGTTGTCCCTACAGCAGGTTGGGCTGCATCCTATGGGCAACCCAAGGGAACTGTGAGTGACCAAATGTTGGTTTGGGTGAAACCCATCATTAGAGAACATTTGTCTCACATAAAACATTTTACCACTACAAACATCCATTCCTGCCTGTCTGAGGGTCTAACTAGAAAGGCAGAGCACAAGATCATGTCATGTGGCAAAGACAACATCACAGTCCACCTGTGGAGCACACGTGGGCTGCGGATCTGGTTTCTACACACATGGGTCAGATGAGGTCACAGTGACTGAGGCTGTGCCAACACTGGAGCAACCCTCAGACTTTTGGCCAGGTGTATGGCAATGCCTGGTGACAGAGACTCACAGATCTTGAAGCTGTTTGGGTGCCTGATGCCTGTGTCAGTTGATGGGAGATACCTGCTGGCACTGAATCTCCACTCTGCATCTGCATGCAGAGCAGTACTGGCTAATAATTAATGCTTTGCTACTTGCTGGTAACACCAAAGTTACTTCTCCTTGTTGTCCCTCAATCACATTGCATGTTCTTTTTTCTCTAATTTACTGCTGTTGAGGTGAGGACTGGCTGGTATCCCCAGGCACAGAATGTGTCTTCAAAACTCCAATACTCCAAAGAGCTGACAGCAACTTCCCATTCCCACAACCACAGGCTGAGAAAAGAAGGAAAACAATTTTTCCTCAATTTTACAGTACAGAATCCTGATGCTTCGGAGCTGGAAAAGCCCCAAAGAAAATGGGGGGATGCAGAAGTGACACAAGGAGAAGGTTTCTCACCACTTTTACTTTGTCTCAGAGGATAATGTCTGCATATTGATGCCAAATAAGATTGTGCACATTCTTTAGCTTGGCACAATAACTCCTGCCTTGCTCTTTGTCTGATCTCCTGGATATATCAGTTGACTCATCTTCCAGATCCTCAGCTGGAATTTCTCAGTGTACCAGAAGCCAAACAAACCTTCTGTGTGTCTCAGTGGTTTCAGAATCCTTTCCTCTCATTTAATTAGTTCTTGTAGTGGTTTCATAATCCTTCCGTCTCAATTAATTATTGTAGTAGCTAATGGCCACCAAGTCTGCTCTCTCTTTTTCCCTGTGGGTTATGAAAGTCTGATTTGGAGATGATTTCAGAAGATCCTGTAGAAGCAAAGGGCTTTGCCACACTGACCCTCAAAATTTTATTTATACTTCTGGCTAAGCATTGCAGCAAAGTGACAGGATCCAGAGGAGGATAACCAAGCCAAAGCTCCTCCTGCACTGCCATTTTTAGAGAAGCACTTTGAGACTGCCAGGACACATCACCCGGGTTAACTTCATGAGCTGCCATCACTAACAAGCTCCTCTTTGGCCACGCCATTGTGCAGCACAAGCTGTTCAGTACAGAGGGGCTTTCTGGCCAACCTGAGCTTGAACAAACAGCTGTAATCTTCAGCAGCTTGTCATATACCTCAGTGTCCCACAGATGTCTGAATGCCATTTTCCTTCACAGAATATCAAGAGATAATAGTGGGAGAAATTCTGTATCCCTGAAAAAAATTTTTATTGGTGGCTGGTGAGTAAATTTTTGGAGAAATTATTGTATGCCTAGAATTAAAGAGAAGCTTTGGCAAGATCTTGGAAAGCAGAGATTTTGTCCATGCAACATTTCAATGAGCAAAGTTGTGCCAGGGGAAAGAAGATAGGGAAGGTTAATAGTAAAAATCAGCAGCTTTCAACTGAATTTTTAAAAAATAGGAAAAGAAGATTCTGTGCAAATATTTAATGTCTTCTTAAAGTGAAAAACCTGAACTGAGTCTTTCCCATATATTTTTTTTTTTTTGCATTTCTCAATAAGCATGTAATATTTTTTAATGTTTTTCTCCATAGGGTGTTAGTGTTACTAAGTGATGCTGGCTCCTGAGCCTCCATTTTCAAGACTCTGCCATGAATGCTTTGCAGCAAAGATGTGCCAAGGCTTGCATTTGACTTTGTAGTGCTCAAAAACTTCAAGTTCTCATTATCACTATGGCAACTATTAATCATTCATTTGTTGTACCATAATAAATACATGCCCTCAACTAGAAAGCATGTTACAAATCACTGGAGTAGCCTCTGAGCTGCTCTGTGTAGCTCTACGTGACCCAAAGGAAGGCACAAATACAGCTCTGAGTATGTCAAAATGTTGCATCAAACTTTGTGGTTTGGGTCATCAGCAGAGCAAAGTAATGAAGTAGTCAGTGTGGGCTTTGTGTGATTTCTCAAAAGAGTAAATGCTCATGATATAAAGCACTGGCTCTAAAATGTGAAAGCTCAAAGGTTGGGTAGTCACACACATCTTGCCTGGGAGATGGCAAGGTGACCCAGCACAGCACTTCCAAGGAGCTGGATCTTCATGCAAGAACAAAATTTGAGGTCTTGGAGACAACATAGGCACATCCGCAAGGATCTCCATTCTCCAAATAAGGCCAATGAGATTTTTCTTGGGCACAGAGTGACACTGGCAGGGCTACACCATGTCACACTTGGAGGTACCGTAGAGGTGCCTCTGTTGTGTGACACAGCATGAGCACATTCTCTGCGTGGTCACAAACCAAGAGCCAACACAGGGCACCTGCTCTCCTCTCTCCTTCCCCAGCCCCAGCTGGCTCTTCCTCGTCACTGATACCAATACCAAGAAAGGCCTGAGATGTAACATCTTTACATCTTTACAGATGTTACAACATCTGTAAAGACATTTGAGCAGCTATTTTAATGAAAATGAAAAGTAGCTCTCTTGGCCACAGTACTACACCCTTCCCCTTGCCAAGAGCAGCTGAGGCAGACTCGTCCCTACCCTGCCTGAGCACAGCAGTGAGTGTGATCATTGATCAGCAACTCGACTTAGGTTTCCTATGGGATGCTTCATGGCCCTTAAACATTAGTGGGGCAAGGACCCCCATTCCTATTTCAGACTGTTTCTGTTCTCTCTTTACAACATGATGCTGAGGGCAGAGCCCCAGACCAAGGGATGAGAAGATGCCTGAAGGTGCAAAGCCTGGTTAGGAACATGGTCCAATACTATTTCCAGAACCTACAGTGAGTCACCATGGCAGCCAAGTGACTCTGCTGAGTTACTCCAGCAGCAGCCCCTGCAGCTAATGAGTATGGTCACAGGGACCATCACAAAACAGACCAAGAAATGTTACTGGCAGATAGAGACTCCCAACCACCTGGGAAAACCTTAGCCCTCATCCTGACAGGCCACAGTAAAGAGTAAAAGCCCTCACACAGTATCACTTAGTCTTTGGATTCTTTTGAAACAATTAATGATTTTTTTTCCCAGATCAGCGTGAACTTTATACAGTGAGAACAGGCCTAAGGCTATCATTTATACAGGTCACTGGCACTGACAGCTGGCACCAGTTTCAAAAGACTCTGCAGTATCAGTAGCCATGGTATCCCAGAGCATCCCCTTTGCTCCAGAAGTGGATCAGGGAAATTGGTTACTCACTTTTATTTGGTACTTTGAGATCACATCTGGAGACCTGGGGCCAGTTTTGGGCCACCAAGAGAGTGGTCAGCTGGTTGGAGTGAGTCCAGTTTGGTCATTGTCTAAGATGCTGGAGCACATGATGTGCGTGGCAATACTGAGACAGAGAGTTTGTTCATCCAAGAGGAGACACAGCTTCAGGGGAAGTGGGAGAGGATGGGATCTTACAGCTGTGTTCAACAACCCAAAGTGAGAGACAGATGATCCTCAGGAGCCTACAACAAAAGGACAAAAAGCTACATGGACAGGACAAGCACGAGAATTTGCAGGAAGGGCACTTCCAATTAGATACAGGGAAGGAAAAGTTCACCATGAAAGGAAGTTAAGTTCTGGAATGGGAGTCATGAGAGGAGGTGAGATCCCTGACCTTGGAGACATTCAAAATTAAACTAGGCATGGCCCTGCAGCAACCTGAGCTAACAGGAAAGTCGGCCCAGCCTTGAGCAGCATGTTGAACTAGGACCTCACAAGGTCCTTTCCAGTCAGAATTGCTCTGTGGAGCTGTGATCTTTTATTTAGGTGATTCCTACCTCGCTAATCCCCAGCAGCACATCACTGCAAACAGCAGCACATCACTGCAGAATACATGTTACTTAATCCACCACTCTTTGATCTTTAGGGCTGGAGACAGTGAGGGGATCACTAGATGAATCCAGCTCTGGAGGGATCTTGTCTCTAGAGATTTATGACAGCTAACTACATTCATCTCTCAGCCTACATGGCATTTTATTTTCTTTTATCTGCCCCCTTCCCCCTGCAAATCCCTGTGCCCAGTGTAGGAATTCTCCTCAGTGTTGTACAGAATATGAAATAAAGAATTCAAAGGTGTGTTAGTGCCACCAGGAAAGGCTTTAGAATTAGCTGGCTGCTGAACATCTTATATTCAGATTAATCAGTGAAATAATCACATACAATGCTCATAAATAGATGGATCCTGTGTTCCTAACAAAGGCTAAACTTGCAAAAAAAAAAAAAATCAAAGGGTGGTTTGCATCTGAGAACAGCAGGCTTAGAGAGTGGAGAAGGAAAATCTTCTCATGGTATTTCTGTTCAAGTCCAGCCTCAGCACAAGGTGATCACGTTATGTATTTAAAAATTAAAAACTTCCATTTTTCTGAAGGAAGCTTTATCACAAGGATTATCTACAAAGGCTACACAGAAAGATGTCACAGCAAGGAATAATGTGCCAGACTGGATAGGAGCAGCAGTAAAGGGGCTCCGTGGTGCCCAGCACAGCCGAGATCCTGTGATAACAGCCTCTTTATTCCATAAATGTTTTTCCATAACGCTCGTAGCTGAACTACCAGAGCACTTTAAAGTCATGCACCAGGCAATATGACGAACATCTGTCATGCTTTTCCTTTCATCCTCTCCCCAGGGGCAGAAGCTTGTGCAGTTGTGAGGAGGGGAAGTTAATTCATACACACTGTGTGCACGCATGTGAGCCACACACAAGTACGTGCTGACAAAATCTTCTTCCTTTAATTTGCTTTATGTCAGTAAGGCAAAGAGCTAGAAGACGTACTTTCCACCAGAAGATGTACTTTCCACAAGCATCAGGGTGGAATTGTCACACATTTAAAAGCAGCGATGCAATTCTTTGAAGTTCTGAAATCCCAAGGTAGCACACCCAGAATTGCATCCTACAAGTAAAAGACAAACATTATCTTAAAAAACATAATCATCCCTCCTCCAGAAGTTCCAGCCCAGAAAAACCACCTCTGTTCTCAAAATAAAAAAAACAAACAAGTTTTGGCTGCAAAAAGCAATGTGAGACGTGGCAAGGCAAGAGATGTAATGGTGTTCTATTCCAAAGCAAACACTCAATGCTTTTATTTCAATGAAAAACAATAATGGGATACAGAGTGTACATGATGTAAACACCTTTAATGCAATTCTAATTTTATTGTTGCTTCAAGATCACAGATTGTTATGGCAACTAAAGAGGGAAGGGGGGGAACCTGATCGCAGCATTAATTTGATATCAGATTCATTTGTTCTACATTTGTGCTTCAGTGCATGCATAATAAACAATCCTGGTTAAAGAAAAATAATATTGTAGTTATAATAATGGAATAATGTAGTATCCACTTAACCTCTAAGTCTGGTTAAAAAATAAAAAATAAAAAAAAATTAAATCCATTATGAGTATATTACTGTTCCAGCTGCAATCCAACACACATTATAATCAATAACACTCGTAGAGCAGGAAGGCAAATTTTCAGAAATACAGTCTATTAAAGCCCTGAAAATTGCACAACTGACAATTACAACAGTGGCCCAATGTCACAGCTGTAAACTCCAGGAAGGAGACAGCAGCAGGAGAAAATCCCACCCCACTCCCTCAAATGGGATGTGGACACTGCAACCCCAACTGATGGAAGGGATCCTGCAATGCTGGCAGCTCCTGGGCACAGCCCTGCCTGGATGGGGAGGGGAATCCCTCATGCTTTGTGAGCCATGGTGGTTGAGCTGGGATTTGGTTTCTAAGCTCAAACTGAGTGTGAGAGAACTCACTGCAGATGAGCAGCTCCCCAGTGCTGTTGGAGCACTTTCCAGGGATGCCAGAGACCAGCCCAAAACCCTGCATTGGCCATTAAAGCCAGGAACCTGAGCACACAGACCTCCATCAGGGCTTGAAGGAACTTGGTCTAATGAAAGGTGTCCCTGCCTGTGGCAGGAGGGTTAGAACTCAGTGATCTTTAAAGTCCCTTCCAACCCAAACCATTCTGTGATTCTACGATCCTTCCTGAGAGTAAAAACTAACTGCAAAACCCTAAAATTTTCCACTAACCAGAGTGCCCATTCTGCCCAGAAGATCAATAAGTGTAAAGTGGAAAAAAGATTGAAGCTACTTAAATGAGGATTCTTAAGGGAACCATATCCATCTCTGATTAAGTGAAAAAAAAATAGGTTGCATCAGAGAAATGGATGATACAAGCTATTGCCCTCCAAGGAATGTGATGTCTGCAGTTTACCCAAACATAATTCTGGAGGCTTTGGGGCATGAAGTGCGGCTTCACTTTGAAAGGGACCCATTATTAATAGTGTCATGGGTTTCTGAGATTACTGTGTCTCAGAGGTTTATTGTATGTTCATTTGCTCTGTTTACTAGCAAAATGTTTCTCCTCCAGATTCTCATCTTCCAGGGCTGTAAATGCAGCTTAGGATCTGAAAGTCAAGATGAGCTCTTCCAGGGTCATCCATCAAGAGTAATAAAGTGTCTCCTGGAGGTTACACATGGGTAAGCAAGAGCACAGCCTGACAGCAGTGGGATTACACCGTGTGTACTACAATTAGAAATTAATGATCACTCCTTTCAGATAATGCAGAAGACAGAAAAGGCTCCAGTTCCTGAGTTCTGTTAGCACACCGGAGCTGAGGGCAGGAAAAATGGCATGTACTTCCCCAGAAAACACAACTCCCAACACACACAAAGCATCCAGGCTCACCAAGGTGGGAACTTCTTTTTTCTGTGTCCCTCATTTTCAGAGGAGAGGTAGATTTTCCTTGCAAGTCTTTCTTTGAAGAGGTGAAAGCAGTAAGGCACGATGTGGCCTGAGGGTTAGAAAGATGAACACCCTGCTAATGCAGAGTGAATTAAAACATGAAAAATGGTTTCACACAATTGGCTAATAAATGGCAAAATGAGAAATTAGTTTGTTCTGTTCCCAAAATAGAGCCTCATTCAAATGTGAGCCTGCAGTGCAGCTTTCAGAAGCATCGTCCTGTGCCTGGGAGCCAGGTAAAACTGTTTTAGTCCAGCTGTTCAAAATCTATCTGTATTATTCTTTTAGTGGCAAAAAAACCAAAAAAAAAAAACCAAAACAAAACAAAAAAAAAAGCATCAGTTCTCTTTTCAAAGGACTACCAGAGTCAGCAATATTTGCATCTACAAATTATAAATGACCAAACCCAGTTCAACAGAGGCAGTGTCACATAGCTACCAGCCTCTAGTTCAGTGTGATTTAATTATTCCTAGCATCACTGCTTCATCTATTTTTAAGCTATTTGCCGGGTATTCATATATGACAAAGAAAACCAATATGTCACAAACTAACCGCATGTTGTGTTCACCCTTGTTGGCACTTAGTGTATAAGATGCAGCAGTAACTTCTTAATCAGCCAGAGCCCCAGACAGATCTTTTTATCTCCTCTACCAACCTGTCATAAGTCACTCCAAAGCAAGGAGACAAAGACTTTGAAAGTTTTGGGTGATCAGGGCTGACTGACCTGCAGCCTTTGAAAAGCTTCAGTCTTTGCAGGACAGGCCACCTCTACCAAGCTGATGGCACAAAACCTGTGCTTAGGCTTACATCCTGCCACAAAGATGAACTTCTAAGTTCTTTTGACCTGCCAGAGTAATCTTTAATAACGGACATGTCATGCAGAGTTGAAGGAATTCATTTGCATGGTTGAACCAGCCATGACGGGAAGTGGAAACCTGACAAAACTTCAAGCAGGAAACAGGGTGGAAACAATAGGCTTCCTACAGAGGAGACCAAATTAGATAAGACAATGATCCTTTTCAGGATTGAAGGCCAGGAGTTGCCTTTATTTTTCATAAATAAACATGAAATCGGTGTGCTTATCCAGGTACTTGGATAATGTTTTTCTTTTTATTTTTTTGCTCGCAGACCATCATCCAGGGCTAGCAAGGACAGGTTATTTGTGCAGGAATTGAAATATTTGTCCTTCATAGTTCATTTCTCATTTGACATTCTTTATTCCTGATTGTTCTGCTTTAAAAGATAGAAGCATCCAGCCATGGAAAAGCAATAATCCCCAGCAAGAGGAGAAGCTGATGACACAGCACAAATGGTGCACTTTGTGCTTGGTGCCTGGCACTCAGCAGCACCACAGGAGCTGAATCCAAGGGGGGGTTTTGCATGAACCCATTTAGCAGATTCTTCCAAACAACAAACATGTTTAAATGAGGCTCATCCCATAAGCAAGAAGCAATAAAATTTAAAAAAAAAAAAAAAAAAAAGGCAACAGAAAAATACAGTGCAGCTTCTCCCACTGGGATTTTGCAAATATTGAAAACTGGGTCATGAATATTGGCCACAGGATCTTGAATGGAGAGCCTCCAAATATTATCCTCAGTTTTCTTCTGGAACAAGACCCCTCAGATCAGGAGTTCTGGTGCTGATCATAACCTCCTGATTTCTTAGGAAAATGACTCCTGTAGTAAAAAAGTCAATGTCCTGGTCAAGTAGATAAATAACAGGCATGACACGTCCCTCTGCCAGGGGCTTGCAGCATGAAGAGTATCTTTATGGGTTTTACAAAGGGTAATGTTTCAATTCTCCTATTGCTGATCTTTTTTCCTTACCATCTGTTGCTGCTCTGGAGCTAGAAACGACATCCTGAAGGAGAAGAAAGGATTCTCAGGCAATTTAGGCAAACTCATATTTCTACTGTCATCTCTTCTTTTCAATATGGAAATGAAACTTCTAAAGGGCCTTTTCCAGACAAGAACTAAGCATCAGGAGGGATCTTCTAAGTCCCATCACCATGGTGTTTTAGAGTATTGCTGCCTAGAGCTGAAGTGTGAATTCAAATGTGAATTTTGGATTTGGATTTGGTCACTTTTGACCAGAAAGCTACTTTTGATGTCTTTTTGATGGAACATTTTCGATGACATTGACTTGAGCTAAGAGAGAAATCAAGCAAATGCAGCGAGCCCTCAGATGCTGAATCTGCTCTTCATTTCCATTCATAATGTCCCAGTTATCAGTAGTATAAAATAATTTCAATTCTGAAGTTGATTTTTACAGTTATTTTGAGTTTTTCTTGTTGAAGTTTGTAATGTTTAGATCATTTTGCTTTTTCATACACTCTCCTGCTTATGATCTTTCAGCAACTTACAGTGATTAATGGAAGCTCCAGCACACTCTCACATGACAGAGGAGACACAGGATTACAGAAGTTTCTTCTTCAAGAAATGAAAATTGCACTCTCTAAGCCACTAGAATAAAGTAACTGGTGATGAACATTGACTTTAATGGCTAGTGGGGATAGCTCATTCCACTACTAAAATTCAGCCACTTGTCAGATGTGAACACATCTGCCACCCAGCCATCTGCAGTCACAGAGAAAAGCAGCTTGGAGGTGGCAGTGTCAGGGTCACAGTGAAACAGAAATGGAAACTGACCTTCAACAGCAGCTTCCCTAGCCTGAAAATTATTTTTACATGAAATTTTAAAATAAAATAAATAAATAAACATTTTAAAAGGACTGACCTCTTTCAGTTAGGAACAGTTCAAAGCAAAATGTTTTCACCAAGTTCAGATTAAATATTGGGAAATGTAATTTGTTTTTATCCATTTCTATCCATTTCTGAAAATACTCTTGGACTTCCAGTATTTTCAGTGCAGTGGAAATACTGCTTATAACACCAACAGCCCAGAGATGAGCCCCAAGACACTCTGCAGAAGGATAGGAAGAGATACCCCATGTACCAAAAAACCTGGAGCCCAAAGAGATGAGTCAGGCAAAGACTGGAGAGAGATGACAAAGACCAGCCAGCTAGTTCAGGTCCTACAAATCCCATTCAGGTGTGTCTTTTATGGAATCCCACCTTCTGATGTTTTTTCCTTGCTTTCAGTTGCAAAGGACTCTCAGCTGGTACCTTGACTGGCCAGGCCTGTAGGTTGGGCATTAATTCCTGATGTTTCATTCTTTTCTATGATTATAATTGGATTGGGCTTAGAATGAAAATAGAATCACAGAATGGTTTGGGTTGGAAGGGACCACAAAGATCATTCAGTTCCAACCCCCTGCCGTGGGCAGAGACACCTTCCACTAGACCAGGTTGCTTCAAGCCTCATCCAACCAGGCTTTGAGCACTTCCAGGGATGAGCAAATGATTTCTATTTAATGTGTTTGGCATTCATTCTTTCGCCTAAGGGGTAGCTCAGGTGAGTTTCCTGGCATTTGCAGCCTATTTTCTTTAGAGAAGTAAAAGCCATTATGCAAATCTGGGAGCTGCAGGACTTGTTTCTCCCTCAGCCTTGCAGATAGAGCCAGCTCCACTGAGTGCATGGCTCTGTGGGCTGCCCTGATAGCATCCCATTCATGCCCTGACAAAGCAAAGCCCCACGGCCATGGTTAATGTGGCACAGATTAAAGACATGCTTTGCTAGGCAGCTTTCAGCCAGCACAGCAGAGCTCCTGCTGCCTGAAAGCAGTTGGGAAGAAACACCTTTAGTGACCCAGGCAATACCCAGCCATCCTATGCACTCATTGCCCAGGGAAGAGACCTCTTATCTGTGAGAAAGCGCATGGCAGGATCAGTTTAAATATGTTAAGTTCCCTCTGAACATAACCAAACATCACAGCTTGAGCCCTTCGGCCAGGATTTCCTGGATCTTTGAACATCCTGCTCTGGGCTCACAAGGAGCTGAGCCAACCCTGAGCCTCTGTGTGTTGCACAAGGGAACCCTCGGGAGAAACAGCACATCACTCTTCAGTGATAAAAGCATCTCCTGCCCTTCCTCTAGCTGTTAATAGATATGCAAAAATTACCTGCTCTGCATAACTAACAAGCAGTAGTTGTCTGGAGGACATGTCCTCCTCTGTGAACACGAGACCCTGAGCTGCTGGTGGTGGCTGTGGGCTGCCCAGGGTGGCCCTCATCACTGGGAAGGGATGCTCTGCCC